>NC_047047.1:29299792-29899792 GCF_011762595.2 Tursiops truncatus
TTTGCATGATAAGCTGTTAACATGCTGATTTTTTTTTTTTTGGCTGCATTGGGTCTTCGTTGATGTGCACGAGCTTTCTCTATTTGCAAGGAGCGGGGCTACTCTTTGAGAAGCGCAGCCTTCTCATTGCAGTGGCTTCTCTTGTTGCGGAGCATGGGCTCTAGGTGCATGGGTTCCAGTAGTTGTGGCACACGGGCTCACTAGTTGTGGCTCACGGGCTCTAGAGCACAGGCTCAGTAGTTGTGGCGCACGGGCTTAGTTGCTCCGTGGCATGTGGGACCTTCCCAGACCAGGGATCGAACCCGTGTCCCCAGCATTGGCAGGCGGATTCTTAACCACTGTGCCACCAGGGAAGTCCTGTGCTGATTTTTAAGTGTGACAAGGTCCTTCCTGCCTTAACAAACATAATGTGATCACTATAAAAATTCCTTATAAAAAATTCATTCTCAAGTTTATTGGGAAAATTAAAAATGGAAGAATAGTTGAGAAAAAATGTAAAGAATGAGGAGAGAATACTTGTATTACCATTACAGCAAAATATATTACATATCTACAGCAACTAAAATGGTATGATGATGACACAAGAGTTATGAAGGAAATCCATGCCTATATGAGGAATTGGTATATTATCAAGATATTTCAAGTTAGTTGGAGGAAAGATGAGATTATTAAAGACCTGGCTTTTGGATGATTAGCTCATTATCTGGAATAAAGTAATTTATCTCACACTGCATGCAAAAATATACACAAGATGGATTAAAACTTGAGATGTAAAAAACAAAGCTCTAAAAATGGAATAAAAACTCTGAAGAATTAAAAAAAATAAATGGCAGATTTGAGTACCTAGAAATAAAAGCTTCTGCAGGATGAGCGACAGTTAAAAGACAAGTGACGGATTGGGAGAAAATGTTAATGGTACATGCATAACAGTCTTAATGTCTAGTACACACACAGCCTCTATAGTCTAATAAATAAAGTCAAGCAGTCCAGTGGGAAACTTAACAAATTCAACGAAAGGGTTATTCAGAGGAGAAGAAATACTAATGGCTAAAATATATGAAAAAATACTCAAGCTCAGAGGGACTTAGAGAAAATGAAAGTTAGAACAGCAATGAGATAATTTTTTTTTTCAGATACCATATTTTATTTATCAGGCTGGGAAAGTTGTGCTGGCAAAGGTGAGGGAAAATAGGTTTTTTCAAGCTCTATTGGTGAGAATACAAATTAATACAAAATAAGTTTTTCTTGGAGGGTCATTTCACAATGCCTAGCTAAATTAAAAAATGCATAGTTCCTTTGTTTCAGAAATTTTATAGAGGTTTCTACCCCTGAGAAATATTGGTATACTTTCATAAAGATAGACTCATTGTTTGTAGCAGTTTGTAAGAGGACAAAAAAAAAAAAAAGGAAAAAGCTGAATGTTTATCAACAGGAATACTGTTGATAAAGTCACAGTAGAGTCTTGCCTTTGGCTGTTATATTGACATTAACAAGAATGAGGTACATCTCCATACACTGACCTGAACGGATGTCCATTAAATCCTGCTACGTGAAAACAACAAGTACATGTGTACAAACCCAGTTTTATAAAGAACAAAAGGGAAAACTAAACTTTGTGTGTGTGCCTGCTTGTACCTACATAGAATTAAGTCTGGCAGGTTGAACACCTCTCTTTCCTGTTTGCTCTGTGGAGTGGGAGCTGGTCTGGGAGAGAAGATTTCTCCCATCTTACTTTTTTTTTTTTGGTACGCGGGCCTCTCACTGTTGTGGCCTCTCCCGTTGCGGAACACAGGCTCCGGACGCGCAGGCTCAGCGGCCATGGCTCACGGGCCTAGCCTCTTTGCCGCATGTGGGATCTTCCCGGACCGGGGCACGAACCCGCGTCCCCTGCATCGGCAGGCGGACTCCCAACCACTGCGCCACCAGGGAAGCCCCTCTCCCATCTTACTTTATGCACTTCTTTATTATTTGGTTTGTTGCCAAGACTATCACAGTCTGTGAAGAGACTATTTTAGCAGTGTGCAAAAATATCCCACTTTTGTAATATATAACGTACATAATTATGTTTTTCAATTACTAGGGAAAGTTTGGGAGGTTACGTCTTGGGAGTGGAAGTGTATCGTGTGAGGGAAATGAAAAATTTTCAACTTTCACATGATTTCAGCATGGATTGGGTTTGTAATTAAAAGGATCTTATACACAATACTGAGCAGAGTTCCCTGTGCTATACAGTAGGTGCTTGTTGGTTATCCATTTTAAATATAGCAGTGTGTACGTGTCAATCTCAAACTCCCTAATATCTGCTCAATATTATGTAACAACCTAAAGGGGAAAATAATTTGAAGAAGAATAGATACGTGTATGTGTATAACTGAATCACTTTGCTGAACACCTGAAACTAACACATTGTTAATCAACTATACTCCAATATAAAATAAAAAATTTTAAAAATGGATATTTTGTACTTCAAAAATGAAGAGACATTAGAAAGAAAAATAAAAGATAAATTATAAACTCAAAAATTGTAATGTATACTGAATTTTTTGTAACAAAATTTAAGAGTATTGTATTATAAATATATATAACATATACATTATATATAATATATATAATATTGTTACCTTTTGTTGGAGAAGAATTTTCTAGTTGAGAACTAAAATGTAGAAGTCCAAAAGGAAATGACCATGAGATGTGATTAACGTTTAAATTTGAGTTCAGAAAACCCTCCAACTCACAGCAAAGTCAAAAAAAAAAGAAAAAGAAAAAGAAAAAGATCTGGGGATGTTTGCAACACGTCACAGAAAAAGGGATCATTTCCCTTTTATAAAATATTTTAAAATATGTATACGTTTGTATGTTTACATATGCTACATATATATGTTTACATAAGTATATTTATATAACATATATTGATATATAAATATGTATAAATAATGTTTACTACTATAAGAAAACAATGAGCAAACCAATAGAGAAATGGCTAAGTATATGAATGAAAAATTCACAGAAGAGGAAATAAAAATGAAAAATAAGTATATGAAAATATGTTTAACCTCACTAGTAATTAAAAACGCCAAATAAAATAAGATTTTTTTTCACTTGAAAAGATTTTACTCTAAAAGATTGAGTATATCCTGGGTTGGGAGGATGTGGAGAAATGGCACATTTATATACAATTTCTGCGAGTATAAATTTGTACATTTTTGGCATTTAGAAATAACAATCACAGTTTTAAGCATATATACTTGTATTTTAAAATTTCACTTCTAGGACTTTATCCTGTAATTATATGCATACCAGACATATGTGAAATGATGTTTATAATTTTAAAATTTTTATCATGAGAAATTTCAAACATACAAAATGAGAGAGAATAGTATAATGAATTCTGATATACCTATCCCTCAACTTCAACAATTATAAACTCAGGAATAGTCCCATTCCTTCTATATCCCTGTAATTTTAAGCAAGTCCCAGACATCATATCATTTCATCCAGAAACATTTTTATACGTATCTCTAAAGACTCCTTTAAAAAAGCAATCACAATACTATTGTCACAATTAGAAACATTAACAACCATTTCTTAATAAAATGTCTCACCTGTTTACATATTTTTCACATTGTCTCATGAGACTTTAAAAAAAATCTGTTCAAATTAGCATACAAAGATGTTCACTGAAGCATTGTTTGTAAGTGTGAAAAACTAGAACCAACGTAAATATCCATCAACAAGGGACTGGTTAAATAAAAGTTTATTATATCTGCATAATGTAGTACTATGCAGCTGTTAAAAATAATGAGGCAGTTCTAGACAGAAAGATGTTTATTAAATGAAGAAAAGCAGTTTGCCAAAACTCTCACTTTTGTAATATATAATTGACATATTTATGTTTTCCAATTACTAGGGAAAGTTTGGGAGATTGCATATTGGGAGTAGAAGTGTATTATGTGGAGGAAATGAAGAACTTTCCATTTTTACATGATACAGCAAAACAGCACAGATTGGTTTGTAATTAGAAAGATATTTTGTATTTCAGAAAACAAGACATCAGAAACAAAATTAAAGAACAATTTATAAACTAAAGAAACAATTGCAACATATATTGAAAGCCATGAGCTACCGTCCATAATACAGAATTTCTACAAATCAGTAAGGAAAGGAATATTTGAAAATTAAAATGGTCAAATGAAATGAATTAATAGATAGCAGAAGAAATACAACTGGCCAATAAAAATGAAAAAATGCTCAACTTCACTAATAATCAAAGAAATAAAAATTAAAATGTCGGTGAGGCACCTCTTAGCAAAGGTATGTAAGATATACAATGTCCAATATGGGGAAAGGGCAAAGGTGGGGGTATAAATTGCTAAACATTTTTTTCCCCTGGAAGAACAACTTAACATCTATCGAGATACAAAGTGTGAACTGTGATAACAAGATTTGGGGATACAAGCACTTTCAGGCGTTGCTGGGCAGTGGGTGGGTACCATCTTATGGAGGGCTCCTGGGCACTGTCTTTCAAATTACAAATACAGATACTCTTTGACCCAGTAACCTACTTGCAGGAACTTCTCTGACAGATATACTCACACATGTGGAAATGACCAAGGAACAAGCTGATTTATTGCAGCATTGTAGGTAATAACAGAAGATAAGAAAAAAGCTAAATGTCTGCCATTAAGGCACGGGTTATATAATATACATCATGGTCCATCCAGTCTCTATAAATGGAATACTATGCGTCTGTAAAAAAACTAACAAGAAGTTCTTAACATCCCAAGATACACTGGTAAGTGAAAATAACAAGGTGCAGAAAAATATATAGAGATGTCACCATATGAGTAGAAAACAAAAGGAAAAAAAGGTAATATAGCTGCACTGACTTGCATAAGCATAGAAATTATTTCGAAGAACATAGTGGAAAGCAGTAAATAATGGCTGCCTTTGAGCCAGGTGGGAACTGAAGGATGGGGGACACGGATGGGAGAGAGATTATTCACTGTGTGCTTAAAACAACTTTTGATATTTGAATCAAATGAAATAGTTACTATTTTAAAATTAAAGGAAACACATTAAAAAAATTTTTAGTGTGTGTAAACCTTTTGAAGCAGCAATTCCACTGCTAGGAATTTATCCTTTGGAAACACTCAAGGGCACAAAGACCCCGGCATTGAGAGCTCATTTCGCAATCTCCCACACCTTCCCTAGTAATTGAAAAATAATAAATATGTAAGTTATATATTACAAAAGTAAGATTTTGTGTAAACTACTTTTTTATTTGATAAACTTTATTTAATAAATGTCTTTGTATCTAGGGCTTCCCTGGTGGCGCAGTGGTTGAGAGTCGACACCGTGCCCCGGTCTGGGAGGATCCCACATGCCGCGGAGCGGCTAGGCCCGTGAGCTATGGCCTCTGAGCCTGCGCGTCCGGAGCCTGTGCTTCGCAACGGGAGAGGCCACAACAGTGAGAGGCCCACGTACCGCAAACAAACAAACAAACAAACAAAAAATCTTTGTATCTGGAAGTGCTCTAACCACTGCATAGTACTGCATTAAGCAGATATAATAAAATTTAATTTAACCAGTCCCTTGTTGATGGATATTTACGTTGGTTCTACTTTTTCAGAGTTACAAACAATGCTTCCCTGTACCAGGGAAAAATAACAGGAACGTCCTCCCAGAGGATAGGAGAATCCGGCATTCCCCCACCAGAGGAGTACTGTACAGTCACGGAACTGTGTGAAACGGGCCAAAGAGATGATCCCTGCGGACTGTATTTTTTTTTAAATGGTAAATCGCAAGACAGCTTATGTAATATGATTCCGCTTTCGCTACTGTCTGTATAGGAGAGCGAGGAAATCTCCTGAAACACACCTGAAACTGGGTATGCTGGCTTCTACCACTTCGGTTTGTTTGTTTTTACCTTGAGCACATATTACTTTTTGAATTTAATTTCTCTATCTTCCTGTCTACATCGTGAGCGTGGCCTTTACATTCCTCGCGGGGGGTCCTCCACCCGCCGCGCCCTGGCTCCCCGCAGCTCCGCCGTGGGCGGCGGGACAAGCAAAACACAGAACAAACCGTGACTTTAAATACCCGGCTATTTCAAGCTCCAACAGAGGACTGGGGACGTGTGAATTGGACGGGGAGGAGGAGCGCGGATTTATCTAGTTGTTTACCTGGTTGTCTTTGCGGGTGGAACCTCACCCTAAGCAGCTGCAGAAAGCCGGGAGACTCACTACCGCCCTTTCGGCCCTGTGCTTCCCGCGGCCTCCTGTTCCTCTAGGGGGCCTCCCCGGCCCTGGGGATCCAAGGAACCAGTAAAACAAACCATATTTGAACTTTTTCAGGTTTTGTATTTCAGTGGTTCCCAAGTTGAGGATTGCACGAAATTACAGAAATATGGCGTCGTCGACTTTATATTTTAACAGTTATTCTGCGCTCTGGCATCATCACCATTTCATGTAAGGAACGACTTTGTAACGTCAAAAAATAAGGAGGTCATTTCATAACAGATGTTCTTCCCAGGGAGGGGCGTTGCGGCCTCCTACCTCGTGAAACACGAGATGTGGATGGTTTCGCCTCCTCTCATTCGTTCGGCAAATATTTACTGAGTGCCTACTGTATGTGTACGGAACGCGTCTGGGGAGATCGCGTGGGTTTGGCGAGTGCGGTGACTACCTCCTACGTGGTCCCCGCGGGGCATCAAGGGAACCGGGCTCCGGCGCCCGCTTCCCTTGAGTTTAGCGCCGACATCGCTCCCTCGCCACCCGGGCCCCGCCGCCGGGGCGGGTCAGGACCCCGGCAAGTCCCCGCTTGCGAGGCAGTCTCTCGGTTGGTAAGCTGAGCACCTGCAGCCCCACCGGGTCGGTCTGGCACGTAGTAGGTACTCATTAATGTTTGTGGAATGAATCAACTAGCAAGAAAAGGGCGAGATCATGGGAGAACGTGGGAGAGTTGGTTCGGGGGATTTTACTAGGCCTGGGGGGAGGGGTGGCAAGCAGCATCCCAAGGTCGCCCCCATCCCCCGGCCGCGCTCGAAGCCCCGGCTTTTCCGGGTCCGCCCACTCCCCGGCTTTGTAGGCCAGATTCGGTCCTGGCACTGCCACCTCTTTCCGTAGTGTCCACTGCCACCCCGGCACCCCTAGCCGAGACCCTCCAACCTCCCTCCTGGATGGGCGCGGGGTGTGGGGTAAACCAAGCGCACTGACCACCCCTGGTCCCGGGGATCCCTGGGCAGGCCTACTCTGCCTCGGCGTCCTCTGTCAGAGATGTTCAAACTGGGGTACGCACCTCCGCGGATGCACGGAGAGCAATCCGCTACCCGCTTTCCGAGGAGAGTCAAGCCGATCTTTAGTTTATATTAAGCAAACAGGAAATAAAAGGCAAAATTCACAAGCTTTTCTCTATCCCGCCCCCGCCGGCCCCACGCCCACTTAAAGTACAAATCAAAGCAACTGCGAACTGAGAGGGAGCTCGCGTTGTTTACTACGGCCCCAGACTTGAGTCCGGCATAACTGAGGAAAGAGCGTAGGGCCAACAGGAGCCTTAGAAGCCCTCTGTCGCCACGGGGGGTGCACAGTGTGCGGAGACCCAATCTGTTTGGTGTCACCGTACAAAGGCCCAGGGACACACGCTGCTGCAGTCCGTTCCCTCCCCTCCAGTTCCGAGTACCCACATGCAGTCCCAGCCTCCCTGCCCGGCTGGGTCACCTGTGGGACACCTGGGAGCTCAGACCTTTCAGGTGTGCGTGTGTGCGCGCGCGCGCGGGATGCGGCAGCGGGTCCACCGGCACCCGAGTTCAAGAGCCCACCCAGGGCGGCAGCAAGAGCTGAGAACACAAGGAGCCGCCAAACGCCCTGCACAGTTCCCTGAAAATGAAACGGTGCACGCAAGACACACCAACAAGACGATGAATTTGGCTGCAGGTCTGCTTCTGCTTGTGTGTGTTGGGGGTGGGGTGGGGGCATGGATATAAAGGAGAAAAATAAAGAGCAAAAATGAAAGGGCCCAGCACAGACCCGCCCGAGAATGCGGGTCCTTCTGCCAAAAACAAGGCATAAACATAAAACAAATACAATCCCAGGAAAATATAAAAGAAACCTAATACCTGCCACAAGCCCCCAAACTAAAACTAAAACCCAAAACCCCAAAATGCAATCCCCTGCATGAATCATTTAAACCTTTTAACCACTGCCTGGCGGGCTGGTCCTGGGTTATCGCCTCTCTTAGCAGACTTATACTGAGGCTATAGTCCCGAGGTCCGGTGTCTGGAGGGCCCAGGTGCTGGGACTCGCAATCCAGTGCTCCTTCCAATACAACACTCTGCCTCACCGACTCCACTGCCAAAACACCCCATCAGGAAGATGGCAGGTGTGCCCTTGTGGAGCTGCCACAACCTGCCGGGGGAGGGCTGATAGGTCTGGGCGGAGTCCTCCTAGGTCCAGGGGCTGCTGTAAATTCAAGTAGAAAGGGAGGTGACGCTGGTCAACGCTGAGCCCAGCCCTGGCTGCAGAAGGGGGTTGTCTGTTCCCATGGGTCGATACTAGCTCAAGCCCCGGAAGGCTTGGCCCCTTGCCCAGCGTCCTCAGACATGTCTGCAGCATCCGTCCAGTGCCCTGCCTGGTGAACACCATTGTGCTGTGTTTTGACCCATGCATTTCTGCAGCGCGGGTCCATCACTGCACTCGGATTCTCAGGGGGCTGCAACACCACTAAATTCAATGACCCCCTGCCGCAAACCCACATTCACAGAGGGAATTGTTCAGCCACAGCCAGAGGCCCTGGACTTCCTGTGTCCTCCCACATCCCCAGCCACTGGTCACATACACCAGGCTCCCGGATGAAAGCATTTCCGCTAGTGGGTGTTGGTGCTATGGGGTGAGGGGGTAGCCATTCACTCAGTCAAAGGATTCCACAGTTTTCCTGTCTCCCTGCTCCTAGACAGAGGGGTGCTGAGCCAGGCCCGGAGTGCCGCAGGCCTCAAGGTGCGGGAGTGCCCAGCCGGCAGCCTCTAAATCCTGCTCCACTCAGGCCAAGGTGGCAGCACAGAGTTGGTGAGGCCCGACTGGGGTTTTGAGACTGGCAGGTCAGAGGGACGCTTTGGGTGAGCTGGGACCAGCGCTAGGCATTGTTCGTAACATCTGCTGGGTGGGGTGACGCTGGCAGGCAGCCATTTCCGGCTCTCTCCAGAGGGGTTGTTGAATTCGACTCTCGATTAACTTGCGAATCACGTAGGTGCATCTGAGTGTGCGTAGACTGTGGGGTTTGGGAGTTCTGGGGGGAGAGTTGTCCCACCTCTTCTGATTGCAGGGATCCCGGCTCAACCGAAAAAGCCATAGCGCCCAAGGCTGCAGCTAACTTAGAGCCATGGCTCTCCTTCCATCTGCTTCCTGCCCGCGCCTTGTCCTTTCCAAACATAAGACAAAAGGATCTCCCACCCCTTCCCCTCATCAGTCAATGGGCTGTGCAAGCAGAGGTGTGGGGCAGCCTAGGCAGCTCTAAAGTCCCCGTGGAAGCCTAGCTGTGTCCCCGGTGGGGTGTGTGGGGTGCCTGTTGTGTGTACGTCTGTCATCCCAGTGGCCTTGTTTGTGCCCATGTGTGGCACGAAGCAGCCTCCATGTTGAGGCAGGGGATGCAGCAAGGTCAGCCTCCCTGGCTCCCTGACCCACATTTTGCAGAGGCAGGGAAACGTGAGTGATTGGTGGAGCGAGGGTTCCTCAAAGGGGATGCGGGGGGCCGCACTGCGTGGTCTGCAAGGTGGCACTGGGCCTCCTTTCATTAGCCGGTCCTTGACCCCTTGGCCGTTCACCTCCCAACACTTAACACAGCCTCTGGGCCCAGGGGGTGCAGTTGGGGAGGCCTCTGAGGAAGTAGGCCCACTGCCTGAAGCAGTTTGAGTCTCCTGAGTTCTCTCCCCTTTCATTCAATGGAATATTTATGGAGATCCTGTCGGTTGGTTGCAGTTTTATAGACACCATCTCTGACCCTTAGCATAGCCCTTGTAGGGAAGCACTATGCTTTCTTTGTACAGATGAGGAAACTGGGGCACGGAGAGGCAAAGACACTAGTTCAAGGTCAAAGGGCTGTAGTAAGGCCTGTATTGCAAACCAACTTCGCTTAATTCCAGCACCAGGCTTTCCTCTTCTTCCCCTGCACCTTGGGACTCCCCCAGCAGATCTGCTACCCTGGGGTAGAGCCCTCAAGGGAGCAAGTGCTGAGTGGAAAAGAGACAGAAAGAAAGACCCAGAGAGAGTGGGGCTCTTTCCCAGAATCTTCACCCCACCAGCAACCTGACAGCTGAGATGCTAACCGCCTACCTCCCCCCTTTTTATGGTTTCCTCCAAGGGTACTTTGGGAGGATGTGTCCTTGGAAGTCAAGGGTAAAATGTACTCTTCGCTTAGAGCATACTGGAGGGACATTCAGCCAGGGGCCAAGACGCTGCAGACTTCCCTTCACCAGTGCAGGGCCTTTCATCTGTCAGAGCCTCTGCCCTGGGCCCAGTGGGGCTGGAGTGACACAGGTGACCCTGGCTAGGAGGGATTAGCGGCAAATGAGGTCCCTGGTATCTCAGGCCTGTAATAACCTCCTTGTCATTAAATGGAAAGGACAGAGGGATTTAGGAGGGCCCTGTTTACCTTTTATTTCTTTTAGGTGCACAAATACCTCCTCTGTGCTCTATTTCCATTATGCTGTATAAGTGTAATGGCGCTGCTGTATTGCCTACATGCATTTGTAGAAGTACACCTGCCAATGCACACAAGCTGCCCCACATACAGTAGGGGGTCCATCTCTTCCTGGCTGTGGGTTGCTCCTAGACTGGGTGGTCTCTTGGAGGGTAATTTTTTACTCCTACCTTTTGTGAGTCTACACCTAGGAGTTATTATTATTATTTTTTTACCTAGGATTTATTTGACTGACATCTATACACAAAATCTATTCGATCTACATGTGGAGTTAGTAGAGCAGAAGGGATGGTAGGTGGACACAGAACTCACAATTGTCCAGGCAGAAGGAAATGACTATCCATAGATGGAGTGTGAGGTGGTGAGTGTCCTACAGGGACTTGAGGTCCTAAATTTGGGAGTGTGGGCTTAAGGGGCTGATTTCTCTGTTTCTGGAAGCCCTGCAGATTTCCTTAATGGAACTCCAAGCTGGCTGCTAACACCCTGTACCCAGGACATCTCACAGTCTATGGAATGAGATCTAATTTAATCCCAGGTGCCCAACAGGTCCACATACCTGTTGGAATCCCTGTTGGGTGGGGACCACCTCCCCATACCCTGTCCTTTGACCACCTCCCCATACCGTCCTTTGACCCAAGCCTGACCCAGAACAGTGCTGGGTGACCATACCTGGCCTGGAGTTTCCTGTGTTTTCTGAAGACCAGGGTCCCTGAGTCTGTGTCCAAGATGGTCATCCGTCAACTTCACATTGGGCCGCCTCCATGCTCTACCTTAGCCCCTTTGCCCAGAGCCACCCAAACCCAGCGGCTGTGCCCGACCAGGCCAAGGTGTCCCAGTCTGCGTGTGGGTAGCTCCCACACAGCCCAGCCCAGATCAGACAAACTCGGGGTCCTAGCGCTGGAGCGAGCTCGAGCCAGTGTCAGTCAGGCTGGTTTCCCTTCCCTAGGCGGTGGCCGAGGAAATCAGCTCTGGCTGATTTCTTTCTAGGCCCTTAGGCTTGCAGGAGAGGTGCTCAAAAAGAAGGGGCAAGAAAAAGGCAGCGGGAGGAAGCCGGGAGCGAGTTGGAGGAGGAGGCCGGGGCAGCCGTTACTCTCGAATGGCCTCTTCTAGGCGCTGGGTCTCCCGGTCCTGGGACTCCGGGATGATAGGGGAACAGACCTCAGGCTCCGACCACGGCCTACGGACGGGCTGAAGGCAAGACTCTGGGATTCCCTTTCTTCTCCCATCTCGCTAGGCCAGGCCCGGGTCCGGCTAAAGGCGAGCCTAGAGCTTCGCGTGAGGCTGTCTTTGGGGGCCGGGGTAGCCTCAGCCTCGCGGCGAGGAAGCCAGGCAGAGCTGGGCACTCGGACGCTTGCAGGAAGGGAATGCGAGCTCGGCGGAGAGAAATGGCCAGGAAAGAAGAGAGGAGGGCGAAGGGTGAGGGAGAACGGGAGAGACGCAAAAGGCCCGGCCGGGAGAAGGCCGCGCCGAGAGCCGGCTGCGCCCAGGCGCCGCGAGGAAGTGGGAACCGAGAAAGCGAAGCCCAGGCGGGCGAGCGGGGCGCACGCCGCCCTCCGTGTCCCGGCACCCTCTCCCGGGAGCAGCCCGGTGCGTCTGCGTGGCTGGGAACGGGAAACAGGGCTGGGCAGGGGTCGGGGAGCGCCCCAGCTGCTGAGCGGAGCCTGGCCTCTTCCTCCCGCGGTTCCGGACGCTGATGCCCCTTCGTCCCGACTCCGCAAGGCGCTCGTGACGCTTTTCTCCGCACCCGCCGCGAGGGCCGCGGGGCGGGGACTCGGCTCTCCGCATCCCGCACTCACAACTCCGCCCCCGCCACAGTAACCCGCCCGGATGGGCCTGGGAAGCTGAGAATCGTTAAGGCGGTGAAATGGGGATTTCTTCGGTACCGGGCGCCGCTTTGTCCCCTGCACTCAGCTCGCTGTCCAGCACACAATAGACGCTCAAAACAATGTTTGCTGAATGAATGACTGAATGATGACTGTCTGAATGAATATATGAATTGGGAGGTGGAGGATGCAGGAAGGTCGGAGGCGCCAGTAGGGGATGGGAGGGGCGTCCGGTGGGCCAGGGCTTCGAGCTGTCCTCTTACCTCGCACCAGGATGCGGCGGCAGTGGTCTGCCTCTCCGAGCCCCGGCTGCCCGTCGCTGTCGGCGCCGCTCTCCCTGGAGCCCGCGGGGCTGGAGGCGGAGGTCCCGGCAGTCTCCTTTGGGCTGCGGCCGCAGGCATCAGCACTCGAGTCCTCCGCTCCGCCGCGGTCCCCGCCGCGCCCGCTCCGCGACTCCCGGCGTGACGTGCCGCGGTCGCACTCGGCGCCCCCATCGCCCATGCCGGCCGCCACCTTCGCCTTAGCCACCGCCTGGCCAGCCTGGGCCGGCCAAGCCTGCTCCTCCCCGCCCCTCTCGCCCCCCGCCCCCCGCCCCCTCCCCCCTCGCCCCCCGTGCCCCCCGCGCCCCCCCGCGCCCCCCGCCCGCCTACTCTTCCTCCGGCCCCGCCCCAGCCCGGCCGTTCCACCCCTCCCTGCTGATTGGTCTCGAGTCGGGGTTCTCCGACTCCCAGCGGTGCGCGAGGGAGCTGCGCCTAGGGATGGGGGTTCGTTGGCCCTGCTCCCCCACCATTGTCTAGCCCCACACTTAGCCCGGCAGAGGGAGGCCAGGGAGGCCCTACATCCTCTCCTGAATTGTATCAACTCCCTCCCCCAACCACCAGCCTACTCCCCTCCCCACTCCCTTCATCCCCAGGGAAGCGCTGTCTCCGCACGCCGGCTCTTTCAGCGGGATCAATAACCCAAGTGTTCCAGGAAGGCGACACCTACGAGACCGAGCAGAAAACAGGAAGTTGGCCTTGCTCGGGCGCTTGGCGGGGTGGGGGGCTGGGGCTGGGGCTCAGGCCTGGGGTTCAGTGGCCGCCCTTGCCTCCAGACTCTGCCCACACTCAGGAGCACAGATCGCAGGCCCTTCCCGGCGCTCCTTGCAGGGCAAGGCCAAGACTGTGGTAAAAAGAGCCCGAGACAGTGAAGCAAGGGTACTGAGGGAATGACCCGCACTCGCCGGGGTGAGAAGACAGATTTGCAGACGGATAGCCGGGTCCGGGAGCCGAGAGGGTCGAGTGAGGCCGAGACTGTGGTAGGCTGCAAACGCCCAGGTCCCCTGCGGCTCTGAGGCCTTCACACGGGGTATCTCAGACTGAGATAGAAGGTGAAAATCTCCCTGTCTCCCCCACCCCACTCCCGGCCCCGAAGAGGTTTTCCCGGGTCCCAGTTCCGCTTCGCCGGGCTGGGGAGAGGGGAAGGGCGGAGGTGAGGGCGGCTGGAAGCCGAGCTGGGTTTTGAAGCTGAGCAGTGGGGCCCCTGGGCCCTCCGAGTCCCAAGCACATTATGAGGATCCTAGTGTTCTCGTGAGTCGAGCTTCTCCTTGGACAGCGCCTGGAGAGGCCAGGCCCGGATTTCCCTTCCTTTGACTCAGAAAGGGGCTTGGCAGAAAGATTGAGAGGCCGCAGCGAAGACGTGTGTGCAAACCTGTGTGTGCGCGCGGGAGGGCCCGTGACCCCCTTCCCTAAAACGCTATAACTTCAGACTTGTCTTCCCTTTTCTGTGCCGCATGCTAGCGAGCGGGGGTGCCTCGCTGTGTCCGATCGAGAGTGTCTGGGGGCAGGGCCCATGGCTGTGCCGGGTGCCAGTGGCAGTGGGGTGGCAAAGTGCGTTGCTGGTGCAGCCTCCATGACTCCCTGAGCCGGAGGAGTGGTAAATGAGTGAGCGTGTGAGTCAGTGCCTTAGTGGGTGTCCAGTGTGCTTGTGCGCGGTTGAGTGTGTGCATGTGTCCAATCTCAAATGTCTGCAACTGAAGGCGAAGTGGGAGGGGCGCGCCAATTATTTAATTGGGTGACTAATGGCGCCTCCCCACAGGGTTGGGGACGGGAAAAAGGGAGGGTAAAGGGGGCAGGGGAGGAGGCCTGCTGGTCCGTACTAATGGAAAGGAGGGAAGGAAGGAAGGAAGGAAGAAAGAAAGGAAGGGAGGGAGGGAGGGAGAGAGGGAGGGAGGGAGAGAGGGAGAAAGGAAGGAAACTGTCGCAAGGTAGTTTGGGTGGGGGAGGGGAGTTCGGGATCGCGCCCAGGGTGTAGGGCAGGGTGTGCAGAGTGAGAGCAGCGCGGACCAGCTGCGGGCCTGAGAATTTGTGGCAGACCAGCTGCGGGGCCTGAGAATTTGTGGCGCCCTAACTCTCAGAGGGAAAAAAGGAGGGTTATAGTTACAGAAGGGCTCTAGGGAGTGTAACCCAGAGGGACCCAGCTCGGCTGGAAGGACCCATGCCGCGTGGCACCTTGAGCCCTGCACTTGCATTTGGTCCCTCGGAGCCTGGTGCCTGAGGGGATGCCGAACTCCTCTGTGAACCCCCCCACCCCGCCTCAATGGGCCAGGGCGCCCGCCCTCCACCCCAGCCCCGTAGGACGCTGGTCGCTTGATCCAGCCCCCGTCATGTTCGCTCTGCACTTCAGTCTTTCCTCTCTGGCTCTCTCAAGTTTATTTTTATTATTCAAGTAAGACGTGTCTGGTGTAGAAAAATTCTAAGCAGAAAGCAAACATTCGGCTGGAATCTCCCCGGCCCCCAAGTCCTCGCTGTTCCGTCGACCACATGGGAGGCCCGGGTTTCTGTTCAAAGAAAAATAGAACAGCACCTGCTGAACCCTACCAGGTTTTGTTTGTTTTCACCCTTCTAAATTTTCATTTGATGAATGATGGTTTACGCGCCAGGAACTCAGGTCTACGTCCCCGCGTCCTCTTCCAAAGTCAGTCGATGGGCTTCCGGGCATGCGCACACTTCCGGGGGAGTCGGGCCGTTCTCCGAGTGAGGCTGGTGGCCTCCCGCAGGGTCCCGTGGAACCGTGACCTGGGAAGTTGGGGCCGCCTCCCCTTTCCTGTCTGCTGGGAGAGCCCGGCAGGGAGCATGGGAGGCGGCTACAGGCCAGCCCCAGGTTGACTCTTGGGAGTTCCCAGTCTTCCTCCCGCGCCCTTCCTTCTTTCCTCTCCTTCTCTCTTAAGAGGCAGTAAGGGATTTGGCGTCCCGCAGAAGTCCCGGCTCTCTCTACTCTGCAGGACTGGGAAATGGGATCGCGGCCTCCGTGATTGTGCGAGCGGGGATCCAGTGAGGAACGCAGGGCTTCTGCTCCCTGAGGCGGAGTTTGTGGTGCGCGTGTGTGTATGGCTGGGGATGGTGGTGGGTTGCAGCTTTTCGTCAATCCCCCGCTCTGGCCCAGCAGAGACCTTGACCAAGCCGATCCGGGAGCCTGGGCGACCCTTAAACCCAGGCTCTTGAACCCTCCTGGGGCACACTGCCTAGGCTGCCCAGTTCCCCGTCCAGGAAGCGAGTCCACTGGGCTCCCACCTGTGCCCTGCCGGACTACATCCTCTGAGCCCTGGCTGAGGAAGGCTGGGAACGCCAGTGCTCTGTATGGCCACGTGGCAGGGATGTGTAGGATCGGCCTTGTTGAGTGTGCGTGTGTGTGTGTGTGTGTGTGTGTGCGCGCGCACGTGCGCGCGCGCCTGCGGACAGGTTGGAACGCTGTTTGGCTCTGCCAGGACTCTCCCGCCCAGGAGGGTAAGTGGGACACAGAGCTCCAGATGTCCTGAGTCCGCCTGGCTCGAATTTTCGAGGATCTGGGTGGATCCGGGATTCCTCACCGGGCAGCGGGGACCAGAGGGCCAGTGGCCTATGCCTACTGCCCTCACCGTCACCGCCAGTCTCCAACCGCCGTCTGACACATCTCGACCCGGCCAAGACGCAAGGAACCCCTAGAATTTCCTCTGCTTCTCTGCCCCCACCCACACACTTACCCTTTTTGTAAAGCGATTGAAGAACCTTAGCTTGGGAGATGTGGGGCGATCTCAGCCGTTAGGGGGCGGGGCGATAACCTAAACTGCTTTTTCAGTGGCTCTGGTCCCGAGACAGCTGAGTGCAGACAAACCCCAGGTTCTGATCCGTCCCTTCCGGGGTTCCGGAGGGCCCTGGCAGCTCGAGGCCCAGCTCGATCTGCGCTATCAATCTCCCTTCCGGCCTCAGCAGGTCCCCGGGAATTAGTGGCCTTGGGCATTAGGGGATGGGTGGGTCTGGGCACAGAGAGCTGGTGAGTCCCGGGCTGGAGTCGGGTGACACTTTGCCACTAGGAGTTCCTCGGACACGTGGTGGTCCAGGTTCTCCACTCACAGCAGATGAAGTGGGGAGAGGGCCATCAGGAAGGGGCCACCAACCCCAGCTCCCCTCAGATGCCCCTTAGGACTAGGTTTCCAGAGAGTTTCTTCAAGGAACCCGCTGAGTTGGGGCAAGAACCCCCTTGCCTGGCTCAGTACCATAAGTCTCCAATTCCTTCCAACTCCTGCCACTTTGCCAGGGAGTAAGCCTATTCCACTCTTTCTCCAAGAACGTTTCAGTCCCTCCCCACCCACCTTCTCCATGCCTTTTGGCGCCTCAGTGGGTGAGATTGACTTCCCGAGCTGCTGGGCTGCTGAGAGTGGGGTCCCAGCCACCTGCGGGTAAATAGCCCCCTCCCACACCCAGCATCAGGGCTTTCTAGGATCAGAAGTGGGGTTCTAGGGGAGCCAAGGTGTGTATGTGGGTGGATGGGAGTCAGATCCTGGGTTCCCCCGGGAGCTACCTATACCTGCCTGCCCAGCCCTCCAGTCCCCCACTGCCAGTTGGCCTGCAGCTCTGGCCTCTGGCAGGAGCCTTCAGCATCCTCTTCTGGTGCTCAGAACCTGGAACCTCAAAGGTCTGCTCCTGTGTCTGGTTATTCTTCCGTCTTTCATATCCCTTGGGTGCTCTGGCAGGCGTACCCGACCAGGTCTCCAGACCTGGACCTCTGGTCTCAGCTCAACCCACTCCTTACGCCTCTTGTCCTTGCTGAGGCTGGGGCCAGGCCACTCCCCCACGACTGCTGGTGAGCCTGGGTTGAGCTTACAGCCAATTCAGATGCCTTCCCCAGATGGCTTCCTTTTCTTTCCTGTCCTCCCTCTTGGCCTCTCTGTCTCTATGTGCCACTTCCCTCTCTCAGCCTGTGCATCTCTCCAGCCCATTCCTGGTGCCTACAGGCTCAGGGGGTCTGTCTTCCTCTGCCCTGATTCACCCCATGTCTGGATCTCCTGTCCACCTTTCTTCCCGCTGGTTTTGGGGCCCTACCCAAATGTCCGTGGGAGATCCTGGGCGGCATTTGCTCTGCCCCCAGGGAATCTAGTTCCCCCAGGTGATTGAATCTGCTCAGCCATCACTGATGGGATGGGGGTTTCCTGTAACTGAAGGGCACTGGCAATTTGGGGTGAACAGGGAAGGACACTCCTCACACACTCAGCTGGGGGCACAAGACCCAGCTTGTAGAAATAGCCCATTCATCACTTCCTTCCCTCAACCCACCTGTGCCCCACCCCACATGCCTGGGAGCTGGATCCCTGCACTGGCACATTAGGGAGGGAGCCACTGTCCCACCCCCAGGTAGGGAGGGATTGGCATGTTAAAAGGAGGTGGGATGTTGTTCTTGTTGTTTATAATGAGCATTATTATTTTTGTAAAACACAATCAAATGTATCTGTTTCTGAGAACGTCAGCAGTGCTGAAACCCAAGGAGGGCAGTTCTAATGATGGGATGTTGGGAGAGGTGCTCGGGCCAGAGTGAGGCTCTTCAAATTCCAGTGCTTAGGCCACTCCTAGATCGGTAGCTGCCCACAGGCTCAGGCACTGCAGTGTCATTGTCTTATTTCAGGCAACACAAGACGACTGAGGCTTGTCTGTGCTGGATGCCAGTGTTACACTCTGAGAATTCTGCAGGGAGCAGGATGCTTGGGGTGCTAGAGGTGCCCACCATGGGGGTGGAGGTCACCCCTGTCGGGAGGGCAGGGAACCCAGTGGGCTGGGCCAGGGCCGTGGTACAGGTGAGATGGGGGACCACCTCCTGTTGCACCACCTGCTGCTGCACCACCTCCTGGGGCTGCCTGTCCAGCTGCCTGACATTTCCTCTCCGGCACCTGGTGGCTTCCCATTCTAGGTAGCTTGGGTGGTTGCTGAATCCTTTTCCCCACCCCACCTTGTCCAGTTCTGAGTCCTGGGGTATGGTCTGGACTCCCAAAGCCGCCTCCTAGGCACAGCCTGGACCCTCCCCGAGGCAGCGCTCTCCTGCTTGGCTCTGTCCCCTCCTCTGCTTGGGCAAGGATCCCAGCTGGGCTGTCTTGAGCTCCAGGGCCATCAAGTTCCGCCACCCACCCCAGTCCTGGTAGAACTTGCTGATGCCTTTCCTGAGCCTGTGAGTCCAGGGTTCTATCTGGGAGGGCTGCTCAGGGGAAGCTGTGGGTTTGGCCAGAATGTAAGGAGGAGCCCCTTGGAGTGACCCTCATCTGGTCTGATGAGATTCTCCAGATACCTACCACACAGGGGTGGCTTGTGCCTTGACTCTGGCCTTGGCCCAGGGCCAGGAAGGCTTAAGGGAGGACACCAAGGAGTTCTCAACACCTGCCATGTATTCAATTACCTGGAGAATTCAGAGAATAAAATTTCTGCTTGGCCACAGACCAAGTGGCTTCAAATCTGGTTGTGAGAGGGCTCGCCATATTTGAAAGGCTTCCAGGTGAAGCTTGGTTGGAAGCCACTGAACTGGGCCAAGAGTCGGGGAAGCGGGCATTGCTGGCTGAGAGAAAGGCGGGTGTGAAGGCCTGGAGGTGGCAGGTCAGGGAATGAGAAATGGTTGTTTCAGCCAGACCTTGGGTGGAGTGGGGGCGGGGAAGCCAGCATGCTTGGGGCTGGAGGGTGGGGGCAGTTTCATGGACAGGCATCAGAGAGGGTGAATAGGCCCGGGCAGGACACAACTGGACCCAATGCGAAGTGTCCAACTTGATCTGAAAACTCCCCCCCCCATAGGACTCAGGATTCTCTTGGGTAGAGGCCACCCAAGGGTGAGGGAAAAGGCCGCGTAGGGCTAGGTGGGTGTCCCTAGGTTCTAGGACAGGAGCTTGGTGACTCAGGATTTGGCGACCTTCTCTTCCCATTTGCTTTCCTCCAGGCAGATTCCATGAGCAAACTTTCTTGGCTTCCTGCTTCTCTTCCCCACATAGCTGTCTGTGAATATTCCTTGCTCCCCCTCCTCTGATGATTTTGCTACCTCTTCCTTCTCCATTTGCTTCTTTTCTCCTTCAGGTTGTCCAGCTTTCCTCCCTTCTCTGGGCCATCAGTTCCCTGCACTGTTGTCCTCCCCGCCAGGCCAACCTCTGGACCATGGCAGTCTCCCTCCATCCTCCTTCCCCATCCTCTCTCCCACTCCCTCTGCCTCTCACGAGCCCTTATTTTCCCTCTTCTCTTCAGCCCTCTCCCTGCTGCAGCAGGAGTGCCCTCTTCTACTTGTCCGTCTTTGGAAATTACGATCCTGACGTGCACACGGAGTTAAAATCAAAGAAAAGATACCAGTGACTTGAGAGAATCTTCTAAAACATTTTCCTTCTTTCTTAACAAAACCCCTTCACTCCAGCACCTTCTGATTTTATTTGGATCATCCCCTAAAACAATTGCACCTTCATTTTTTTTTCTACCAAGGGATATGTGGTTAACTGTCCGAAGCTATTCTAGGCTCATAATTTCCTGAAATCGTCACAAGTCTTAGGGTGGTGACTCAGTTGCTGCATTTTGCAGAGAAGGAAACTGAGACCAAGGTCAAACAGTGGGTTCAAACCTGGGCGCCGGATCTTGGGGCTCAGTCAAGGCAAAAATCTCTTGCCCTCACTCTTCCTTCCCTCTGAGAACCCGGCTCCCTCCCAAACACAGGAAAGCACTCCCGGGCCGGAGCTTCGGGGAGGGGCTTTTGGACTGAGGGGCAAAGCACCCACCCTCGCAGGGAGCTGTAGCCTCTGTGGTGACTGAAGGAAATCTGGACTTGGAGGATGCAGACTGGCAGAGCAGAGCCTGGGTTGATGTGGACAGTGAACTGACCTCCTAGAACTGTGTATATGTGTGTGTGTGTGTGTGAGAGTGAGTGTGTGTGTGAGTGTGTGTTTTAAATTTCTTTATTATTTTTGGCCGCATCGGGTCTTCGTTGCTGTGCGCGGGCTTCCTCTAGTTGCGGCGAGCGGGGCTATTCTTCATTGCGGTGCGCAGGCTTATTGCCGTGGCTTCTCTTGTTGCGGAGCAGGGGCCCTAGGCGCACAGGCTTCAGTAGTTGTGGCACGTGGGCTCAGTACTGTGGCTCGCGGGCTCTAGAGTGCAGGCTCAGTAGTTGTGGCTCACGGGCTTTGTTGCTCCGTGGCATGTGGGATCTTCGCGGACCAGGGCTCGAACCTGTATTCCCTGCATTGGCAGGCGGATTCTTAACCACTGTGCCACCAGGGAAGTCCTGTGTATGTGTTTTGTTTTTGCTCTTTTGGTGATAGCTTCATCGAGATATAATTAATATATCATGCAATTCACACCTTTACGGTGTACAATTCAATAGTTTTTGTATATTCACAGGTATACTAAAATATATAGTATAGGCACAGATATACAGTGCAGACATCACCACAGTCAATTTTAGAACATTTTTACCACCTCCACAAGAAAGTTGTTGGTGACTATAGTTAATGATACTGTATTGTATATTTGAAAGTTGCTAAGAGAGTCAACCTTAAAAGTTTTCATCGCAAGAAAAAAAGTTGTAGTCATGTGTGATGATGGATGTTAACTACACTTATTGTGGTGATCATTTTGCAATATATACAAATATGGAATCATATCTTGAACACCTGAAACAAATATATGTCAATTATATCTCAATTTAAAAATGGAAAAAAAAAGAAACCTGTACCTTTATCTATCACCCATAACTTCCCATCCCCCCTGAGCCCTCAGCAACCACAAGTCTACTTTTTGTTTCTATGGAATTGGCTAGTATGGAAGTTTCATATAAATGGAATCATAATATAGTATGTGACCTTTGTGTCTGGCTTCTTTCACTTAATGTTTTGAGTTTCATTCATGTTGTAGCATGTATCAGTACTTCATTTTTTTAGGTCAAATAACATTCCATTGTATGTTTATACCACATTTGTTTATGCATTCATTACTGATAGACATCTGGATTGGTTCCATTTTACCTGGGTGAGAATGTGGGTGCTCCCCTGGCCTAGGGTGCCCTGCTTGGCCAGAAGAGGGAGGAAGTTTTCTGGGAGCAGATGGAGGAGACTGGTGAGGCTCAGGGTAGAGCCATCCACTGGCTGTGTGTCCCCAGCTAATCGATCACCTTCCAGAAGTGTCCTTCCTCCTTCTGTCTAAAGAGGAGGGCCAGGCAGGACTGGGAGGCTTGTAGGAATTATATAGACCCTGGAGTAAAGATTCAGAGCCTTGGCTGTCTGCTAGGCAGGGTTGGAATCCTGGCTCTACTGAGAACTCATTCTTAATGGGTTGTTTAACGTCTCTCTGCCTCAGTGTTCTCATCCCTTAAATGGGGATAATATTAGTACCAAGCACCTGAAGCTGTTATGAGGGGTAAGTTAGTCTGTGTAGAGGATCTGGCACTCTGTGGGTGCCGGAGGAAAGAATATTGACGCTTTCTTTTATCGTTTAAGGCTTAAAGCCGAGAGCCCACTCTCAGCACTAGTTGGTAGTTGTCCTTCTCCTTGCGCTGCCCGGGGGACAGGGGGAGGTTGTCTGCTCTGTGGGTTGTGAGCCCCGATTCCAGGCCCTCAACCCCAGCTTCCACGGTTGGAGTCGGCGTCGGGGTGCAGAGAAACATGGGACAGAACTCTTCCTGCTGTAGCCCAACCTTCCTTCAAAAGCGGCCACTGAGAGAAGACAGTGAGCGGTGAGACCCGGACTCAGCCCTGCCTTCGGTCCTCCAGCTCGGAGCCCTGGCGCCAACGCTGCCGAGCTTTGCGTGTTTATAGCGCCACTCGTGCCATTTGTGGCTCCCAAGCCAGATTCTCCCGATCGCCAGCCTCCCGGCGGCCTTTCCCGACGCCCAGGGAAGAACGACTCAGGGATGCGGCGAGGAACAGCATCACGAGCCCGGGAGGTTCCCAGTCCTGCCCAGAGGCAGGGGGCTTCGCGGTGGGCAGGGTCCAGGCCTTTCACCCTTTCCCGGGCACTTCCCACGAGGCACGCCCAGGAGAGAGCGCCAGCGGCCCAGGGACTGCCTTTTATACCGTTTGATTTCTTTTGAATTTGTAGGATGACGCAATTCAAACAAACCTAGAAAAACAACTTCTTAAATGCTGTTAGAAGAGGTTTGAAGAAGCGTTTCGTTTCCATGCTTCCATCAAGGGCAGCTAGCTGCTCGTCTTCCCTCCCCGACCGTGTGCTTCGGGTAGCTGGCCGGCAGCGACTTATCGTGTAGACAGGTGCCTTTTTGTCTTGGCCGTGCCCTCCGGAACGCTGCACATTCAAGGTCAACAGCTACCCCGATCCCCAGTTCCCAGCGCAGGGGAACCCGCGAGATTTGGGCCCTGTTGTCCCAAAAAGTGATCATCTGCGATCAGCGTCACCTGTAGGTGGGGTTCCAGACTGAGCTTGGCAGGGAAGCGAGGAAGAGCGGTGTCGCTGGCACCCCTTCCGTGGCCACCTTGGCTCTGGAGTCTCCCCTACCTGGCGGGCCCGAGGCTTCCTTGCTCTCTGGGTGGGTTGGGTCCAGTTAGGGGTGCGGTGAAAGATGGGATTACCTAGGGACAGGGGTAGGGTGAGGCTGGAGGAATTCTCCATCACCTGACCCAGGGAAAGGACTTCCGAAGGGAAGGGGGAGGAGCCGTCTGGCAGTGGGCGTTGGGTGGCTAACTGTTGGCCTCTGTGGGAATGCTGAGAATGCCCTGACCAGTAGCCGAGAACCCCTCGTGATCCCATGATCGTCCTTTAGGGAGCCTGGCCCCTTACTCCGGAGATGTTGCCTGTAATTTATATCTACCGGGAGCAATTCTCCAGGAGCTGCTGCCACACTCTTTGGAATATTTTTCATTCAACAAATATTTATTGAGCTACTACTATATGCCGGGCACTGTGCAAGGCACTGGGAGACAGTTGTGAAACGAACAGACACAAATCTCCACGGTCAGGACACGGAACCTTGGAGTTTGATCTTGTGAGCCACTCCACCTGGTGGTTCACAGATATACACGTGCCAACTGATTTGTTTTCCTGGCTAGAGAACCGCCTCTGAAAATAACTCTCCTTAAAGAGACACCTTAGAGCAGCCTCAGCCGCCCTATACTAAACGAAGGGCCAAGAAAGGGAACACATGGTCTCGTGTCTGGTTCAGTTGGCTGACAAAACAAAACAAACAAGCATACAAACAACCCCCCCCAAACAAACATGCGGACCCAGCTTGTGGGCTTGTGTTTGTAAGTGCATATGGTGCGCACTAATTTCGTTAACTCTTTAAACAATCAGTTTGATCTTCAGAAAGGAAAACATGCATCTGAGGGAAAAAATTCTAAACAGCACAAAGGATTATAAAGTGACAAGTGAGTATCTTCCAGACCCTCAGCCCCATCGCTGGAAGTCCCAAGCTGTTGCCCCGTATCGGACAAATATCTACCCACCCCAGCCTCAAAAAAGGAATTAAGTCACACTGTTCTCTGTTCTTGGTCCTGCCTTTTCCGCCTTCGCCCGAGGCCCAGCGCTTGCTCCTGGAAGCCCGCCTCCGCCTTACCCTTTCTGCGCCCTCACTGCTTGCCAGACTCTTGTGGCTTCCCCACAGCGTCGCCAGTTTAGGGTGTTACCTAAAATTTTGATCTTTGTGGGTCTGATAGATTTCTACAAGAAACGAATTAATCTAAGGGGAAACAAGGGAAAGCAAGAGAAGGAAAGAATGCAACACCCGGCTGTTGCGTTCGGAGGTCGCGTGAGCGTGGGTCAGGGCGAGGCCGGGCGGTGGTAACCAGCGCATCAAAGCGCCCGGCTTTCGGAGACCCGCAACCCTCGGCGCGCTTCAAAGCCGGGAGAGAGGAGAGTGGCGGCGGGGCGGCGGGGTCAGCGGGAATTAGCGCACCGGGGCCGGGGCGAGGGATCGCCACGGGGCGAGAGTTCGGGACAGGATTAGCGGGTTCAAAAGCAGGTCAGGGAGAGCTAAACGAGGCGACGAGGTCCGTGCGAGGTCAAGGTCCTCGGTAGAGGCGGGCTCCGGGCCGGGCGCGGGAACGGCAGCGGGGGGACTGCGATCGCGGGGAGGCTAGACCGGGAAGCCCGAGGTCCGAGGGCGCGGAGGGGCTGGACGGCCTCCCCGGGGCAGGCCTCGTCTTCGGGCGGCCGCGGGACTAGCACCCCGCCGAGCTTGCGGCTCGGCCTTCGGGGAATGAGCCGGCAGGGAGGTGAGCCCGGAGACCCGCCCGAGACAATTTCAATGAATAAAGAGCAAATGTATCTGATCTCTCGATGCGCGCACATGTATCTGCGGAACAGGGTTAGCCTACTTTTATTTAGATGTTTTATTTTCTTTTAGATTTAAACTCCATTTTTAATAAACTTTTTTTTTTTCTTTCTGACAAGGTAAGAACATCTCTTACGCAAATAGTTCAACAAACTCCTCGGAGCTGTGCTAAGGAATTTCTTGCGGGGCTCTCTCTCTTCCCGCGGCAGATTTCTGCGGCGTCTGCTAAGGAACAATTGCGGAGTGTCGCACCTATGTGTAAAGATAAACACCACCCACAGCCCACACTTCTGTGAATCCTGAAAGTGTATGAAGGGAGAGCTGGAGGAACAGCGGAGCGAGACAGCTCTTCCCTGAAAGAAGTGAGTGATGGAGGTGTGTGTGTCATTCAGGGAGCCCCTGACTTGAACCTTTTTTTTTTTTAAGAAGAATGAGAATGTATTCACATATTACTTGAGTTCCCTCTCCTGAAAGATCTCTTGGATGCTGGTGAAGAATAAATTTGGGGATATCGCGTGATGCGAAGTGGGTGATCCACTCAAATTCTGGTGTTGGTAGATAAACAGACGACGGATGGCTCTGAGTCACTTGGTGGAAGTGGCCCCGCCCCGGGCGCCATCTCCAGTGTCCCCACGTTCGGTCACTCCTTCCCCAGGGACCTGCTTCTCCCTTCCCCATCCTCGGCCTTTCGCCTTCCCTTCCCCAAGGGCGAGGCCGGCGCCGTCGGGAGAGAGGGAGCCGGGATGCTCAGGCATATGTCCTGATCTCCACGAAAGCCGGCCTCTCCGGATTGGGTTCTGCTGATTTTCCGCGGAGAACTCTCGAGAAGAGCCCAATCCTCGGGGGCAAAGTTTGACAGTCCTGGGGCGACGGTGATGGTGAAGGCGGTGCTGGACTTCGTGGAGATGGAGGGCGGAGGGTGGGTGTGTGAAGATGGAAGAAAGGGAAAGAGAGCGGGGACGAAGCCGGCAGGTAGGGGAGAGAAACCAAGAAAACTGGGTCCCAGGAGCCCGAGAGCCAGAGCCGGGGTCACCGAGAGGGGGAAGGGGCGGGGCCGGAAAGCCGGAGGCCGCGCGCGACCCAAACAAAGCGCCGCCGGGTCTCCGCCGACGGTGATCCGCCTTTTCCCCAATTTCTCTTGAATCTTTCGATTTGGTCGGCAGATCGGCTGGTCTAGGTGGGGACAAGCAGGCTGGGAGCCGGTCTAAATGGACCGATCGCTGGAGAAATCCCACTCACTCAACCAAGCGACATTCAGCTCCGCCCAACCCGACTCTGGTCGCGGGTGTGGGGCCGGTGGGTAGTGGTCAAGGGGTCCCTTTCCTACGCTGCGTCCAGATGCACTCGGTGGCTCTGGCTCTGTTCTGAAAGGCCCTGGGAATCTCATTCCTGCTCCCTGGCCCCCACTGGCCGTTCAAGGTGCAAAATGCGTTCCTCCAAGTGAAAATACCTCTTTCGGTTTTTAAATCATAGAAACAATGTTGAGACTCTTCTTAATGCCGCTTCCAACCTCTGCACACTGTTCAAAAGGTTACAGCAACGGTAATATAATTTAAAGAAGAAAAAAATCCCTATGCCCAAACCTAAAATCCTCCTCCTCATTCCTTAAAAAAGGAGGGAAAAGAGGCAGTGTTTTTTCACTGCACATTTAATTTACATCATTTTGGTCATGGTGAACATGTAGTTTTGTATTCAGCCTTTAATACTTCAGGTCTCGCCTACATATTCGTCAGGTGCTATGGTCCCTATAAGTATACTTTTCAATGGCCACGTAATAATATGTTACTGTGTAAAAGAGCCATTCAATTGTTAGATATCCCAGTGTGTCCAGTTTTTCAGCATTAAAATAATGGTCAAACCAAAATGATCGAATATATAGCTTTCTCTTTCGGGAAGGTTTATTTCCTCAGGATCCTTACTGGGACAACAGGATAGGGACATTTTCACTGCTCTTATGTATTGCCAAACCACTTTCCAAAGCAATTCGTACAGGCATTTATTTTCGGGTCATTATGGGCTGGGCGTGGTGCTGGTGGTCAGGCCTTAAAGCCTTTTCCCTGCGCCCCAAGGCTCTGCTGAGACAGGCTCCCGCAGCAGGAATTGCTGCGCAAAGTGGTAAGCTCTCCAGGAGAGGGAAGATGAGACTTGGGAGCTCTGGGGTAGGGAGAAGGCCGGGGTTCCTCCCCTGCCTGAAAAAAGCCTGGTCAGGCTTCAAAGTGGAGGTGACGGCAGACAGTCTCAGGCAGGGCTTGTCAGGTAGAAACTGAGGGAAGGACAAAGTGACCTTCGCGTGCACCGGCTGGGCGCTGGGAGAGCTTCGTGGGTTTGGAGAGGGCGTAGTGGCTTATATTTTGCGGGAGTGTAGAAAGTGGGTGGGAGAGTCTGGAAAGGTGAGACTCACCACCCCTTCCAATGGAATTGGAAACCTTCCTCATCATTGAGCATTTGCACTATTTTAAACGAATGCTATGTTAAGAGAGGCATACTTAGTCATGCTTTGTAAAAATTGCGTTTTGTTGAAAGGAGCTCACATTTCCTTATTTAAATATACCAATTGTCCGTTAAGAAATAATTCCTTCCCTTAGCTACAGTAATATGTATCTTAAAAGCAACACATATATTACTTGATTTTTTGCCACAATAAGAATATATTCATGTATTATGTGGTTAATTAAAAATCATAAGTTAAAACAAAATTATTGTAAAATAATCAGACTGAAGTGTATACAAGTTCCGCGCCTTAATCCTCCCTCCAGAAATAGCATGACTGATAGTTACAATGTTGCTTATGCCAACTACTTATATGTTTTTTGTAACAATGATTCGTATTATCCCTGCTACTCTACAAACTGCCCTTAAAAAAAGAAAACCAGCGAAAGGCCATGGCATTCTTTTTTTTTTTTTTTTTTTTTTTGCAGTACGCGGGCCTCTCACTGTTGTGGTCTCTCCTGTTGCGGAGCACAGGCTCCGGACGCGAAGGCTCAGCGGTCATGGCTCACGGGCCCAGCCGCTCCGCGACATGTGGGATCTTCCCGGACTGGGGCACGAACCCGTGTCCCTGCATTGGCAGGCGGACTCTCAACCACTGTGCCACCGGGGAAGCCTGGCCATGGCATTCTTACATGTCAATGGATGGAACTCTGTCTCATTTTTAACAGCTGTCTAGATATCATTATATGGAAGTTTCACCATGGTGTCCTCTGTTGAAAAACTTACATAAATAATACATGAATGTCCTTTATATCATAAAACAATTCAAACAATTCCAGAATATAAAGATAAAACATGAAGCAGTGTGGCTTTTTTCTGATGTTTCCTCTCTTCATGCTCGCCTCCACTCCTATCCCACCCCATTCCTCAAAAGTGTGAGGTGAGAAATTTGGCGGTTGTTCCTTTAGCCCTCCTTCCAATCTTAAAAAAAAAAGAAATTGTTGGGACTTTCCTGGTGGCGCAGTGGTTAAGAATCCGCCTGCCAATGCAGGGGACACCAGTTGGAGCCCTGCTTTGGGAAGATCCCACATGCCCTGCTTTGGGAAGATCCCACATGCCGCGGAGCAACTAAGCCTGTGAGCCACAACTACTGAGCCTGCGCTCTAGAGCCCGCGAGCCACAACTACTGAGCCTGCATGCCACAACTACTGAAGCCCGCGTGCCTAGAACCCGTGCTCTGCAACAAGAGAAGCCACTGCAATGAGAAGCCCGGGCGCAGCAACGAAGAGTAGCCCCTGCTCCCCGCAACTAGAGAAAGCCCGCGTGCAGCAACGAAGACCCAACAGATCCAAAAATAAATAAATAAAATAAAATTTAAAAGATTATTTTATTTATCTCTTTAGCCTGCAAACTTTCATTCTCCTCCCTGGCCCAGTAAGGAACCATTGGGTTCTGTTTACTGTGTATATCTTTGTCATTATATGTTCTCACAAAATATGCATTGTGTCTTTTTCTTGTGTGTGTTTCACCTGTGTACATTGGGTTTTATATTTCATTTTTTACATTATTTTTAAAAGTTTATTTTAAAATAATTTCAAATTTATGGAAAAGTTGCAAGAATAGTACAAAGAACTCCAGTATACTTGTTTCTTAGCTGCATTTGCTTTATCTTTCTCTTTCCCTATGTATTTATAAAATTATTTTTGTTGAAGCATTTGAGAATAAGTGACACTATGCCTCCTTATTCCTAAATACTTCAGTATTTCCTAAGAAAGGAGACCTTCACCTATATGACCTCAGTGCAATGATCAAAATCAAGAAATTTAACATTGATACAATGTTATTATATAATCTTCAGATCTTATTCAAAATTTGCCAGTTATTCCAATAATGTTCTTTATATTATTATTATTTTTGCGGTACACGGGCCTCTCACTGTTGTGGCCTCTCCCGTTGTGGAGCACAGGCTCCGGACGCACAGGCTCAGCGGCCATGGCTCATGGTCCCAGCCGCTCCGTGGCATGTGGAATCTTCCCGGACCGGGGCACGAACCCGTGTCCCCTGCATCGGCAGGCGGACTCTCAACCACTGCGCCACCAGGGAAGCCCTATTATTATTTTTTTTATGGTCCGGGATCTAATCCTGTATCACTCATTGCATTTTGTTTTCAAATTCTTGCTAGTCTTCTTTAGCTGGAAACAATTTATCAACTTTTCTTTGCCTTTTGTAACATAGACCTTTTTGAAGAATAGGGACCAGTTGTTTTATACACGTTATGGTTTCTTGTTTTATTTTAAACAATGTGAAACTTACACAGAAGTTGTCAAGTATAAAGATCTTACGGTACCCCAGACCCACTTGAGCATGAATTGCTGACACATGCTTTATTTCGTATTTACAACAAACAAGGGCATTCTCCCCAATAATCACGGTACAATCATCGAAATCATAAACTCAACATTATTGCCATCAACTGTTCAGACCTATTAAGCTTTACCAATCGTCCTGACAATATCTCCATGGCAAAAGGATCCAGGGGAGATTGTGTGTTGCACTGAGTTGTCATTGGCCCTTCAGTCTCCTTCAGTCTGTAACAGTCCAGTCTTGTCTTGACTTCCATGGCCAGTTATGTTGTAGAATGGCTGTCAGCGTGGGTTTGTCTGATGTTTCTTCACGATTCAATTCAGATTATCCATTTTGGGCAGGAATATCAGTGAAGTGATGTTGAATTCTTCTCATTGTATCTTAACCAGGTGGGGTATAATTTTGATTAATCCCATTACTGGTGATGTTAACTTTGATTGTATAAGGTGGTGTCTGCTACGTTTCTTCCTGTAAAATTATTTTTTCCATTGTAATTAATGCGTATTGTTCAGGGAAGAACTTTGAGACTATGTATATATCCTGCTACTTATCAAATTCTCTATTCATTGTTTATATCAAAAAATCCAGTGGATTCCTATTGTATTCAGTAGGGCCATAACTTGTTACTATCATTATTTACTTCATTATTTACTTTCAAGGTGTCCCAAGTGTAGTCAGTGGGAGTCCCTTCAAGCTGGCCTCTGCGCCTTTTTACAACACAGCTTTATGAAGATATAATTCAGGCACCACACAAATCACCTACTTAAACTGTACAATTCAATGGTTTTTAGAATAGTCACAGAGCTGTGCAACCATCCCTACAATCAATTTTAGAACATTTTTGTCACGCCCTAAATAAACCTCATACCCTTTAACCATCTACTCCTAAGCCTCTCATGTCGCCAGGACTCAGGCAACTGCATATTAATCTACTTTCTATCTCTATAGCTTTGCCTATTCTGGAAATTTCATGTAAACGGAATTGTACAATAGGTACAGTCTTTTGTGACTGGCTTCTTTCATTTAGCATAGTGTTTCCACAGTTTATCCACGTTGTAGCATGTAGCACTACTTCACTCATTTAAAATTTTTTTTAAATTTAAATTTAGGAAGCCTCTCCCAGTTGGGAGTCCCATAGCTTTTATTTTATTTTATTTTGAAGTATAGTTGACTTACAATATTGTGTTCGTTTCAGGTATACAGCATAGTGATTCTTTTTTCTTTTTTTCAGATTATATTCCATTATAGGTTATTACAAGATATTGGGTAAAAATTTCATCCATTTTAAATGCTGATTCATATTCCATTGTGTGGACATACCACAATTTGTTTATTCATTCATCAGTTGATGGACATTTGGATTGTTTCCACTTTTTGGCTATTATGAATAATGCTGTTGTGAATATTTTTGTAAAAGTTTTTTATATTCAATATCTTGTAATAAACTATAATGGAAAAGAATCTGAAAAAGTATATATATATACACACAACTGAATCACTTTGCTGTACACCAGAAACTAACACAACATTGTAAATCAACTATACTTCAATTAAAAAAAAAGTTTTTGTGTGAGTATATGCTTTCATTTCTCTTGCTTATCTACTTAGAGGTGGAATTGCTGTGTCAAACAGTTAACTCTGTGTTTAACTTTCTGAGGAAGTGTCACACTGTTTTCCAGTGTGGCTGCACCATTTTACATTCCCACCAGCAGTGTATGAGGGTCCCAGTTTTTCCACATCCCGGCTAATACTGGTAATTACCTGTCTTTTTTATTATAGCCATCCTAGTGGGTGTGTAATGGTATCTCATTGAGGTTTTGATTTTCATTTCCCTAATAACTAAGGATGCTATCTTTTCATATGCTTATTGGCCATTCATATATCTTTGGAGAAATGTCCATTCAGATCTTTTGCTCATTTTTAAATTGGGTTACTTATCTTTGTATCATTGAATTGTAAATGTTGTTTGTATAGTCTAGATGTAAGTCCCTTATCAGATATATGATTTGCAAATATTTTCTCCAGCTCTGTGGGCTGTCTTTCACTTTTCTGATAGTGTTCTTGTGAAGCACAAAAGTGTTTACTTTCATTGAAGTCCAATTTATCTATTTTTTCTTTTGTTGCTTATACTTTGGGTATTATATCTAAGAAACCCTTGTCAAATCAAAAGTCAAAGATTTAGGCCTATGTGTTCTTCTGAGGTTTATAATTTTAGGCCTTACATTTAGATCTCTGATTCATTTGGAGTTAATTCTTGTATATGGTGTGAGAGAAGAGTCCAACTTCATTATTTTGCTTGTGGATATCCAGTTGCTCCAGCACTATTTTTGGAAAAGACTATTCTTTCTCCATTGAATTCTCTTGGCACCCTTGTCAAAAAGTTCCTGTTTCTTTCTGACATGTGCTTATCATTCTTTGAGCACTTCCTCACTTTCTGGCACAAGATGCTTCAATTTCACCTCATACCTTTCCATGCTCTAGCTCTTGAATCAGCCATTTTCCCCAAGGAGTTCTGGTTCTCTTAGTGGAAAATGTTATTTTAGAAGCAAAGATCTGGGTCCTAGCCATGACCACTGCTGTTGGGGGTTGCAGCTACAAGACCCTCTCAGCGAACAGAGCCAGGGAATATGTGAATGCACCTATAACACATCTACACTTACATTTATTGAGACCCATAAGTTCACACCAATAGCTCCAATTCCAATCCAACATCACAGGGCTCTTCTTCTTTTCTGTATTTGTAGCTCCCTTCTCTGAAGTGAGAAACCTGGCTCCTAGTAACCTCAATCTGTTTACTTGATCATTTCTCTGGCATGTAACCAGCTTCTTATTGCTGCCTTGCCTCCCCCCACCCCCTGTTCCAAATGCAGGGGCCCTTCTCACCCTCTTGGGGCTCACTCAGGACTGAACCACTGGGGTCTCCCTACTTGGATCCCAACCCCCGTGCAGGATCACTGTGGCACACACACTCCCTTGTGTGGACATTTGCCTTTCTGGGCCCCACGTAATGGCTTTTGGGAAGAATTTTCAGGAAGGAAGAGCAACATTACGGTTTTATAGATCCATCCCTGTTTTTCTGTGCACACCTAATCTGTTGCTTCGCCCTGCTGTATAACACTCCATAGTGTGTGACCATCTCATTTTACTTATCTGCTCTTCTGGGGAAAGATACCCAGGTGGCTCCAACTCCCCTGCTACCTCAAATAATGCCACAATGAACATCCTTGTACAGGTTTCCTTAAGCACCTACGGGAAATACCTTTGGGTTATATACCCATGAATAGAATTTCTGGGTCACACGATATGAAAATGTCTAGCTTGCCTAAACACTGGCAGCTTGCTGTCCAGATAGCCGCTCCAGTCCACACTCACCAGCAGGGCACACAGGTTTCTGTATCTGCGTATCCGCTCCGCCCCCAACCTGGCATGTCTGACTCTCTAGTTGCTGGTCTATGAGGCATAAGGGGATATTTTGTTTTAATCTTCATATCTCTGATTATTAATAATCTCGAGCACTTCTCCAAGTGCTTGGTGGTCTTTTGGCTTTCCCAGGTCTGTCCGTAAGCGTTTAGCTATGTTGGTCCTCTCCTTCCTTAAGACCTAAATAGATCTGACTTTTCACATTATTCTCCAACTTTCCTCCCTCACTTAAAATGTCTTGAAAATCTTTTCATAAGCTACATAAAAGTCCACAGCTTGGGTGACCCATAAAGTAGTAAGCCATTTCCCTATTAATGGGCATCTGGGCTCTTTCAGGAGTTTTCGCAAACAAATGCTCCCATAACCATCCTTGAACACACATCTCTGCACATCTCTTTAGATGAATTTCTAGAAGTGTTGTCTTTCATTTAGAATGTACATTTGAAGACATTGTATGTAGTCACATGTAACAGTGTCCTCAAGTCTGTAGTGGAGAGTTGGGACTCAGTCAGACAAGAGTTTGGGAAGAAAGTAGGCATCACTGGGAAGTGCTCCTGGTTTTGGAAATGTGAAGAGGCGTAGAAGGTGGTGCCCAGGAGATAGAGCTGAGCACAGAGGAGTGGTCAACCATCTTGGCCAGGATATGCCAGGCAGTTGGGGAGGAGGCCCCCTGACAAGCTTCCTGAAACTGCCCTGTAGACTCCATCAGGTCCAGAGTCAGAGGCTCTGGAGGGAGCCATGTGGAGTTGTGGGTCCACTGATGGGAGTAAGAAGTGTTATATTTTCATAGGAACAAGGACTGTCTTCCCCTCCTCCCTCCCCCCCTCCATGGCCCTGGAGCGTGGAGGTGGAAAAGTCACCATCTGGCCGATCACAGACATATTCACAGTCTGAATTTCTCCTCTCCATGTGGATTGGCAGGATGCAGTTTTCTGCCATGTAGTTGGGCAGTTTGTGTACAAGGTCGCCTGGCCCAGAAGGTAAATGGGAACTGAAAACCAGCCTAAGCTCATTTTCAGAGAGGTGTTGCATGGGTTAGAGGTGGACCTGCCTGTGAGCCAAGAGAGCCAGTGCCCAGGGCTCCTGGCCTCAGGCCAGCCTCATGAAATTGTCCAGGGGAGGGTCCCCAGGACCTCTCTCTCCACAGCCATCTCTTCCGGAAGAGGACATGTTTCCTTTCCCAGCAGTCCCCCAGGGAGGTTAGCCCAGGCTCTCTGGGGGAGATCCTACCCATCGGGGCCTGAGTGGGATTGTGCAGTGAAGAGTAGAATTTTCACAGGCTGCAGACTGAAGCAGCTGGGTTGAGCTTCCAACTTGCTTTCTTTGGCAGAGAGCTGAGGAGGGCTAATTATATATACCAACTTCTGGCAGTTGAGTTAGAAATTAGAGATGGTGCTCCCTCTTCCTCCTTTTGGAATCCACAGCCTGTGACAGACACAAGCACAGGTAGAGTTAGGTGGAGCCAGAGACGGAAATGTAGGGAGACCCAGGTGCAGGCAAAGCACTCTCAGGTGGACTAAACAGCAGGTGTGGTCTAGATGGACCACTGGGGACTGGGAGACAGTACTTCCTTTCGCACAGTAGGGAGGCCAGGCTGCCTAGATAGAGCAGAGCTCTGTGGGGCTGGAGTCTGAGGGTCTGAGTGTCTGATTTGGACTGAGGTCTGGGCAGTATTCTGTAGGGCCCTATGTGGAACCCCCATAACCTCATCCCAACTCAGCTGCTTGGCTTCTCACTCACTTCCTGAGCAGTTATTTTTGTATAAGGGCTGGTGCTGGGCCAGGTAATACCAAGATGACTGACTCGTGTTATCTCCCCAGGGGAGCTCACAGTGTGAGCACCTGTGGTGGGTCTAGTGGCGGGGGGCGGGGAGGGGGGAGGAGACAGATGCGCAGAGAGGCAGTTACGATGCAATAAGAAAAGTGCTGATAAGGGCTAACATTTATTAAGCACTTGTCGTGAGCTTCTGAGATCCATAATGACCCAAAGAGATGGGCTCTACTACCCTCATTTACTACACGGGGAAGCCAAGGCTCAGGCAGGTTCGGTAACTTGCCCAAAGTTACACAGTGAACAGTGAGACTGAAATTCGCTCAGTTTCAGGGCAAAGCCCGTTTCCTTCACCTCGGCACCACAGGACCCCACCCATGTCATATGTTAGTGACAGCGGGGCGAGCTTGTAACTACTCCGTCCCGGGGGTCAGGGACCGTGGGACGTGCGCCAGGCATGCGCACTACTACCCCGTCCCTGTCGTTCCGCTAATTTTACCGCGAGGCGAGCGGGGGGGGGGGGGGGCGGCCCTTTCTCTCTTTCTCCCGCCGCCGCAGTCGGGTGTCAGCCGGTCCTCCAGCCGGACGCCGCTAACTTGTCTCCACCTTCAGGGAAGCGGCCTCGTGCCGCTCCCTGCTAGTCAAGGACTTACAGCGAAGAGGGGTTTCGCCCAGCTGCCAGTTCCCTGCGCATGCGCTCTTGGTTGTGGGCGCCGGCCCTCTGGGTTCCCCGTGACTCCCGTCCACGCCCAGGGTCCCGGGTAGTGGTGGGGGGCGAGGGAAATGTTTCGGACAGAGGCCGAGCAGCTGGTCACGTGTGTCATTTCTCTGGTTTACCTGAGTGCACTCGCCCAACCCCGGTCCTTCCTGAGGGGTAGGAAGGGGGCGGGACCGAGGGCCGTTAGGACCGGGAGCCCAGAGAACTGTGGCCGGGGCAAGGGGCGTCTTATGTTCATTCCTGAGGTACGTCCCGAGGACTGAGGGTCCAAGGATGATGAAAACACCCACTTTAATGTAGTGAACAATGGCAGCCCCTACCCCAGGCCTCCCTGTGGCCTGACGTCACCGCCCTCCTCCTCTTAGTGACTAGAGGCCATTTGGGGTGTCTAGGAGGGGAGACAGACATAGGAGCAAATGATGCAGGATGACGTATAGGAGAATAATTCTGGGTATAAGGTACAAGCTTGGTGCTAGGAGGGTTAGGGGTCACCAAGAGGTTGCACCTGAGCAAAGCTTGGTAGCATCTATTGGAGCCCATCCGGTGGACTTTTCCTATGCAGGAGGGCTCTGGGAAGAGGGATGGTGGGTAGCAGTTTTGAGGTATGCATCTGGGTCTGCTCTGTTCCAAGCAGCACCTGTCTCTTTCCTGAGCTTCTTGGCACAATGTGGGAGATTAGGTCCTTCAAGACCACGGGGTGACAGTTCTTTACTGTGTTTGCCAACTTAAGAGGACAATAATTATCTTTAACTGAACAAATAAAACATGACAACAGGAATATGAAATATGTCAGGGGAAGGTTGGTCCCCCTAAGGATCAGGAGGACAGGCCTTTCCCAGACCCCTCTTCTGTCTTGTGGGAAGGACTTCCCTAGCTAAGGACTGTTGTCCAGAAGATCGGCCACAGAGGGGAGTCAGAGGCTGCTGCTCTCATCCATGAAGCTGGCCACCTTGGACTATTGGTTTCTGTGGTTCAGTTTTGTTGTACGTCCAAAATTGGAGGAAATGGCCCATGGCCATTCATTCATTGGTTTATCTGAATGTGGAATCCTGGTGGTCCTTAGGTCACTGGCCTAGGATGTGGTAGACCCTGACCAGGACAGGGGCTACCAGGGGACGTTGATATGGGGAAATGTGTGGCTTGTGTGAGTGAAAATCATCTAAACTGGGCCTGGAGGATGCCACTAGGAATTTGTGGTGTTTTGGATACTGGGACCATTTCAGGATAAAATGGAATGCTAATATTCCTCAAGGCCAAATGAATGAATAAGCAGTGGCATGACAGATATGCAGGTAACTAACAGGTAGTACGAAGTGACCAGGACCTTAAAACAGTTGACTCCAAAGGGAGCTGAGAGTTCGAAGGAGAGAGACAATCTTCTTGTGGTGTTCAGAGAAGGCTTAATGAAAGATGTGTTTTTGATGGCTAGTGAAAAATGAGGAGAGTTGCAACAGGCTGAGATGACATGGGCAGTGTTGGGAATTCCCTGGTGATCCAGTGGTTAGGACTCCGCGCTTTCACTGCTGTGGCCTGGGTTCAGTCCCTGGTCGGGGAACTGAGATCCCGCAAGCTGTGCGGCATGGCCAAAAAAAAAAAAAAAGAGATGACCTGGGAAGTGTTGTATTCATTGAGACATTAGTTGCAAGCTGGGAGGGGTCCCTGGAACCTGAAGGTAAGACACTGCTTGAGATATTTATCAACTTAAAAAAATCATGTTTAAAAATCAAGAGTTACAAAAAAGCGTAACAGCTTAAATTCCCTACCCCAGTCTTTAGTCACTCAGGCATTCTTCTCAGAGGCATTCGGTAGTGTTAGTTTCTTGTGTAGCCTTCCAGGGGTGTCCTGTACATATACAGGTAAATGCACACACACCCACACATCCACTGTCTTTACATAAACGGCATCATACCGTACTGTTTTGTACCCTGCTTTTTCACTTATCATATTTTGAAGATGGTTCTGTATCAGTACGTGTAGAGCTGCCATGAGCTTACTGGAGGAACACTGAAAGCATTCCCCCTGTAGCCAAGGACAGGACTGTGATTTTTGAAGTGAACGTGGAACTGCTCCTTCAAACCCTGCCATTAAAAAGCTTCAAAGAAGGACTTCCCTGGTATTCCAGTGGGTAAGACTCCATGCTCCCAATGCAGAGGGACTGGGTTCGATCCCTGATCAGGGAACTAGATCCCACATGCATGCCTCAACTATGAGCCCGCATACCACAACTAAAAGATCCTGCATGCTGCAACAAATGAGCCTGCATGCCACAACGAAGATCTCTCGTGCCGCAACTAAGACCCGGCACAGCCAAAAAAATAATAAATAAATAAAATAAATTTTAAAAAAAAGCTTCAAAGAGGTGGAGGTGTCAGTTTAACTTTGGGCAGACTGTTTATTTTTGGCTGCGTTGGGTCTTCATTGCTGCGAGCAGGCTCAGTAGTTGTGGCGCACGGGCTTAGTTGCCCTGCGGCATGTGGGATCTTCCAGACCAGGGATGGAACCCGTGTCCCCTGCATTGGCAGGTGGATTCTTAAGCACTGTGCCACCAGGAAAGTCCTGGGCAGACTATTATTTTAATTTCCATTTGCTCTGCCCCCACCCTGTTGCTTTGGGACACCATTATTTGCTCCCTTGGTCTTTAAAAATGGCCCATAAGTCTTGGGCAGCTGTCCATGGGGGTACTATTAGGGCAGAACACAGCCCTTGCTGGGGTAATTGGGAAAATCATTGGCCACTGACTGGACTGCTGCATTTATCCTCTATTTCTCCTCCTTCATACCCCCGGGTCTCCAGGGAGACCACCTCTGCCCAATGCTGCTTCTCCATGGGGTCTGAAGTTCAAGGCTTGACTTGAGAAGTTGCCTGGTGGAGTGATAGAAAACAGGTGTGATTACCTGTGGTTCTGGTGCTCAGAACTCAGGGCTCACCGCACTCCTTCTTTTTGTGCTCACAGGGCTGACAAGGTCTAGGGTCTGAGCAACAGTCCTTCCCTCACACTCACTATCAGATGGAGTAGTTGGAATTCTGTGGGGAACATGAGCTCACAGGCCAAAACAACCTGAGGAGAACAACTATCTTAAAAGAAAATAACAAATGAGACAATACATCTTTTGAAGAATTATAATAGATGGACAACCAATAATTCAAAATAAGCTTGATAAATATACTTAAGGAGACAAGGGAAGATATTAGTAACATGAAGTAAGAATAAAGAATTGTAAAAAAGCAAGAGGAAATATTAAGTGTGAACAATAGAATAATTGAAACAAAGAACACAAGAGATGGGATAAATAGTAGAACAGTCACAGCTGACAAACAATGAGTGAGTTGGAAGATCAAATTAAGAAAGCCTCCTAGAAGGAAGCTGTGAGGGATAAATAGGAAATTTGGAATAAAAAAGGTATGGCAGTAGAAATACAAGTGCCAGGATCCAGACAACAGGAGTCATAGAGAGAAAACTAAATATGCAGAAGAGGAAATCTTTGAAAAACTAATAGAAATGTTTCTTAAAATGTTAAAAAGATGAACAACCTCAGTTTGAAAGGGTTTAGAGTATCCCTGGAGTAACAGCAGGAGTGTTAAGGAAGAACTCAGTCCTAGATACGTTATAGTGAAATTTAGGAATATAAAGACAGAAAATTCTGAAAGCTTCCACAGAGTAAGAGTAGATGATCTCCAAACAAGTCAGGTTGACATTAGATTTCTCAATAGTAACACCAGATACAAACAACAATCAAGCAGTATTTCTAAAATATTGAAGGGAAAGAATTTTTAAAATTAATTAATTAATTTGGCTGCACTGGGTCTTAGCGGCGGCATGTGGGCACTTCCTCGTGGCATGCATGTGGGATCTAGTTTCCTGACCAGGGATAGAACCTGGGCCCCCTGCATTGGGAGTGCAGAGCTGTAACTACTGGACCACCAGGGAAGTCCAAGGGAAAGAACTTTGAAATTAGAATTTTATATGTAGGCAGATTGTCATTCAAGTATCAGGGCATGGGCTTCCCTTGTGGCACAGTGGTTAAGAATCTGCCTGCCAATGCAGGGGACATGGGTTCAAGCCCTGGTCTGGGAAGATCCCACATGCCACGGAGCAACTAAACCTGTGTGCCACAACTACTGAGCCTGTGCTCTAGAGCCCACGTGCCACAACTACTGACCCCATGTGCTGCAACTACTGAAGCCCGCACGCCTAGAGCCCGTGCTCCACAACAGGAGAAACCATCACAATGAGAAGCCCGTGCACCTCAAGGAAGAGCAACCCCCGCTCAACACAACTAAAGAAAGCCTGGGCTCAGCAACGAAGACCCAATGCAGCCAAAAATAAATAAATAAATTTATTAAAAAAATATATATCAGGGCATAATAAATATTTTTCTCAGTATATGCTGTAGAATGACCTATACTGAAAACACTTCTGGAGAAACAATTCAAAAAAGGAGAAACAAACCTAACTATATGTTTTTTAAAACAGATACACCTTATAGAGAACAAACTAGTGATTACCAGTCGGGAGAGGGAATGGGAGAGGGGCAAGATATAGATAGGGGATTAAGAGGTACAAACTATTATGTATAAAATATTTTTATTTTTTACTTTATTTTATTTTATTTTTGGTTACGCTGTGTGACTTGTGGGATCTTGGTAACCTGACTGGAATCAAACCCATGCCCCCTGTAGTGGAAATGCAGAGTCCTAACCACTGGACATCTAGGGAATTACCATATTATGTATAAAATAAATAAGCTACAAGGATTGTACCACACAGGGAATATAGCCAGTATTTTGTAGTAACTATTAATGGAATATAACACTTAAAAATTGTGAATCACTATGTTGTATACCTGTAAGTTATGTAATATTGTACATCAACTAGACTTCAACAAAAAAAGAAAAAAACCCCAGACACACCTAAAGCATAAAGACACAGGCAAACTGAAAGTAAAGAGATGGAAAATGATATATCAGGCAAACAACAAACAGCTGGTGTGGCCATATTAATATCCTACCAAAAGGACTTTAAGACAACAAGCATCATTAGGGACAGAGAGGGACACTGAAAATGACAAAAACATTCACCAAGAAGATAGAACAGTTCTAAACATGTATGCACTTAATAACATAACTTCTGGTGATAAAGAAAAACACTGATGGAATTACAGGAAGAAATGTGCAAATTCATCATCCCTATTGGGGGTTTCAGCACACTTCTAAATTACTGATGGCCAAACATTAAAAATCATGTCTCTGTGGCAGATCTAAAATTACAGTCAGATCCCAAGCTTTATGCAAATCTGGAAATATAGTTTCTAGCTTTCACTCCCAGCAACATAGGGGAGAACATAGCAGGAATAGAACTGGACATTGAAAACCAGTAAATAACATATGACACATTAATTAAGTATTTATATTAATATGAATAAGTAAAAATTATTCACAGCTGAGTCACAATGTGTATTTTCCTTTCCTGTACTACTTAAAAATTAATAATTGCTTTCTCTTTTTTGTTTGTTTAGTTCTCTATGTACTTTAAAATATTCAGCCTGTCAACTCTCCAAAACTCCTCTTAAAAACTTGAGAAATCTATCAGTTTCATCACCTTGAAGATATTGCTTCTGGGCTGGTCAGATTCCCTAGAGAGGGTTCTCCCAGTCTCCTGCTTTGAGGGAAAGCCCAGGTCTGCCAGCAGGCTGGGAGCTAGTAGGAGAAGACATCTGGACATGGAATTGGAGGTCTCAACATTTGGCAAACCAACTCAACTTTCCTTGGTTCCACTAATTACAGCTGAAAGAAGTTCGAATTTTCATAAAAGAGATCTACCAAAGGTTGAAGGAGAATAACAACAACAACAACAACAAAAAGACAAAAAAAAAAAAAAAAAGGAAAGAAAAGAAAAGAAAAGAAAGACAGGAAGGAGAGACTTCCCTAGTGGTCCAGTGGGTAAGATTCCGCGCTCCCAGTGCCTGGGGCCTGGGTTTGATCCCTGGTCAGGGAACTAGATCCTGCATACATGTCACAACAGTGAGTTTGCATAATGCAACTAGGTCTGCATGCCTCAATTAAAAAAAAAAAAAAAAAGATCACTCATGCCCCAGTGAAGATCCCTCGTGCCACAACTGAGACCTGGTGCAGCAAAATAAATAAATAAATATTAAAAGAAAGAAAGAGAGTGAGAGAGGGAGGGAGGGAGGGAGGGAGGAAGAATGAAAGAGGAAGAAAGAAAGAAAGGAGGAAGGAAGGAAGGAAAGAAAGAAAGAAAGAGAAAATGAAAGAAAGAAATGAAGAAAGAAAGAAAGAAAGAAAAAGGGGTGGAGGGATAATTGGGAGATTGGAACTGACATATACATACTACCATATATAAAATAGATAACTAGTAAGAACCTACTGTATAGCACAGGGAACTCTACTCATTACTCTGTAATGACCTATATGGGAATAGAATCTAGAAAGGAGTGGATATATGTATATGTATAACTGATTCACTTTGCTGTACACCTGAAACTAACACAACATTGTAAATCAACTATACTCCAATAAAAATTATTTAAAAAATAAAAAAGAAGAGATCCTTCCCTTATAAAAATAAAAAGTATATATATATATATATATATATATATATATATATATATATATATATACACCAAAAAAAAAAAAGAAAATGAAAGAAAGAAAAAAAGAAAGAAGGAAGGAAAAATGCATTCTATAAAAATAGCCAGGTTCTAAAGGTCAGGCTTTTGGCCCTAACCAGACCCCTGGGTTCTTTCCTGGTCCACAGCCTCCTTCCCAGGATTACCACACTCCCACCCAGAGAAGGCTGATTTATAATTTTAACTCTGACTGGTTGACTGTGGCTGCCTCGTGTACTGTGCTGGGCACTCTTTTATTTTAGCCTTTTTTTCTGCATTTTTGAGCAAATACAAAAGTAGAGAAAATAGTATAATGTCCTCACCCATGCACCCATTACCCAGCGTCAACAATTGACCAATCTTATTTGATCTACACCCCTATGGTTTTTCCTCAAATTGTTTTAAAGCAAATCCCAGATATTATATAATTTCTACTGTAAATACTTCAGTATGTATCTCTAAGAAGTAAGAACTCTTTAGAAAAACCACAATAATTATAACTACAATTAGTACTAATTCTTAACATCATCAAGTATCTAGTCACTGTTCACATCTTTTGTGTTATCTCATATGTGTCTTTCTATAGGTAGCTTGCTTTAATCAGCTTGCAAATGAACTCCACACATTCTGTTTGTTTGATACATGTTTAGGGACCTTGGTGTCTCCATTTTACATTAACGAATTAACTAATGAAGTCACTAATTAATTATTTCCATAAATATTTGACTATAGCATAATGATTAAGAGTAGACTCTGGAGCGAGACTGCCTGTGTTGGAATACTGGATTTGTCACTTAATAGCTTTTTTTTTAAAGATTTTTTGATGTGGACCTAAAAGAATAAATAAATAAAAATATTAAATTTATTATTTATTTAATTTAAAAAATATTTTATAATTTATTTATATTTATAATTTATTTTTTAAATAGTAAATGTATTATTTTATTATAAATAAAATTTATTTATTTTATTTAAATTTATTTTTGGCTGCATTGGGTCTTCGTTGCTGCACTCAGGCTTTCTCTAGTTGCGGTGAGCGGGGGCTACTCTTCCTTGTGGTGCACGGGCTTCTCTTTGCGGTGGCTTCTCTTGTTGCGGAGCACAGGCTCTAAGCGCGCGCGGGCTTCAGTAGTTGTGGCTCACGGGCTATAGAGCGCAGGATCAGTCGTGGTGCACGGGCTTAGTTGCTCCGCAGCATGTGAGATCTTTCCAGACCAGGGTTCGAACCCGTGTCCCCTGCATTGGCAGGCGGATTCATAACCACTGCCCTGGGAAGCTCTGATGTGGACCATTTTTAAAGTCTTTATTGAATTTGTTACAATATTGCTTCTGTTTTATGTTTTGGTTTTTGGGCCCCGAGGCATGTGGGATCTTAGCTCACCGACCAGGGATAGAACTCACACCCCCTGCATTGGAAGGCGAAGTCTTAACCACTGGACCACCAGGGAAGTCCCTAGCTTTGTTACTTTGAATAAGTTACCCCCTTTCTCTGCACCTGTTTCCACATCTAAAAAATGGGAATAATACTAACCACTTCACAGGGCTGTTATGAAGAGTAAATGAGTTAAAGCAAGTAAAATGCTGAGGACAGCACCTGACATAGGCTGGGCACTCACAGTGTGTTATTTGTTGTTGCATCCAGTTCTGAGCCAGGGGCAGAAGCTGCGTGGTGAACACGACCCAGTGCCTGAGGAAACACACGTGGTACAGTAGGACCAGGGCTGTGCTGAGGGTGGCCTGGGGAGCTGGGAGAGCCCCAAGGGGAATCTTCCGTGACGAGGATCAGGAACATCTAAGAGAGGAATTCGCATCCAAACTGAGACTTGGAGGAGCCAGTGAGGTGGTGAAGGCGGGCAGTGAGGTTAGTCTGGAAGGCTAAGAGGCGTTTCAGCCACAGGGAACATCACGTGCAGAGACCTGGGCATGGGCAGCGTGAGCGTGTTTGGTCCAGTTAAGCTTGGAGCCTGCGGAAGAGAAGTACAGAGCAGGTGGACAGTTAGTTGTTATAGGCTAAGGCAGAGAGGAAGGCAAAAGCAGTTTACAGAGGGAGTGGGGTCCTGGCTAAGGAGCTTGCGCTTTCTCCCAGGGACTGTGTGTGTGTGTGTGTGTGTGTGTGTGTGTGTGTGTGTGTATTGAAGGTTGTGAGGTAAGGAGCAGGATTTGACCTGTTCTGGCTGCTGTGTAGGGAGTGGATAGAAGGCAGGGCTGGAGGCCTGGAGACCTGGACCACGTGCCATGATCCAGGAAGTGGTGGCCTGACCATGTGGATGAAGAGAAGTGAGTGGATCCATTGTGTGAAGCAGGTAGAATTGTTAGATTGTCGAGGGAAGTGGAGGAGTTTTAGTGAGTTGAATAATGTCCCCACCAAATTCATGACCACCCAGGACCTCAGCATGTGACCTTCGTTGGAAACAGGGTCTTTGCAGATGTAATTAAGTCAAGGATCAAGACAAGATCATCCTGGATTTAGTTTGGGCCCTAAACCCAAGGAGAGTCTTTCTATAAGAGAAAACAACACACAGAGACTCAGAGAAGAAGGCCATGAGAAGACAGAGGCAGAGATTGAAGTGATGTTCCACGAGATGAGGACCACGTGTAGCCACAAGATGCTGGAATAGGTAAGGAAGGATCCTCCCCCATAGCCTTTGGAGGGAGTGGCCCTGCCAACACCTTGATTTCAGACTTCTGGGCTCCAGAACTGTGAGGGAAAAAGATTCTGTTGTTTTAAGTTAAGCCACCCAGTTTGTGGTACTTTTTCCCAGCAGCCCTAGGAAACTAGGAGCCCTAGGAGTCAAGGGTGATACTCAGGTTTCTGGTTTAGGTGACTTGGGGACATAAAGACAGGGGCAGACTTGGGGGCCAGGGAGGGGATAGGAACTGTGGTGGACAGATGAGGTCTGGTTCAGGTTTTACTGCCTTTGAAGGCTCTGTGTGATAAGCAAGTGAAGGGGAGTCTGGCTGACTGATTTAGGTTGAGAGAGAATTGGGGAGTGAGGAGGGAAGGAAGGTTACCCAGGGAGAATTTGTGTGGAGAGCAGGGAAGAGCATCAAGATTAGACCTACAAGGAAGACCGACACTAGGGGAAAGGTAGAAGAAAAGGAGCTCAGGAAGATTTCTGAGTAGGAGCAGCCAGGGAAATAGGAAAAAACCAGGAGCATGTGGGACCACAAAATCCAAGGGCACTGGGAGTTTGAAGGGGGCGGTTTGGATGAAATGGTGCAAAGAGGTAAGAAAAGACAAAGAGAGGAAAGTGCCTATTGGATTTGGAAAGTGTCTTATTTCAGGCATCTATAACAGAAAACCACAGACTGGGCAGCTTAAACAGCAAACATTTATTTCTCACAGTTTTGAAGTTTGGGAGGCTGAGACCAGGGTACCAGCACAGTCGGGTTCTGCAAAGGCTCTCTTCCTGGTTTACAGACAACTGTTGTTTCTTTGTACCCTCACATGGTGGAGAGGAAAGTCATCTCTCATGTTTCTTCTAATAAGGGCACTAATCCCATTCATGAGGGCTCCACCCTCGTGATCCAATTACCTCCCAAAGCCCCCACCTGCTAATACCATAACACTGGGGTTAGGATTTCAACATATGAATTTTGGGGGACATAAACATTCAGACTATAAGAAAAACAAAATGGTCATTTCACCATGACCTTGGTAAGAACAACTTTGGTGGAGCAAGGATGTGTGCAGTCCCACTGCCGCCTGACTCCTGTTTTTTGGGGCTGCCTCACAACAGGGGACCCTGGTGTTTCTAGACTCTCAGGACCTAACTTGTCAGGGCTTGGTGTATGCAACAGTTTGTGGGAAAGAGGCCACCTCCACTCTATCCCAAAGACCACGACTGATCCTCTGTGTCTGCTCCGTGGGGATAAGGCCCGCAGCTGTCTGTCTTCCATGAAGCCAGCACCTGTCTCTCTGTTCAAAGAATCTGGCAACTTTATCCATTTACTGAAGTCTTTATCCATTTACTGGCCTAGGGAGGAAGGGGTAGGGATAGGATTACTAGTATTACTGGCCACATTTATTGAGGGGGTCTGGAAATCCCTGGAAAGCCAGGATTCCATCGTATCTATCACTCCGTCCTACAGAACTGCAAGGAGGACCAGATTCACACCCATAGTAAAAATATTACTCTAAGCAGCACAGTCCTGCTGTGCCCAGCCAAAGGTAATAGTGCCATCTACGGGTCACTGGAGGCGAGAGCATCCGTGTAATTGTAATAACACAAAGGGAATAGCAGTGGCAGGGTCCTCAGGAACAGGATTCCATGTTCTTCCTGTTGACTAATGAGAAGTGAACTCTACAGTGACATGATCTTTGTTTAATGACCAGACGTGTAAAAGAAACACAAGAGATGGATGGACCAATATGTGAGCCTGAGTGTGAATTAGGGAGGGGGAAAGATAAAGCTTGTGGATGTCTGTGTCCTACAAAAGCAGAGCTAAAGGCTTCCTTTCCAGAACATGACCAAAAACAAAAAACAAGAAAACCTGGTGGAAATGGGGTTTGTAGTTGTGTGAGCAGAGGCAGTGGATCACAGCTTAGGGACAAGTTTAGGGCTGGATGCAATCAAATACAGCCTGGGAAGTCAAGTCTGTGTGTCTCAGTTACTTAATAATACCCAACACTTGCTTACCGAGTGCCAGCCTTCCTCAAAACGTGTATTAACTCATTAACTCTCAGAACAATCCTATGAGGTAGATGCTATCTTAGCTCCCATTATATAGAAGGGAACTGAGGCACAGGGAGGTTAGGTAACTTGCCCAAAGATACACAGCATGAGGAAACCAAGATTGCAGCTCCAGCACCGTCCCGTGTTTCTGACATCTGCACCAACACCTGCTGTACGTCCTTCTACATGCACTACGTGTTCCCTGCCTTTCCAAATGCAGCATGAGGATCATAAAGTAAGCATTTATTCGTGGTTTTGATTAAAGTGTCCATCACCACAATAGCACTAATACAGCACCGGGTTCAGAGGCTGCTGAGAGGTGGGCCTCAGCTGCCAGGTTCTTGAGTCTACTTTTTGAAGACTTTACCCAATGAGGGATGGAAAGTTATGGAAGAATTTTAAGCAGGGGATTGCCATGGTCCGATTTAAGTTTTAGAAACGGATTTAGGTCTTCTCCAAGGGTGATGGACATGGAGACTTAGCAATGACTGTGAATCCGGAGCCCCTCCCTACAGGTGTGGTCTCCTGGCCTGGCTTCTGGGCACAGGTTTGAGGGGGTGGTCTGTGAGTGAGAAGCATGGAGAACCCAGGTGAGTTGTGGTCGGATCTCTTCTCTCTCATTCTCTGCTCTCTGCCCTCAATGCCTCCCAAGGTGACTGTGTCCTGTCAGAGTGCTCCAGAAGACAGCATCACCTGTCTGCCCTTGCCTCTGGCCTTTGCCCTTGCTCCATCTTATTTCACTGGAAGAAGGACTAGGTGCTCGGTGAGTGGGGCCTGGGGACTCTGGGGACGTTCTGCTCAATGGAGATGCAACATTCGACATGTGCATCGCCCTGGTGCCGCTGACTGGGGGGGCAGGGGGCGGGGGCTGTGCCTGCTGGATGGAGCAGACCCAGCTGGCAATGGGTACCCTAGTGAGTGCCTTACCTCCTAGTCCTGCGGGCACCCCACCCAGCCCTTTCAGAGAGTGCGGAGCCCCAGGCAAATCATCCTGCTGGTTTTTCTAATCTTGGGATGGGAACTAGGTTGGGGGACCCTTCAGAACAGGCCAGTCCAGGGCTCAGCAGACAAGGAGGGAACCACACTCTGGAGGGGAAGTCTGGTCAGGTCTCCCCACTCCTTCCTCAAAGCACTCCCAAGGCACGGTCCTCCCCTGGGGTGCCTTGGGACACAGCTTTTCTTTCTCGGCGCTTCTCTGCTTTGGCGGCTGTCTGCTCCCCTGCAGCTCTGGGGAAGTCCACTGGGGAAGATCTGGCCCTTGTGCTTAAGCATCTTAGCAGCTGCCGTTCTCCTGCTGGCTTCATCTGGCGATGTGGAGGAAGAGGAAGGAAGGGGTGCTGAGAAAGGGGAAGATTGTGAGCAGGGAGATGCTGCTGAACTCAAGGAAGATCCGGCAGCAGCTGGGACTGAATTTGGAGCAAAGGGTCTTTTGTAGGTTTCCTTGAGAGGTTGATTCTTCTCCCCATCCAGAGTGTAGAGCCCCAGTTGGGGGTGGGTGGGAACCGTCTGATCTGAGCTCTATAGTCAAGTGCTTGTGCTCTCCTGGGGGATATATACTCCCTACATCTGGGTCCATACTGCCCCCAGCATAGCCACAGCAATACTCTGCTGGCCCCGGCCTGCAGGGGCCCCCAGTGGCAGAGGGCTAGATGACCCATAGGTCCTTTCTGGAATGATCATCTTCTTTCTTCTTTCTCTTTCTCATTTTGTTTGCAGCATGAATCTGAAACAAATGAGGTCTCCAAGAAAGAGGAGGAGGTGTCCTGATTCGGCAGAAAAATCTGAGTCACAGATTGGTGAGAAGCTCATAGCAACCTTCAGAGAAATTTCATGCCCTTGAAGGTTTCTGCAAGAACCCTTTTACCCCTTTCTTGTCCTTAACCTCCACTCTGCTAGACCCGCCCCATGGCGAGCATGAAAATGCGCCTGTCAGATCTCCAACTCCAGGGAGTGTAATTGATGGAGGTCCTCAGCTGCTGCGCTCTGAAATCCATCACCTCCTGGGTGTTGAGGCCACACTTCTGACAGTGTTCTCACAGTCAAAGGCAGAGTGCAGTGGGGACACTAAGGCAGGATACCAAGGGGATGCCCGGGGGATGTAAGACTCCTTTGATGGGTCACTGGCTCCAGTACTCCCCATTGGCCTTGCCAAAAACTCCTTGGATGACGAGCACGCTGGGATGATTCCACCCAACCTCCTCTCTTCTCTACTTCACTGGGGTCTGACGGCTCCCCGGCCTCTTCTAGCCCTTCCAGATTTCCCCCACAGGCATTTCCCCAATACGTTTATTGCATGTTTCATTCTGTATTGACATTTACTTCTCGGAGGACTCAGACTAACACACTCCCTTTGGTTAAGAATGGGAACCCCCTTTTGGCCTCTTCCTTTCCGGGTGCCAATCCAGATCCCCACCTTCACTGAGCTGTTGGCAGCGAGGGGTGACAGGGATCAGGGGAGGCCTTTGAGGTGCTTGGTACCCCAGAGCAGAGGCCCGCCCTCTTTCACCTCCTTAACCAGGCGGCTGGTCTGTGGTGGCCGTGGTCCTGGATGGCCTCAGCAGTGTATGAAGGACGTGGATGTCTGTCTGCACACACTGTCCGCCTCATTCCCTTCCCTTTGACCTCAGTCATTCTCCCAAACTGCCTCCTTTGGGTGGTAGGTAAATAAGACAGGCAGGAGCTGTCAACGGTGTCTGTACCCCTTCCCCAGGCCTTCCTTCTCCACTGTCAGCCTCCCTTTTGGTGGCCTCACAGGAGAGATGGGGTTCAAATAGCCTCTAAATTTAGGAAAGCAGAGAACTGCAAAGGATAAAACATCTGCCACGAGAATAAAAGCCAGGATAGGTAACGGGGAGCCTTCACTAGGTTCCTTTATTTACTTATTTTAATTTTTAACACATTTATTGAATGTCTACTGTGGTAGACACTGCTAGTCATTTTTATGAATCTCCACAGTGAAGCCTGACAGGTCGTGCAGGTAGGTACTATTGATTATTAACCCTGTCCGGCTGGGATGATTTGCTCTGAGGGCATAAAGCTGGGAAAGAGTGGAGCCAAGATCTGAACAAAAGTTGTCTGACTTCAGAGCTGGTTATTCATTTAACATATTTATTGGAATGGCTTATATTGTTCTAAGCACTTGAGATGCAACAGAAAGCGAAACAGGTGAAGATCCTTGACCTCATGGAGCTTATAGTCGAAGCCGTATTATGCTTCCCCAACTGTCTTTGCCAGGAAAATCGTTGATTTCAGACGCAGGCTGGGTTTGAACTCTTGCGCTGTCACGTATTGTCTGTTATCCTGGGCAAACCACTGTGACTCTTTTCTCCAGTTTCCTTACCCATTTAAAGGGGGCTAAGCGGGTCCAGCTTAGAGAGGTTGTTTTGGATAGATGAGGCCATGTAATAATTTGTGGTAGGCTCTAGATGCAAAAGAGGACACACCCTAAACAGTACATAGGACTGAAAGGTGACTTTCATGACAAAGTACACCTGGGGCACAGGGCTGGAAGTGGGGGTAGGGCACATGTCAGACTGTCGTGTGGTGGCAGTAGTGGTGAGGGCCTTGGCCACACCAGGGGCCGGGCTGGCCACACGGAATACTTCCTGCCACTGCTGCCTGGTGGTCGCCTAGCTGGTGTGTCTCCATCGATGCTATCATCTCTTTCACTTCTCCCCAAGGCTTCCTCTGCTGTCCTGACAGGCATCTTGGAAGGATCTTCACTTTCTAGCTTGGCTAAGATATATTTAAAACCGTTGATAATACTGACCATGTTAATTTGAGCAGTTTGACTCTGATGTGCCTTTCTTCATGTAGATTTCTTCTTGTTTCTTATGCTTGGGGTTTGTTGAACTTGGATCTGCAGGTTATAATTTTCTTTAAGTTTGGAAAGGTCTCAGCTATTTTTCTTCAGGAAATTTTCTGTCCCTTCTCTCCTCAGGAAATCCAATTGGCTGCTTAAAGTCCGATAGCTACTGATGCCCTTTTCATTTCTTAAAGTCTTTTTTCTCTCTGTACTTCATTTGCGATTCCGTTGCTATGCCTTCAGGTTTACTAATCTTTTCTTCTGCAGTGTCCCATCTTTTGTTAATCCCATCCCATGTCTTTTTTTTTTTTTTTTTTTTAGATCTTAGACATTAGCATTTTCATCTCTAGAAGTTTGATTTGGGTCTTCTTTAAAAACTTCCATGCCTCTACTTCTTTTTTTCTTTTTTCTTTTGGCCATGCTATGTGGCTTGTGGGATCTTAGTTCCCTGACCAGGGATGTAACCTGGGTGTGCCCCCTGCAGTGGAAGCGCAGTGTCCTAACCACTGGACCACCAGGTAATTCTACTTCATTTTTTAAACATATGGAATACAGTTATATGTCTGTTTTAATGTCTTTCTCTGCTAATTCTAAGGGCTATATCAACTCTGGGTTGATTTCAGGGGGCTGGTTATTCTCATTATGGGTCTGGTTTTTCTTCCTCTCTGCACACCTGGTAATTTTGTGTTTTTTTTTGCGGTACGCGGGCCTCTCGCCGTCGCGGCCTCTCCTGCCGCGGAGCCCAGGCTCCGGACGCGCAGGCTCAGCGGCCATGGCCCACGGGCCCAGCCGCTCCGCGGCACGTGGGATCCTCCCGTACTGGGGCACGAACCCGCGTCCCCTGCTTCGGCAGGCGGACTCTCAACCGCTGCGCCACCAGGGAAGCCCCCTGGTAATTTTTGATTAGATTCCGGACATTATGAATTTTTCCTTTTCGGACACTGGATAGTTTTGCATATTTGTGAATCTTCTTTACTTTATTCTGGGGGTGCAGTAAGGTTACTGGGTAACAGGTCCTTTCAGATTTAGCTCTTACGGATTGTGAGGCAGGTCCAGAGAAGTGCCCAGTCTAGGGCTAGGAATCCTCTACAGCTGAGACAAGGCCTTCCTGAGGACTCTACCCCGGGCCCCGTGAATTATAGTTTTTCCATCTGGCTGATGGAAACAGGCAGTATTCCAGGCTTTGTGTGAACGCCCACACTACTCTTTCTAATTCTCTTGCGTGGTCCTCTCCCTGGCCTCGTGTGCTTCTCTCACACACATGCATGATTAGTCCTCTTCTGGAAGCTGCAGGGGGCCCTCTTCAGGTCTCAGTATCTGAGCAGCTCTCTTCTCTTGGGTGCTCTGTCCTATGTACTCTGGCTGCCTCAGTCTCCCCGGACTCTCAGCTCTGTCTCTTCAACCCAGGGAGTCTGCCTGGCTCTGCCTGTTCTTCCTCCCTGTGCTGTGGAAACTCTCAAGAGAGTAAACTGGGGCAATCTTAGGGCTCACTTCACTTGTTTCCTTCATCTCACAGATCACATCCTTCATTGCCTGATGTCCAGTGTTTTAAAGACCATTGTTTCCTGAATGTTCTCCGCCCCTCTCCCCCCCTCCACCAGGCGGGAGAGTAAACATTATCTTTGTTACCCTGTCTTGGCCAGCAGTAGAGGACTTCATTCAACCACTTTAGTTTTGAACTGGGCCAAGCAAAATTCCTGAATGGCTAAAGGCACCATTAGAAGATCCCGGTCCATCTCAGTGGATTTGGGCCCAGCCCCTGTTCCCAGGGTCACACAGTAAAGGCATCGTCCTCTGCAACCAGCTAGGTGTGGTTGGTATCACAGATATGTGATAGGTCTGGTTCATGGTCCCACAATGGAGACCTTAAGGATACACCCAGGGACAACACTGGCAAGAAACCATCTCTCTGCTTAATAATGGGGCATCTTCTTGGTCTTGGTGAGGGGTTCCCAGAACATGGGCTTCTGGATAGAGTTGCTTCCTAGTTTCTATGTCCTCCATCAAGACATGTTTGCCCCAGGGCTCAGGTATCACTGTCAGAAGACAATAAACACTTGGCCCCAGGAACTCTGGAACACTTATTGGCCCAGAAAATTCTTTGGTTCCAGCCGGGAGGGTTCAGGATGTGAGCAGCTTCAGGGCTGTGGAGCCCAGGGGACACCTGGAGGCCAGGCTGGGCCATGACTGGTGTACACATGCTGGGTTCCTGGCTCAGTCACCACTCAACGCCCTGCCCATGAGGGGCTGTCAAGTTGCACTCACAGTTTTTTTAAAAAAAAGAAAACTATAACTTGAATCTAATCATGAGGAAACAATCTGACACACCCAGAATTGGGGGCATTCTATAAGCAACTGGCCTGGACTTCCTACAATGTCAATGGCATGAAAGATAAAAAGAGGTGTGTGTGAGTGACTGTGGAGGTGGTGAGGCTGTTGTAGGTTACAGGAAACTACAGAGCCATGACAGTCAAACACAATGTACCAACCTTAATTGGATCTTAGAGTCGGGAAGCCCCCCAGCTACAAGGGACTTTTTTTTAAAGAGGACATTTATGTACAGCTTAGATATTGCAGCCATGTTAAATTCCTTGGGTGTGGCAATGATATTATGATTATGGAGAGAATGTCCTTGTTTTTAGGATATAAATGCTGAAATATTAAATAATACTAGAAAGCTGCAATTTAATTTCAAATGGTTCAGCAAGGAGAAAATATATATACATACATATGTATACATATATACAATTGCAAGTGCAAAAGGCCGGAGGAAGAAACAGGTTTGACATATTTCCAAACATAAAGAGGGCCGGGGGAATGAATGGTGAGAGATGAGAATGCAGAGACAGACAGGTGCCAGATCTTGAAGGGTTTTGTTAAAGATGATTAAGATTTTTTATTTTCTTTTAAGGGTAATGAGAATCAAGGAAGAATCCCTTTGAAGCAAGGGACTTGGTCAGATTTATGTTTTTTTTTGTTGTTTTTTTTGCGGTACGCAGGCCTCTCACTGTTGTGGCCTCTCCCGCTGCGGAGCACAGGCTCCGGACGCGCAGGCTCAGCGGCCCTGGCTCATGGGCCCAGCCGCTCCGCGGCATGTGGGATCCTCCCGGACCAGGGCACGAACCCGTGTCCCCTGCATCGGCAGGCGGACTTTCAACCACTGCGCCACCAGGGAAGCCCCCAGATTTATGTTTTAAAATCCCATGATGCAGCTTATTTCTTCCCATATACCTGGCAAATGTCCCCAGGCCCCTGGAGTTGCCACACCCATGGAAAGGATTTTTATTCCTTGTAGCATGTAGCTGTTCCCCCACACATCTCTCTGGTGGCCAAACATGGGGCCTTTGTGGCCCCTGTGGTTCTTGTCCCTGGGAAAGTACCCAGGAACCAGGGGGTTTCCCTGTCAGTCACTGTCTCCTGAGAAGGGGACCATACGTCGCACCAAGAAAAGGGAACCCTGCCCACATCAGGCAGTTACGGTTGTGGAGGCAGCCAGGTGCCCTGTGGCCAGGGAAGAGGAATGGTTCGTTCTGGAATTTACAGAGAGAACTTACAACAAGCAATAGCACTTTCTTGGTGGAAATTGGTATAAATGGACAAATAAGTTCTTGGAATAGAGGATCTCCAAGAGGAACAGGGACTCATTTCTACCATTTTATACTGAGTCTTTGCATCTTTTCCCCACTCTGAGTCTCCCTGATGGCATTTGACAGTATCCCTGACATTCTGTCCCAAACCTACATCGGAATCTCCTCCTCTCCTTCCTGGAGAGCAAGCTTGGAAAAAACCACATAATTGGATAGATTGGGACATAGTTGGAAAATACTACTTGTCCCTTAGTGATGTGCTGGCATTTGGACCTTATTGGCTCTCAAGAGCCTATCGTGTGCATATCTTCCCAACTCTGCATTCAGTGACATCATGATGGTAACTTGAAATTGGCTAATGTAGGGATGTTTACACAACGGTAATTAGCAAATATTACAAAAGAGGGTTTCCCTCTAGACCCAGAGGACCAGCTGTTAAACATCTATGAGCACATCCCTGCATATTCCATTTACTTGAAATTCTCTTCTACCTTTCTTCTCCCCCATACTGAGGTTTCTCAGCACTTTCTTTTTCTCCTGGACTAGTGAACTTAACCTTGAGAATAGGTTTAACCTTGAGCATGGTGCTCATAAAAAAGATCTTGTAAACTTAAGGAGAAAATATTCCCTCCCGTAAAACTAGAGGAAAGCAGACCTATTGAAAGTGAGTTCTGATAAAGAGGTATATTGAGAATATTCACAAAGAGCATTAGTTTTATTCTCCTGCCAGTGGGAAGACTTGTTGAAAGTGCATAATCCTGCTCTGTTTTCATATAACAAAGGAGTCTTTGAAGATGCCTGGACTTCAGAGATTGTTATGTACTGTGAAGTGTAGCCTTTAACCCTTAAAAGTCCATAATTCTGATTGGTTGTCGCTCAATAGTTTGATGCCCTGATAACAATATTTACACTGATATATATATATATTTTTTCCGAGTGCATAACTTGCAAGTTTTTAAGTTGGTCCAGAAAAGAGCCTTTGGTATTTCCTTGCCTACCTCCATGCATGCTAAATTCCTTATTCAAAGGGTCTGAGAGCATATGAAATTCACAGGATCACTTTGGATCCTAGGGCTACTACAGTATGTGGTCTCAGGGCTGCCTGTCCATTTCCTTGTCTTTGATGAATTTCCTCTTTCATTCTCCTCTATGCTATTGTAAATACTCTGTCTGCCTTTCAGTTCCCCCGTATGCAGTTCCAAGCAGATACTCTTTCTTAGTTCCAGCAAATGATCTTTTCCTCCTACTTCATCAAACAACCATAAAAGAGTGAGAGATAAATGGTCACAGAGAACCTTACAGACGGTTTTCTAGGAGCTGACTAGCTAACCAAACCCACTTCCACCCAACCGAAATGAAAAGAACAAAATGAATAAAAGTAGCCAAAAGTCACACCAGCAGCGCTGAGACAAGGAATGCCAAGAACTTTGAAAAATGGTATCTGGAGGCAACAATCTGGACTCTAAAATTGAATGAGATTATATAACCCAACATGATTCTACTGGAGAATGATGGTAGGGCAAAAGGAAGCCACACAACATTCTGAAAAATTTTATTAATCCTGCCACACTCTATACCAAACCCATTATCCAGTCCTCTTAATTCCGTTCCTAGATATATCTGGAATCCTCTCAATTTCTCTGTATATCCATATTTTTAATATAAAGGAAAGTTACTCATGTGGATTATTTTTGTCCATATGATTATTGAACTCTCTTGTCAATGTAGATAAATCTTCCAGATGCTTCTTTCATATTTCATAGGTAAAAAAAATGTCATATGCAAATAATAACTTTGTCTTCTCTTAAAAAAAAGTTGGGACTTACCTTAAAACTGAAAAATGTTGACTGACAGATATAAAGGAAATAGAGAAACTTCATGTGCATCTAGGTATGAAGACTATTTTTTTTTTTTTTTTTTTTTTGCGGTATGCGGGCCTCTCACTGTTGTGGCCTCTCCCGTTGCAGAGCACAGGCTCCGGACGCGCAGGCTCAGCGGCCATGGCTCACAGGCCCAGCCGCTCCGCGGCATGTGGGATCTTCCCGGACCGGGGCACAAACCCGTGTCCCCTGCATCGGCAGGCGGATTCTCAACCACTGCGCCACCAGGGAAGCCCCTGTAGACTATTTTTAAGGACACCAAATCTTCCCAAATTATTTTACAGCTTTACTAAAATTACTGAATTTACTAAAATTGAGCTTTACTTACACTCTTTTATTTATTTATTTATTTTTGGCTGCATTGAGCCCTTGTTACTGCACGCGGGCTTTCTCTAGTTGTGGCAAGCGGGGGCTACTCTTCGTTGCGGTGCGCAGGCTTCTCATTGCGGTGGTTTCTCTTGTTGTGGAACACGGGCTCTATGCACACGGGCTTCAGTAGCTGTAGCACGCAGCCTCAGTAGTGGTGGCTCACGGGTTTAGCTGCCCCGCAGCATGCAGGATCTTCCCCGACCAGAGATCAAACCTGTGTCCCCTGCACTGGCAGGCGGATTCTTAACCACTGTGCCACCATGGAAGTCTACACTTTTTTTTTTTTACTTACACTCTTAATAGGACTCTGTTTTTGTAACTTGCCAAAAGTTAATTTGAAAGAACAAGTTAAGGATGGCTAAGAAAATTTTAATTAATAAAAAGGTTAAAAAAGGGGACCTGTCATATTTTAAGATATTTTGTAAAGCAGTTATTAGTTTGGTAATATTGACAGAATTCAAAGATGACTGAAACAAAATAGACTCTTAACAGACGCCAGAATAAAACACTTTATAAATGTCAAACAAAGGAAACATCTGAAATTAATGCGGAAGGTACAGATTATTCAACAGAATGGTGCTGAAATTCTCTGCTTAGCATGGACACCTGTGAAGGGGCTGATGAGTCTTTGTGAGATTAAACCGGGAAGGTGGCAAGACTTCAGAGCAAACTAGAACTTGGAAATCTGAGGAAACTGCAGTCTCTCTGAATCTTCCTTTCATGGATTTAGGCCAGGGTTTCTCAGAGTGAGAAGTGTCATCCATCATGTAAGCATAAAAGAAAAGCAGTAACGGAAACCTCTGATATAAACAATGTTAAACAGCTTTTCTATTTTTTTGTGCTGCACGGCTTGTGGGATACTAGTTCTCCGACCAGGGATCAAACTCAGGCCGTCGGCAGTGAAAGCACGGAGTCCTACCCACTGGACCACCAGGGAATTCCCTAAACAGCTTTTCTTAGCATAAGATGTCTCAGAATCTTTAATATGCTCACAGTTACCATGAATCTCTAAGAAGGCACACAGCATGGAATATTTACCAAACTTATTTAATCTTGGAACCCTTTTTGGGCAGAGCATATTTCTGGACTAGTGTCCCATGCAACACACTTCGGGAAAACGGTGTCAGTCAATAGGAAAGGAGCTATCTTGGTGGATCTGTCACTCAGGGTTCTTGATTGGAATTACAAGCTCATGTCGGCATAGTTTAAGCATAAAAAGAATTTATTGGGAAGGGAACCCCTTGCTCTCAGACTCAATGGGAAGACTTGGAAAATGGGGCAGGATCAGGGAAGGTTGGCCATCAGAGAAGACTCCGGAGATGTCCCTTGGAGAACCTCCGATATCTCCGAGACTGTGCATTACTGTCTCAGTCACGCAGCGGTGGCATCTGATTCACTCTGGTGAGAAGTTCTGGGCGTGTTTTTGATTTTCTGGGCACGTGTTCTGTGTTCCATGTGTGTGACCGACAGGCGGTAGGCCACGCAAGGCCCGGTGCACACACTTGCAACCCTAGGGCACTTAGGCTACAGAGTCTTGAGGTTTGTTTTTTGGCCACAAGGTGGCTCACATCTCTTTTCCATTTCTGGTTCAAGACTCTTGACTCTGGACCAATGCTGCCAGACATTTTCATTCAACAATCAGCCTGCACTCCAGCACGCCAGCCAGCTCCGTTGTGGCGACCCGCAGCCCCAGTGTCTTGGGACTGGACATACCAAGATGACCAATACGTGGTCCTACACAAACAGCCTTAGAGCATCTCTATGAAGGCACCTCATGGGTTGATTATAACAATCTCAGACTTCTAGAAGTTTGGGCTTTTAAGGAATCACTTAGCTTTTTTTGGTGATTTTTTTCCCCTACTGTTAGATGAGAGGAACTATTTGGATTTGAGGTTAGTGATAATGAACCAGGTTATGACCTAGATTCATTTTGTATACCTAATCATTATGCTGAGGATTTGGAAAAGGTGTTTATTCCTCATGGACTAATTATGGACAGGACTGAATGGCTTGCTTGAGATGTGATGAAGGAAATGGGAGGACATCACATCGTGGCCCTCTGTGTGCTCAAGGGGGGCTATAAATTCTTTGTTGACCTGCTGGATTACATCAAAGCCCTGAACAGTGATAGATCCCTTCCTATGACTGTAGACTTTATCAGACTGAAAAGCTACTGTAGTGACCAGCCAACAGGCGACATAAAAGTAATTGGTGGAGATGATCTCTTAACTTTCACTGGAAAAGATGTCTTGATTGTTGAAGATATAATTGACACTGGCAAAACCATGCAAACCTTGCTTTCCTTGGTCAAGCAGCGTAATCCAAAGATGGTCAAGGTTGCAAACTTGCTGGTGAAAAGGACCCCTCGAAGTGTTGGATATAGGCTGACTTTGTTGGATTTGAAATTCCAGACAAGCTTGTTGTAGGATATGCTCTTGACTATAATGAATACTTCAGGGATTTGAATCATGTTTTTGTCATTAGTGAAACTGGAAAAGCAAAATATGAAGCCTAAGATGAGAGTTCAAGTTTGGAAACATCTGGAGTCCCATTGAAATCACCAGTAAAGTTGTCAAATGTTCTAGGTCTGTGGCCAGCTGCTTAGTAGAGCTTATTGCATGTACTTTCTAAGAATTTTATCTGTTTTGTATTTTAGCAATGTCAGTTGCTGCATTCCAGAACTCTTTATTTGCTCTATGAGCCTAGTCATAGGTTCAGTTCCCTTTGGGTGGAGTGTTGTTGTGTGTTTTCTTAGCACATGACAATGGTTTAATATGCTTAATATTTCAAGCATGCTTACAAATGAAGACAATCATAATAATAAACTCCATCCACAAAGGACAATAACACACATCAGAGAAAACATGTGAAGTCTTCAGTAATCTCACTAGCTATCAAGAAAATGCAATATAAAAATTGGCTATAATATGGGTACAAAAGAAGAAAAGAATTACTCACTCCCACTGTTGATGAGGGTCCAGGAGAAATGATTTGTTCTATTATATACAAACCTTTCTAGAGCATAATTGTCCAAACTTATCACAAAATCTATTTTTTTTAAAAAAAATACATGTTTTAGTCCAGCAATTATGCTTATAGGAATTTATCCTAAGGAACTAATCATGGATACAACACAGAGATATTGCTGAAAGATATTCATTGTGAGGTTGTTTATAGTGATGAGGAACTGAAAGCATCCTAATTGTTTACTAATAAAGAATTGGTTACATAAATTGTCATAGCTATATAATACAATAGAATACTAGGGTTCCATTAGAAGTAATAATATAGACTTTTTTATGGGAAAGAAAATAGTCAACACTAATTTATATAATCAGTATATTTAGCATGGTGAATCACATCAAAACCATATGTATTTTATTTTTTTTTACGGTTGTCATATATTTTTTTTTATTGATTCACAATGTTGTGTTAGTTTCAGGTGTACAGCAAGGTGATTCAGTTATACATATATAGATATTTTTCAGGTTCTTTTCAATATAGGTTGTTACAAGATACTGAATATAGTTACCTGCACTATAGAGTAGGTCCTTGTTTTTTATGCAGCCAAGTTTTGGATGAGCCTGAGAAGAAAGCCTGGGGGCACAGGTGGATGAAAGAAGCTATGATTGTTGCCCCATGTTGGGTCTGTGGTCTCTAGAGCTCTGGGGACTTCTAATGGTTAACTAGCCTTCAGTAAGTGGTTTACTGAATGAGCGGGACTAGTTAGACAGTAACTTCATGATTGCCCTTCAAACTTGCTTTCGTTTCTTGTTCTTTTTCACCCTGGATCGAACCTCAGGCAGGTGTTATAGCTTTTCTAGTCACATTAATATAATCAAAACATCGAGTCAAAAAATCACAAAAGGGAAAATGCCCATCAGATTTGAGTTTCTCCCCTTCCTCAATATGAGATGTTGCGGGGGGGGGGCTTGGCTTTTATCTTGTTCCCTTCCTTTCTCTCTTCTTCATTCTACCTGCCCCACTCCCAAATTGTAGCTTGCTACAGGTGTCAGAAAGGTCTTCCTTGATGGGAACAGTTGAAATCTGGTATTCATGCCTCTGGACGCAGCATATTGTAAATATCAATTCATTTTCCTGGGCATGTGTTTGGGGGGTTTCAGGAGACCTGCATTGCCCAGGTCTCTCAATGGCCTTCCTTTTGCACAGGCTGTCTGCTTATGGCCTGACCTCAGCGCCTGCTTTCTGTGGTCCTGCCCCACACTCATCCAGGTGGTCCATATTGGCTCAGTCCCTCTCAATCAATTAAGAAGAGTTTCCTGCAGGGAGAGGGTGCAGGGCAGGGGGCGGGGGTGGAAGGGAACGGTGGAGGTAGGTCTGGTCCATTGACACACAGTTTTTCCCCATCAAACTCTGGAAGAGATTTCATCTTTATATTTTGCTTTTCTTCCCCACTCTGCTGTCCCAATGCAGTAGTTAGCTAAAGCTTCTTGCCTTAGATTTTCTCCCCTTCTTCTTTTTTTAAAAAAATTTTATTTATTTTTGGTTGCATTGGGTCTTCGTTGCTGCACATAGCTTTCTCTAGTTGCAGCAAGCGGGTGCTACTCCTCGTTGCAGTGTTTGGGCTTCTCATTGCTGGTTCTTCTCTTGTTGCAGAGCATGGGCTCTAGGCGCATGGGTTTCAGTAGTTGCAGCATGCGGGCTCAGTAGTTGTGGCACGTGGGCCCTAGAGTGCGCGGGTTTCAGTAGTTGCAGTGTGGGCTCTAGAGCACAGGCTCAGTAGTTATGGCCCACGGGCTTAGTTGCTCCGCGGCATTTGGTATCTTCATGCACCAGGGCTCGAATCCATGTCCCCTGCATTGGCAGATGGATTCTTAACCAGTGTGCCACCAGGGAAGTCCCTCCCCTTCTTTTAAAATAGATTATTTTTTAGAGCAGTTTTAGGTTTACCGCAAAATTGAGCAGAAAGTATGGAGCGTTCTCACATACTCCCTGCCTCTAGAGGGCGCCTCCAGCCTGTTCCACTCTCAACACACCCCACCAGAGCGGTGCATTCGTTACAATCGATGAGCCTGCTCGACACATCGTTATCACTCAAAGTCCATAGTTCACATTAGTGTGAGCTCCTGTTGTCGTACATTTTATGGGTTTTGACAAATGCGTAATGACATGTATCCACTATTACTGTATCACACAGAGTAGTTTCACTGCCCTAAAAATCCTGTGCTTCACCTATTCATCCCTCCCTCCCCCATAACCCCTGGCAACCACTGATCTTTTTACTGCATCCATAGTTTTGTCTTTTCCAGAATACCATAGAATTGGAACCATACAGTATGTAGCCCTTTCAGATTGGCTTCTTTCACTTAATGATATACGTTTAAGTTTCCTCCCTGTCCTTTCATGGCTTGACGGCTCATTTCTTTTTATTTTTTGAATCCAAGGATAAATTGATTTTATTAAAAAAAATTTTATTGAAGTACAGTTGATTTACAATGTGTATTAGTTTCAAGTATACAGCTAAGAGATATACATTCTTTTGCAGATTCTTTTCCATTATAGGTGATTACAAGATATTGAACATAATTCCTTGTACTATATACTAGGTCCTTGTTGTTTGTCTCTTTTATAGTAGTATGTGTCTGTTAATCCCAAGCTCCTAATTTATCCCTCCCCCACCTTTCCCCTTTGGTAACCGTAAATTTGTTTTCTACGTCTGTGAAAATAACAGACAGAATTTTTTTTTTTTTTGCAGTACGCAGGCCTCTCACTGTTGTGGCCTCTCCCGTTGCGGAGCACAGGCTCCGGACGCGCAGGCTCAGTGGCCATGGCTCACGGGCCCAGCTGCTCCGCGGCATGTGGGATCTTACTGGACCGGGGCACGAACCCGTGTCCCCTGCATCGGCAGGCGGACTCTCAACCACTGCGCCACCAGGGAAGCCCTCTACCCATTTTTTTAACCAAGTTGATTTTGTTATTGAGTTGTATAAGTTCTCTATATTTTTTGGATATTAACTCTTTATCAGATATATCATTTGCAAATGATTGGTTGTCTTTTCATTTTGTTGATGGTTTCCTTTGCTGTGCAGAAGATTTTTAGTTTGTTGTAGTTGCATTTGCTTATTTTTGCTTTTGTTTCCCTTGCCTGAGGAGACATATCCAGAAAGATATCGTTAAGACTGATGTCAAAAAGAGTGTACTGCCTATGTTTTCTTCTAGGAGTTTTATGGCTTACATTCAAGTCTTTAATCCACTTCGGGTTGATTTTTATGTATAGTGTGAGATAGTGGTCTAGTTTCATTTTTTTTTGCATGTGGCTGTCCAGTTTCCCCAACATCATTTATTGAAGAGACTATTCTTTCTCTTGTATGTTCTTTGCTTGTCTGTATAAATTAATTGTCCATATATGTGTGGGTTTATTTCTGGGCTCTCAATTCTGTTTCACTGACCTATGTATCTGTTTTTCTTTTAGTACCATGATAGCTCATTTCTTTTTAGTGCTGAATTATATTCCATTGTTTAGAAGTAACACAGTTTGTTTATCCTACTATTTATTTATTTTTTAATTTTATAAAAAGACTTTTGGCTGCATTGGGTCTTCGTTGCTGCTTGTAGGCTTTGTCTAGTTGCAGCGAGCGGGGGCCACTCTTCATTGAGGTGCATGGGCTTCTCATTGCGGTGGCCTCTCCTGTTGCAGAACATGGGCTCTAGGCACGCGGGCCTCAGCAGTTGCAGCACACAGGCTCAGCGGCTGCGGCATGTGGGCCCTAGAGCCTGCCAGCTTCAGTAGTTGCAGCATGTGGGCTCAGTAGTTGGGGCGCACGTGCTCAGCAGTTGTGGCTCGCAGGCTTAGTTGTTCTGAGGCATGTAGGATCCTACCAGACCAGGGATTGAACCCATGACCCCTGCATTGGCAGGCGGACTCTCAACTACTGTGCCACCAGGGAAGTCCCATCCTACTATTTATTTATTATCACCTACTGAAGGCCTTAGACCTTTCATTCATGTGTCAAGTACCAGCCTGTTTATCTCTCAAACTTCAGGGATATATACCAAAATTTCTATTAAGGCTACCCTAACTTAATATGGTGAGGAAGTGTGGTAGGTACAATAATGGCCACAAAGATGTCCACATCGTAATCCCAGAACCTGGAAGTACATTAAGTTACATGGCAAAGTGGAATTAAGGCTGCTAGTAAGCTGGCTTTAAGAATTCCCTGATGGTCCAGTGGTTAGGACTTGGTGCTTTCACTGCTGAGGGTGTGGGCTCAGTCCCAGGTCAGAGAACTAAGATCCCGCAAGCCTTGTGACACGGCTAAATAAATAAATAAGCTGGCTTTAAGATACAGAAACTATCCTGGATTATCTGGGTGGGCCCAATGTAAGAGGCCTTTAAAGTGGAAGCAGGAAGCAGAAGACTCAATGTCAGAGTAATGGTTTGTGTTAAAAACTCAACCTGTGGACACTGGCTCTGAGCCAAGCAAAGTAGGGGGTGAGAAGGGGGCGTAGTTTCCCAAAGGAGGGGGACTCTTCGTATCAGAAATGGAGATGGGAATGATGCTGGGGAAAAGATACAGGAGCTGTCCCATTCAATACTTACATAAATATATACACAGTTATAGTTAGGTATAGCTATGGATATAGATGTAAATACTTATATACATACATGTAGATAGGAAGAATGAACTGTGTGGACAGCTTTTTTTTTTTCTGTATGGTAGATACTTTTTTTTTTCTTTTCACTCACCTGGATTTTTTTCTATAATGAATATCATTAATAAAGAAATAAAAGATACAAAAGGAAACTACGCATACTTTTCCCAAGAGCCCTGTGTTACTTTCCTGCCATGAGTTTGCCCTCTCACTAAGGACACAGGCAAGGGCTCTTTGACCCTGATAGTTCAGAGCAGCCTCCTCTGCTTGGCACACAGTGATCTTTCCATGCAGCCAGGCGGCCCCCCATATCCATACCACATTATTTACGATCGCCCCAGACGTAACTGCCTGTTCACTGAGGTCTAGCCCATTGTCACTGTGCCAGAGAAACATTGCCCTCACACAATGTTCTAAAAAAGAGGAACTCATTCCCAGGGTCAAGAGAGAGCTGGGGAGGCCCCCTGTAGTCTTGGGAAAGTCTTCCCTTCTCCCTGGGATGATGGATGCCGTGTTTTCCCAAGAGAAGCACTGTTTCTGAGGGCAGGGTCCATGGTTTTCTTTCTCTTTGCAGCTGGTGCAGAGCAGGCATTCTAGAGGAAAGGATGGTTGAAGGGCCCCACCTACCATTTCTTTCTTCTTGGTTTCTCTGCCCTATCCCCTGTTCCCAGGGCACACATCCAGAGAGTGGCATGGATTCCTTTGGTTATCTGGGACCTGCTGGTCAAATACTGCATCACATTATATACAGGAGTCCCCTATGAATCAGTCTGACCAGCTGTCGTAACTGTCTCCTTTCTCATCTCATTCTCCCCTCCCCTCCCTTCCTCCCAGCCTCCTCCAACCCCTCTCCCTGGTTTGTTGTCTACTTTAGTTTCCTCTGTGCCTTGGATGGAGGGACTCAGATCACCACTCCTTGGAGATGACCCCCAGCACTGCTGGGGCATTTCAAACAGTGGTCTGTTTTCCACTCCCATTGATTATGCCTATGGTCTACCTCCAAGCATAAGGAGAGTCCCAACCAGAGAAGGGGAGAGCGGCCAAACTGTTTCCTTCCTCCATCCTTATCCAGAGGAGGCCTTAGAACCCCAGGAGCACGGCAGTGGGGCAACAGAAACATGAGCACTGACATCCCTCCCTCTCATCACAGCAGTGATTTTTGGTCACTCTAGATCTGGCCCAAAGTTCCTCCTCTGTTTGGAAGAGCGGGGATCTCCTAAATGTCTGGGAGAATCGCCCTCCTTCCTGGCTGGAAAGTGAGGCTGAGGCACCCACCTCCCACTTGGTCTTTTCCGGGAGACTGCTCAGGAAATACCTGCGGATAAGCATGGCCAGAGGAAAATAGCTCATGACCCTGCAAAGTGGGAAATGAAACTCCTCATGGTCAGGACTTTTACAGAAACCATCTCCGAAACCCCAGAGGGCCCACAGGATTGCGGTTGCTTCTTGCCTATCTCCCTCATGCTGGATCAGCCTTTTGTACAGCTATCAGCAGAACACTCACCTGAAGCCTCCATTTCCATCACTTGGAGTAAATGCCCTCCAAGCCCAGTCCCAGCTTACGCAGTGAGTCCCGTCCCAGCTTGGCGAGGCTTCCAGATCCTTTCCTGGGACCACTGGGAGGGCACATGGGCATTCTACCAATCACTCATGCTACATAACAGAAGAGGTTGGGGAAAGTCAACTTTTCAACAGAGAGGGAAAGGGACAGACATTCCAAGGTGTTATGTGGCAGCTGCTCTCCCTCAGATGCCTCAGGAGGAGACCAGGACCCCAGTGGTACTTTCTACCAAGAATCCAAAGTAACTTGGATTCTTCTCCATCCCCAGGCCCTGGGACGTGGATGTGAGGCCAGGAACCAGGAGCAGAAGGGCTGACGTGATCCTGGGATTAGGCTGGGTAACAAGCCTGAGAGCCCAGAAACAGAACATTCTGACTCCTTCTGAGCCCTGGTAGAACCAAGGCTCTTCAACTAGGTGAGTGGCTTGAAGAGAAAAGGCGTGGTTATAAATGTTCAGAGACTGGCAGTGAATTAGGAGTGAGGCCTTCAGTTTGTGGGGTTAGCTAACGTCAAAGCTCAGAGCAGACGGCGGGCCTGGACGTTATGTGGGTAGGGAGGAAATGAGACAGGATGAGAGGAACACCACCCTTGTGATCCAGCTTCCTTCCCAACACTTGGAAAGGGTGGTGTGGAGTCTTCTCTGGTTTCCCTCAACCAGTCAGAGAAACAGCTCTAGTCTGAGGCCTATTCAGCCTGGAGAGGGGAGCAGCAATGGGTCTGTAATCACAATGAACTGGTCAGAGAGGGAGCTGGGATCCGCTCCAATATCAAAGGCAGTAGAAGCCTCTGCAAGTAAAGGTAGCGATCTCCTTGGCCCTGACCATTTAGCCTCCAGCCTTGGTCCCTGACACCAACCTGTCATCCAGCTCCATGGCTCAGGGTCAGGGAAGCCCGGTCAGGTTTCTAGTCCTGTGGCCAGAGTTGTTATGCATTTTTGGGTAAGGTTTAAAACCACACTTGCCTCATGCCTTTACTATGGGAATGAATGAGAACTGCTGGAGGCCACAGAAAGATGCAGTAGCTTCCAGAAGACAGATTCCAGTCCGCAGGCTGGAATCTCAGAGTTGAGTCATGACCAGCCATCAGTTATTCTATTCATTTCTCTTTCATCTATTCATCCATCTTCCATCCATCCATCCAACCATTTTCCATCCATCCATTTTCCATCCATCCATCTTCCATCTATCTATCCACTCATCCATCCATCCATCAATCCATCCAATTATCTGGACTGACTTCCTTCTTCTTCTCCTTTTCTCCCTCTCTTCCTCTCTTTCCTACCTTCCAAGAAATATTTGTTTAGAATCTGTTATATACCAGGTTTCTCAGATGTGGCAGATTTCTTCAAAGTGTCAGAAGCTTCCCAGGAGAAAACTTAGTCCCTCATGGAGCCCCAAATCAGCTCCTCTCTGCCCTAAGCATCTCCCATGAATGAAAGAGCAGCTCCTGGTCTGATATTGCTGGGCCTCCCACATTGTCTGAGACCCTCACAAATGCAGGAAGCAGAGAGGAGAAGCCAAATTGTACATTTAGTTTGAATCTCCAAGCCCCATTTTATAGAGGGATATTCTATCATCTAAGATGCCCTAAACAGAAGTAGAATATTTTATTGCAGTGGTCTGCTTACTGGTCTCCCTGCTTCCAGACTCCCCACACCCTGATCTCTGCCCCTCACCACGATCAGACTGATTTTTCTTCAGTGTTCCTGTCCTTGTCTCTCTCCTGCCTAAAGTCCTTCACTGGCTCCACATCACCTATAAGCCAGAGTTCAAGCTCTTTAACACGACCCAAAAGGATCTTTATGATCTGACCCCAGGTGCCTCCTTAGCCCAGGCCCTCCCTGCTCAGGTCATATATTGATACTCTATACTCCAACAGTGCCAAACTACCTATAATTTGCCAGGCACTCCATACTTTCCAATATGTTAATCCCTCTACCCGGAACTTCTTAAAATTACTCCAGTCTCTGTATTTCCCTTGAACTGTGCATATTCTTCTATCGTTATGCTTATCACCCTGTATTGTAATTTATTTGCTCAGGTCTGTCTTTCTTGCCGGATGGTGAGCTCTTTGAGTACAAGGACTGTGAGTTCTTCAGCTTTGTGTCTCAGTCCTAGCACAGTGCCTGGTATCTAGAAGGCATTCAATATGTATTTGTGGGGTGAATGGAAGGCAGGATGGAAGATGGATGAGAGCCGTCTTAGAAAAAGCTTAGCCTGAGGACAAGGTAGTTAAAGTGCCCATGTAATAGACCCCCTGGAGAAGATGACAAATGGCCTCTTCCTGAAAGCTCAGGCCCTTGAGGAGAGGACCGAGCTGTAGCCTAGGTGCTTAAGCCAGGAATGGGGAACTTTGGGATAACACAATGACTTCTGGGGGTCACTTCCCTTTTCCTCTAGATAAAAGGACTTTGGGGAGAGAGCTGGCCGGGAGCACCTGTGCCAGGAGGGTTACGGTGCAGAATCTGCTCAGGGCTCTGTGCCCAAACCCACAGTTTGCTGGTCCAACAAACGCTCTCCTCTTCTTCCTGCAGAGCCTCCTCCCAAGACGCGTCCATCTCTGGTTCTGGGAAGACTTCTCACAGTCCGTGCTGCAGTCATCTTCCTGATGCTGGTCCTGGTCGCCTCCGTCCTGCTGCAGGCCATTCTCTGTAAGTCCTCAGCTTCCACCTGGGCTCCATCCTTCTCCATGGCCAGTCGGCTCCCTCTCTCCCCCGCTCTCTGGTGGTCTCTCCTGCCTCTGGCTTTTTCATTTGTCTTGTTTCCCCTCTTTCCACGTGCAGTCAGAAAGTCCCCTCCCACCTCCACACCCCCGCCGTCCCCCGTAAGATCAGCTGCTGCTCCTTCCTTTACAATTCTGGGGAGATTCTCCTGACGGGGATCAGCATGCTTGTGCTCTAGGACACGCTCTTTAGTCCCCAAGAAATGTTCGCCCATCTTCATCCTGTGTCATTTCCTCCTTCCTCTCTGAGTTTCGTGTCCCTTTGATCGAGAGCCTTGTGGGTAGCCCCCAACAGTGAGCATGATGTTTCCTGACCCCACAAGGGATGGTGTCCCAACTGTATCCTCAGCCCTAACTGACTAGATGGAGAACCTGGCCAACAGGTTAGGGTTAGGGTTAGGGTTAGTGTTAGGGATCACTGCCCCCCCACCACAGGACCCCTTCTCTTCACTCTCCTGCTCCCACAAAGGTCATGTCAAGGGAGACTTCCTACTTCTTCACTGGATGTGTGATGTATCTTTCTCCCTCTTCTGGCTTTGCCAAGCCTCATGGCCTCTGCTTCTTCTTCCTCTCATTAGGTCTCCAGAAAGCAGGTGGAGGGAACATCTGCACTCTCCCTTCAAGGCCTCGGGACATATTTGGTCTTGGACTTGGACTTGGTCTTGGACTTGAGCAGAGTCTCCTCTGCTTTGAGCCCACTTGGCTTATTTTTGGTTTCCTCTGTGGCCTGTGGCCTGAACAGAGTGTGACAGGGGGTGGGACAAGGGAAGAGAAGAAGTGGTTTCGTAATTCTCCCTTTTTGTATTCTCTGGAGAAGAGATCACCTCCAGATTAGAAGTCTGCATAGGCTCTCCCTTCCATAGCCGCGAGGGGCTTATGGGTAGTCATAAGCCGTGCGGCCTAGAGGGACATGGGAAATATGACAAAGTGGTGTTTGAAGGCATCCCTTTACCAAATGTGCCGTGAACATGCAAAGAAAATTTAGAACTGGATTCTAACCCCCTCTTCTGCTTACCCGTGAGAGTCTCTAACAGAGAGCCCGTGTTTTGTCGATCTTTGCATGATCTGCCTCTCCCAGAGTTCCTGGTGCACGGAAGGCGCCCATCGCATGTTTGTTGAATGAATTCATTACGAATGAGTGGAGGGTAGGCAACTGCTCCTTGGGTTGGGTCCTTGGGAAGCTTGAGCCCATCCCTTCCCTCCCCTTCCTTTTATTACCCTGGCAACAGCCCCACTCCAGTCCCTGGGGATCCCCTTGGCTGACCTCTTGACTGTCTCATATCCAGATCCCTGGTTTATGGGCACAGTATCGGATGTCAAGACCAATGCCCAGTTGCTGAAAGGTCGTGTGGACAACATCAGCACCCTGAGCTCTGAAATAAAGAGGAATAGAGGTGGCGTGGCGGCAGCTGGCTTTCAGGTCCAGATGGTGAATGCCAGCCTGGATCGTGTGCGTTCTCAGATCCGGAGGTTGGAAACCAGCGTGAAGGAAGCCAATGCGCGGCTGCAGATGCTAACAAGTAGTTGGGAAGAAGTCGATAAGTTCAATGCTCAAATCCCGGAGCTAAAAAGAGATTTGGATAAAGCCAGTGCTTTAAACGCAAAGGTCCGGGGACTCCAGGGAGGTTTGGAGAATATCAGCCAGTTGTTGCAACAGCAAAGTACGTGACTCAGAAAAGAACGTTGCAAGTTGACCAGTGGCCCGTGGGACCTTGCCAGTCTTAGGCATGACATCACTGGGCTGGTGTGTGTGAAGGGAAGGGAGAGAGGAGCAGGGCAGCCATGGCTGGAAAGTTAAGAAGAGAGGGCTCAGCACTGGGTTTGGGGAGGGCTTAGGGGCTGTTCAGGAGAGAAGGCACTAGGGACCAGCCAGGGTTCCCACACCAAGGCATAGACTATGAAGGCATTAGGGAGTCTCTTTGTCCTGATCCAAAGCCAGCCATTTTCCATTAGTCTCTACCTAGAGCCCAGGGGCTCAGACACTTGTGATGGCCAATGGAAAATTACTCCTCCTCACAAGAGAGACAGATTCCTGATTCAGCCTCTCTCGCTCTCCCCTCTCTGAGCCCAGAGACTCTACCAATCTCAGTCAGACTTTCAGGATCTGAGGGAATGTCCCCAAGCTCCTACACAAGGACCCAAAGACCCCCAGAGCCCAGCCCCATTCACTCTGTCTCTGGGATCCCACTCAAGGATCCCTACCTAGCCAGCACCAGAGAAAACAGGAACACCAGAGTACATATTTCACTCTTGTTCTCCAGATGACATCCTACAGATGGTTTCTCAAGGCTGGAAGTACTTCAGGGGGAACTTCTATTACTCTTCTCAAGTCACAAGGACCTGGTACAGTGCCCAGCAGTTCTGCTTGTCCAGGGATTCACACTTGACTTCAGTGACCTCAGAGAGTGAACAGGTGAGTGCTGTCCTGTGGGCTCTAGGAAAGGGGTGTATAGGTAGCTGTATCAGGCAGGATGGGCAAGATTATGCTGCAGTGACAAAAATCCCCAAATATCAGTAATTCTTCAGAATTACTTCTCACTTGTACACTGCATGTCCAATGAGGGTCAGCAAAGGGTTCTGCTCACTGTGGTTACTCAGGGCTTAGGTCAAAGGAGATTTCATCTCAACATATGTTTCCACAATTGCTGAGGTGAGAAAAGGGAACATGGCACATTGTGTGTTGGCTCTTAAAGCTTCTGCTCGAAGCAACGGACATCGCTTCAGCTCACATTTCATTGACCAAATAAATGATGCAGTATTTGTAGCTTCAAAGAGGGCAGGGTAGTACAATCTTTCCATGTGCCCAGAAAATAGAAATATTTGTGAATAGAATTAATGACACTGTCTAACCCAAGAAGTCCCGTACCTGTTGAGGCAGAATATTGAACGAGCTCCTTTCATCTGGAGGTGGGCTAGCAGAGCAGGTGAGATCGTGGGCTCTGGAGTCAGAGTCTAGAGTCCTAACCCTGTGTCTGTGGGTTCAGGGGCTGTCGCTGAGGATGGGTGAAGAACACCCAGAGAGACAGATGCTCCAACTCGGAGTCGTGGCAGCACCTCTGCTCATTCTGTCTCTCTGCAGGAGTTTCTCTACAGGACTGCAGGCGGACTTCTCTATTGGATCGGCCTGAGCAAAGCAGGGAGTGAGGGGTACTGGTACTGGGTGGATGACTCGCTGTTCAACAAGGTCCAGAGTGTGAAGTAAGCCCCAAGAACCCTCCTTCCCAGACTGACTTTCTTGGGCCAGGGCCAGGGCATGAAGAGTGGAGTGATAGTTCCTACTGACCACAGGGTTTGTGATTCTTCCCCATCCTCGGGCGGCAGGAGCATTGAACAGAGATCTAGCTGACCTCTGCCACTAATTGGCCGTGAAACTGGGGACAAATTCATGGCCTCTCAGTGCCCTCTGGGGTTTGGCACCATGGCCGTCCACCCAGACTTGGCAGGGACCTCGTTCTAAGTTTAGGTCTTTGCACTGTGTGTTCCTGTAGGGCCTTGAGAGTTGTGGGCTGGTGTGGCCCTGACTTGGGGGGTGATTGCAGGCTTAGAGGTTGACAGATCACTGGTCCCCTTCCTCTCAGGCATGGGAAAACTTGAGATGCTATCAACCGGCACCAAAGCTGGGGTTGAACTCTCTCAGTTATTCATTGGAAATACGTTTTTCTTTGTTTTTTTCCTTTCATAGGTTCTGGATTCCAGGTGAGCCCAACAACACTGGGAACAATGAACACTGTGCCGATATAAAGATGTCCTCATCGCAGTCATGGAATGATGCCTCCTGTGACAATGAATTTCTTTTTATCTGTGAACGACCCTACACGCCATCAGAACCATGTCAGGACTGGCCCCCAAGCTCGAACTTTAAACTCCAATGCTTGTTGAATTCAAGGAAATGCGGCTCTCTCCTTCATACTCCAGGGTGATTTTGAACTTTAATTTTTCTTGTTTCGAAATTGTCTTGAAGGCATCCGGGAGTCTATCTGCCTTGGCTAGGAGTTCTCTGACCCCACAGAGTCAGCTGAAATGGAAAGGAGATCTTGGGTTGAAATGGGAGCTGAGGGTGGAGAGGATTAGAAGTTCACTAATTCACCCAGTGAGGTGAATCAGAACCTGCAATCTGGGGCAGCACCCTGGGGCGTCCCATCCCTTCAGAGAAGCCTCATCTTCACTGCATGAAAGTCGCTTCGACCACCCAAGCAACTGTCTGGAGACTGAGACTCAGGGCTTTTCTGGTTGACTCCCCAGAATTCCCAGTTGCCTGCTGAGGTGGCTGTGTTCTCAGTGGGAAGAGCTCTGCTCTTGGAGACCCTGTTCATGTCATGTACCCATCGCCCCCTACATCCACATCCTCTGAGATCTGAGACCCTTCCTCCCTGGGACGGGCTTGACTGGTTCAGATCTGGGGCTGAAATGGGAATGTGTCTCCTTAGAGCTGGACCAGCGTCCATGCGCTTCTCCCTCCCCCTCACTCGCTAAACTCTGGGACCCAGTCCGTCTGCCGAGCCCTTCTGCCTCCCCTCCTCTTTCTTCTGCATCTCCTCTCTCCCCAGAGGGCAGGGGAAGGGGCCTTCAGTGAAGAGGGCACCTCTGAGCTTCATTAGAATAAAATGCTGCCTGGGAAAAGGTCAGTCTCTTTTGTTGTTTTCTTCCCGCGGGTACAGGTGAATGTGCGGGGAACAACATCTGCTCTCCCGGACATGAAGTTCTGGGGTGTCCTCAGGAAACAGTTGGGGGTTCAAAATAACAGAGTAGGAATGTTCCAGCCCCAGAAAGGCCATGAAGTATGAGTAGTACTGATCTCTGGCTTTTATTGAAATGCAGCAGAGCTAACACTGCAGTGTCTGCAGTGTCACGACCCTCCTGGTGGTCTTTCCTCCCAGATGTTCATGGACCATCTTTTGTTCTCTGCCTTTGCTCCCGATGGGGAGACACATCAGGTTTCCCACTCTTCACAGAGACCGTGATCACAGACATCGGGTCCAAATCCCCCATCCAGGGGCCGAGGCAGGAATCCAGGCCCGCACCAGACAGGAGAGGAGCAGAGAGGAAGCAGAAAGGGTGCGGTGTGAGTGTGGGGTGGGCTCAGCAGAGCGGTCCTCCCCTCCTTGGGGTCCTAGTTAGGTGTCCTCTTTAGGGTCCTGGGGAGGGGACGTTTTCCTTCAGTGACTGTGACCAGCAGCCTGGTGTTCTGGGTGCAAAGGGGTCGGGGCTAAGGTCAGGGGCATTAGGAGGAATCTTGAAGGAACATGGGACAATTGGGGTTTTTAAAATATGGTGATGGACGAGGGATGGGCAGTCAGCAATGGCGTCCACGAGGGAGCATTTGTTAGGCCAGCTCCAGGGACATCTGAGGTCTGAGGGGGCAAGGGCGTCAGGGAAGTGAAGACGGGCAAGTTCACAGGGGTGGATGTGTCGGCATGGAAGGCATCTATGTCTTCTCTAAGAAATACTTGGTTGTTTCTACTCTTCATAATTCGAAGTAGCAAGTTACGGGAGGATGTTATTTCTTCCCAGTGTCGGCTATGTGCTCACAGCACAAGCTGATGTAGAAATGAAATACAAGTTGTGGGCTCAGGGTTGCCTCTAGGGAACTATCCCATTGTGTGTCCAAACATGACACTGCTCTCCATCTTGCTGTCACGCCTGGCGTGTTAGTCGCCACGTCTGGGCTGCCACGCTGAGTAGCACGTGACCCTGCCCCACGCTCCAGCTCCTTCCCTGAGGTGGGCACTTGTCACCAGGGCAGCGGTTTCAGAGGCTTGCATTGTAAGGCCTAAAATTTCACTTATTGCCATGATATTTTCTGAGGCTTACAGGACCTCAAAAGCCTGACTTTGAGTTTCCCAGCTCTCACCAGATATGTCCCCACACCTGGCCAATTCCCCTTAACTGGACCAGCTGCACTCCACCCAGTCTTCAACCTACTGGGTTCCGCTAACCTGCTAGTCCAGAAACTGTTCAAACAAGCCCATCACATCCTCCTGCAGAACCAGGGACACACTATCCTCTTGTTGCTGCAAAGCCGGCCTCTCACGGCTCTTGTTGGTTCCCTCTGCTCCTGGGTGTGACCCCCGTGTGGCCCTGCAGGGTATGCAGTGTCCTCCTCCGGACTGTGACAGTATGTGACTAGTAAACTGCTGTGAATATTATCTGCCCAGCGTCAGATGTCATGTGTTTGGCCATCTTGTATTATTTGGGGCAGGAGATGCCTCCCTCACTGACTGAATGCATCCCCTCACAATTCATATGTTAAAACCCTAACCCCCACTGGGATGGTATTAGGAGATGGGGCCTGTAGGAGGTAATTAAGTCACCAGGGTGGAGCCCTCATGATGGGATTCGTGCTCTTATAAGAAGAGACATGAGGGGCTTCCCTGGTGGTCCAGTGGGTAAGACTCCATGCTCCCAATGCAGGGGGCTTGGGTTCCATCCGTGGTCTGAGAACTAGATCCCGCATGCTGCAACGAAGATGCCACGGGCCACAACTAAGACCTGGTGCGGCCAAAGTAAATAACTAAATTTTTTTTTTAAAAGAAGAGACATGAGAACTTGCCTCTCTCTGTCTGCTCTCCATCCTGTGAGTTTACAACGGAAGACAGCCATCCGCAAACCAGGAACATAGCCCTCACCAGGGACTGAGTCTGCCAGCATCCTGACCTTGGACTTCCCAGCCTCCAGAACCGTGAGAAAGAAATTTCTCTTGTGTAAGCCTCTTAGACTGGGATGTTTTTGCTATAACAGCCTGAATTGACTAAGACACTCACCACTGGGGTAAATAGGAAGTGATAAGAACAAGGCTGGCCAGGAATCTCTGGTTGGTCCTGATGTGAAGGGATGAATGGGACTCTCTGAACACTTCTCTGGAAAAGAATTTGAACTTGGAAATACCCAGGGATTGAGGCAGTTAACAGAGAGAAGTTGAGTTGGAAGGGCCCTGAGTTAGAGAAAGGCTGGAGGGGCCACCATGGGGCACCTGCAGAAACTAAGAATACGCGGAAGCTGTGAGGCAGAGAAGCAAAGCACATGAGGAATATATCTGGCAGAGAAAAGAGAATGGTGCAGAGGGGGGAATAGGCGAGACACAGAGGGGAGGGCAGCAGAGTGAAGGCCCAAGAGCCAGGCTGCTGAGGTTCCTGGAATCACCTCAGAAGCAGTCCAGCCCTCCTGACACTCCTGGGTCCTGTGCACGTGTATCCTGCGATACGACCTGCCCCCATGACCCTGCTCATTGCTTTTTCTGCAAACTGAAGGAGCCTGGGTCAGTGAGGATGTATTTTTATTTGGAGGCTGTGCCCCACTCTGTAACCAACCAGTGTAGCATTGCCAGGCCCTCCTCCCTTCAGGAAACTGGGACGGCTGCTGCTTTGCCTTGCCGTGTGACCTTGGCTCACTTACCCCCGCAGGCAGGGCTTACCTCTCCAGTGAGGTCACTACACGGGTACCTGCCCTTCTGCTGGCAGTGGGTCCTTACCCAAGAAGTCCAGCATTGACAGAGCTTTAGTCCTTGTCTCAGGTCATGGACACGATAATATGTCTAATGAAATTCCAGGATTGTTTCCATTATAAGCTGGAAAGTTGGGAGCCAAGGATGGGTGAGAATTTTGTCTCATCCAACTTGGGTATTTATTTTATTATAGTATTATACATTTTTTCTGATTCTGCAGGCTAACAATGATTGACATGCCTTCTCTGAATGTTGCAATGAAATGCTGTTGAAAAAATCTATATTTTTGTATTTGAATACAAAGAAGAGGAGAAAAAATCTTTGACCCACTCTTACTGACTGACTGATCCTAGCTCTTGTGAGCAGGTACATGCTATAATATTTTATTTTTCTGTTTTATGCTTTATTTGTCTATGCATCTATGTATCTATCTATCTTCCTTCTTTCCCCTCGTTCCTCCCTCCCTCTTCCTTCCTTCCTCCCTTCCTTCCCCTCCCCTCCCCTTCCCTCCCTCCCTCCTTCCCTCCCTTCCTTCCTTCCTTCCTTCCTTTCTTCCTTCCTTCCTTCCTTTCTTCCTTCCCTCCCTCCCTCCTTCCCTCCCTCCTTCCTTCCTTCCTTCTTTTTTTCTCTTTCTCACATCATGCCACAAAGCTATCTGTCTCCAGCCCTGCCCTTGGCTGCCTCTGCTTTGGCGCTGATGCCAGGCGGACTCTCCCCAGTGGTGATCTGGGTAGCTCCAAGCTTAGAACCTCACAGCTCTGTAACTTCAGAGGAAAGAATTTCCCCTTTCCAATAGTTTCAGCAAAAGCCCAGCATTGGGTCACATGCCCAGCCCTGAAGCAGTAATGGAGGTCAGGGAGATGGGTTATGTTGATTGAGCCATAGGCTTAATCCTGGGCATTGGGTACGGGCTCAGCCTCACCCCTGCCAGAAGACTGAGCACGAAGGCAGGATGGTTCTCAAGACTAATCCCGGGAGAGATGCCTGAAGGAGCGAGACTGTTAGTTCACAGCTGCCCAGGGCCCTGCTTGCAGCCGTGGGTCTCTTCCTTCCATCGAAACTGTGGGATCAGCCACTCCCAGCTGTTCACCCTGTGTTGTCAGGGGTTGATATGGCTGATCAAAAACTTCTGGGGTGTCTGAAGCTAAGGGTCTGCATCTCTAGGAGGACGGCCCTGTACCATTCAGCAGAGACAGGGACAACCAACCTGTGAGAGGTCCTGACCAATGAGTGGTTCTAAGTGTTAATGTATAAGATGTCCATTTGATTTTTTCTGGCCAGAGAACAGAGAAACCTCTCGCAAGGATTAGAAACCTCCTGGTGCTTCTTTCCTGCTAGCAGATTATGTTCTTGTGGGAGAAGTAAGAGCTGGGAGCCTGGAGTGGGGAGGGGATTGGGCACAGGGAAGGGGGCGAGAGGAGGAGTCCTGCTGATCAAGCCTGGAGGACTGTGCCCCTTCCTGGCCCAGACCTCGCCCTTCTAGCTGAGCAAGGGTTCTCCAAAGTTCTGCTTTTGAGGTTCTCTCAGCTTTTCAGGCCCAGGAGGAAACAGCTCCTGAGAGGGCTGACGTGGGCCCTTCCTGTATGTGGGGAAACAGAAACCAAGGCAGGCCCTTTCTTTTCTGCTGCTCCCCTGGGCCTCTTACAAACCTCTTGGAGGGTACCTCTGGCAGCTCCCCTCCCACTTGGACACTCCTGGGGTCTCAGGCAGTGCTGTTATGGACTTCACATTTTCCTGTGTCCTCTCCTATCTGCTCAGCTTTCAACTGGCAGGAGGTAGCAGGCTTGTGGATGGTGGCTCTGTATTCTCCACACACACACACACACACGCACATATACACATACCACGCATATATACACACATATATACACATATAAACACATACACATATCACACACACACACACCACACATACACACATATACGCACACCACACATAAACCTACACATATACACACATACACATATACACACACACACATATAAACACATACACACATATCACACACACACCACACCACACATAAACATACACACACACATATATGCACACCACACACCACACATAAACCTACACATATACACACACCACACATATATACACACACACATATAAACACACACACATACATACCATGCACAATATACTCATGCACACACGTATACACACATACATATATGCATACACACATATATCACACACATATACACATAATACACATAACCATATACGCAATATTTGGATACACAATACACAAATATACACATATACAAATATACACATGCACACATATATCACACAATACATATATACACATATACACACACACACACACACACACTGCCATAGCATCAGGAGCTGGGTGTAGGCAGGCACGCCCCTCCTCGCCCTGCCGACGAGCTGTGCTCCCGGCTGGCTGTGGCTGCGTTGACAGTGGCCGTCCATGACACAGGCTCCTGCTGGACCTAAGCTGCTCTCCTGGACTGGCCGCAGGAGGAGGCAACGTTCAGTGTGGCTTCTCCACCATGGAAGCCGGACGGTGGGCTTCTCAGGTGGTGCTCGGGGCCCTATGGGAGGCTGACTCCAGCATTTGGGAAAACACTGTGGGAATAAGATGCAGGGACTGAAGGTGAAAACGGGAAAAATCAACACAATTTGGATGGAACAAGCAACTTGCAAGGAAACTGACATCTCGTAAATGGGCCGCTGGTGAGATAGGGGACAAAGACATAATTAGATTTTCATGAGATAAAGAAAATGTGATCCATTTCGATAAGATTGTAACTCTGGACTGATGGGGAACCGACGAGCGAGAATCTACCGTCATCCTCAGAACAGACTTCAGGAGGGCTGCCTTGACTAGCCATTGGGGCTACTGATTCTGTCCAGCTGGTCACCCCCATGGGGGTGGGAACTTGGGGCTGCACAGCTCCACTGGGATGGCTCACTCCTAGGTCTTGGTCCAGAAGCAGCAGGAACCCCCTGACGCAGTGTTTGTTCCTCCTGGGAGTTACAGGTCTCATTGTAAAGCAGCACGTTGGCTTACCCTGCAGTTTCTTCTGAGTTAGTCCTGAACCTGATCAACTGAGGGGAGCACGGATGCAGTCAGCTTGAGGTGAGATCTTGGATTACGTTAGGTCCTCTTTGATATTTTCTGACATCACTTCTGACACTAGATGTGTGGTGTTTTCTGACATCGGCTGAGTGTCCTACAATTCAATTCAATTTTGACACTCACCCCTGGAGTTAGCACAGACCCCACAGGTGAGGGGCTCAGTCCCACAAGACCACCCCAACTTCAGATGCCAGGTGCAAGCAGGCTCTCCAGGCAGCCACACTTCTGCCCAGACGACAGCAAATCTGGGGAACCCCATGACCCGTCTCAGGTCGATAATTCACTAGAGTGACTCACAGAACTCAGGAAAACACTGTAATTACTTTTTTTTTTTTTTTTTTTTTTTTTTTTTTTGCGGTACGCGGGCCTCTCACTGCTGTGGCCCCTCCCGTTGCGGAGCACAGGCTCCGGACACGCAGGCTCAGCGGCCATGGCTCACGGGCCCAGCCGCTCCACGGCATGTGAGATCTTCCCGGACTGGGGCACGAACCCATGTCCCCTGCATCGGCAGGCGGACTCTCAACCACTGCGTCACCAGGGAAGCCCTGTAATTACTATTAAAGTTTACGATGAAGGATACAAATGAAGGGTCCCATGCAGGGGTACAGAGGTACAGAAGGGGCCTGGCAGCATGGGAGCCTCTGTCCCCATGGAGGTGGGGTGCAACGCCCTTCTAGTATGTAGGCGTGTTCACCAGCCAGGAAACTTCTTGAAAACTCCTTGAATCTCTCTTGGTGTTTATGAGCTTTTATAACCCAATAAGAGAGGTGAGAGTTTAGTCTTTCTGAGACTATCTCCCATCTAGAAGCTAACTAGGGGTGTATTCTCAGTTCCCTTGTTAGCATAAACTCAAGTGTTGTTGAAAAGGGTTTGTTTTGAATAACAAAAGACACTCCTGTCTCTCAGAAAATTCCAAGCGTTTTAGGAGCTCTGTTCTAGGGACCGGGATTGAGACGAAATAAGTTTTTTATTCCACTAGAATCCCTTTCTTGTCATGCCAGGTGTGAGGTCCTGAGTGGGCAGAGAGTCACCTCAGCCCTTCCTTTGACCTGCAAACACCTGCTTACACTGACCCAGCCTCCTCCCTTACCTGACCTCCTGTTATTTAAGAGCGTCTGGGGCTGGGATTAAGAGTCAGCCATGGGTCACAAGGATGTTTTTTCTGCAAAGCTGAGAAAGAACCCCTGACCCCCTCCTAAGTGGCCGGTGAAAAGTGTCTGTGACATTGAGGCAGAGGTTAGTGTTTGGGGCTACACTGGAGCACGGAGAGGGGGAGGACGGGCCTGAGGGGAGGGCAGAAGCTGGTGCGGAGGGAGCGGGAGAATGGGGGTGCAGACTGGCGCCTGGGAGACTTGAGGGGAAGAGCCCAGATGGGGCGCTTCTGCAAAGTCAGCAGCGGAGGGAGGCAGGCAGAGCTGGTTAGGAATGACTCAGGAGCATATAAATCCGGGTATCGCAGCTTCACTTCCCACCACTGCTGGCCCGCAGCGTGACCTTTAGGAGCCCGGGGCAGGGAGTAGTACTGGAGGATGAAGGAAGCAGAGATGAGGGGTGACGAGGTCCACTTCTGCACAGGCAACCAGAGTGTCTCCCTGTGCTCCCGAGGTGAGAAAACTGGGGCCCCAGCCCGTCCTCGCCAGGGACTGGCCTGCTGGGCCCCAGCCCCCCGCCAGTTTCCTCAGCCCCTGCTTGGCAGGCTCAGTGCTGGCTCAGCTTCCAGAATTAGCAGGCAGGGCAGAAGGTGAGGCAGGTGAGGACAGAGAGCCTGCGGCCCACACCCAGTCTCCATGTGAAATCTCCCCGGACCCTTTTCCTTGGGGATGGCAACCTGGCGAGAGAAAGAGAGTGAACTTTGAATTTAGGGGGACTGGTTTTGAATCCCATCTCTGCACACTGGGCTGGTCCCATGAGGCCTTAGGGACTCGTCTCTCCCCCTTGTAGTGGGTTTCCCTGTACACTCAGCCCCCAGACTCCCAGGCATAGCCTTTTTAGGACACCCATGGGGGACTTTCTGACCCAGCCAGGGAGGCTCCAGGACTGACCCATGTCAGCCCCCAAGGGCTCTGCGTCTCACCACAGTCAGGATCGATGGAGAAAGGCTGGCCCTGGGGCGCTGAGGTCAGAGTTCCTGCTGGGTCTCCTGCCCTCCCTTCTTTCTGCTTTCATTCAAACGACACCTTGGTTGTGCCAGGTTCTGTGCCCTGTGCACGCCTTCCAGGCTCCAGGCCGTGGTCTTCTCTTAGCCTTTATGTTGCTACCACAGCCTCCACGAGCCCTGGTGCACGTCTGCGAGCACTCATTGCCCTTCCCCAAGGTTAAGTGTGGCAAGTGTTCTCAGCCCCAGCGGGCAGCCAGGAGAGGGAGTCCAAGAGGCGGAGCCTGTCTGCCCGCACAGCACAGTCTCGTCCCGGACCCTGGCTTCTCCCCTGCAGGGCTGGACCCCGGGGCAGTGGCTCCTGCAGCCCCCAAGATGCCGAGGCGTTTGCAGGCCATCCTGGCCTTTCTGGCCGCGACCGTGGTCTCCTCTCTTGTGGCTCTCTTCGTTGTGGGTAAGCTCCTAGGTGACCCGAACTCGGCTGACTCTCTCTCCTTCCTGCCTCAAGGTCCCAAAGCGCCCCAGATGTACGCCCTCTACTCCCAGGAGGGTCACTCCACCTCTAGTCCCAGGCCCGAACCAGAGCTTTCCTGGGACCTGACCAAGGCCTGTCCAAGGGGAACCTCCCAAGAGATGAGGCCCATGAGGGGAGCTCTGAGGGGTCGTTGGTGCCGTCTTCCCCCATCCCCTCTGGAACCCTGAGTGGAGGTAGGGCAGCCTGTTCCTCCAGGCTCAGTGCTGAGGGATTATGCCGACCTGGGAATGGGGTATCTCAGCTCTACAGCACCGAAGACCTGCACTGGAGACATACGCCTCGCTCCAAGAGTTTCCGGAACACAACAGTACTGGGCAGTTCCTCAAGGCACACGACTGTAAGTAGCCACAGTAGGGGGTGGGTGGGAGGGAGCTGGGACCTTGGATGCCCAGACCCTTCGGACACGCTTCTTCCCTGATACCCTCAGGGCCACGCTCCTCACAGAAAGGCATTATCTTGCTTTTTCTTTAAATGGATTTTTTGAGGTATAATTGGCACATAATACAGTATACATATTTAAAGCCTACAAACTAAGTTTTGACATACGTATAAACACGTGAAACATCATCACCATCAAGATAATGAACATATTCAACACCGTCCCCGCAAAGTTCACTTGTACCCTTTGTCATCCTCCTTTCGTTCCCAGGCAACCACTGACCTGCTTGCTGTAATATAGATTACTCGGCTTTTTCTAGAGTTTTATATGAAAGGATTTATAGTACATACTCTTTTTTTGACCTTTATCGGTCACGTGATTTGCGAATATTTTCTTTTAGTCTGTGGTTTGTCTTTTTATTCTCTTAACAAGATTTAAATTTTGCTGAAGTCTAATTTATCCACTTTTTATTTCTTTTACGGATTGTCCTTTTGGTCTGTATCTAAGAAATCTGCCTATACCAAGGTCACAGAGACATTCTCCTATGTTTCCTTCTGGAAATTTTATAGTTTTTGGGTTTTACATTTAGGTCTATGATTCATTTTGAGTTAATTTTTTGAATAATGATGCAAAGTTTGGTTTGAAGTTCATTTTCTCTTTTTGCATATGGGTATACAATTGTAGAAACAATTATCCTTTCTCCTTTGTATCTTTGTTGGAAATCAATTGTCCGTACATGTGTGGGTTCGCTATTCTGTTCCATTGATCTAAGGCCCTTCTGGTCTTACCTCAGCACAGTGGCTGAGGTCTCACACACTTACCTAGGCAGGGCTTTAGAAATAGGGCAGGAATCCTCCAGAAAGGGTCCTTGCCTACTTGGGTTCTTCTCCCTATTCCTGAAAGGAGGCTGGAATGGGAGCCTCACATCATGAATGTCTGAACTTACGTCCTAGCTCATGAGGTTCACAGAGGGTGTTAGAAGAACCAGAGACAGTGGCAGGTGGGTTTGGTGGGAAAAGCCATGCAGATGGAAGGGGCTACAGAGTTTCCTTGAATGACCCCAATGACCAAAGCCTTTCACTCAGGTCTCCCACATCCTCAAATGGTTCTATAGGGACCCTTGCCCTACATAACATTGGGGGTGCCAGCCCTTTAAAAGGCTGTTGCAGCTCAGGGTTCAGTGTCACCTGGAGGACTTCCACCATAGCCTTATGATTGAGCAGAATGCTTCCTCCACGGGTACCTATTTTATTTTGTTTCTGTTTTTTTCACCCCATGGATTTGTGATCAGAAACTTTCTAAAATTTCTATATTTGTGGCCTACATGTTTTTGTGGGGTTTTTTTGCGGTACGCGGGCCTCTCACCATTGTGGGGCATGAACCCACGTCCCCTGCATCGGCAGGTGGACTCTCAACCACTGCGCCACCAGGGAAGCCCTGGCCTACATGTTTTTTAGGTAGTAAAAATTGTGTATCAAGAGGCTTCACGCTTAGTGTACAAATACAGTGTAGGACTAAATATGGGCTTTATTCTTACCTATTTTCTTTACCATAATGACCCATCTAGTGGTGAAATTTCAGTGGAATTAAACATCAACAGCTGTCAATGATAGCATCAGTTATTTTCAAGTTCAATTACAATGGCAAAATAATCCAGTAGGCAAGTATTTCAATCCTTCTGCTCCCCAGTTCACATGGGATAGTTAAGTAGGCCTTTATTTCGTTTTTGGGTTTACATTCTCAGGCGGCCATTCCCAGGGTCTGGGTGGCTACAGGCTTCTTGAGGAGAACTCATAGACATTTCCCTTGGAAATCTTAAGAACACTCTGGTTGGCCCATGTAATGAATGGCTTCCCTATGTAATGGGCCTCTTAGCTGCCTTCTCCATTTCCTCCCTCCAGATCCCTACCACTTTGGCAGGGAGGCAGAGCTGCAAGAGGCTATCCAGATGTTTAAAGGGCATGTGGAGAATTCCAGCACCTGGAGCGTGGAGATCCAGATGTTGACGTACAGGGTGGACAATGTCAGTTCTCAGATCCAGATGCTCGGTGGTCATCTGGAAAATGCCAGTGTTGACCTCCAGATGGTAAAAGACATCTTAAAGGATGCCAGCACCTTGAGTTTCCAGACCCAGATGTTAAGAAGTTCGTTGGAGGGGACCACTTCTGAGATGCAGAAGCTAAAGGGAGATCTGGAAGACACACAAGCTTCACATTCCCAGATCCAGAGTTTCTTAAGAAGCGGTTTAGAAAACACTAGCACTGAGCTCCATATGTTAAGCAGAGGCTTAGAAAATGCCAACACGGAGATCCAGGTGTTGAAGGCGGGGTTAGAAACGGCAGATGCTCAGGTCCGATTGGCAAACAGTAGTTTAAAGAATGTTAATGCCCAGATCCATGTTTTGAGAGGCGATCTGGATAGTGTCAATGATTTAAGGGCCCAGCAGAAAGTTTTAAGAAGTAGTTTGGAAGGTGCTACTGCTGAGATGCAGAAGCTAAAGGGAAGTCTGCAAAATACAAATGCTTTAAACTCCCAGACCCAGACCTTTATAAAAGGCAGTTTAGGCAACACCAGTGCTGAGATTCAGGTATTAAGAGGTCATTTGGAAAGGGCTGGTGATGAGATTCGCCTGTTAAAAGGAGATTTGGAAACTGTCACTGCCCAGACCCAAACAGTAAATGGTCGCCTGGAACAGACAGACGCTCAGATGCGAGTATTAAAAACAGAGCTAGAAAGCGCCATTGCCTTAAGTTCCAAGATTCAGGTGTTAGATGGTCTTTTGAGAAACGCCAGCCGAGAGATACAGACCTTAAAACAAGGAATGAAGGATGCTGCGGCCTTAAATTCCAAGACCCAGATGTTAGAGAGAAATCTGCAGGAGGCCAGAGCTGAGGTCCACAGGTTGAAAGAGGATTTGGAGAACACCAAAGCAATGACTACGAAAATCCAGGAGGAGCAGGGTAGCCTGGAGACCCTCCGCGCAGCGTCTGCTTCACAGGAGCAGCTCCAGAGGACCCAAAGTAAGTTAGAGGCGGGGCTGGGGAGGGTAGAGTCTCCTGTCCCTTCAGCCTTTTGATTACTTCTACATGCACCCCCCTGGGAAGAAGTGTGGGTGCTGGAGAGGGTCTGGACCCCACCAAAGGCGGCATAATCCCTGCTTATCATCTGACCAGAGTGACAAAACAAACATCTGGGAAACAAATGAGATCTGGTGGAGGTGTGTAACAGGGACAGAGTGTGCTAGCAGGGCCTTATTTCCGTCTTCCTGCTAGCCCAGATGCTGTGATTTTCCTCAAGTTGTTCACCTTCTCTGACCTTCACTTTTCTCATCTGCAAAGTGGAGACACTAATATCTGCTTCCAGTGAGGATCAAATGAGTTAACACATATAAAGCATTTAACTAAGTACCCAGCATTCTTGCATTCATCTGACAAAAATGTTTTGAGGCCCTAGGATGTGTCAGGAGCATAAAGATGAACAAGATGTGATGCCTACCCTTGAAGCTTGCAGGCGGGTAGAGCAGCCTTGCACAAAAGGCATAAGAGGTGCTATGTTGGGAGCAGGTCTAAAAACTGGGGTTGGGGAGGAGCAAAAAAGAAGGAAAAGAAGGGATCTTCACCGGGCTGATGTCCTCTGGTGTAGACAAGGATCTTCCAAGGGGGGAGGAAATCTTCCGGGGGAGAAAGGATCAAAAGATGCTTCGATGGTAATTTGGCCCTTGAACTGAGTCCTGAAGGACCAGTAGGTGCTCGCCAAGCAGATAGGATAAGGGAACAGCAGGTCACAGGCATGGAGATGTGAACCATGAGGTTCCAGAAACTTCAGGCAGTTCTGTCTGACAGGACTGTGGCCAAGTGGGTGGTTGATGAGGCACAGGCTGAAAGGACAGTAGGCAGGGGCCAGAGTGGTGGCTTTCAAACTGTTTTGAATGTAACTACAGCATGAAATCCATCTTACATTGTGACCCAGTGTAATTATGTGTCACACACACACACACTCACACACACACACACACACACATTTCAGAAAGCAAAACTTTTACCACACGAATGATAATATTTTATAATCTATTATTTATAATAGATTATAATCTACTTTAATATTTTATAATATTATTTATTATTATTATAAAATATTATTTTCTAATCTATTCTCCAAAAAACCCTACAACCTGAGTACAACCCATTAGTGGGTTGATGACTGTGGCTGGAAAAACACTATGTGAAGAAGGAAGGCAGACCTGGAGAGACACCAGCTAGATGCGGAAGGCCTCTGAGCTTGGATTTCTTTTTTTTTTAATGTATTTTTAAATTTTTAAAAAAATGTTTACTTATTTGGCTTCATTGGATCTTAGTTGTGGCACACGGACTCTTTAGTTGCGGCATGCGAACTCTTCGTTGCGGCATGTGGGATCTAGTTCCCTGACCAGGGATTGAACCCAGCCCCTCTGCATTGGGAGTACAGAGTCTTAGCCACTGGACCACCAGGGAAGTCCCTGAGCTGGGGTTTTGTCCTTCAGGAAATGAGGATCTATCGAAGGGCTTCAAGGGGGCTGGCTAGATGGGTCTCCAGGCTGAGACAGGGAATAAAAGAGGAAGACAAGCAGCAAGATTTGGACATGCTGAGTCTGAGATGCTTTGGGGGTATTCAAGTGGCCATCATCTGCAGGCTGTCTGGAGAGTAGGAGAGGGGCCCTGCTGTGCACAGAGATGCAGGAGCCCTGGGTGTGCTGGTTCTGGTTGTGGCAGTGGGAGTGGGGAGTTTGCATGAGATAAAACGCTTCGTGAGGAGGAGGCTGAGGGTGGAAACAGGAAGTCAACCTTTAGGTGGCAAGAAGGGAAAGAGGTGTTTTTGAAGGATACTGGAGAAGGCAGTCTCAGAGGCAGGAGGAGAACTAGGAGATGTGCAGTTGGGGAAGCCAAGGAAGGAGAGCATTTCAAGAAGGGAGTGGCTAATTCTGGCAAATATCTAAGAGAGGCCAGGTAAAAAAATCAATAAGCAACCGCTAACTTCAGGCAATTAGTAAGTCATTGGAATAAAGTTTCAGTGGAGAGTTGTATGTGGCCTGGAGGCCAGACCATGGTCAGTGGGGCGTGAATGAGAGATCAGGTGCCCAAGTCATTCAGGGGTCTTAGCTGAGAAGAGGAGAGAGATGAGGCCAAGGTGAAGGGGATGGAAGGGTAGAAGGGGGGATTAAAAAACAACCTGTATCTTTCATACTAATATCACAAAACTTACATATTAATTATAGACAATGTGGCAAATATTGAAAAATAGAAAGATGAGACTATGACAACTTGTATTTCTGTAAAAATGTCCATTTCTACAATAAGAACCCACTGCTAATATTTTGGTGTACTTCCTTGAGAGGGTTTTTCTAAATTAGGATAGGCTTGATCTGCGGGTCAGAAAAAGGCACCAGCGAAGAGGGAGGAGATTGAAGGAGAGAGAGACCCGGGGGGTGGGGTGGGGTTGGGGAGACAGTGGTGGATGGGGGGAGACAGAAAGAGAGAGAGAGGAGAGAATGAAATGCACAGCTGAGTGATTGGCCTTGAAGGGTTGGGATAGTACTTGAACCTCTGAGGCTGGGAGGGGAGGAGGTGTGGAAGTAGATGTTCACCCAGGTTTGCAGATGTGGGTACACGACACTGAGGGAGCTGGATATTTAGTGGTGTCTCTGCAGAGCAGGAGGTCCCTGGTGAGAGAAGAGGGAGGGAGTTGTGAGGGAGGGGGCCGTTTGGAGCATCTGCTGAAAAGATGGGGCTGACAAATGAGGGGCTTGACAGACAGCGCTGAGGACCAACTCTACTGTTTTGCTCTGCTGCCCTCTGTCAGGAGCCTGGAAGTCTTCTCTTCTTAATGGCTCTCCTATGCTGTCCTCTTAACTCCCTCCTATATCTTGCTACTGCTTTGGTACGGACCAATGCTTCTCCTATATCTTGCTACTGCTTTGGTACGGACCAATGCTTCTCCACCTTGGGGACACACTGGAATCACCCAATGAGCTTTTCAAGAATGATGCCTGGAACGAACCTCCAGAACTCTGACTTTTCTTTGGGGAGAGGGGTGGTTCTGGGATGCAGCCTGGGCATCAGAGTTTTTTAAAAGCTCCCTAGGTGGTTCTAATGGGCAGTCGGGGCTAAGAACCATTGGTTTAACTTCTTCTTAAAGGGCCACACAGTCGATATTTTGGGCTTTTGGCCGAACAGTCTCTGTTGCAACATCTCTGCTGTTGTAATGATGAAGGAGCCAAAGACAGTCTGTAAACTAAAGGGCATGGCTGTGTTCCAATAAAACTTTATTTATAAAAAGAAGCTGCTGGTGGGCTGTAGTTTACCTAGTCCTTGGTTTAGACTGCTGTTTCTCAGACTTTGGAGTGTATCAGAATCACTTGTTAAAACGCAGATTGTCAAAAAACAATTTTGGATTCAGCGGGTCTGGGGTGAGTCTGAGAATCAGCATTTCTACCAAGTTCCCAGGTGCTGATGCTGCCGGTCCTGGGACCACACTTTGAGAACCCCTGGTTTACACACTCACCATTTATTATTCAGACATTGCAGTTGTGTTGTAATCGGTGTCTCTGGCCCGATTAAGATTGCCTTCTTCCTGTTGAGCGTCCACACCGTTACCAGGCTGACATTTTTACAGTGCAAATCTAAGCATATAACGATCCTTCTTTAAAACCCTTCAGGGCTTCCCACTGCTCACAGGAAAAATCTTCCAAACTCCTTTACATGGGATGTGCGATCTTGTGCTGGTGAACCTGTCCGTGTTCATTTCCCATCCCTTGTGCACTGACCGTTCCAGTACTTGAACAGATCAGGCTATGCCAGGCTGTTTCACGCCTTCATGCTTTTGCGACTACTCTGTCCCCTGCCTGGAATGCTCTCCTTGGCACTGCCTATCTGGAACACTCTTCCTCAGTCTTTTAAGACTCAGCTCAAGTGACCTCTCACCTAAGGTGTCCTTCCTGAGCCCCACTTCCAGCCCAGGTGAAATAGACCACACCCTCTTTTGTGCCTCTAACATGCAACGGTTTTCAATCAATGCATCTTCAACACCGTTTTGAGCATCTGTCTCATTTACTAGACAGTGATTTCCTTGAGGGCATGAATCATGTCTTACTGATTTCTCTATAACAGTCCCTGATCCATAGAAGTTGAGGAATGTTGAACAGAAGAATAGATGAATGAATAAGTGAGTCTATTTTGGCACCATTTCAAGCAGCTGTGATAAGGATGATGTTAAAGAAGAGAGAGTGTCAGGACAGGAGAGATGAAACAGCTGAACGAATCAGGGCGTGTGCTCACGGGATGAGCTATTAGAGTCTGAAATTGTGAGGTCAGGCAGACCAGGGGATGAAAAGGTCCCAAGTGTGGTCCTGGGTGTGGGCAGCTGAAGTGGATGGAGATGAAATCAAGGAAATGAGGGACGCTACAGGTTGGCTGCGAACTCTCCCAGGGAAATGGCAGGAATCGAGGTGCAGAGAACTGTCAGGTGATAGCAATGAGTTGGGAAAGAGGGTAGTATAGCTAGGAAGCAGGAGCCTCGAAAGAGCATTGCTGGGTAGCAGAGCTGTCTGAATATCCCCGGAGTGACGGAGCCAGATGTCCTGAGCCGCTGCTGGGCAGTGGGCTGGGGGTGAACCCTCCCAGGCCGTGCCCCTGTAGCACTGGGCATCAAGCATTGCATGGGCTTGTGACCCTCAGTGGTCAGTCCCTGGACAGATCAGGGTCCACAGCCAACTCCTGGTTCTCTCTCCTCCCCTACCTTTGCTCCAGATCAACTCCTCCAGCTGATCCTGCAAGGCTGGAAGTCCTACAGTGGGAGCTTGTATTACTTTTCTTTTGCCAAGAAGACCTGGCAGGAGGCTGAGCAGTTCTGTGTGTCCCAGGGAGCCCACCTGGCCTCGGTGACCTCTGAGGAGGAGCAGGTCAGAGCTGTGGGCTTGGGTGGTGTTGCAAGGGTTGATGGGATATCAGGGACTTCGGTGCTTTGGCCTTCCCCCTCTTGGAGTGGGCATGGCGGAGATCTTCATGCCTCCTCTGTCAGTCAGGGAGCAAATATTTAGTGAATTGTGACGAGCATCTTGCTCTGGACGTACAAGCACTGACAGCAAACCCCAATGTCCTTAGTGAATGAGGGAGACACCCAGAGGAGTCAGCAGAGAGGAAGGGCAGAGGGAGGTGGCACCCTTAGTGTGTTGGGTGCAACCTTCCCTCCCCATTCCCTCATTTTTCTCTCAGTCTTCCTCTCTAGTTGTCAATCTTGATTTTAATGTCAGTTCCTCTAATGGCTATGGAAGGTCCATGAGCAGAAGATGCAGGCTTCTTGGGAAGGCCAGACACACATATGAGTTTGAGGACCACCAAAGGCAATAGAGCCCTAGAGTGGCCCATATGCCGAAGCTTCTTATCAGAAGTTACTAAGGTTATTGACAAGGGCCCACTGTAGGTTTGGTCAAATTTAACTTACAGACCTGTCCAACCCTTGTGATTCTCCTGAGACTGTTCTTGTCTGTCCGCCAAAGGACATGCTATTTTGTAAAACACATCTTCTTAAAAAAACTGTGACCAGATCTGTCTTTGTCCCAGTAAGGCCACACTCCTCACCAGGTCAACATGGGAGAGCTGGACTTCCCTGAGGTGACCTGGCTGCTGCCCTAGATCTGGAAAACCATGGAACGCATAGGGAGGGGGCCCAGCTCCTGGAAAGTGGGCTTTATGTCCCTGGGACTAGGGAGGGCGTGGCTTGGATTCCTCTTCCATGCGGCCTGGTGAACAAGCTCCTCACACGAGGTCACACGACCCTGCCTTTCCTCCACAGGCATTTCTGGTACAGTTCACGAGTGCCTCTTACCACTGGATTGGGCTCACTGACAGCGATTTTCAGGGCTTCTGGCGCTGGGCGGATGGCACACCATTCAACAGTGCCGGGAGCAGTGCGTGAGTCCAGCCACTGTCTGGTGCCGTCCCAGGCACTGTCTTGGGCAGGTCTGGCTAGAGACTCTGTCCTGTGTGTGTATCCCTGCCCATGAAGTGTTAGTGTTCTGTGTGATATATGTGTATGATGTGTGTGTGTGATGTGTGTGTATATATGATTGTGTGTGTGATGTGTGTGTATATATGATTGTGTGTGTGATGTGTGTGTGTGTATCATGTGTGTGGTGTGTGTATGATGTGTGTGTACACCAGCATAGCTGTGATCCTCGCCTGGACCCCTAAACGGGGGCATCAGAACAGGACAGGTCCTGGGACTGGTAGGCAGCCTATGAGTGGGTCTTTCTGTTTTGTTGTGTTTTGTTTGTTTTTGCCTATCCTATACCTTACTACTTAGGCCTGGTCCCAGGGAGCTTTGTCCCCATCTGAAGGTATCTGAATATGAATTCTGGGGTGGGGACTTGCAGCTTTAGACACCCTTCTCATCCCTCCATTCTCAGTAACTAAGGACAACCTCAGCAGAGCCATCCTGAGGACACCACTGGCCCCATCCTGGGGCTACCAGGGTATTAGGGACCTGTGTCACTTCAGCTCCTTATGCCACAGCAGGGCAAAGGGACACTTCTTTCATCTAGCATAATAAAGCCCTCTTGTTTCCAGGTTTTGGGACAGGAATCAGCCGGACAACTGGCTACACCAGAATGGGCATACGGAAGACTGTGTTCACATGCAGCGGAAGTGGAATGACATGTACTGTACCGCCCTCTACCAGTGGGTCTGCAAGAAGCCCATGGGCCGGATGTAGCCTGAAGGCAGGCGGAGCTGAGCCCCTTCTCCAGGATGCCTTGGGAGCCTCTGAACTCAGCTTGCTCTCTGGGGCCTTCCACTTGGCCTTTGTTTCTCCTGCCCTGTCCTTTTGAAAAAATCTTTCCAACATGTTTACCTCATGTGACCCAGCACAAGCAATATCTCCTCAAGGCAAGAGCCTTGTTTTGCCTCTGTATCTCCCTTGGCAACCAGCACAGGCCTGTCAGACAGCAGGTCCTCAATAAATACTCGGATGAAGGAAAGTTTAGACTTGTCTCTGTGACAGCTGCCAGGCTTGCTGCTCCCTGCCTTGGTTCTCCTTCCCTTGGGGTACTTTCTGTCTTGAAACAGGCATATCTTGTTTAAGGGCTTTATAGCTAGGAACTTCCAGTTGGTTTGTTGAAAACAGCAGAGGTTTAACACAAACTACAGGGACTTGGGAGGGGTACGAATTCCCAGAAAGTCATAGACACCCCAGGTGTTCTCTGTACTTTCTTTGTAGAAGGTGGGGCTGGAGCTGGATTTTTCCAGCCCTTTAAATAACTCCAAAAACTCATTTCTCTCGGGTTGCTGGCTTTATCTTGTCTTCGGACTTTTAACTCTCAGAGCCATTTCTCTGACTCTTCCTGTCCCCATTCACCCTTCCAGGGACTCAGCTTTCTGCCAGCTCAGCTTAGAATGAGAATTTCTAGACCAATTTTATTTTGCAGCAAATACTGGAATCGCATCGTAGGCCTGCCCAGGGAATGCTATGCAAAGTTCTGGAGCTCTTTCTCTTCACTACTCTCCTTTCCACTCTGCTCCCCAATTCTGGAATGCTCAGTCTCCCCAAACTCCCATCTTTCTCTCCTCAGCCTAGTGAGACTGCCGCGCTCTGTGTGGCACCCTTTCCCCTGCCCTGTGGTCTGGAAAAATCCACCAGGAAGAAATCCAGGGAGGGTCTTGGGCTCATCCAGTCAAATCCTGGTTTTGCTCTGCCTGTTATCCGATGTCTGAAAACAATAGTTGCATGTGTTTTGTCCAGTTTTCAGGTTGCTTACAGCAGAAGGGCTGGTCCAGTGACTCCGTCATGACCAGAATTAGAAACCTGTTCTTTTATGACATATTTGGCTGAAGTGGACTTTAATCCGTTTTTATTCATATTTTTCTTTTGGCTTTTCCTTTGGCTTTTTCTTTTATGGTTTCTTCCCTTTTTTTTTTAACATCTTTATTGGAGTATAATTGCTTTACATTGTTGTGTTAGTTGCTGCTGTATAACAGAGTGAATCAGCTCTAGGTATACATATATGCCCGTAACCCCTCCCTCCTGCGTCTCCCTCCCACCCTCCTTATCCCATCCCTCTAGGTGGTCACAAAGCACTGAGCTGATCTCCCTGTGCTATGCAGCTGCTTCCCACTAGCTATCTATTTTACGTTTGGTAGTGTATATATGTCCATGCCACTCTCTCACTTCGTCCCAGCTTACCCTTCCCCCTCCCCGTGTCCTCAAGTCCATTCTCTACATCTGCATCTTTATTCCTGTCCTGCCCCTAGGTTCTTCAGAACCATTGTTTTTTTTTTTTTAGATCCCATATATATGTGTTAGCATATGGTATTTGTTTTTCTCTTTCCGACTTACTTCACTCTGTATGACAGACTCTAGGTCTATCCACCTCACTACAAATAACTCAGTTTTGTTTCTTTTTACGGCTGAGTAATATTCCATTGTATATATGTGCCACATCTTTATCCATTCATCTGGCGATGGACCCTTAGGTTGCTTCCATGTCCTGGCTATTGTAAATAGAGCTGCAATGAACATTGTGGTACATGACTCTTTTTGAATTATGGTTTTCTCAGGGTATACGCCCAGGAATGGAATTGCTGGGTTGTATGGTAGTTCATTTTTAGTTTTTTAAGGAACCTCCATACTGTTCTCCATAGTGGCTGTATCAATTTACATTCCCACCAACAATGCAAGAGGCTTCCCTTTTCTCCACACCCTCTCCAGCATTTATTGTTTGTAGATTTTTTGATGGTGGCCATTCTGACTGGTGTGCAGTGATATCTCATTGTAGTTTTGATTTACATTTCTCTAATGATTAGTGATGTTGAGCATCCTTTCATGTGTTTGTTGGCAATCTGTATATCTTCTCTGGAGAAATGTCTATTTAGGTCTTCTGCCCATTTTTGGATTGGGTTGTTTGTCTTTTTGATGTTGAGAGGCATGAGCTGCTTGTATATTTTGGAGATTAATCCTTTGTCCGTTGCTTCATTTGCAAATATTTTCTCCCATTCTGAGGGTTGTCTTTTCGTCTCGTTTATCGTTTCTTTTGCTGTGCAAAAGCTTTTAAGTTTCATTAGGTTCCATTTGTTTATTTTTGTTTTTATTTCCATTTCTCTAGGAGGTGGGTCAAAAAGGATCTTGCTGTGATATATGCCATAGAGTGTTCTGCCTATGTTTTCCTCTAGGAGTTTTATAGTGTCTGGCCTTACATTTAGGTCTTTAATCCATTTTGAGTTTATTTTTGTATATGGTGTTAGGGAGTGTTCTAATTTCATTCTTTTATATGTAGCTGTCCAGTTTTCCCAGCACCACTTATTGAAGAGGCTGTCTTTTCTCCACTGTATATTCTTGCCCCCTTTATCAAAGATAAGGTGACCATATGTACATGGGTTTATCTCTGGGCTTTCTATCCTGTTCTATTGATCTATATTTCTGTTTTTGTGCCAGTACCATACTGTCTTGATTACTGTAGCTTTGTAGTATAGTCTGAAGTCCGGGAGCCTGATTACTCCAGCTCCATTTTTCTTTCTCAAGATTGCTTTGGCTATTCGGGGTCTTTTGTGTTTCCATACAACTTGTGAAATTTTTTGTTCTAGTTCTGTGAAAAATGCCATTGGTAGTTTGATAGGGATTGCATTGAATCTGTAGAATGCTTTGGGTAGTATAGTCATTTTCACAATATTGATTCTTCCAATCCAAGAACATGGTTTATCTCTCCAACTGTTTGTATCATCTTTAATTTCTTTCATCGGGGTTTTATAGTTTTCTGCATGCAGGTCTTTTGTCTCCTTAGGTAGGTTTATTCCTAGATATTTTATTCTTTTTGTTGCAATGGTAAATGGGAGTTTTTCCTTAATTTCTATTTCAGATTTTTCATCATTAGTGTATAGGAAGGCAAGAGATTTCTGTGCATTAATTTTGTATCCTGCAACTTTACCAAATTCATTGATTAGCTCTAGTAGTTTTCTGGTAGCATCTTTAGGATTCTCCATGTATAGTATCATGTCATCTGCAAACAGTGACAGCTTTACTTCTTCTTTTCCGATTTGGATTCCTTTTATGTCTTTTTCTTCTCTGATTGCTGTGGCTAAAACTTCCAAAACTACGTTGAATAATAGTGGTGAGAGTGGACAACCTTGTCTTATTCCTCATCTTAGTGGAAATGGTTTCAGTTTTTCACCATTGAGAACGATGTTGGCTGTGTGTTTATCATATATGGCCTTTATTATGTTGAGGTAAGTTCCCTCTGTGCCTATTTTCTGGAGAGGTTATATCATAAATGGGTATTGAATTTTGTTGAAAGCTTTTTTCTGCATCTATTGAGATGATCATATGGTTTTTCTCCTTCAATTTGTTCATATGGTGTATCACATTGACTGATTTGTGTATATTGAAGAATCCTTACATTCCTGGGATAAACCCCCCTTGATCATGGTGTATGATCCTTTTAATGTGCTGCTGGATTCTGTTTGCTAGTATTTTGTTGAGGATTTTTGCATCTATGTTCATCAGTTATCTTGGCCTGTAGATTTCTTTTCTTGTGACATCTTTGTCTGGTTTTGGTAACAGGGTGATGGTGGCCTCATATAATGAGTTTGGGAGTGTTCCTCCCTCTGCTATATTTTGGAAGACTTTGAGGATAGGTGTTAGCTCTTCTCTAAATGTTTGATAGAATTCGCTTGTGAAGCCATCGGGTCCTGGACTTTTGTTTGTTGGAAGATTTCTAATCACAGTTTCAATTTCAGTGCTTGTGATTGGTCTGTTTGTATTTTCTATTTCTTCCTGGTTCAGTCTTGGAAAGTTGTGCTTTTCTAAGAATTTGTCCATTTCTTCCAGGTTGTCCATTTTATTGTCATAGAGTTGCTTGTAGTAATCTCTCATGATCCTTTGTATTTCTGCAGTGTCAGTTGTTACTTCTCCTTTTTCATTTCTAATTCTGTTGATTTGAGGCTTCTCCCTTTTTTTCTTGATGAGTCTGGCTAATGGTTTGTCAATTTAGTTTATCTTCTCAAAGAACCAGCTTTTAGTTTTATTGATCTTTGCTATTGTTTCCTTCATTTCTTTTTCATTTATTTCTGATCTGATCTTTATGATTTCTTTCCTTCTGCTAACTTTGGGGTGTTTTTTTTTGTTGTTCTTGTTTCTCTAATTGCTTTAGGTGTAAGGTTAGGTTTTTTATTTGAGATGTTTCTTGTTTCTTGAGGTAGGATTGTATTGCTATAAACTTCCCTCTTAGAACTGCTTTTGCTGGATCCATAGGTTTTGGGTCGTTGCGTTTTCATTGTCATTTGTTTCTGGGTATTTTTTGATTTCCTCTTTTATTTCTTCAGTGATCTCTTGGTTATTTAGTAGCATATTGTTTAGCCTCCATGTGTTTGTATTTTTTACAGACTTTTTCCTGTAATTGATATCTAGTCTCATAGCGTTGTGGTCGGAAAAGATACTTGATATGATTTCAATTTCTTAAGTTTACCAAAGCTTGATTTGTGACCCAAGATATAATCTACCCTGGAGAGTGTTCCATGAGCACTTCAGACAAAAGTGTATTCTGTTGTTTTAGGAGGGAATGTCCCATAAATATCAATTAAGTCCATCTTGTTTAATGTATCTTTTTTTTTTTTTTTTTTTTTTTTTTGCGGTACGCGGGCCTCTCACTGTTGTGGCCTCTCCCGTTTGGAGCACAGGCTCCGGACGCGCAGGCTCAGCGGCCATGGCTCACGGGCCCAGCCACTCCACGGCATGCGGGATCTTCCCGGACCTGGGCACGAACCCGTGTCCCCTGCATCGGCAGGTGGACTCTCAACCACTGCGCCACCAGGGAAGCCCCTAATGTATCTTTTAAAGCTTGTGTTTCCTTATTTATTTTCACTTTGGATGATCTGTCCATTGGTGAAAGTGGGGTGTTAAAGTCCGCTACTATGACTGTGTTACTGTCAATTTCCCCTTTTATGGCTGTTAGTATTTGCCTTACGTATTGAGGTGCTCCTCTGTTGGGTGCATAAATATTTACAATTGTTATATCTTCCTCTTGGATTGATCCCTTGATCATTACGTAGTGTCCTTCCTTGTCTCTTGTAACATTCTTTATTTTAAAGTCTATTTTATCTGATATGAGAATTGCTGCTCCAGCTTTCTTTTGATTTCCATTTGCATGGAATATCTTTTTCCATCCCCTCACTTTCAGTCTGTATGTGACCCTAGGTCCGAAGTGGGTGTCTTGTAGACAGCATATACACAGTATACCACATCTTCTTAAGCCAATTGTCTATTGATGAGTACTTACAAGTTTCTTGATTGCATCGTTCCCATGAGCTCTCATTTTCTTTTATGAGAACCACATTGCTTTAATTATTGTAGCTTTAGAATACATTTTGTTACCCAGTAGGGTGAGCCCCCCCTTTAACTTTTTCAAAAATTTTTAGATCCGTTTGTGGGCGGGGCTTGGTTATTGGTGGATTTCACTAAAGGGCATAAGGTGGTTAGTTGAATTTTTCACTGGAGCATCCCTGCTGCAGTTAATCCAATGGCCGTGGAGGGCTCTTCAGAAAGGAATTCCCCAAACATTTGGGAAATAGAAGCTCAACTGCCAGCATTTCCGCAGAGGGGAAAGGGGTCTAGGCATCTCACTCTTTGGTACAGAGATGGCCCCTGAGTGCCCCTGCTTTCAGTCTGGCTGTGCAGACCTCTCTGGATATAAACTGCCCTTCTGCAGTGCAGGGGATTGCCTAGTTACAGGAGGTGGAGGAGGGGATGTGTAAGCTCTAAATGGTCTTCATAAAACTTTCAACTGATTCTCCAATTTTTAATCTGCCCTGCACCCCTGCCTTCAGAGGTAACTGCTACTTCAGGGTTGTGAACTTACTGGGGTTGTCCTCATTTTTATTCACTTTACTCACTAGTTCCAGTTTGAGTTCCATTTTCTCAGTTCTGCTGATTCAGTTACCACTCATCCACCCACTACCAGCTTCCAAGTTTTGTTGAAATTTCTTATCTGCTGTTGATTTTTCTTCCATTCTCTTTGTCATTGTGGGTGTTTCTTATTTTTATTCCTTTACTGTCAGTATAGTAGATTTTCAGAGAAAACAGACATGAATGTGGGCATTGAATCTACCTCTTTCAACAGAAAACTCATTATATTCTCTAATAGGATATTACAGTATTAAGGAAAGCTATTAATTTTGCATATTTATCATATATAAAACATGTTATTGAATACATATGTAATAACTCTAGTTCTTTCTTTTTTCTAGTTAATTGCATTGGGTTTCTGGATAAAAAACATTATTTGCAAGTAATGGTAACTGCAATTGTACTTTTCTGGAATTTATACCTTATTTCTTTTTCTTTTGTTACTGTATTGGTAAGACCTCCAGAAAAATGTTAACTACTAGTAGTGATGGCTGGCATGCTTGTGTTGTTCCTGACATTAATATGACTATTTCCAGTTTTACACTAAGTTGTTTGTTATTGATTTCTGATAATTACCTTTTATAAAGTGAAGGAAATTTCCTTTAATTCCAAATAACCAGAGGTTATCTAAATTAAGGATGGATACTGAATTTTGTCAAATGGGTTTTCAGCATATACCAAAATATTAATTAAAATCTTATCCTTTTGGGAATTCCCTGGCAGTCCAGTGGTTAGGACTCCATGCTTCCACTGCAGGGGGCACGGGTCTGATCCCTGGTCTGGGAACTAAGATCCCACATGCTGTGCAGTGTGGCCAAAATAAATAAGTAAATAAATAAACCATTAAAAAAACTTATCCTTTTATATGTTAGTATAATAAATTACATTAGTAATTTCCTAATGATCAATTATCTTTGCAGTTTTTGAATAGAAACCTATTTGGTTACAGTATTATTTTAATATATTGCTAGATTTGATTTCCTGATAGTTGATTCATTGATATTTTGCAGCTATATCAATATAGATATATAGAGAGATGGATTTATTGTTTTATTTGTATGCATTTCTTTCTTTTAGGGTTTTCCTAGCTTACACAAAGAAAAGTAGAAGCCGGTATTAAATAATATGTCCCACTTTCTTAGAATTTACTGAGAGTTTCCGTGTGACTTAGTGTATTTCACTTTTTATGAATGTTCCAGAGGCATATTTGTTAGACTAGACTTGTAATTTTCATTATTCAGATAGTCTATATCCTCATTCATGTTCTGTCTACTCAGCCTATAAATTTCTCTGAGAGGATTTTAACTCTCCCATGTTTAACATTTATCTATGGTTATCCACATTTATCTATGCTTTGCCACATTCTCAGATTTCTAATAGCTTTTTTTTTTAAATTAATTAATTAATTTATTTTATGGCTGCATTGGGTCTTCATTGCTACACAGGCTTTCTCTAGTTGCGGCGAGCAGGGGCTACTCTTCGCTGTGGTGTGTGGGCTCCTTCTCGTTGTGGTGACTTCTCTTGTTGCGGAGCACTGGCTCTAGGCGCGCACACAGGCTCAGTAGCTGTGGCACATGGACTTAGTTGCTCCACGGCATGTGGGATCTTCCCGGACCAGGGCTCGAACCCGTATCCCCTGCATTGACAGGCGGATTCTTAACCACTGTGCCACCAGTGAAGCTGCCCTCTAATAGCTTTTGATTTAGGTATTTCAGTGTTACTTTGTTTAATGTCTAAAAAATTCATAACCATTGGGATGTCCCTGGTGGTCCAGTGGTTAAGACTCCACACTCCCAATGCAGGGGGCATGGGTTCGATTACAGGTTGGGGAACAAGGTCCCACATGCCGCATGGCTTGGCCAAAAAAAAAATCGCAACCATTACATATACTTGAAGAATTTTACTTTTTATCCATATTCATTTAATCAAGGATTATTTATTGTGCTTCCACTATGTACCAAACACTCTTCTAGGTTTTGGGGATTCAACAGCGAACCAAACAGATAAAAATTCCAGCCTTCATGAAGCCGGCATTCCAGTAGGGAGGAGAGGTGGTTAGGACATCTGCCCCCTTCTCAGAGCCACAGGAAGGAGTCCTGTGGTGCTTGAAACCTGGGGCTGGGGACCTTCTGGAGTAGCAGCTGCTCACCCAGCCCTCCATGGTCTGTGGTCTAGAGCTAACAGAACAGGAACCGGTAAACCTGAAGGACTCTCTCCTGCTCACATTCCAGGGTCAATTCTTATGCCCGGGCTGGCCCTTTCTCTCCTCTAGAGGAGGTTCTGAAAGCTGCAGTCTCCCCAAGAAAGAGAAAGGCAGAGGAATTAAGTTCTCTGTAGATGGAGCAGAGAGAATCTGGGGAGGCAGAGTGAATCCGCAGTTGTCCTGGGGGAAGCAGTCAGCTTGTCACCCTGTCCCACTCTGCCTCCACTCAGATTGCATTGATGGCAACAGCAGGCTGGGACGATTCCCGCCACCTGGTGTGTGCCCACAGCCTTGTCTCCCAGGGCCATGGTTTCCAGTCTCCCTCCGTAGGAGGACCCAAACTGATGAGGCTGGGGTCTGTCTACACATTGTGATGTAGGGGACAGCCGGACTCTGGCATAGGGAGGGGAAGGCATAGACTTTTTGGCTGTCATGAAATGACCTTCGAGGCCTAGTTTTCTAGAATAATTTCTCAGTCGGGAGGGAGAAAGCATTCTGGAGGAAGATGGTACAGCATCTTGAGGATGGAGGTCACTAGTTTAGAGGAAAAGGTACCCCTACTTATTATAGTTGTAAACTCCAAGTGTGCTCTACCAACTAATGTCTCAGCCCTCCATGCTCCAGAACTCTTACAACACTTGCTCCCATGGGCAATGCCCAGATTTGGGCCTGGGCCTTGGCCAGGTCTCCCCGTAAGCCTACACCATGCCTACTAGGAAGACCCTCTCTCTTTGTATTTTCTCACTTATAAGGGCCAGTTATAAATGGCTCTACCTCAATCTGCTACTAGCGATTCCTGCAGCTCAAAGCCAAACACCCCCAAGGACCCGCACTGCCAATGAAGGCTCCAGGCCTCAGTCAGAGTCACAGAAGAGTGAGGAGTTATGGGCTGCTTTTTGGGGGTGGTGGTGGTGATTTAGGATAGAACAAGCGGCTGCCAGCTGGGCCTCAAGAAGGCTTCTTCCTGCAGGACAAGTGTCCATGCAGCAGGGTATCCACAGCACAGCTGTGCCCCTCAGATCCCCTTACACTCCCCCAAAGCAGTCTGGATCCCACTTCCTCTCAAACCTCCCAGAGCCCTGCTTTTGTTGCAATCTTACCCTTCTTCAATCTGACAAGAACTTCCCAGTCTCAGTTGTATAGATCCCAGGACCAGGAATCTAGGCCCCCTTCAAGGTGGCTCCACTGAGCCTCTCATGGCATCCTCGCTGCAGGGTCACTGGAACCGAGCCCTGGGCCTCAGTGCCCCTCAACCAGCTCTGACTGCAGTTCCTGCACTGTTGCTCAGAACATCCCTCTGCCTGGGTCACTTAGGATTTGTCTGCGTAATAGCCGAGTTTCTGGACATTCCATCTGGTTCATAAATCATCATTGCTATTCTCACCATCACTTCCAATGGGGTGGGAGTTACACAAGGCAAGAGAGGTTCGTGGTTGTAGACCCAGGCTCTGTGGCCAGACTCTCTGGGTCCAGTCCCAGCTTTGCCCCTTTCTAGCTGCGAAAGCCAGTTACCTGACTTTTGTGTCTCAATTGCTTCTGTGAGTAAATGAGAATCCCTCACTCTTGGGGCTGTTGTGTGAATTTAGAAAATTAACACATATGTTGAGCTTAGAATAGTGCATGGCACCCAGATCCCACTGTATAAGCCTTAGCTGTTATTGTTACACCAATAGCCTGATGGACTCCTCACTACAACTCTGAGGAAGCTCCTGTTATAATCTTTGCTTTATAGATGGCAAGGTGAGGCCTAGAGTTTAGCTGTTATTGTTACACCAATAGCCTGATGGACTCCTCACTACAACTCTGAGGAAGTTCCTATTATAATCTCTGCTTTATAGATGGCAAGGTGAGGTTCGCTCAAAAGTCCTAGGAACCCCTGTGCTGCAGAAGCTCTTCCCCTCTGAGCCACGATGAACCCCTGGGCCCTGCTTAAGTCTCAGCTCTTTCATGTGACCCCACAGGCCCTAAGCTTCCAGCCACCCCTTTGCGAGGCTGCCAGGGACCTTTGGCATCTTGTCAGAGCTCCAGGCTATGGCTGTGGCCTTAGCCCAGCAGCACAAATGAGAAGGGCACGAGTTGAGGGTCCCTGTGGGGAAATGACCTTAAAGAAGCTTCCTGGGGACACAGCCTGTGGGTCTGTTCCTCTTCTCCGCTGTTGGTGGAAAAGCACTTCTGACCCACTGTTACCTCTGCTGAAGATGTGGCCAAGAAGTTAACCCCAGCTCATGCCCAGGAGGTGGAGGAGGAGCTCAAGGGAGGTGAGGTGTGGGGCACAGGGAGCAGGACCTTGGGACAGGAGCAGGGCCCGGGTGCTGGGGTACCAGGCTAACCGGAGGCACAGGGCTGGGCCCAGAGCCCTTGGGATGGGGGCCGCTCAGACCTCGAAAAAAGGACTGCCACGGAGACGGCAAGCCCGAGCTCTAGGCTCAGCTCTGCCACTGACCAGCAGCATGACCTTGGCTAGGTACTCAACTTCTCTGGCATTAACTTTCCCACTTGTACATCGGAGTAAAGTCTAAGTCCCAAGAATATGGTGAGGTAGAATAGTATATCGTATGTAATAAATAATATGTAATAATAATAATACACATTATGGGAAAATGAATACTAATATGAAATTGCCAGATTGACTTGGATAGGCATTCTGGGCAGTGCAAACATGTCCCTTTAGAGTTTTTGATCCTTGCAAAATGTCATTCTTTGCCTTCTCTTACTAAAGCTGGTTTTCACCGCTCTCTCATGTCTTGACTGACCTAAGGAGATTAAGGGAACTGTGTCTGAGCCACGATCTGGCTCTTGTGGTAGAGGCTTCCAAGCACCCACGATGGGTGTTTCCATCAGCAGGAGGGGGTGTTCTTCTCAGCTGGGTCCCAGGGTAACGAATAGGCAAAGACTGATGAGGTGAATGTGCTGGGGCAATTTCTCTGTCTCGGGGTGGAAGATAATGTGGACCAGACTGTCCTCACTCCCTTCTCCAGGGTGCCTTTCTGCATCGCAGAGTCAGGAAGGCCGAAGCTCCATTTCCCAGAACCCCTTGTACCCATGGCTCTGGATGCCAGTTAAGATGATTTAGTTAGGGCTTCCCTGGTGGCTCAGTGGTTAAGCATCTGCCTGCCCGCAGGGGACACAGGTTTGAGCCCTGGTCCGGGGAGATCCCACATGCCGCGGAGCAACTAAGCCCGTGCACCACAACTACTGAGCCTGCGCTCCAGAGTCGGCGAGCCACAATACTGAGCCCATGCGCCACAACTACTGAAGCCCGCGGGCCTAGAGCCCGTGCTCCGCAACAAGAGAAGCCACCGCAATGAGAAGCCCGTGCACCACAACAAAGAGTAGCCCCCGCTCGCTGCAACGGGAGAAGAGCCCATGCGCAGCAACGAAGACCCAGCGCAGCCGAAAATAAATAAATAAATATATTAAAAAAAAAGATTTAGTTAGAAACGTGTGTGTGAGATTACCAGCATGGAAGTGAGGCAGAGCGCCCCTCCCTGTCCTACCACCTGTTTCCTGTGGACATGCCAGGGCATGGGAAATTGGGGTTTCTCTGCAGCAGTCTCCCGGGCCCCTCCCCCAGCTTCGGAGGCTTGAGTGGCAGCTGCAGGGGCAGGGGCTCCCTGCTGCCTGGCTGCTGCTTTGGAGGTGTGTCCTTGGACTCAGAGCCCCTCCTGCTTCTCCCGCCCTCCCACTGATTGTGTAAGCACCTTTATAAACCCCTGAATTAAACCCTTTGGCATCTGCTTGAAATACCCAGAAGAGTTTCTGACCCTAGAAGAGTTTTCTGGACCTTGACTGGTGCAAGTGGCCTGAGGACTTTGCTGCTGTGAAGGTGATCCCTGTCGGACACCAGCCACGGCAGAAGCCTCAAATGGGACAGCTCCATTTTGGGAAATGACCCCCAGGGGCGATGATGAAGGAGCAATGATTTGGAAGGAATCTCAATCCCTGAGTGACCATGAGGGGCAGAGATGCACTACTGACCTCCACGTTTCACACTGTTAGAGGCGAGAGAAATAAACTTTTTGTTCATCAGGCCATTGCATTATTGCGTGATGGAAAGGTGTCGGCCCCTCAGCTCAGACTGGTGTATGTAATTGCTCTCCCTCAGAACAGATGGCTCAGTTGAGGAATCAAACAGCCAAGGGGCCAGAAAATGATAGTTGGAGTTGATGGAGGGGAGCAGGTCTGAAAGAGTAAAGTCTGGGTTTCTCACACTGGGTTTCTGACGCACACCAGCTTGCCGACTCGAGCTTTTGGCAATAAAATAATGTCGGTGATGTTCTTTTTGACGCCCAAGGAAAGTTAAGTAAAGGGGTAAACCATCTCCATTTTTTAAAAAAATAAATTTATTTATTTATTTTTGGCTGTGTTGAGTCTTCGTTTCTGTGCGAGGGCTTTCTCTAGTTGTGGCAACCGGGGGCCTCTCTTCATCGCGGTGCGCGGGCCTTTCACTGTCGTGGCCTCTCTTGTTGCGGGGCACAGGCTCCAGACGCACAGGCTCAGTAGTTGTGGCTCACGGGCCTAGTTGCTCCGTGGCATGTGGGATCTTCCCAGACCAGGGCTCGAACCTGTGTCCCCTGCATTGGCAGGTGGATTCTCAACCACTGCGCCACCAGGGAAGCCCACCATCTCCATTTTAAGCTTCATCCCCACACACCTGGCTCTTGCTGCCTTCTCTCTGCCTGTCAGCAGACAGCACCAAATGAACTCAGAGCACATAATTTTCCTTCTTTAAAAAATATATTTTAAAAATTATAAAAGTAATTTCATGCTATGAAAATGCAAGCAACACAGAAGATGGGATTCACAGATCAAAGCTCCCCATTCCCAGGCCCACTGCTCAGGGGAACCCTGGTTAAGCATTTGGTGTGTCCTCTTCTTTTCCCCTCACCCTGCCCTTGAAGGCAGTTGCCATGGAGATGGGGCTGAGGAGGTGGCTGATGTGGCTAGGAAATTAGTTCTATGTGGGAACCGAGCAAATAAGTAACCAGAGTGAAGTTTCTCACTGTTGAAGAAGGGAATTAAGGGGGAAAGGGGGAAACTAGAGAGAAACCTGAGGTATTGGATTGGAACTGGAGGTATTAGTGTGAACTCATGCTTTTTAAATATATCTGTCCATCTATATAGAGATAGATACAGCTGTATGTGTGCGTCTGCTTCTGTGCATGCATACATCTATTTCCTGTCTGCAAAAAGAGCCTAGAAGTAATGACATCCCAAAAGGAATGAACATCCAAACTTGGTTTCTAAATCCTATCTTCCACTAAAAGGAGAATTGACCCATTTCAGGGCAGGGGCTAGGAGAATTCGGGATGAGCCTGGAACATGTTGTCTTTTTGGCACAAGTAAGTAAGTGCTCAAACAATGAAGGGGTCATGTCAAAAGGACAGAGGAGCCAGTTTGAAGGGGCTCCCACAGGCCAAATCTGGGACAATATGAGCATTAAAATAAATGATATGAAATTCATGAGCTCATGCTGACATAACACAAAATGAAACACTTACTGGGGAGAAGGGAGAGCTCTTCCTCAAAGAGGATGCTGACCATTTGTCTGTTATCAGAGTGGCGGTTAATTCAGGCAGGAGTCAGTAATGGATGCTAAGGATATCTCCTCACAAAATATTTATCAATTAAGAGGGAAAAAAATGTCAATTTATGGTGAAGGAACCTGGCAGACACCACCTTGACTGGGTGATCAAAGTTAACATTGCCAGCGGTGGGACAGGTCAACATCACGCCTCCTGATGTGAGGCACTGAGAAAAGCTCAGCATCTTTCCTATCGAGTCCCTGCCAAGAGGGCAGGACCTGGGTCTGGACATGAGGAAACACTGGACAGACCCAGGTTCAGGGATATCCTCCACACTGAAAGGCTTCTACTCTCTGAAACTGTCAAAGCCATGAAGACAGGACAAGACTAAGGAAAAGCTTTAGAAAATGAAAACGGGAATACACATAGAGAGAAAGGTAGTGGTGGAGCACATGTGAAAAAAGTTAAGTGGGAAATCTAGGTGAAGGGGATATAGGACCTTTTTGTTTCTGCTCTTGTAACTTTTATTTATTTCAAAATGAAATTGAAAAACGTTTTGTGTGTATCCATCAATTTTTTTTTTTTTTTTTTGCGGTACGTGGGCCTCTCACTGTTGTGGCCTCTCCCATCGCGGAGCACAGGCTCCGGACACGCAGGCTCAGCGGCCATGGCTCACGGGCCTAGCTGCTCCGTGGCATGTGGGATCTTCCCGGACCGGGGCACGAACCCGTGTCCCCTGCATCGGCAGACGGACTCTCAACCACTGCACCACCAGCGAAGCCCCTATCCATCAATTTTTTTCTGGTAAACGTATATATGTTCGTATGTATATTTGCCTACACGTGTGTACACATGTCCAGACGCTCAGGTCCCAACTCAGATTGGTTGAGTCAGAATGTGGGGGACTGGTACCCGAGCAGGTGGATTTTTTAAAACTCCCCAGGTGACTCCAGTGTGCAGCCGATTTGCGAGCCAGCGCTGTAATCCAGGATCCACGGAAATCACCTGTGGGGCTTATTGAACCGAGCGTCCCGGAGTGGTTTCCCCAGAGCGGGAGGGGCAGGTACGCAGGCGCGCAGGGGAATGGGAGCAGGTGGCCGGGCCGCCGCCGCCCCCGACCCCGCGTGGCCCAGGTACCCGCGCGGGAAGACCCGGCCTCCCGCCCCCGCGCGCCGCCATGGACGCCGCGCCGGCGCTCCTGAGGGCCCCACCGGCCGAGGTGCTGGAAGACGTGCTGCGGGAGCAGTTCGGGCCGTTGCCCCAGTTGGCCGCCGTCTGCCGGCTCAAGCGGCTGCCGTCGGGCGGCTACTCGTCCACGGAGGACCTGCAGTTGGTGCTGGAGCGGCGGCGCGTGGCCAACGCCAAGGAGCGCGAGCGGGTGAGCGCCGGCCCCGCGAGGTCCCTGTCCCGAGACCCGGCCGCCTTCCTCCCGGCTCCCCCCAGACCCGCCACCCATTTCGGACACCTTCGGGGGCCCAGGGCGCCCACTCCCCGCCCGGGGGCCCGGGGCGACTTCGACCTCCCGAGGGCCGCTCGTGTTCGCCTCCACCCGCGCCGGGATGGCGCCTCACCTGCGACCCACCTGGACCGGTGCGGGAAGCGGGTCTGGGGAAGGCCGAGGGGGCCGCTTACCACTTCAGAAACGTCTCCCCCTGGCAGGCGCTTTGAACCCTCAGAGGCGGCAGTGCGCTTACGTCTCACTACCTCCTGCGCTGGGTGGGTGCTTGGGGTCCCCTTTTCCCAGCGCTCTGCCTCCAAGCACAAATAGGGCGAGGCACAGGGAGCCTAATGGAAGTTACTCTTTTCCTTACTTTAAACAAAGAATTTAAACAAAGCCTGGGTGTGCACCCAGACTCCCACTCAACCCCCTGGCGGGGGACAGAAAGTGGATCTTTTCCACTCTGGCGGGTACGCGGGTTCACCCGCGGGGATGGTCCCTCGGGCGGAGTTGGAGCGCCATCTACTGGTAGCTTTTAGTATTACTAACTAAACTCGGGCCCCAAACTTGTGAGATTCCGTCTCCTTTCCGCCTTTTGCAGTCCTTGGGTCGGGCTGCTGCAGAGGCTACCGAGAGAGGGAAGGGCGAACGCTGGAAGACGGTGCGCGCACATTCCGGCCTGGGACTTGAGGCGGAAGTTCTGCTGGGGGCTGTTCCTGCACACTCCTGGGCCCTTTAGAAACGTAGCCCCAGTCAATCAACTCGGAGCTTTGTTTGGGTACGGGTGTGAGGAGAAAGGACCAAGCAGGTGTAGAAGACTTAAGGGAAAGTTGGGAGCCCTTTATGATAACCCTGTGATCTGATGTGTTGATGTGGCTCTCAAACAAGATTCTGATCCGATATTTTGCATTTTAAGTTGGGCTTTCCCCACCAGGAAGGAATTGCTTTCTGCAGAGAATGGGTCCTGGTGTTACCTACTATTTTAAAACTAATGACCTTAGTTTTCTTTATAATGATGAAATTAGTACACCTGGAAGACAGAGAAATGACTAAATAGGGAATGGAAACACCCACAATGCAAATATAACTACCATGAACTATCATTCTTGTGTATATCCTCCTAGTCTTTTTTCTACTTATATTTGTGCGTATTCATAATCTTACAAAGGTGCTATGATTTAGTACAAATCTTTGTATTTTTTTCTCTTAACGTTATCAAAAGCATTTCCTCATATTCTAAGCAGAGCAGCTTTTGACTGCATAGTCCAACATATAAATGGACTGTTACTTATTCAGTCTCCTAGTGTTGGGCATATATGATTTTTTGCAGCTTTTTACTGGTACATAGATCTATGCCCATGTCTGATAATTGCTTTAGAGCAAAACAGTAGAAGTGGAATTACTGGGATATAAACGATCTTGTGACTTTTGATACAGGTTGCCCAATTGCTTTCTAGAAAAGTTTATTAATTTTTATCCCCTTTTGCAGGCTATAGGACTGTTCCCTTTTTCCATCCCCTATGCTGGGTACGATAATCAAAACAAAAATGTTACCAGCTTGGTACATGAAAAATGGTATCTAATTTCTGTTTTAATTTGTAGTTCTTTGATTATTAAAGTTGAATATTTTCATAAGTTTATTGAAACTTATGACCAGTAAACTTATGAAATACATTATGACCAGTAAACTTATGAAATACATTCACTGTGTTCTGCTGTGAATGGGCTGACTATGTCCTTTGCCCACTTTGATGTGGGGTAGGAGGGAGCTCTCAATATAAGTGAGTGAGTATATTGGCTTCATGGTGTAGTGGGAACCGGTTCTTCGAGGGCCTGAGTCCTCCAGCGGGGGGTTGATCATCAGAATTCTAGGCCTTCAGAGCCAAGGAACTAGACCCTGGAGATGAAGGAAAAAAGGCTCTTCATTCTACTTTTCAAGTCTTGCCAACGCGCAGACTCTCTGGACTCTATATCATCAACTCCGCTGGGAAAGAGGTTGAAGAGTTGCTGGCACAGTACCTGAATAGACGAGTGTTTGTACAGTTTATTCATTATCGCTAGTACAACTTATTGAAGACTTTCTGTGTGCCAGGAGGAAGTGTTTGGTGTGTAATTATGTCACTTAATCACCACAAGAAAAGCTACACCACAACAAGGGGAGTATTTTCCACTTTGCAGGTAAACAGACCAAGGCTTGGCGATATGAAGTATCCTACACAGTTTTGTAAAGCTAAATGGTAGAGTTGGGTTTTAAATCCTGATGTACTGACTCAGAGCTTTTAAGCACTACCCAGCCCGCCTCTACCTTGCAGTGGGGATGCTCCCAGAGGAAGAGAAGGAGGTCTGTGTGGACCTAGACACGCCTCCCAGTCCATCCATCCCTGCTGCCAGGTTCATGCCCCTCCCTCTCCCCTTGCCAGGAAGTGTACTGCCAGTGGAGCGATGGCTCTTCGGCACGTGCCTGCCTAGATTCCCCGCCCAGACAAGAGAGCTATGGAAACGAGCCCTCACAACCGCCTTCCGTGGTCTGGGGGGATGCCTTACAAGTTAGCTTCCTGTGTGTCACTGTGCCTTTTTGCTTTCCAGATAAAAAATCTCAACCGTGGTTTTGCCAAACTGAAGGCGCTGGTGCCATTTCTCCCCCAAAGCAGGAAGCCTAGCAAAGTTGATATCCTCAAAGGTGCAACTGAATACATACAAGTTCTCAGTGATGTTTTGGAAGGAGCCAAAGACTCTGAGGTAAAGGTTTAAGAAGTTAGAACAGCGATACCCACCGTTTATTGAGCCCTGTCTAGGTGCCAGACAATTGATGTGTCCGTTCTAGTTAGTTTATACAGTCCTTTGACCTATTTATGATCCTGGTTTTACTGAAGAAGTTGCCAAAATACAGGTAAAGTCCACACAGCTAAGAAATGTCAGAACTGAAGTCTGAATCTAGGTCTGTGCAAGCTTTGGAGCCAAGTTCCTGGCCATCTGTATCCCTACCTCCTGTTGCTGTCCAGGGCATCTAGCTCCGAACTGCTTAGCCTTTACTGGGACTTTGACAGCAGGGGCATGAGAGGAGTTTCCTTAAACCCTCTCTACGGCAGCGCTTTCCTTCAGCAGGACGCACCTCAGGCAGGACACAGAAAGGAAGAGGGATGTCCCTTGGGAGAGGCCCTCCCTGAGGGGCAACCCTGCCGGAGAGCTCATTGATTTCCTGGTGATGCTGATCTCATGGGGTTTTGTGACCATCCAGTGGGACAACACAAGTGAACCTGCTTTGTAAACTGTGAGGCACCATAATGTCACCATCATTACTGGGGCACATAGCTCAGGGGTGTCCATTAGGCAGTGGAAGGTGTGGGCTGGTTTCATGGGCTCATTCTATGGAGAGGCAAATGCAGAAGGCTTGAAAATGGGTTAGTCGTCAGAGGAGGTAAACTATGAAGAGAGAAGAGGCCTTAGAAATGAGTGCTAAAGGAGGAGCCATCAGAGAGGGGCAGGTGGAGAAGCAAGATGGGGTCCTACAATCAGGGAGGGGGCATCTTGGGAATCTGAGCATGGGAAGTTGTTTGAGAAGCTGCAGGGGGGCCAGGGGTGGCTGGAAGTCACCTTACTGTGCGTTGAGGGTATGTGGTTGGTAAATATCTGAAATCCAAGCAGAGGGAAGTGGCAGACTTCAAGCTCATTCAACTTGGAAGTCTGAGCCTGGAGAGAAGAATCAAAAGGATGGAAGAACAACAGTTGTTAGATCCATGAAGGCCTTTTCTAATTAGCTATGTGATCCTGTTTAGGGACAAAAGAGGACAGATAGTAGAGAGAAGAGAAACGTATTCGTTCTAGGAACTTAGGGCAGAAATAGCCACGTGTATAATGGTACTTCTTAGTTTCTTCCTCTTGTCTGCTAGTCCTAATTACGTGACTACTGGGAGGATACATTTTGCAGTGGTGGGAATGGATTGTCCTACTGGCCAAACTGGATGGCTGGGTTGTGGCACGGTCGTAATACCTGGACAGGTGCAGGTGGCTGCCTTAGTTTTTTCTTGCATATGAATTGTCTAGCAGAAGTGCTTTGTTTTGTGCTGCATTCATTATAAAACATAGAATCTGTCCCATGCTATAGTCTTTTTAATGCAGTTGCCAATCACACAACATTTTAAGGTTATAGTAGAACAAAATACAGTCTGTTGAGCAATGATTTTCTTTCCATAATAACTTAAGCATTGCCCTCATTACTTAAATACAATTTCGTACATTAGAACTTTGAAATATATTGATTTAAATCTTTAAAATCTGTCATACTGTTTGACAACTAACTATGGTTTCTAGAAACAAGACCCAGATCATCAGAACTGTAGCAACAATACTTCTGAACCACATATGTCCTTGGCTAGAGAGCTATCGAGAAATATACCACACGCCGGTTGTGCTGTGGGCTTGAAGAATGAGGAGGAAGGGTCCTGGGCAGATGGCGGCAATGGTGAGTTGGCACACACTTGTCGCCAGGGGGCGATGTCTACAATGGGAGTTATCTCTCCAGCCAGGAGTCTGGTGAAGTGTTTCTTCTTAGTCATGTTGATGTCCAAAAACTCATAATGCATCCCTTGGGCATGAGATATTTTCCATGTTAAAACATGATTGAAACAAGATCATTGTGTGAAAGCACCTAGGTGGGGAGGTGAGTTTGCTAGTTGGAAAGGTCTGTTATTATGTTCCCAAGTTAATTGGAAAGCTGCTCAAGGGGAAGGAAACTCTTCCAAAATCACCCAACAGGGACCTAAGCTTAATTTTTTACGACCCTAATTAATACATCAAAAGGTTTTCCGGATTCTGAGGTCTCCAGAAAAAGAAGTAGCTTGCCCTCCATAAAGCTGAATGGTGATCCCATGTACACACACGCTCACTCACACACATGCGCACTCACACACGTGCATTTGTTTTTAAGTTGGCCTTGTTGGAAGACAGAGTTTTCTAAGTAATAACAAAGGGGTTTATTGTAACATTATCACTTATTACCTTGCCAAACTAAGGAAGCCATTGCCTGGAGCAGTCTGCTTCTCCAAGTCTAGAGAGTGGACGTTTTGCTCTGGCTGTGTCTCAGTGTTACACAAGCAAGACCCCTTGTTCCATCCTCCAACACGATTGCTGCTGAAACAAGAAAGGCTTGCAGGAGTCTGGGACTAAGCAAGTTGCTCAGCATGGTATAAGGAACAGTGGGGGCCGTGGAGTAACAAATGATGGGTGGTGGTGGGAGGTGGTTTAGAAGATCAGTTGAGTGCAGGCTCTGGAGACAGAATGCTGACGTTCAAACCCTGGTTTTACCACTTGTTTGCGGTGTGACCTTGAGTGAGCTGCTAAAATTTTCCAACCGTCAGTTTCCCCATCTGTAGAATGGGAATGACAATTGTACCTACATAAGGTAACTGTGGGGTTCAAATGACATCATGTCAGCAGAGTGTCTAGCATAGTACCTGGCATGTCAGTGTTCACTTGGACTTTATTAAGTCTGCTTGCCACGCCATGAGCAATCAGTATTTATTTTTTAACATCTTTATTGGAGTATAATTGCTTTACAATTGTGTGTTAGTTTCTGCTTTATAGCAAAGTGAACCAGCTCTACATATATCCCCATATCTCTTCCCTCTTGTGTCTCCCTCCCTCCCACCCTCCCTATCCCACCCCTCTAGGTGGTCACAAAGCACAGAGCTGATCTCCCTGTGCTATGCGGCTGCTTCCCACTAGCTATCTATTTTACATTTGGTAGTGTATATATGTCCATGCCACTCTCTCACTTTGTCACAGCTTACCCTCCCCCCTCCCCATACCCTCAAGTCCATTCTCTAGTAGGTCTGCATCTTTATTCCCGTCCTGCCCCTAGGTTCTTCATGACCTTTTTTTTTTTTTTTTTTTAGATCCCATATATATGTGTTAGCATACGGTACTTGCTTTTCTCTTTCTGAAGCAGTCAGTACTGATTGGTGAGCAGTCAACAATGGGCCCCAGGCATTGTCATTCTGTTTGCAACAAGTGGTCTGGGTTTTCTCACTTGGCTCTTGCCAATGCCCCGCTGTGGTTTGAGGTCTTACAGGCTCTCTGCTGACTGGCTGGCCTCGTTTCCGATTTGATTACTGTTTTCTAAGGATCCCACTTGTGCACATGCTCAGTCTAGATTTTCCAGTTCTGGCCACTTGAGATTTAAAACTTCCCTCTCCAGTCAACTCTTAGGATATAGAATTCCTATTCTATTACATGAGCTGACAGGGAATGACTGAGAACAAAGAGCGAAACTGAAAAGGAGAAGAGTGAACTGAACCTTGAACCTGGCTGTCTAAGTTAGTAATGGTAATGCTTCCCCAAATGTGGTTTTAGTGTGTTAGATATTAAGGCAAGAATCTTGCTTGCACTTAATCCTCACTGGTCCCTATCAGGTAGGTATCACCATGTCATTCTCACAGTGAGGTGCCTGGCTAGTCCTTCCAGCCAGTCCCCTTGGGCCTGGTACAGAGCAGGCCTGTGCCAGCGCCAAGGATGTACAACGGAAGTCCTGCTTGTCCAAGGATAATTGATCATTGAATTTGCCAACTTATGGTAACTTGATTTAAAGTGGGGACCATCATTTTCTAGTAGGAAACAGGAAAGTTCTGGCTGGAAATGTTTTAAAAAGGGAACACAACACTCAATTTTTAGTCTTTTAGCTAACCACGTCTAAGGTGTTAATTGGAAGAGTGTGCTAATTCTTAGAATGAACAGAGAATCACGTATTTGAGATTTTTTACGTATGTGTATAACTTCTGTCAAGTGTGACTTCCAAGGCCTGAAGGTAAAGAGTGCCAGTTTTTGCAGAAGGATTTTAGGATTTCATCAGTTTTGTCAGGGGTTTCTCATTCTTTGACATTCAGATCATTCATTTAAAAAATTAAAAACATTTATTCTGAAAAAAATCAACTTAAGAAAAGTTGCAAGTATAGTACAAAGAACTTTTTCCCTGATCCATTTGAGAGTAATTTGCCAACCTGATGGCCATCGCCCCTAATGACGTCAGCATGCATTTCCTTCAAATGGGAAATGGGGACATTCACCTGTATGACCACAGTGCAGCCATTAAATCAGGAGATTATGTGGCATTACAGTCATGTAATCCTCAGGCCCCATTCAAGTAGCACCAACAGTCTTGAAATGTCCTTTCTAGCAAAAGGACCCAGTTAAGAATCATGCATTGCGTTTAGTTGTCCCTTGCCTTTTGCCTCCTTTTACCTGGAAAAATTCCTTGGTCTTCAGGTAATTTTTATGACCTGGACACATCTGAAGATTACAGGCCAGTTGTTTTGTAGAATGTTTCTTGATCCGGGCTTGTCTATTTCCTCCTGATTAGATTCAGATATGCATCTTTGGCAGCAATATGGAAGTGCTGTGGTTTTCTACTCATTGCACCCTATCAAAGGGGGGCAGATTTTGATTTGTCCCATTACTAAGGATATTCACTTTGATCATGTGCTTAACGTAGTGACTTCCAGGCCTTTCCACTTTAAAGTTAGCCCTTTTCTTTTGTAATTAATCTGTATTTTGTGCGAAGGTGCTTTGAAATTATCTAGGGATCTCATTATTCATCAAACATTCTATTTTTTTTCTTAAAGTGATAGCTATTGTTTTATTTTTAAAATATTTATTTATTTGGCTGGGCCTGGTCTTAGTTGCGGCATGGGGGATCTTTTAGTTGCGTCATGTGGGATCTAGTTCCCTGAACAGGGATTGAACCCAGGTCCCCTGCATTGGGAGTGCCGAGTCTTAGCCACTGGACCACCAGGGAAGCCCCATCAAACATTCTATTAAACTTTTTATTTTGCGACAGAGAAGTCCAATATTGCCTTTAACTCAGTTTCCCCCTATGGCTGCATCTTATGTAACTATAGTACAATATCAAAACCAGAAAGTCGATATTGGTATTATGTGTGTATAGTTCCATGTCATTTTTATTTTATTTTATTTTTTTGCGGTACGCGGGCCTCTCACTGTTGTGGCCTCTCCCGTTGCGGAGCACAGGCTCTGGACGCGCAGGCTCAGTGGCCATGGCTCACGGGCCCAGCCGTTCCACGGCATGTGGGATCGTCCCGGACTGGGGCACGAACCCACGTCCCCTGCATCGGCAGGCGGACTCTCAACCACTGCGCCACCAGGGAAGCCCTCCATGTCATTTTATTGCATATGTAGTTTTGTGGAACCATCACCATAAAGCTGTCCCACATGCTACCCTTTATAGTCACACCCACCCACTACCCCTACTCCTCCACTCTCCCTAACCCCTGCAATCACTAATCTGGTCTCCATCTCTCTAATTTATCATTTTAAGAATTTTGTATAAGTGGAATAATACAGTGCAAAACCTTTAGAGACTGGCCTTTTTAAACTCAGCACAATGTGCTTTATTTATTTTTCACAGTGTGCTTTAAATCATCCAAGTTATTGTATCAGTAGTCTGTTCTGCCTTTTTATTGGTGAGTATTAGTTCATGGGATGGATGTGCCACAGTTTAATGATTATTGTAGAACATTTTGGTTGTTTCTATATTAACTTTTTAATACTATAGACATGTGGTTTTCCATTCAGTGGATTATTACATCATCATATAATATCATGACTTATTTTGTTACTCAAACTGTCCTCATTGTGGCCAGTGACAGCCCTTGTAAGTGGGCTGCCTTTCCACTTGAATGTCACCATCATTCTTTGATCACTTCCTTTCTGGCAGAAGATGGTCCAAGCTCGAGCATCTTGTACTTTTCCAGCCTTGGAATCACTTTCCTCAAGGACATCCAGTGGGTAACTCACCTCCCATCTCCATACCATCTCCTCCCTGCATGGCTGTTCTCCTTACCCGTCTTGGGCTTTAGTACCTGTAGTTGGTTTGCTAGAGCTGCCGTAACAAAGTATACAGACTGAGTGGCTTAAACAGCAGACATTTATTTCTCACAGTTCTGGAGGCTGGAAGTCTAACATCAAGGTGTTGGCAAGTTTGGTTTCTTCTGAGGCCTCTCTCCTTGGCTTGCAGATGGCCTTTCCTGGGTGTGTGCTTGCCCTGGTGTCTCTGCTCTATGTGTCCAAATTTCCTCCTCTTATAAGGACACCAGTCAGATTGGATTAGGGCCCACCCTAATGGCCTCATTTTAACTTAATCACCTCTTTAAGGGTCCTAACTCCAAATACAGTCACAGGTACTGGGGGTTAGGACTTCCATTGTATTTTGGGGACCACAGTTCAGCCCATAACAACACCCATGACAGGCTGCCCCTCCATGATAACCCTCTCTAGGATGGATCAAGATAAAGGGGCCAAGGAAACAAAGCTCAGACTGGTCTCTATTTGCCAAACAATCGTCATAAGGGGTCATTCCCATTTATTTGAAGGGCAACTACATAGGGTTTCAGGATCTGCCCAGATACCCTAACTGGAGACCTGGCGACAGCCGATGTGGCACATTGGACTGAAATGCTCATATACAGAGGGGCTCAGGATTTGGGAGGCAGGTCCCCTCCAGCTTCAGTTTGCAGGAATGGCACCCTTCTTCCTGCTCTTGGAGAGGATCTCTGAGGAGTGGAATCTGGTGCTGGTAGAGATGGGCATTTGGAGGGACTTGGGGGTGTGGTCAGAAAAGGCTGTGCAATATCAACAACATTCCTGAGAGGCAAAATCCCCAGTGAAGCACATAAGAATCTGCTGATGGCAGGACGGGAGATGAACTGCTCGGGCCAGAGCGGGTTCACTTGGGGACCGAATCAGCAAATAAGTGTGTGCGTGGATGGAGAGGACGTGGGCCAGCCATGCCTCTGGCCTCGGTAGGGATAGGGATTAATGTCAAGGTCCAGGGAGGCTTGTTTAAAATTGGACTTTCAAGGTGTAGGATTTTGTTCTTTTGGGATTAGACATTACTGGGTGGCAAGATGTTCACTAACCCACCATTGTTTATTCCTTCTATTTGTCACCGTGGCTATGGCTTGGGCATTTCACATCATGCAAGGCTCTGAATTTTGCTCAGAGTTGCCTGTCATCCTGTAGAGACTGTGTCCCTGGACACAGACCCCCCTCAGTGTTGAAGTGAGATGCCAGTTGTGCTGGGGCCAGAGGAGCTCTGGAAAGCGTTATATGCATGAACGTAGGTGCCTATTACGGGACCTGGGTGTGCCTCCATTGTACACCTCTGAATTTTGGCCTGTCATGGGAGCGTTCCTTGGGAAGAGTTTCTGAGAGAAGGAAGCCTGGTGGGTGGTAGATTTCCTCGACCCCTCCTTCAGGCTGTGGTCATCTGTGTGTGAAATTAACCACTGGGGACATTTCTTCTAATAGCAATTTAAGCTCTGAAATGAGATGGTCTGGCTAGTTGGGATGAATTTATTAGCAACCTGAGAAAGCCCTGAAGCACCTATGTTCTGTCTTCCATCTCACGTTTCCTCCAGGTAGTGGTTATGTGTGATAGCAAAAATTCCACCATAGTAGAGTGTGCGCGCGCGTGTGTGTGTGTGTGTGGCGGGACAGGGGGTAGGTCTAGGCTTATCCTTGGGAATCACTTTTATCCGCCCCAGTATTTACTTGTGGCCTAGTGGGCATATTCTGATGAGTTTTAAACAATTGAACTTCCCTTTTGATGGGGTAGGTGCTCTTTGGTTGGTCAGTCCCCACCCCCTCCTGCTGCATCTCCAGTGTAGGCATTTAATTTTGCCGTACTGGACCAAGGGCACTGGGCACAGAGGAAAGGCTGCACGAGTGGTTGCATTTGGCTCTGGGACGTTATTGTTTTCTGAACTTCGGGGGTTTAGAGGTTGGTGCTCTGATGATATGAATGCTGGTCATTCTGTCTGGAACTTTGGGAAGGTGAGATGTGGTGCACGCAGGACAGGATCCATCTAACTTTGGAGTAATGCCACCTCTGGTGGAGTGTTCCCCAGGCTACAGCTACTTAGGAAGAGCTCCAACCAGCACCCAAGGAAGACCCTTAAGGCCCAATCTGATCAAGTAAGATGAAAATGTTACAGGGAAGACACATCCTTATTTCTTTGTGAAAATAAGAGAGGGAGATTTCTTTTGTCGTAACTCAGATTCTTCTATGGGGACAAAAGATTGAATCAATCATGGAAGTGGGTTTTGCCTGTGTGTATGCATGTGAGTGTGTGTGACGTGAAGCTTGGTGTGTTTGAGGAGATCTCTATGTGGTATGTGCTCCTGGGTCTGTCTGTGAGCTGAGAATCATTTGAGAAAGCCAGCAATTTCCATTTGTCTGACACATAATGGGTCTGGTGATTAAATAAATTGAAGTTAGTGCTCTTCTATTCTTGTGGACTTTTGGAGGGATTATTTATATGAGTTTTATGAAAGATCTACCTCATTGGTCCCACATGAACAAGGAAGAGAATGGCAAGAATTGGATGGAAGGATCTCTCAAAGACCCTTCTCTGAGAGGGTCCTTAGAGGCAGGACTTCTCTGATGTGCTGTGGGACCTCCCTGGAGACAGACAGCTCCTTTGGGTCAGCAGAAAACCACCAAATGCTCGGACCACATAAACCCGCCCCTGAGGGAGGTCAGTGTATCCTCCCACCTGCCACCTTCTCCCCTGTTCTAATTCCGGGGCTATCCAGAGCAGATCAGGGATAAAATGTACGCCAAAGACACAGTATTAAAGGTAGATCTTTTAGTGGGAGGGTAAAGGGATTAGAAATACGACTCAATTATTTTTCAGAACTCTTCCGGTCCTCTTTGGATCGCTCTCTTCCTTTTTGGAAGGTTTTTCCCTCCAGGAGTCGTCCTTCCAGTGCCTCTGGTGTAGAAGACAGGCCTGGGGCACCTGCCTCACTGGGGTTGCTCTGAGGTGAGAGGCACCGAGGGGCAGAGTCCCCCTGCATCATGCTATCTGGGCCAGGTCCCCAGGAGAGGAGACAGACCACATGGGGCTTTGTGGCCAAAGCCCTGCTCAGAATGAGCTTCATTTGCTGTAAGATCATCTGTGTGGCTTTCCCTCCAGACAGGAGGCAGTGAGGCTGTGGCCACAAGGCTGGATTCTGATCTCTGGGTCCTGGCTGGACTTTCACACACTGAAGCAGTATTAACAATGAGAGCACAGTTTAGATGGGAAGAAATGCCACTTTACTTTCTACACTGTTCTCCACTTGTTCTTGAGAACCCCTTATGACGCAGATGGTGGGAGAACTCTTTGTCTTGCCCCGTGAAGGCCTGTCTTCTTTGAGTAAAGCCGAGTCAGTTCAGCGTTCAGAATATTCCGTGTGGGGGCTCCTTTGCCTCCTAAGTGATCTCCCTCCTCCCTCTGCCCCTCCTCTGGTACCATGAGGAGCATGTACACTCCAGAGGCTGTGGTGGGAGCCTCGTGTGTTGCCCCACCTGTGGCCCAGCTGGTTCTCTGGCCCCTGATCTTGGGTGTGGTTGAGCTGACATCCACTGTGGGTGTCCATGGCCCCCCTGTGGCTTCTCTTGTCTAAGCCACGCCATGCAGAACCCAGGCCTCTTCTCGTATCCCCAGCCTTCCCGCCCCAGATGGGCTGTACGGCTGCCCTCAGGCCCATGTTCCTAAGGATGTCCCTCAGCCAGTGCTCACCAGCTCCTCTGAGAGACCATATCCTGAGAAGTGGGTACTGATCCTTGCTTTCCTCAGATTCTACTTTGCCTTTCCTGGGTTCTGTTACCTTTGGAACTCTCCCCCGTCCCCTGGTCAAGGCCGGGATGGCACAGTACAGGACCCTTCCCAGGGGTCAGGCAGCTTCTACACACTGGTCCGTCCTCCCTGAGGAACCACCTCCCGCTGTTTCAATCTCATCTCCGTCTCGGTTGTGGTAGGCTTTCCGCTGGCATATCTTGCCTCCTCCCTGCACTGTGACACCCCATGAACAGCCATCTGAGCTCTGCCCACCGGAGCTCTCCCTTTTAACAAAGTTGGCCTCTTTCAAATGAGAGTCTTGCTTTTCAGACTGTTGTTAAGCTTGGAAATGAACTCTGAGGACTTCTGGTCGGTATCTATCCATCCCTTCCCGCCCCGTCACTCCACCCCCCAGCCTTGACTCAGTGGGTGGAGGGAAGGGTACACTGGATAGTATGTCAGATTATCCAGCTACACAACCAACAGCAGGAGTTACACCCACCTTATTAAAGTTGCTGAACTGCAGGCTGGGTGTCTATTCCTCAGACGCCCTTCTTCTTGGGCCTTCAACTCCTTGACTTAGATGAGGCCAACATTTTTAAGTGAACTGTGAGAATAAGACAACATCCATGAACTTCGAGTTTTTGTATTCCGATACTTAAATATTACAATCCTGGAATTTCCCAGCTAACTTAAAAAAAAAAAAGAAACTAAGACAACAATCTGTAATACACTGGACTGTACGCTGATAAGATGAAATTATCCTTTAACCTTCTAGGTAAACACAGCAATACATGAATTGTCTTCTAGGTTTAGAACATTCTGGTTGTGTAAGAAGTTTTAAAATTTTTAAATAAAACTTCTAAAGCTAAATTTGAACTCAAAACAAAGAAAGCTTGATGACATGTATTGTGAAAAGACTTGTTCAAGATCAGAAACAATAGATATTGATACTTACTTTGTGCCAGGCACTATTCCTGGCAGTTTATACGTAATAACCTATTTAATTTTCACAGCTGTCCTGTGACGTACAAACAGTTATGCCCATTTTACATGTCAGGAAACTAAGGAATGAAGTTAAGTAACTGGCCCGACATCCAGTGCGTGGACAAAGGGTTGGGCCTGGGAGATGTGGGGAAATAGTGTTAAACCTTTTAATGGTCTTTCATTCTAACAGAGCTCACCCTTGAAATGTAAATGAGTGGACTAGGAAGTAAATAAATGTTTTTTAAAGCTAAATTAAAGCATTTGCTTGCAGTATTTCATATTAATATACATCCAGGTTTCCATTTCTGAAGTGCCTGACCAGGATTTGAGTGACTTTATTTTTTTAGCTCATGGATTTAAGTTGAGATTTCAGAAAATTGAGAAGCCCAGGGTGATCTTACCATCTTAAAAAAGCCACAGATAGAAATCTACTACTATGCTGGCAAAATTTTTTCCTACAACTGAATTAAGAAATTATCATAAGGTGTATAACATTGTATGTTGTTTTCTTATTCTATCATTGGCATGTTTGGAGGTTATTATATAGTCTTTATAACAAGTTTTAATGGTTCATTAAATGGGACAGTTTTCTAATTGTTGGACATTTGTTTTCAGTTTTTTGTTCTCAACCTGTTGTGTTTAGCTGTTTTTTGTATTTCATTTTGTTTTTAGGATAGATTCCCAGAAGTAGAACTGAGTCACAGGTAGGTACAATCTGTGACTTGGTGCCAATTTTTTTTTTTTACATAAATTTATTTACTTATTTATTTATTTTTGGCTGCACTGGGTCTTTGTTGCTGTGCGCGGGCTTTCTCTAGTTGCAGCGAGCAGGGGCTACTCTTCGTTGCGGTGCACAGGATTCTCATTGCGGTGGCTTCTCTTGTTGCGGAGCACGGGCTGTAGGCGTGTGGGCTTCAGTAATTGTGGCTCACAGGCTCTAGAGCGCAGCCTCAGTAGTTGTGGCACGCGGGCTCAGTAGCTGCGGCTTGCGGGCTCTAGAGCGCAGGATCAGTAGTTTTGGCGCACGGGCTTAGTTGCTCCACAGCATGTGGGATCTTCCCGGACCAAGGCTCGAACCCGTTGTCCCCTGCATTGGCAGGCGGATTCTTAATCACTGCGCCACCAGGGAAGTCCCACTTGGTTCCAGTTTATAATACTACCAGCTATGTAAGAGTGCCAAGCCCTTCATATCCTTGCCAACGATGAGATCTATTAAAATGATAGAATTGTAATGGACAAAAAATGGTATCTTTAAATGTAAACATCTTTGATTACTAACTAATTTTTTGTTTGTTTTTAAACTGTCTGTTAGCCATTTACGATGGGCTCTCTTCTGTTTCAGGTTCCCTCAAGTATGCAAAGTGAAAAGGCTGGCCCAGGGCTATCTTCTACAGACAAATGAATGCAGTCTTGAAAGTTTTAGAGTCTCTTTAAAAAAAAAAATTGTCATAATTCAAAGTTTAACAATTACCCTTTAAATGGCCTTGCCTGTCACAAATTTACTTGACTCTACTTTCTCAATTTCATGCACCCAGCTAGGGCCATATGGCGCCTCCGGGCAAGCTCAAGCAGCTTGAGCACAGACAGCCGTCGTCATAACGACTGCTCACCAAGACCTAGCACTTAATAAATGGGCCTCTTCTCCATACTTTACATATGTTAGTTTGTTCTCATAACAGTCCTGCAAGATAGGCACAACGATCCTTGCTTTACAGATGGAGAAACTGAGGCATAGAGAGTGTGGAGTCCACTTAGGCTGCCATAACCTAGACCACAGACTTGGTGGCTTAACAGAAACTTCTCACAGTTCTGGAAGCTGGGAAGTCCAAGATCAAGGCCTGAAGGGTTTCGTTTGCTTTTCCTGGCTTGCCGACAGCTGCCTTCTCTCTGTGTCCTCACATGGTGGAGAGAGGGAGCAAACTCTGGTCTCTCTTCCTCTTCTTATAAGAACACAAATCCTATTGGATTAAGGCCCCACCCTTATGACTTCATTTAACCTTAATGGCCTCCTAAAAGCCCTATCGTTGAATACAGTCACAGTGAGGGCTTCAGTGCATGAATTTTGGGGGAACACAGTTCAGTCCATAGCATTCCACCCCTTACTCCCCAAATTCATGCCCTTATCACATGCAAAATACATTCATTCCATTCAAACAGCCCCAAAAGTCTTACCTCATTCCAGCATCAACTCTAAAGTCCAAAGGCTCATCTAAATATCATCTAAAGCACTTTTGGGTAATACTCGAGGTATGATTCATCCTGAGGCAAGATTCCTCTCCAGCTGTGAACCTGTGAAACCAGACAAGTTATGTGCTTCCAAACTATAGTGGTGAACAGGCACAGGATAGACATTCCCATTCCAAAAGGGAGAAATTGGAAGAAAGTGGTGATGGGTCCCAAGCAAGCCCTGAACTTAGCAAGGCAAATTCCATTATATTTTAAGGTTTCAGAATAATCCTATTTGGCTCCGCGTCCCACCTTCCAGGTCCACTGGGATGGCAGCATAACCCCACACAGCTCTCTGCAGTGGCCCTGCCCTCTGAAACTAACAGGAAGCAGACTTGCCCCCTGGGCCTGCGCTCAGAGTGGCAGCCCAGATGCTCTCTGAATCGCCTGCGGATCATTCTTCCCTTTCCTTGAAGAACAGTGCGTGTTTGCCACTGAATAGCTCTGTGGTCTTGTCCTGACAACCTTCCTTCATTCTGTCCTGCTTTATCTTTCCCCTTTAGTTCATATTGGCGGTGTCTTTGCTGCTCTTAATCCCACCTCTCTTCCTGGCCTCTGTTGAGATAGCTGATTAAGTCTATGCGTTGCACCCGTGATCTCTTTATCAGACGGTTGTTCAGCCACACCCTTAGTGCTCTCTTCAGAGCAAGCTTTCTCACCTTTTGCAATAGAGATAGGCTGAGAATTTTCTACATGTCTAAGTTCTGGTTCCTTTTTGTTTAACAGTTCTTCCTTTAATTTATCTCTCACCTCTTGCATTTTGCTGTCAGCAGTAAGGAGGACCCAGGGTGCACCTTCAATATTTTGCCTAAAAGTCTCCTCTGCTAAATATCCAAGGTCATTCCTTTCAAGTTCTACCTTTGACAAATCACTAATACACAATTTAGCCAAGTTCTTTGCCACTTTATAACAAGGATTGCCTTGCCTCTGGAGTCTGGGGCCTCTCCACACCAATCGTGTGTACTGCCTCCCTGCCCTGTGTGATTCTTCCCTCATGTGGGTGGGGTAACCGTTGCTGGTGGCCTCATTTTAATCAGCGATAATGAAACTGAGCAGGACCCTGTGGGGCTCCTGGGCACAGAAGCCTTTCCGTGTTCCCCGTTTCTTGTAGGGAACAGACTCCAGCCTCCAGGACCTTCCCTGAGTTCCAAAGGGCAGACTGGAACAGTTGGTCATCCAGGAAGGGAGGGGATGCAGAGACAGGGGAGGAGCAGCTAAGAAACAATAGTGCAGCCTTGGGGCAGGGTCCTGGTTCCACCTCAAGGGATACACATAACAATATCTTTAAACTCTTTATAGAATTAAAACCCAACAAATGGAAGATGTCAGCATTCTTCATACCAGAGAAGACCACCTGAGGCCAGATCAAAGGAACCAGAGAAGCTCATCAGGAAGATTACCTGAGACCAGATTAGAGGAGTGCAGGCCCTGCACATACCCTAATCTTGTCAGCAACCCCACCCTTGAACTATTGCTATAAAACTCCTCACTAAATCCTCCTGGGTTGGGACACATAGTTTTGGAGGGGCACGAGTCCACTGTGTCCCCCTTTGCCTGGCAAAGCAATAAAGCTATTATTTTCTACTTCATGCAAAACTCTGCCACTGAGAATTTGACTCAGCACCAGTGCACAGAGGCTGAGCTTTTGGCATCAATAATAAGACTGTAAGTACTTTCACTTGTTGTCCCATTCGGTCTCCATGACAACCCTGGGTGGTAGGAGACTATTCATTTTCTAGGGCTGCCATAACAAAATACCACAGACTGGGGGGCTTGAAGCACAGAAATGTATCTGAGATCAAGAGATGGAGGTCAGCAGGATTGCTTTCTTGATGCCTCTCTCCTTGGCTGTAGACGGCTGTCTTCTCCTTGTGTCAGTCTGTATCCACATTTCCTCTTCTTAAAAAGGCAGCATCCTATTGGATTAGGACTTACTCACATGACCTAGTTTTTTAAGCTCTTAATTGTCTTATTAATTTACCGCATTGTCTCTCTGAAGACCCTAACTCCAAATACAGTCAGTCATATTCTGAGGTACTAGGGGTTAGGATTTCAACATAGGAATTTGGGTTGGGGGGCTCAAGTCAGCCCATAACAGAGAGCAAGCGCTGTTACCCTCACTTTACAGCTGGACCCGGGGGTCAGAGTCTTTACTGAGGCCACACAGTCCATGGGACCAAGACTGGAGTCCCAGGCCCTGGACCCAAGTTTCATTCTCTTTCCATGGCAGGCCTCAGCCATGGGGTTGGCTGACCTTTTACTTGTTGGGAGAGTGGTGTCTTCAGGAGATCTAGACTTAGAATTTACCCTTGGTCTTGCTTTGAAAGCCCTGTCTTCCCTGCTCTCTCCTGTCTTAAATTTGATTTCCATAAATGAGGCCATAATTTATAGTTTATCTGGGAGGCAATTCCAGGAAATACCAATAGGGGAGTGGGAAAATGATATAGGTAAGAAGAGCCAGACAATGAAAGATGCATGCTGAGCAGGTGATGCTGTGGGCAGCTGGGGCTCAGTCCTGCTGGGGCCTCCTGGGAAAATATGCACAACACACCTCAGGGGGTCCGCCCCACACTTACAGAGGAGGGAGCCGGGCTCTTTATCCACTAACTCCTGATGGTCACAGGTTGAGAGCCAACTCCCTGGGGTGTCAATTCCTCCAGCACCTCCAGCATGCCCTGGGGAAGGCCGTTGATAAGAATGTCTGGCCCTGGAGAGTGCTAAGGCCCTGTGTTAGTTATCTATTGCTGAGCAACAAATCACCGACCCCAAACTTTGCAACTTAAAACAACACATTATATCACAGTTTCTGTGGGTCAGAAGTCATGCTTGGGCATGGCTTAGCTGGGTCCTCTGCTTCAAGGTCTCTCTCAAGGCAGAAATCAAGGTGTCAGTCTAGGCTGGGGTCTCAGCTGAAGGCTTGGCTGGGGAAGTATCTGCTTCCAAGCTTATGTGGTTGTCTGCAGAATTCATTTCCTCTAGGACTTCTGGACTGATGGCCTCAGTTTCTAGCTGGTTTTTGGCCAGATATCACCCTCAGTTCCTTGCCACATAGATCTGTTAGACACTGCAGGTGTCTCTCCTTACAAGTTATTGCCGACTAGAAACATTTTTGTCAAGAGGCTTGGAGATTAGAAATAATTTTACTGCCTAACAGAAAGTCTAATTTTATCTGGCTATTGGAGGCTAGCCAAATGTGATTTTCTGGGTCTGACATGGAGTCTCCTATGCTCTTCTGTCCTTTGTCAAGGGCCAGGCAACTCGAGCTTTCTGCAAGTGAGAACTTTGAATTCTGATGATGTTTGATGGAGCCAGCTAGTTCTAGTTCCTTCTGTTGGATTTCAAAGGGAATTTGGAATTGAGTGAGAACTTCTGGAACTTCAACTAAAATTCCATATAGGCTATTAATATGGAAATTAATACAATGAAGTCTTGTTTCTCATCTGACATTTGAATAATTCCTAAAGTCACAGAATGGCACAACTCTTCCCAGCACTCATCATATTCAGATGGCATCTGGGAGAAGCTGGAGGGATTTTTTTTTTTTTTTTTTTTAAGATTCTGTGATGGCTAGAAGAGCAAAATCAAAGCAGAATCGGTTTTTCTTTTTTCTGGTGGGGGCAAAGGAGAATGTATCAGCCTTATGGACTTTATCAGTGTCTTGTACTAGTTCTGCTTTTTAAAATCAAATTTTTTTCCCCTCTGAGAGGGCATGGGCAACGTAGTAGTTAGAACTCAGCTCTGGAGCCATGGTGCTTATGTTTGCATCCTGGCTTGGCCACCCACTGTCTGTGCAACCTTGGGAGAGTTACTCAACCTCTCTGTGCCTCAGTCTCTTCATCTATTAAATAGGGTAATACTATTTCCACCACATAGAGTCCTTGTGAGGATTAAATGAGTAAAATGCATGTAAAGCTCTCAGAACAATGGCAGGAGCCAAAAAGAGTTTGCTATTATTAGTCTGAGAAAGCTTACTAACACACCAGGAAGAGAAATTTTTGAGAGATGGTGATGACCAAGGGGATTTATGAAACCTGCTATTTCTGGACTAAACAAAAATTCTCTATTCCCGTTTTGGGTTCTAGTTCAGAAAAGGGCCTACCATACCTGTGATTTCAGGGCTCCAGAGAAGGAATTTCCAACTTCCCACATATTATCACTTGGCACCAGTAGTACACAGTTGCCTGAAGTGTCTCCATAAACATATCATTTCCTGGTTCTGGCCAGACCTCGGGTCCTGGTGGCTGAGATACTTGTAATTCTAGTGGCTTTTGACTGGAGAATGGGGAGAGAACTTATGGACTCTGATTCTGAAGATGAAGTGGGAATGGATGAGGAGCTCTGAGTGGGAAGGATGGGTAGAGACCAGGGGTTGGAGGGCTGGGGGAGCTAGAGCAGAAAGACAAAATTTACTCTGGCATCTGAAATGAAATGACTGCCAGGCGTCCTAGGGTTGTTGTGGTGGGCATTTTCTCCTTTTCTATGTCAGTAGTAGCTTGCATACAGTGGCATTTCTTATATGTTAGTGTGCAAAGGAATCCCTAGGAATGCTTGTTAAAAATATGGGTTCCTGGGCCCACCTCCAGGGATTCTGATTCTGCAGCAACACTGTGGTGGGGTCTGGTGATTTTCATGGGACTGTGGTACCCCAGAATCTCGAGGGAGCATAGGGGCTATGATCTGGTTGGGGGTGGTGACCAGAGGATTTTCTGGAAGCTGTACTTGCCCTGTCACCACATTTTAAAAAATACATAGTGTAACACATACAGACTGAAAGTGAGGGGATGGAAAAAGATATTCCACACAAATGGAAATCAAAAGAAAGCTGGAGTAGAAATTCTCATATCAGACAAAATAGACTTTAAAACAAAGATTATTACAAGAGACAAAGAAGGACACTACATAATGATCAAGGGATCAATCCAAGAAGAAGATATAACAATTGTAAATATTTATGCACCCAAGAGAGGAGCACCTCAATACATAAGGCAAATACTAACAGCCATAAAAAGGGAAATCGACAGTAACACAATCATAGTAGGGGACTTTAATACCCCACTTTCACCAATGGACAGATCATCCAAAGTGAAAATAAATAAGGAAACACAGGCTTTAAAAGATACATTAAACAAGATGGACTTAATTGATATTTATAGGACATTCCATCCAAAAAACAACAGAATACACATACTTCGCAAGTGCTCATAGAACATTCTCCAGGATAGATCATGCCTTGGGTCACAAATCAAGCCTTGGTAAATTTAAGAAAATTGAAATCATATCAAGTATCTTTTCTGACCACAACACTATGAGACTAGATATCAATTACAGGAAAAAGTCTGTAAAAAATACAAACACATGGAGGCTAAACAATACACTACTTAATAAGCAAGAGATCACTGAAGAAATCAAAGAGGAAATCCAAAAATAACTAGAAACAAATGACAATGAAAACACGATGACCTAAAACCTATGGGATGCAGCAAAAGCAGTTCTAAGAGGGAAGTTTATAGCAGTACAATCCTACCTCAAGAAACAAGAAACATCTCAAATAAACAACCTAACCTTACACCTAGCAATTAGAGAAAGAAGAACAAAAAAACCCCAAAGTTAGCAGAAGGAAAGAAATCATAAAGATCAGATCAGAAATAAATGAAAAAGAAAGGAAGGAAACGATAGCAAAGATCAATAAAACTAAAAGCTGGTTCTTTGAGAAGATAAACTAAATTGATAAACCGTTAGCCAGACTCATCAAGAAAAAAAAGGAGAAGGCTCAAATCAACAGAATTCGAAATGAAAAAGGAGAAGTAACAACTGACATGACAGAAATACAAAGGATCATGAGAGATTACTACAAGCAACTCTATGACAATAAAATGGACAACCTGGAAGAAATGGACAAATTCTTAGAAAAGCACAACCTTCCAAGACTGAACCAGGAAGAAATAGAAAATACAAACAGACGAATCACAAGCACTGAAATTGAAACTGTGATTAAAAATCTTCCAACAAACAAAAGCCCAGGACCAGATGGCTTCACAGGCAAATTCTATCAAACATTTAGAGAAGAGCTAACACCTATCCTTTTCAAACTCTTCCAAAATATAGCAGAGGGAGGAACACTCCCAAACTTATTCTATGAGGCCGCCATCACCCTGATACCAACACCAGACAGAGATGTCACAAAGTAAGAAAACTACATACCAATATCACTGATGAATATAGATGCAAAAATCCTCAACAAAATACTAGCAAACAGAATCCAACAGCACATTAAAAGGATCACATACCATGATCAAGGGGTGTTTATCCCAGGAATGCAAGGATTCTTCAATATACGCAAATCAGTCAATGTGATACACCATATTAACAAATTGAAGGAGAAAAACCATATGATCATCTCAATAGATGCAGAGAAGGCTTTCGACAAAATTCAACACCCATTTGTGATAAACACCCTCCAGAAAGTAAGCATTGAGGGAACTTTCCTCAACATAATAAAGGCCATATATGACAAACACAGAGCCAACATCATCCTCAATGAAAAAGTGAAACCATTTCCACTAAGATCAGGAACAAGACAAGGTTGCCCACTCTCACCATGCTTATTCAACATAGTTTTGGAAGTTTTAGCCACAGCAATCAGAGAAGAAAAAGACATAAAAGGAATCCAAATCGGAAAAGAAGAAGTAAAGCTGTCACTGTTTGCAGTTGACATGATACTATACATAGAGAATCCTAAAGATGTTACCAGAAAAGTACTAGAGTTAATCAATGAATTTGGTAAAGTAGCAGGATACAAAATTAATGCACAGAAATCTCTGGCATTCCTATACACTAATGATGAAAAATCTGAAAGTGAAATTAAGAAAACCCTCCCATTTACCAGTACAACAAAAAGAATAAAATATCTAGGAATAAACCTACCTAAGGAGACAAAAGACCTGTATGCAGAAAACTATAAGACCCCGATGAAAGAAATTAAAAATGATACAAATAGATGGAGAGATATACCATGTTCTTGGATTGGAAGAATCAACACTGTGAAAATGACTCTACTACCCAAAGCAATCTACAGATTCAATGCAATCCCTATCAAACTACCACTGGCATTTTTCACAGAAGTAGAAGAAAAAATTTCACAATTTGTATGGAAACACAAAAGACCCCGAATAGCCAAAGCAATCTTGAGAAAGAAAATGGAGGTGGAGGAATCAGCCTCCCTGACTTCAGACTATACTACAAAGCTACAGTAATCAAGGCAGTATTGTACTGGCACAAAAACAGAAATATAGATCAATGGAACAGGATAGAAAACCCAGAGGTAAACCAATGCACATATGGTCACCTTATCTTTGATAAAGGGGGCAAGAGTATACAGTGGAGAAAAGACAGCCTCTTCAATAAGTGGTGCTGGGAAAATTGGACAGCTACATGTAAAAGAATGAAATTAGAACACTCCCTAACACCATATACAAAAATAAACTCAAAATGGATTAAAGACCTAAATGTAAGGCCAGACACCATCAAACTCTCAGAGGAAAACATAGGCAGAACACTCTATGACATAAATCACAGCAAGATCCTTTTTGACCCACCTCCTAGGGAAATGGAAATAAAAACAAAAATAAACAAATGGGACCTAATGAAACTTCAAAGCTTTTCCACAGCAAAGGAAACCATAAATAAGACGAAAAGACAACCCTCAGAATGGGAGAAAATATTTGTAAACAAAGCAACTGACAAAGGATTAATCTCCAAAGTTTACAAGCAGCTCAATATCAAAAAGACAAACAACCCAATCCAAAATTGGGCAGAAGACCTAAATAGACATTTCTCCAAAGAAGATATACAGATTGCCAACAAACACATGAAAGAATGCTCAACATCACTAATCATTAGACAAATGCAAATCAAAACTACAATGAGGTATCACCTCACACCAGTTAGAATGGGCATCATCAGAAAATCTACAAACAACAAATGCTGGAGAGGGTGTGGAGAAAAGGGAACCCTCTTGCACTGTTGGTGGGAACGTAAATTGATACAGCTACTATGGAGAACAGTATGGAGGTTCCTTAAAAAACTAAAAACAGAACTACCATACGCCCCAGCAATCCCACTCCTGGGCATATACACTGAGGAAACCATAATTCAAAAAGAGTCATGTACCACAATGTTCACTGCAGCTCTATTTCCAATAGCCAGGACATGGAGGCAACCTAAGTGTCCATCAACAGATGAATGGATGAAGAATATGTGGCACATATATACAATGGAATATTACTGAGCCATAAAAAGAAAAGTATTGAGTTGTTCGTAGTGAGGTGGATGGACCTAGAGTCTGTCATACAGAGTGAGGTAAGTCAGAAAGAGAAAAACAAATACTGTATGCTAGCACATATTTATGGAACCTAAATAAATAAATAAATAAATGGTCATGAAGAACCTAGGGGCAAGAGGGGGCTAAAGACACAGACCTACTAGAGAATGGACTTGAGGCATGGACATATATACACTACGAAACGTAAAATAGATAGCTAGTGGAAAGCAGCCGCATAGCACAGGGAGATCAGCTCGGTGCTTTGTGACCACCTAGAGGTGTGGGATAGGGAGGGTGGGAGGGAGGGAGACCCGGAGGGAAGAGAGATGGGGACATATGTATATGTATAACTGATTCACTTTGTTATAAAGCAGAAACTAACACACCTTTGTAAAGCAATTATACTCCAATAAAGATGTTAAAAAAAAAACATAGTGTGAATGTTGATTTAGGTGAGCTTTGGGGAGTTGATGGAGATTATGGGGTCTAAAGTCTAAAGACTAAAGATTATGGGGCCTAAAGTCTCAGGCTCGCACTTGACATCTCTACTTTCTGAGGGCCCCACATTGAGAAACACTATCAGAAAGTAGAAGTGGGAGGTGCCATAGGTACACTGTCATTTTACAGAGTAAGACAATAAGGCCCAGAGAGGTTAAGTGACTTCATCAGGATCACACAGCTAGTTAATGGCACGTCTGGGACGTAACCAAGTATTCTGGTTCTCCCTCCAGTTGCACGTTCACCAAACACCTGTTCCCGCCGGGGTGGGAGACTGCGAGAGGGGAGCGGGTGAGAGGTGGAAGTAGTGAGAATTGGAGGGAGCTGGGCCCATCCCTAACCCCAGAGGGTAGGGCAACAAGAAACATTTTGCCCTTGTGGAAAATGGAGTCAGCATTAGAATAGGGATGATTTTGGCTTGGAATTCAAATGGCCAAACAATTGCTATTAAAATTATGAATAGAATTACTCTTCTAAAGCAAGATGCCCTTCCTAGTCAAAAAATATTACAAATACAAGACTTTGCTTCTATTTAATCCCAAGAGGATACAACCTCTATCTGAGCTCAAGTTTCAGATTTTCTTCCTAGTGACCACATCCTCACACTGGCTCTTGGCTGTTCCGGTCAGCTCGTGGTGCGGAAGTGGCGGTGAGCAGAGGGCCTGGGCGGCGGGACTGCGGCAGCGCGGGCGGCGAGACCGCGAGCGGGCGGGGGCACTGCAGCACCGCGGCCCTCGGGCGTCCGGGCAGCGGCCCGCTAGAGGGGGCGCTGTGGGCACCGCCAAGCGTCCTTTTGTCAGCGCACAGGGCCGAGAGAGCTCTCATTTCCTCCTAGCCTCGTGCTGGAAATGGATTTAATTCTGACACCAGGGCTGTAAGGGACGAGCGGGAACGAAAGCCTTTTGTCAAGGAGTAGCAGTCTCTGTTGTCTGTAATTACCACTGACGCGGAGAAGCTGCGTTGCTGGTGGAATTCCAGGCAGCTCTGGCAAGTGCGGGGCTGCAGGATGAGTAGAAAACATTGCTCTGCCGATTAGCTGGGTGCATTTATCAAGCAGATCCCAAAAAGAAAAACCAACCAGCAGAACAAACCCCCAACAGCCCGCAGCGGAAGACCAGAGATGGATACGATGCCTTGCAGGAGGTAAGCCCGTCTTGGGAATGGGCGCCATGGGCTGGCCTTGGTTTTGTTTATTTTAAGCGAATTTGAGACCCCCCCTACAGCATCCTTCTACCGACCGGGAGCTGGTTGGTCCAGATCGGTGAGCGTCTGTTAGTGAGTGCGTCTGCGAGGCAGCCCTTCCCCTCGTCTGTGCTTTATGCCTAAAGGTTTCTGTTGCTGATGTAACATTGGAGGTTCTTTGGAAAGCGGGCTGCCAAGCGCTGGCCTCTGCCTGGGGAAGATCGAACCCACCCGCCCCGAGAGCAGCGCCTCACAGGTGGGGCTTTCTTCTCGGTCCGGGCTGGCTGGCGGGCGGCAAGCCTCGCCTCGCGGGGCCGCCCCTCCCTTCCCTCCGCGCTCCGCCGCCGCCCTCCCGGGAGCCGCGGGACCCGCTCGGCAGGGCTGGGCGCGCTCCCCGGGCCTCGCCATCGCCGTGGCGACGCCGCAGCTGCGGGGCTAGCAGGTGCGGCGTCGGCAGCAGCTTGCCTTGGGAGGAGGGCCGCTGGCACGTGAGCGGACCCCAGGGGGTTTGAATTTTTATGCGACTCCACCACTTTGGAGGGAAAAAAGGCCACTGTCCCCGAGGAGATCGGGCCAGGCTGTACATCTCTTAGATTTCGTCTTCCCTCCCCTCTCTTCCCCTGTCTCCCATCCCCTCCTGCACCCGGGAGGAGGCCACGCACCACCCGCGAGGCGGGGGCCATCGTCTGCTTGTTTTGAAATCGCGACCACAGCCAGTCTACCTGGTGTTGGGGGGAAGGGAGGGGCAGACTGCTTTAGGATGCTGATCGGGCGCTCGGGTCTAGCCTATTGTCTTGCCTTTTCTCCCCCTTTCTTTTCTTCTCTAATCTCCACCCCCTGACAAAAAAGAAAGAAAAAAAAAGAAAAAAGCGGGTGGGTGGGGAGAGAGAGAGAAAGAGAGACAGAGACAGAGAGAGATAAGAAAAGAGGGGGGTGAAAAGCCCCCAAGCCCACACCCTATCCAATTCTTTTGAAAATTGTCCTTTATCTTTGACACATGATTATTTCCCATCTGTTTCTTTACGTCTACTCCTCCCTCCTCTTGCAGTTTGTCGGCTAAGATTCAACTGACTCAAATGAGCCTTATTAATACTAGAAATCAAATCTCAGTTTCCTAAAGGGACGTTTTGTGCTTTCTGACTAACCCCAAATGAGGGGTTTCCGGCGTCCTGGCAGGAGCAAAGGATGGGGAAGGTGGACTCCCGCCTCTCACATCTAGGGTGTGGATCTGGTGGAGATACAGGAGATGTCGAACTTGTGCGGTGAGGTATGTCCTCGTTAATGGGATTTGAAAATGATATTTTATTTTAAGGGAAAAATAGCTGGTAACATTTGAAGTGAAAGGGCTTTAAATTTTAAATGAGTATGACCAGGGAAGAGAGCTGTGAAGTTTCACACTTGCAAGTCACCCCTCTCACTGACGTATGAAGAGTATATGTTACAGATTTTAAAAGGAGCTGGGCCATTTAATATTTCTACTTTATAATGTTCTACCTTCATTCTGCCTGCAGACCAAGATCTTGCTCAGAACCCCCCCCCCCACCTACCTTCAATCCCCACCCCCCCACCCCTAGAAGGACACAGTAAAAGCAAACTTTTCATTATTAGTATGATGTCAATACATTTTGGAGAATCACTCTTTTTTGGTGCTGGAATTAGTAAATCTCAGCTATTCTTAAGAGTTTACAGGTGATCAAGTGTGTTTGTTGGCAGAGGGTTTAGAGTTAAGATTTTAAATACATAAAAAAAGACTCTGATAAATATATTTATCACCTACCGTGTTCTACAAAGGATTTAAGACAGTTTACAGGGATTCATAAAATATAGCAAGGCAGACTTAGAATTAGATGGGAAGAAAAAGAAAGCGAAAGGTAAAGACATAAAATTGTATTAAGAATGAGGCTAATGCAAAAATACAAACATATGAGAGGCAAACAAATCCAGCTCTGAACTTTCTAGCAGCTCATACAAAAAGGGAAATTGACCAGCCTACGGTTCATATGCTTTATTTATTCACTGACTCATTCACTCACTTGTTCACTCAAGAAACATTCACTGAGGACCTACTCTGCACAGATTCTGTGAGAGGTGCTGGGAACAAAGGGGTGAAGCAGACAGACATGGTCTCTTCCCTGACAACATCTACAGCCGAATGCAAGAAATGGACAATCACGAAGAAATCTCGAAAACGAGTATCTGATTACAAGTTGTGATAAAAGCTGTGCAGGAGCTCATGCAGCTCATTATCAAAAAACAAACAACCCAATCCAAAAATGGGCAGAAGACCTAAATAGACATTTCTCCAAAGAAGATATGCAGATTGCCAACAAACACATGAAAGAATGCTCAACATCACTAATCATTAGAGAAATGCAAATCAAAACTACAATGAGGCATCACCTCACACCGGTCAGAATGGCCATGATCAAAAAAATCTACAAACAGTAAATGCTGGAGAGGGTGTGGAGAAAAGGAAACCCTCTTACAGTGTTGGTGGGAATGTAAACTGATACAGCCACTATGGAGAACAGTATGGAGGTTCCTTAAAAAACTAAAAATAGGACTACCATACGACCCAGCAATCCCACTCCTGGGCATATACCCTGAGAAAACCATAATTCAAAAATAGCCATGTACCCCAGTGTTCATTGCAGCTCTATTTACAATAGCCAGGACATGGAAGCAACCTAAGTGTCCATCAACAGATGAATGGATGTAGAATATGTGGCACATAGATACAATGGAATATTACTCAGCCATAAAAAGAAGTGAAACTGAGTTATTTGTAGTGAGGTGGATGGACCTAGGGTCTGTCATACAGAGTGAAGTAAGTCAGAAAGAGAAAAAAAGTGCCGTATGCTAACACATATATATGGAATCTAAAAAAAAAGAAAATGGTTCTGAAGAACCTAGGGGCAGGACAGGAATAAAGACGCAGATGTAGAGAACGGACTTGAGGACATGGGGAGGGGGAAGGGTAAGCTGGGACGAAGTGAGAGAGTGGCATGGACTTCTATACACTACCAAATGTAAAACATAGCTAGTGGGAAGCAGCGGAATAGCACAGGGAGATCAGCTCCGTGCTTTGTGACCACCTAGAGGGGTGGGGTAGGGAGGGTAGGAGGGAGATGCAGGAGGGAGGGGATATGGGGATATATGTATATGTATAGTTGATTCACTTTGTTATAAAGCAGAAACTAACACACCATTGTAAAGCAATTAGACTCCAATAAAGATGTTAAAAAAAAAAAAAAAGAGCTGTGCAGGAAAAGCATGAAGCACAAAATGTCACGTGTCCAGACATAAAAATATGAAATAAAAGCTTCTTTAGAGAAGCACAACAATTCTTGATTCTAAGAGCAGAAAGGAACTTTTTTCAGATATGATGCAGTGTTTGGAAAGATGTCCCAAATCATGCCCTCATCAGACACATGGGTTTCACTCAGCCTTTTTTAGAGTGTCCCTTAGTGTGAGGGATCCTGCTATTACCCCACAGGTCTCGGACCCCTGGGGTTCTGCGAATATATGTATTTTGAGAGGTCTGTGTATTCCCTAAAATTCAGTGGTTTTATTTCAGTGATAATGTTCAATAATAAATATTAAAACCATGTTCTGGATCATTTTGATGGCAACCCCCAAACCAAGGCTGGGGCCTCTGTTTGCCTCTGTAACTTCCCATGTGGGCCAGGAGCAGGCCTGGTGGCTGGGGCCACAGCACAGATGAGGGGGAGGGGAGTTTAAATCAAGACACCGGGGGAGAGTGGTGAGTCCACCCAGGGCACAGGCTCGCCAGACTCAAAAAAGAACAGCATCTGGTGACCGCTGCTATACAGTCAAGGAATGAAGCTCTTGGGCCAGCTCCACCTTTGTATGGACCAAGTTGCAGCAATTTATTTGCAGCAGGTGTTGTAGTAAAAACACAATGAAAGAATTGCTTTTGCTGGTTTTGGAATAATTGGATTAGATCTCCATTTAGTGCAGATTTAGCAACCTCCCAATAAGTACCTTATGTCCAAAGCAATGAGACAGGCAATTAATTTGGTGTAATGGTTAAGTGGAGCCAGACTGCCTGGCTTCAAATCCATTTTTCCACTTACTAGCTGTGAGACTTTGGGCAAGTTACTCAGCCTCTCTGTTGCTACGATAATATGTGGATAAATAGGCGTTATTGATTTCATAGTAAGATTGTGAGGATTACAGGCATTACATGTGAAATACCTGGAGCATATCTATGTTCAATAAATGTTTGCAACTAATACTATTTTTATTAGTGTGAAATGCACTTCATTTATGTAGGTACCCCAGGATGGCTTGATATCAGCATTTTAAATTATGATATCTGAACTATCTTCAAGTAGCAGACACATTTTTGAGGTTATTAATATTGTTTTGCATTGTTTATGTATTGTTTGCATTAATATGTTGAAGTGAAAAATTCAGATAATGGCGATATGTAGGAACTAGACCTGCAGCTACATCTTTCTATTGTTAAACCCAAATGGTATTTTAGTTTCAGCAAAACAATATTATCTGCTGCAGTAAATTAATTTTATTAACCTGACCTTTTAAAGTTGGATAGTTGTATTTATTTGCACATTTGTTTTGGCATTCTAGTTTTTTTTTTTTTTTAACATCTTTATTGGGGTATAATTGCTTTACAATGGTGTGTTAGTTTCTGCTTTATAACAAAGTGAATCAGTTATACATATACATATGTTCCCATATCTCTTCCCTCTTGCGTCTCCCTCCCTCCCACCCTCCCTATCCCACCCCTCTAGGTGGTCACAAAGCACCAAGCCAATCTCCCTGTGCCATGCGGCTGCTTCCAACTAGCTATCTACCTTACTACGTTTGTTAGTGTGTATATGTCCATGACTCTCTCTCGCCCTGTCACAGCTCACCCTTCCCCCTCCCCATAACCTCAAGTCCGTTCTCTAGGAGGTCTGCGTCTTTATTCCTGCCTTACCCCTAGGTTCTTCATGACATTTTTTTTTCTTAAATTCCATATATATGTGTTAGCATACGGTATTTGTCTTTTTCTTTCTGACTTACTTCACTCTGTATGACAGACTCTAGGTCTATCCACCTCATTACAAATAGCTCAATTTCGTTTCTTTTTATGGCTGAGTAATATTCCATTGTATATATGTGCCACATCTTCTTTATCCATTCATCCGATGATGGGCACTTAGGTTGTTTCCATCTCCGGGCTATTGTAAATAGAGCTGCAATGAACATTTTGGTACGTGACTCTTTTTGAATTTCGGTTTTCTCAGGGTATATGCCCAGTAGTGGGATTGCTGGGTCATATGGTAGTTCTATTTGTAGCTTTTTAAGGAACCTCCATACTGTTCTCCATAGTGGCTGAACCAATTCACATTCCCACCAGCAGTGCAAGAGTGTTCCCTTTTCTCCACACCCTCTCCAGCATTTATTGTTTCTAGATTTTTTGATGATGGCCATTCTGACTGGTGTGAGATGATATCTCATTGTAGTTTTGATTTGCATTTCTCTAATGATTAATGATGTTGAGCATTCTTTCATGTGTTTGTTGGCAGTCTGTATATCTTCCTTGGAGAAATGTCTATTTAGGTCTTCTGCCCATTTTTGGATTGGGTTGTTTGTTTTTTTGTTATTGAGCTGCATGAGCTGCTTGTAAATTTTGGAGATTAATCCTTTGTCGGTTACTTCATTTGCAAATATTTTCTCCCATTCTGAGGGTTGTCTTTTGGTCTTGTTTATGGTTTCCTTTGCTGTGCAAAAGCTTTGAAGTTTCATTAGGTCCCATTTGGCATTCTAGTTTTATAAAAGTTATAAAGTGTAAGTATTTGAACTGGTCTTTATGAGTGTACATACTTAAGTTATATTTTACTAAAAGTGACTTAGGTCAACCCTCGGTCCATGAGATATTTTTTTTCCTTCTAAAGGGATTTCTATATAGTTCAAGCATTTTGAGCTATATAATTCAAGCATTTTGACAGACCCAAGATTCTTGGGATAGAATTTTGAACCTCTAGAAGAGAGATTGCAGCCCCAAATTTGACTCTATATACCTTAACTGCCATAGATTTAGTCTGAAAGAATTTTAAGGCAGTAATAACAAAACTTGCCTCTGTCTTCAACAACAATAGCAAAATCCCCTGGACTCAGAGAATGGCAAGCTTCCAGCAAAAATTCATCCTGGTCTATCTTCCAGGATAAGCTACAAATGAAAGGTTTGCCAATGTTATTGAATGAAGTGAAAAGAAAGCCTATTCTCTGTGGAGTACAACATTTGATTGTATGGACTAAGACAAGTTTACTGATTATATTGTTCAAATCTCTTTTAAAATTTTCTTTGTACCTAGGTGATCTGTCAGAGATTACAAGAAGTGTGTTAGTCTCCCACTATAATCATATTTTTGATTGCTTTCCTTTTGATATACACTTATCATAGACATATGCATGTATATAGACACACACACACACACACACACAGAGTTATTTGATGGTGTGTTACTTAGGACCTGGTTGCCCAGGACTGGTGGGTTTCCTGGGATGGGGGGCTTTCAATGCTAAAATTGGGACAGTGCCAGGCAAAGGAAGACAGATCTATTTTAGTTTTAGAGAACAGCAAGAGAACAGACAATAGGCTCGTATTCTTTAAGAAGAAGATGTGGTACAAATGGTGCCAACCAACAACAACCAGCCCATGGTTCAATAAGTAACTCTCCTGGGAAGAGGCAGGTGTGTTCTCCCAGTTGAGACCTAGAAGAATCCTTAAGCTCCAGGCCTGAAAGTCCTGGAAGGGCTGTGATGTGGTCGGGGAGAGGGTGGGTGTATAAATCAAAAGGCTCTAGGAACTCTTTCAGCACCTTCCACCTTGAGTGCCTGGACCCAGTCTTGACATGTGCCCAGGGAGCCCTCAGTGAAGCTTCCAACCAGGTTGGTTCAAGTCAACCCAACAGTTGTGGCTAAAGACAAAGATATATAAGTATATAAATAAGTGCCACTTGGCCCACCAGTAAATATCCCTAACGTACTTGATCTGACCCAGGACCCCAACCTTCAAACAACCCAAGCAGGACCTGGAGGTTAGGGAGTTTAGGATGTGGTAGCCAGAAATCAAAATTCAGTGCTCTATACAATATTTAGAATGGTCTTCCCTGGGCCCAGCCTTGAAGTGGCTGGAAAGAACTTACCAAGCCAAGTAGCAAATCCCTCTGGCTTCTGTGAATGGCAGCACTAAGGACCATTGGACACCCTCCACCCCATCCCCACACACAGACAGCTGACTGGACCAGGCATGAACCTGTGAGGACTTGGAACCTCAGGGCTGGTAGCCATATTAGGCCAAACAGGGGAGTGTGTTAGGGTGAGGATAGATCATGGGTCATCCCCCTACTTCCCTCGCCAATTTAGAGAAGCCACTTGGCTCCCTTGAGGTGGCCACAGTGATTCCAGTTCTAGTAGCTTCCATGAAGTCCAGCTAGACCTTGGTCCCTAGGTTGATGAGGTTGCCCTCCATCCTGCTAGTCTAGTTTGCTTGGGCTCCTGTTTCAGACAGCCATAATGTCCGGCTAGAACTCTGGCTTACTCCAGAGCTTCCGGCTTCTGTTCCCCACATGGAGCCCAACCTCTCTCCATCCATCCACAGTGATCTTTCCAAAACAAAAATTGAATCTTGTCACTCCTCTACCCTCGGGATAAAGCCCAAATTCCGTACCTACCCCTACTGCTTTACATCTCCTTCCTTGGAGATGTAGGCTAGACCATCTTTCTGGACATTCCCCCTCTCCACAACAGACAAACTTTTAGCAAGCCTTATTAAAAGAAAAAAAATAACAACACTAGAAATGATATATGGAGTGAAGGGGAGAAGAAGAGATTTGAAATCATAAGAACACTATGCATTATTGTATCCTAACGTGTGAAAGTCTTGATGAAATGGACAACTTCCACAGAAAATAGGAACTACCAATATTTACTCCAGAAATCGAATGTCATGCTCCTGGATGGGAAGAATCGATGTTACAAAGAGGTCGATTCCTCACAGATTCTACCGTGTGGATGGCAGTCTTCCTGGTAACCAGAAGTGATGCAGATTTGTTCCTATTTTTATATTCCTGCAGTAATTTTCTGTGGAATCTTGAAAGGGGTAGTTAACTACATATGCTCAATTGTGAATCATTTTATTGAAGGGAAAGCCAATACATGTGCATTTAAATGTCATTTATAAATTGTTTTTCTCGAAGAACAAATGAAGTTATTAAACTTTGAAATGCATGGGGGCTTTATGGAGACAGAATTTCATTTAACGGACATGATTTTCCACCCAAATTATTTTATTGAGTATGAATTTCATCGTGTTTGCTTTCTTTACTCTGCATGGCGCTGATAATAAGGATCTCTCGGCTTTTATTTGTAAAAATCGATGGTGAAAAGACACTGGAAAAGTGAGGGCAGGTTCAGTTCTTTCCACCTTTACTCGTGTCAGGTGGCAGAGCATCTATCCTGGTTATCTCAGCATGCCTTTATTTAGAATTTATTCTTCTTCCCTCTTCGCACCACCTTTCTCTTAGATCCTTCCAACACCCTCATTTGTGTCCTAAATCAGCTACATCTGTTACCATAGTTATGCAGCATACAGCTTAACCCATTCCATGCTTGTTCCGACCGTATACTGCGTAAGACTTCCTTTATTGTATTTCATAAAACATACCATTATTTTTCCTTCTTCGTCACCTGTCCCCCAATCTTTATTCTTTTTAAGGCAACGCACGTGTATAGTTAAGAAATCAAATAGGACTGAAGGGCTTCTAACAGAAAGCAACAATCCCTGCCCCGCCCCAAATGCTTTCTCCACAGGCGAACCAGTTTTAGCTCTGTTTTCCATTCTGTGTACTGCTGTTTCTGAATTTATCGACTTTGATCATCATCTAGTGACTTTCTGCCATGAGAATCAAGGATGTAGTCTATTTACACCACACCTACATCCCTTCACTGCCTTCTGGTCACCCCTGCCACACCAGACAGTGCATTTATTAAAACCAGATTTCTCATCCCATGGACTGTTGGTTGGGTCACTTGACTCTACTCTGTAAGATAAGGCTATACCAACACCATCACCTCTCCTTGCCTGCTTCCTCCTTCCCTCTAGCTGCACATTTACTTCTGCATTATCAAAATTGATAAAATATTCATTGTGTTCCATTGCCATAGTTGGTTTCTATGATTTGTCTATAAGGTAATTGTAAATGATGAAAATTCTTAATGTGCTCATTATCCAACTGGGTTGCTGTTTTTCACTGTTCACGATAAGTAATATGCTAGGATTTCATACCCTTCTCAGGGGCTCCAACATCTCAACCTTTGGACCACTCAGTGGAAAATGCTTCCAGGGTGAAGTTCAAATGGATTCTGTTACTCTGAGGGCACCGGCACCATCAGAGCTGCTCTAGTTCGCCCCTGCAGTGCGTACAGTTTCTCTAAGAAGACTCACCCAGAAGTCAAGTTGATAAATTCAGAAACAGCAGTATATATATCCTGGTTTGAGATACAGAGGTAACTACAGCTGTCTGCCTGGCTGTGAACCACTGTGTTCTGGGGGTGGGCAGGGTCCACTGCTCTGTATAGAGACTGCAATTTGTGCCCTTGTGTTCATTCTCTTTTTAATTCCTCCCCTCCATGACACCTGCCATCTCAGAGTCCAGGACATTTTTAGGGCTCTGCTACACGGATCATCTGCCTCCTTGGTTCCAACATCCTCTGCCTGAAATCTAGGCTGACGCTTCTTTTGCTTTCAACCATTAGTCACCAGTTCTCCATCTGCTTTTTGTCCTTCAGAAACTTGTTGAAATCTCTTCTCTGTTAATGACCTGCTTTTACTTTGTCATTGTGGGATTATGTATTTTTATTCCCTTATCAATTTAATGGAGTCTAAGAAGAGAGAAAAACCTAGTGGTAGGTGGGATTAGGCCTGCCATCTTGAATTAGAAGCCAAGGTATTCATTTTCAATCAAGCCATGCATAATAGTGATAAAACAAACTATTGGCATGGCCATGATTTAAATTCAAACACTGGTGAGGTTTGCTTTTCTCTGTTATGAAAATGCTTTCAAATAGGTGCAGCACCTATCAACTCAATTCCAATATGTTCTCCCATCTAGAATAGTCCAGAAACATTGAAGCATTTTTCTACTCCTACTCGATGATTAACTTTTAGTTTACATACAATTCTTTCTTTTTTGTTTTTTTTTTTTTTTTGCGGTACGCGGGCCTCTCACCGTTGTGGCCTCTCCCATTGCGGAGCACAGGCTCCGGACGCGCAGGCTCAGCGGCCATGGCTCACGGGCCCATCCGCTCCGCGGCATGTGGGATCTTCCCGGACCGGGGCACGAACTCGTGTCCCCTGCATCGGCAGGCGGACTCTCAACCACTGCGCCACCAGGGAAGCCCAGTTTACATACAATTCTAATGAGCTCAGTTGTTTCTCTGTAGACACTCCAGAAAAGTGGAAATGGAAAATTAGAAGAGTTTGGCTAATAGTCTAAAAGAGATTGGGATAAAAATGAAAATTCAGAGAAGATGAAAAGTTCTCCTAGGAACCTGGGTCACACTTTTTGCCCGAGTGCTATGGAAGATCATTTGTCAGAGTTGACAGTACATTTGATTTGGACCTAGAAAGTAAGGAACTCACAGAGAAAGTAAGTGAACTAACAGATTGTATTCTCACAGGGGAGGGGCTGCTGGTTTTTTTTTTTTTTTTTTTACCTGGATGAGAAGCAAGAATTTGTGGGTGCCAACATTTCTTTGTTCAGAAAGTAAATCTGGAGTTATGATGCACAAGAAATTTCAGTTGTCTCTATGTTTTCATCTAATTTGGAGATTATTGCTTCATTTTTCAGACTTATCAATGATCATTAAGACTGAAAACAGTTTTGGGGATCCTGCTTTATATATCTTAACTCTGTTAAAGTTACAGGTCATGAAACTGTTAGCAGCTTTGAAGCCACTATTTGTTATATTTACTTCTGAACTGAAGCTATATCAAGTTAAGGCTGTCAGGGAATTAAAATCTCCTTTTCAAAGTCTGTCTTGCTTATGGAAGAAATGATACAATGTCTAGGATTTGTCTCAAAAGAATCTTTTTCTTATTGGGGGATGAGTGGGGTTGGAGGTGAACTAAAATAGCCCATGAGTTAAAAATTGTTGAGGCTGAGTGTAATCTATCACCTAAACTGGCACTTTTAGAGTGAAAGGAGGTGCTGCTAATAATTACTTGGGAACCGGAGGCATATACTGGACTCTCCTGGGCAAACGGCAGTCTACTCTGAAGCTAGGTGATGGGTGCTTGGGGTTCCTTATGGTGTGCCCTCTAATTTTGTATATTTTCAACATTTTTCATAATTAAAGAATGTCTACTGGGGCTTCCCTGGTGGCGCAGTGGTTGAGAGTCCGCCTGCCGATGCAGGGGACGCGGGTTCGTGCCCCGGTCCGGGAAGATCCCACATGCCGCGGAGCAGCTGGGCCCGTGAGCCATGGCCACTGAGCATGCGCGTCAGGAGCCTGTGCTCCGCAACGGGAGAGGCCACAACAGTGAGAGGCCCGCGTACCGCAAAAAAAAAAAAAAAAAAAAAAAAAAAAAAAAGAATGTCTACTGTTTTGTACTGTTTGCTACTTTATTAAAATTCATCTTAACCATGATGTTAACTGTTAGTCAACTTCAAACACAAAATGAAAATAGCTGGAGAATACTGTTAAATGACAAATCAATTAAGTTGACTTATAATAGTGGGACAAAAATCCATAAATTCTGTAACTGGGACACCCAGAAGGCAATACTTAATTAAGCTAACAATGTTCTAAAGCAGATCTATAGCTTTAGTTATGTAAGGGAGCTTTGTTTTTATTGCTGTGAATTGGGTTCACCAGGATTTTACGGATGGGTGGCTGCAGCCCCAGAAAGGTCAAGGCCGTTGGGAAATGAGCAGGGACAAGAAAGAGGGGCTTTGATTTGCAGAGCAAGCCCACAAGCTGATCTGTAATATCTTGGTGTCTCTCCTATTTGAGATTCTCCATACTTTTTACCTGCTAAAATAGTCTTTCAAAGTTACTGAGATTTTGAGAAGGTCTCCATTCTTGCTTTATAATCTCCATTGTACACACTGTACACCACTACCATAGGATCAGAAACCAGTTCTTTAAAAATGATTTTTTCTGGTGCTGTTTGTATTGCTGATATTATTTACTATTGTGTCTCCTAGTATTATGCAGAAGGTCACATTTTAATTTGTTTACTTGTGCTTTTTTTTTAAAAGTCAAGCTTATTAATATGTTATATATGATATTATATGCTATATATAGTAAAGTTCACCTTCCTTAGATGTAGAGTTCTATGATTTTTTAAAATTAATTAATTAATTTATTTTTGGCTGCATTGGGTCTTCGTTGCTGTGCACGGGCTTTCTCTACTTGTGGCGAGCGGGGGCTACTCTTCGTTGTGGTGCACGGGCTTGTCATTGCGGTAGCTTCTCTTGTTGTGGAGCACGGGCTCTAGGTGCACAGGCTTCAGTAGTTGTGGCACGTGGGCTCAGTAGTTGTGGCTCGCGGGCTCTAGAGCACAGGCTCAGTAGTTGTGGCTCACGGGCTTAGTTGCTCCGTGGCATGTGGGATCTTCTCAGACCAGGGATCGAACCCATGTCCCCTGCATTGGCAGGCAGATTCTTAACCACTGTGCCACCAGGAAAGTCCAGTCCTATGAATTTTGACAAATATATACAGTCATGTAACCGCCACCACAATCAAAGTAGAAAAAGGGCCCTCATGCCCCTTTGTAGTGAATCTTCTCCCTCCACCCACAGCCCCTGACAACCACCCATCTGTTTTTGGTTTTGCCTTTTCCAGAATGTCATAAAAATGGGATCATACAGTGTAGCTTTTTGTGTCTGACTTCTTTCACTTTGCCTAATATTTTTGAGATTCAACCATGTTGTTACAATATTAATAGTCCCTCCTTTTTGTATATTCCTTTGGTTGGCTGTACCACAATTTGTTTAGCCATTCACTCACTAAAGCACATTTGGTTTGTTTTCAGTTTTTGATGACTGTGAATAAAGCCACTACATATATATTGGCCTACAGGTTTTTGTATAAACACAAGATTTCAGTTCTCTTGGGTAAATCCCCAGGAGTGGGATTCCAGTGTGGTAAGTGTATGCTTAACTTTATAAGAAACTGCCAGATGCTTTCAAAATGACAGCACCATTTTGCATTCCCACCAGCAATGTATGAGAGTTCTCGTTGTTCTGCACTTGGTATTGTTAGTTGTTGTTGTTTTTTAAATTTTATCCATCATAAGTGTGGGGTAGTATCTCATTGTGTTTTTTTTTTTTTTTTTTTGTGGTACGCGGGCCTCTCACTGTTGTGGCCTCTCCCCTCGCGGAGCACAGGCTCTGGACGCGCAGTCTCAGCGGCCATGGCCCACGGGCCCAGCCGCTCCGCGGCATGTGGCATCTTCCCAGACTGGGGCACGAACCCGTGTCCCCTGCATTGGCAGGCGGACTCTCAACCACTGCGCCACCGGGGAAGCCCCTCATTGTGTTTTTAATTTGCATTTACCTAATGATCAATGCCAGTGAGCATCTTTTCATTTGCTTAAATGCCACAGTATCTCTTTTTTGTTGTTTCTTGTCTTTTAAATGTCAGGAAGGCTCTGCCATTCTAAGGTAAACAGGGAAAGGATTTTTCCTTAGTCTCAAAGGGGGACCAGAAACATAACAGGGGGAGTGGAATGGGAGACTGGGGGAGAGTTGCTGAGAGGAAGGTGATGTCAGGGGGCTGATTTCAGGACCGGGGTACCTGATCCTTCCCTCCTGCACAGGCTGCTTCTGGAGCTCTTCTCTGGAGGATGTTGTGGTTTGTACTATGAGGGGCTGCTCCCTTAGGGAGGGAGAGAAGAAGGGAGGAAGACAGCTTTAATATTGATTCCATTTTTTAAATTTGCTTACTCCAAGTTCTGGTCTTTATACTTTTAGTCAGTAAATACCTCCTTATTTTATTTTAGTTTTTAAAGAGGAATTGTTTTGATGGTCGAGTAGAGGGATAGTAATTTTATTTATTTGTTTACTTATTTGTTTATTTTGGTCGTGCTGCACAGCATGCAGGATCTTAGTTCCCTGACCAGGGGTCGAACCTGGGCCCTTGGCAGTGAGAGCCCAGAGTCCTAACCACTGGACCGCCAGGGAATTCCCCAGTACCTCTTTAAATTAGATATATTTGGCCCAGATAGCAGCCCTACTGTTAATTGGGGGGGGGGTGAAGGAAGGGGAAAAAAGGTTAAATAAAAGATGTTCAAGAAAATGTATATTTAAATTGGATTGACATAGGGACTTGAAGAGATATTTGTATACCCATGTCCGTAGCAGCATTCTTCACATTAGCTAAAACAAGGAAGCAACCCAAGTGTCCATCTATGGACAAGGAAAATGTGGTATATACATACAATGGAATAATATTCAGCCTTAAAAAGAAGGAAATTCTAACATATACTACAACATGGATGAACCTTGAGGACCTACACTAAGTAAAATAAGCCAATCACAGAAAGACAAATACTGGATGACTCCATTTATATGAAGTACTGAGAGTAGTCAAAATCATAGAGATGGAAAGCAGAATGGTGGTGGCTGGGGGCTGGGGTGGGGGGAATGCATGGTTATTATTTAATGGTTATAGAGTTTCAGTGTTTCAAGATGAAAAGAGTTATGGAATGTATGGTAGTGATGGTTGAACAACATTATGAATATATTTAATACCACTGAACTGTACTCTTAAAAATGGCTAAGATGGTACATTTTAGGTTATGTGTATTCTACCATAACATTTTTACCATGATTGACGTATACTAGCAGCAATGCGTGATTTATTACCGTTGTAGGTAGGTTTGCGTGGTTTAACCACGAAGATCAGTCAGTCAGTTGACAAGGATTTACTGAACACCCTCTATGCGCAGCTACTGTTCCAGGTGTTGGGAATGCCAGGGCAAACTAGGAGGTCACCCTCTAGGAAGAAGAGAAAGATGCTAAACATGCAAACAAACGAATGGTGCCAGGCACCGATACTTGTTATGCAGAAGATAAATTCAGGTAAGCAGAGAGTGACGAGAGGAGTGGTCAGGGAAGGCCTCTCTGGGGAGGTGACACTGAGCTGACTCACGTGGGTTAGTGGGATTGGGTCGGAGAATGAGGGAGCGTGGGCTGATTGCAAGCATTTCATTATGCTATTTGAGACAGCACCATTGGCTGAGAGTGGGGGTGAGGAGGCTATGGGAGAGAATTGAGGAGAGATGAGAAGGTGGGAAACGATCTTCTTGAAGAGTCGACATGGGGGAAAGGCAGGTTGCCTGGCAATGTTAAGAAATCATTTGAAAGGTGTGGAGGGAATTTTGAAATGAGTCCAGTCTTCACGGTTGTGTGCAAGGGTCAACTGCTCAGATGCACACTGCAAGCAAGGTCATGTAGGGTTTGACCAAAGGTGGGGCTCTGCAAGGTGAGAATAGTGGAGGACAGAGGGACAGAGGGGTTAGAGGTGTTTTGCAAAGTGGTTACCCAGCTGGAGTAGTTAATTTAAGCTAGAAAAGAAGGGATGTGAAGGGTGGATTTGGGGGTGAGAACGTGAGTAGGAGGTCTTGGAGACACTGAATTCTTAGAGGAGGGATATCTGAGTAGGTGGGCTGGAAGGGCATGGAGGTGGTGATCTTGCTGGTGACAGCAAAATCTAGGGTATGTGCCCATGGGAGTGGGTGGCTGAGGCTGGATTGAAAGGAGAGATCATTGGCTCTAGAGGCCAAGAAAATGTGAGGTTGGGTGTTGGGTGGATCACTGCATGGATGTGGAGGCTGAAGTCGACATCATCAGGAATGAGTAAGGATAGTGACGGAGGGAAAGACGGTCAGCCAGGAAGGAGCTGAAGTCATCAGTGATCGAGACGAGTGACCAGGTGAGCGGTAAAGGCTAGCCCAAAGGAGGGGTGATGGGAAGTCTAGTTGGAGGGTGTGTACTCCCAAGGCAATGGGTTTTTGAAACAGTGAAAATAGAGGTGGCTGTAGGGCGTGAGGAGGCCATGTACACTGCGTGCAGGTGCTGAATGTGTGAGGTGTGTGCTGAGTGCCGTGTGCTCCGGGGAAAGGCAGGCTTTAGATTTTTGATTTTGGGATCACAGAAAGGGGGTGTATGTAGCTGGATTAGTGCGTGCTGCAAAGAATTATGTGACTGTTCAATGAGTTTGGTTTCCAAGCAGGAAGGGCGGTAACCAAGGAGGCATTATTGACTTGGGGCTTGTTCAAAACTCAGTTAAAGGCAGTTCACAGTAGCTGGTGTTGTTTACCAAAGTACTAGTCTCATGAGGGATCTCCTAGCTCTTCTTGCAAATTGTGAGACGAGGAGGAAAAACTTCCTCTCTTGAGGCATCTCGTGTTTTCATGTCATTAATTCCTGTGTCACCCCCAGCCATAAGTCTCAGAGAGGGGACAGAGGGCATCTGTCCTTTTGTCTTGCTGTGGCTCTGCAATGACTCCTTGTCTAGCCTTGCTCTGCTGATGGTGACCTTTAACGTAATAAAATGCTTACGAGAATAATGAGAATGGATGGAGAAGATGCACTTTCTCATAATTTATGGCTCATGCATTAGGGTAGGACGTTTTTGGAGGAATGAAGCATGTTATGGGAAAGTGTGGGTTTTCTTAAACGCATAGCCAAAAATCTCAAAAAACTCCCTGACTACCTGGCAATCCTGAGGCATTTACTTTCCCACTCTCCAAAATGACTACTTCACTCCTCCTTTCTCTAAATCTCCTTCCCTCCCCACCCCACCCACCTTGCTGGGTGCCTCTGAGTTCACTGAGAAACAGAAGCAATGAGCTGAGTTCTTCTGTCAGAGGCTGTCCTTCCTTCTGGGTTCTGGGCCCCTTCCCTCTCACCTCAAAACACTACTCCAGCAGCTGGTCTTTCCCTTTTCTGAATCATCGCCTTCCCTCTCTGCCTCTCTCAATTGCAATATTCCCCTTGGTGGTCAGGCATGCTCTAGTATCTCCTACGTAAGCATCTCAACTACTACCCCGTTTCTCTCTTTATGTGCTCAGCAAAACTTGCAAGAGTTGCCTTTGCTCCCCGTCCCCCTTCTTCTTCCTCACTGTCTGCACTTGGGATTCTGTCCTCTCTATACCACTGAGATTGCTCGTCAAGGTCATCGATGACCTCCACGTTGCCAAACCTAATGGCCTCTACCCTGTTCTTGTCTTACCTGACCCATCAGCAGCGTTCAACACAGTTGAACACTTCTTGAAACATTCCACTTTCTGGCCTTCTGGAACCTTTTACTCTCCTGGATTTCCCTTAGCCTCACTGGCTGTTCCTCTTCTTCCTCTGTGTGGTCCCCCCTCATCCCTACCAGACCTCTAAATGTGGGAGAGCCCCATGGCTCTACCCGGGGCCACCTAGTCTCCTTACAGACTCTCCCTAGGAGAGCTCATCCAGGCCTTAGCTGCAGACTCCATTGAAATGCTGATGACTTCGAAGTCTCTCTCTCACCAGAACTCTAGCTTAGTGCTTCTCAAACTTTAATGTGCATACTGACCACCTGGGGATCTTGTTAAAATGCGGATTCTGATTTCATTCGTCTGGGGCCTAAGATTCTGCATTTTCAACAAGCTCCCAAGTGATGCTGGTGCTGCTCGTCTTGGGATCTTACTTTGAGTGGTGAGGCTGCAGACTCGTAATCCCAATGACCTCCTTGACATTTCCACATGGACGTCTTACAGGCATCTCAGACCAAACCTCACATGACCCTGTTATAGTTCCTGAGATATTTCCTCAAACCCACTTTTCTCTTCATTACATCATCCTCCCGGTTGCTCATACCAAAAATCGTGGAATTGTCCTTGGTTTCTCTCTTTCCTTCACCTTCTTGTCTAATCCATCAGAAAATTCCATTGGTTCAATTCTCTAAAGCATATTCCAAATCTTTCCACTCGGCTCCATAATAATAGTAGTAACTGGCATTTACTGAGTACATTCTACATGTCAGACTATATTAATGATTGCTATAGACTGAATGTTTACATCTCCCCAATATTCATATGTTGAAATCCAATCCCTGATGTGATGGTGGTTGGAGGTGGGACCTTTAGGAGGTGATTAGGTCAAGTGGGCAGATCCCTCATGAATGGGGATTAGTGCTCTTATAAAATAGACCTCAGAGAGACTCTCGAGAGTTCTCTTGCCTCTTCTCCCATATGAGGGCACAGCAAGAAGACAGCTCTCTATGAACCAGGACATGGACCTTCATCAGACACTGAATCTGCCGGTGATGTGATCTTGGACGTCCCAGCTTCCAGAACTGTGAGGAATAAATTTCTGTTGTCTACAAGCCACTCAATCTAGGGTATTTTGTTATAGCAGCCCAAGTAGACTAAGACAATGCCATACATTTATACTTAAATGTATTTAAATCTAGTTATCATGACAACGCTATAAGGTAGATGGGATTATTAACCTCATTTTTTGAGTGAGAAAAACTTATAACTAGGTAACCCTACATAGACCTGCAGTTTATGACTTTAAAAAACTTAATTCATTATTTTGGCTTATTTTTCTCCTTTGTTGTCAATGTAAGAGTCAATAGTGCTGTTGATATAATTACATAATTAGGGAGACAGTGTCTTATTTTAAGGTGTCTGTGTCCTTGGTAAGCACAAATCACATTGCAAATGTCCACAGGCAAATGTCCAAAGTGTGTGTGTTACGGAATTTATAGTCTCTTTGGCTTCCTCAAACCATTTTTGACAAGGCCTATTTGCATTTAAAACATTTTTGTCTGATAATTACAATATCATGATGTACCTTACAAAGACATTGTATCTTGTGTGTCCTTGTGAAAAGCAGGGATCCTTTCATTTCTCATGACATCGCTGTATTTTCTGTAACCTGTGGGATACATTGAGAAAATGACCTTCAGCCTCCAAGATGTATTCTTTTCCTAAACTTTCTGTGCGTTGTTCAGTCTTGAGAGTATTGTGCTCTGTGTTGGTTATCACACTCACAATGTATGATGAAAAGTGGCTGGGGTTCAGGAAAAAACAAAGTACATGGTCAAGTGGATGGAAGGTAGTTCAGTGAAGAAAGTCTGAAGGATCTTGGGTTGTTTAGATTGGGAAAGAGCAGGTGAAGTCTCTATTTTGCTCTGTTGTTTATTTTAAAGGAAATCTTTAGTAAACTTGTTCATAAAATAACAACATATTTTGTAATGTGAATAATTCATTTTGTAAGAGTGAATTTCTTTTAAGGGTAGGAAAGGAAGACCCACATTCATTACCTGGCAATTTCTATTACACCTTTCTCTAAAGAATCAATATGCCAAGGCAAACATTACCCCAAACATAAAATTGCATTCCTTTCTCTAGTTCAGTTCAAAGAAATATCCTAGGAAGCAAGATTCTTATATACAAATGAACTCATCTGTCTATGTTTCTGAGTAACGTGTCAGATGTCACATACATGAAACGTTGCCGCCGGAATTCCAGCCTGTCGAGGCGGAAAGGCCGTAGAGATCTTCCAGTCCACCCTTCCCGCCTCCCCCCACCCCACCCCACCCCTAGTCATAGGTTCAGGCAAATGGAGCTGAGAAAAGACAAGGCACTGACCCAGGGTGTTGGCGTCCGTAATAACTGCAAATCCGGGTTCCTGACAAGCTGCCCTTCAGGGCATTTCTTTCTAAATGTCACCTTCTCCCTTTTTTTTTTTTTTACCTTCTCCCTTTTTTAATGGCAGAGTTTTCAAGAGGTTATTTGATTTCAAGGCAAAGAGACAGGAAGAATATAAATTCCTTTCAAGAATCTAAAATACGGTAGAGGAGATGGGTGGGGCTGAGGCAGGCTGTCTAGAGTCTAGGCCTCCATCTACCCTTAATTCTCAGCCCTGGATACAGGGGGAAAATTACAGCTATTTAAGCTTTGTTATAATGTTACAAAGTATATTAGTTTCTTAGGGCTGCTTTAACAAAAATACTACAAACTGGGTGCCTTAAAACAACAGAAATGTATTCTTTCATAGTTCTGGAGGGTGACGTCTGAAATCAAGGTGTCCGCAGGGCCGTGCTCCCTCTGAAGGCTGTAAGGGAAGAAGCCTTCCTTGCTTCTTACTGCTGACTGTTGGTGGTCCACAGTGCCTGGCGTTCCTTGGCTTTTGCAGCTGCATCACTCCCATATCCGCCTCCACTGTCACATAGCCTTCTCCTCTGTGTCTGTGTGTCCCTTGTGCCTCTCTGTCCAAATCTCCTTTTCCTTATAACAACCCTGCCGCTGGATTCAGGGCCCATCCTAACCCCTATGACTTTGTCTTAACTTTCTGCAAATACCCAATTTCTAAATAAGGTCACCGTCACAGTATGTTGGGGAGGCACTCACTACTCAACCCAGCAAGCAAAGTTATGAAGATTTTATGTTTTAACTTTCGCTAAGAATTTATACTTGTATGCCCTACAAAGACATGTTGTTTCCTTAGCCCTGGAGGGAGGGTGGGGAGAGAGAAGTGGGAGGAAGAAGGCGCCTTGAACACTGTTTCCCAAAGTATATCTGGTAGAGCACTATTCTCAGGGAATGTAACATGAAACAAAATTTTCCATGGTCAAGAGCGTTTGGGGGACCCTGTATTTTATCCTCCTCACAAAGCATCACCAGGCATCTAGGATATAAATGGTTGGGAAAAGTCCTGTTACAAGGACCTGGGTTTACCCTGCCAATTCCAAAGTTTATTGGACAGGGAATTCTTTGTCTGTGTTAACACGCTATATTGATTAAGTATTGCCTCCAACCTCATGAAATAGAAAACCAACTGCAGTAGCTTAGTTCAATAGGGGTTTATTTCCCTCACTTAGAAAGTTCAGAATTCGGCAGCCCAGGGTTGGCTCAGTGGCTCACGATGTCATCAACATGCCAGGCCCCTTCTGTCTCTCTGCTCTGCCATGCTTCGTAGGTGGTGTTCTTCCTCTTGAAAGTTTGCAGACCAGCTACTCCGTTTCCAATCTCCCGACTATTGACGTTCCATCAGATGTTACAGAAAAACCCGCATGAACTTTTTGGTCAACCGAATAGCTTCTAGACAGAGAGAAGGAGGAGGAAGTGCTGAGGGAGAAGGGATAGCATTTCTATCAGGAACTTACACTTGCCCAGAAATTCCCTGCCGACTTCTGCTTACACATTATTGACTAGGACTGTATCAAGTGGTTGCTTCTAGCTTCAGGGAAGGCTGAGAAATGGGGTTTGAGGGGGCACACTGTACCTTGGATAAAATCGAAGTTCTGTTAGTAAGAAAGAAGGGGTGATATTGCATGGGCAGCTGGCAGTGACTGCCACACACACAATTTCCCATGGCATTAGTGACCAGGAGATCGCCCTTCTTAAACATTTGTCCCCACTGTCCTTCACAAGAGAATGCTTCCTATAGAATTTCAGGTTTTTCGCATCAGCCTTCAGGTTTAGTCCTGCCAAACAGTTTCACTTAGAACATCTCAAGCAGCTTAAGAGTGCCCGTACTTGCATGGCTCCGTGCCACACGAAGTACCTTTTAAATTATTTAATGGCTTGATGTGTATTTGCACTCCTAAACTAATTTCAATTTCTTGCATGTGCTCTAATGGATTTTGGACCTTCCCTCTCTAACAACCTGAAATCCCTTAAATATATAGCTGCCACATTTAAAGTAATACACTTGGAATGCACTGCCGAAGTATCGCCAGTTCTTCGGGCCAACATTTAAAGTAGCAAAAAGATAGAGGCTTTCACTTTCTTAGGGGCAATAGATGCTGCCTTGTGGCCCAGGAAACCTCGTCAATGGCAAAGGTCTTCAGTGATCACCACTGTGGCCACACGTTCTAATCACCAGGAGAGCTACAGCACATGCCTCCAATTCCGGGTAGGGCCTACAATGATGAGCCTCCTGTAGGAGAAGGAGGCTTCTCCTTTACTTTGTGCAGTCAGGGAGAGCACAGGCAGGGGGAAGGAGGCGTTACTGCAGCGTAACCTAGCTTAGCCTGACGAATACAGCAAACAGTAATGTCAAAGATACAGAGACAAACAACAGATTCCAAAAGAGGCTTCTTTTTGATCTCTGCGTCAATTTGTGACATTTCTAACCTTACCTCTGTGGATGAGTGAGGAGGAGGAAAGGACCCACATGATAAGGCAATCGGGTCATCAAACCTGAGCACAGGAATGTGCTTCACAAGTGAGGGCCTAGTGGCCTGGGGGGAAAAGCAATCATACAGGTTATGCTATTTTCCGTTTTCTGCTATGAATACAAGCTGTCTCCTCCGTTCTGGGTGGAGGCAACCAATCTGGGATGTCAAAACACCTGTTTTTCCTATCAGCAAGAACATGTCACGATTTTTTAAACTCATAAAAATTTTATGCCATTATGAATTCCTAAGAAAGCACAGGTCACAGTGGCCTCATATCCAGTGTGATATGAAGGCAGAGGCTGAAAGGAGCAAATGCCCTTATACTATTTTGGTGGTTGATCTAGTGTACAAAACAATTGAATTTCAACTTGTAATGCCCCTGAGTGCAAAGGAAACAATGTTTTTGTCCTTGAGTAATGTTTCAGAAAGGTCAGTCAGTCTGAAATTGTAAGTGGTTCCAAGCCACCGACCCATAAAGAGATACTATCCCTGGAACATAAAACGTGTGTAGAAGGTATAAAGAAAAGGGTAATGTAGCAGAAGACAGAATGAATTTCTCTTGCTTGAGTGATTGTGCTGTGGCATGATAGGAGAGCACGTGGCATGATGGGAGAGCACATGCCATAGAGCTCTAGATTGTAATCTTGAGGTTTGGATTCCTTGTCTGAATCTACTTTTGAATTCTTCATTCCTGGACCATTTGCTATGCCTTTGCTGCATCTTAGCACTTGGCCCAGCGCCTCATTTGGTCTTTAAAACCTATGAGTAGAAGACACAGACCTACTAGAGAATGGACTTGAGGATATGGGGAGGGGGAAGGGTAAGCTGTGACAAAGCGAGAGAGTGGCATGGACATATATACACTACCAAACATAAAGTAGATAGCCAGTGGGAAGCAGCCGCATAGCACAGGGAGATCAGCTCTGTGGTTTGTGACCACCTAGAGGGGTGGGATAGGGAGGATAGGAGGGAGGGAGACGCAAGAGGGAGGAGATATGGGGATATATGTATATGTATAACTGATTCACTTTGTTATAAAGCAGAAACTAACACACCATTGTAAAGCAAGTATACTCCAATAAAGATGTAAAAAAAAAAAAAAAACTATGAGTAAATTCATCAGAAAGCACTGATGCCCAAGTACATCCACCCAAAAACATATGTCTCATCAAAAATATTTGGCTCATTTGGGGAGATCAGCTTGGTGGTTTGTGACCACCTAGAGGGGTGGAATAGGGAGGGTGGGAGGGAGGGAGACGCAAGAGAGAAGAGATACGGGAACATATGTATATGTATAACTGATTCACTTTGTTATAAAGCAGAAACTAACACACCATTGTAAAGCAATTATACTCCAGTAAAGATGTTAAGAAATAAAATAAAATAAACTATCAGTATTCTATATTTAAAAAAATTAAAAAAAAATTGGCTCAGATGCTAATCCAGAAGCCGCAGGCTGTGCTCAGTGGTGGGAAGCCCAGCCAGGGGGCAGTTGCTGTCTTGCAGGTGGGTGTGGATGAGACCTGGAACTCTGGGATTGCAGGCCAGGGGGGCTCAGTGGGTATTCGCAGGCTGGTAAACTACTAAATAAAGACTTGACCCCAGGAATTTTGACTCCCAGGCCAGTGATTTCTCATCTCACCCCCATCTGGGGGGTGGCAGAGTAAGAATGCCTGAATTAGAATCCTGATTGTCCCCACTTACTAGCAGTGTGACCTTGGACACATCTCTTCACTTCTCTTGCTCAGTTTCCTCATCTTCGTGGCACCTACTTCATGTAGGTTATTGTGAGGATTAAAAGTATGATTGCCTGGAGTGAGTGCCTGGCCCCCACGTACTGTTCCCTAAGTGTTAGCAGCTCTATTACCACTAATCCTTTTCATATTTGCATCATCTTTAAGGCTCTAGAATGCGAAGGGAGCTGAGTTAGTATGCTAGGTACTGAAATTGAAGAGAGTCCTCAGAGAGACTTACCGTGATGAGTAATTCCACTCCCCACTGATGATGCGGGAAGGGCTTGGAGAAGAGCCCTGTTCATTCTGCTCGAGAGATCAGAGAAAACTTCACAAGGGGTTGACATTTGAACTGGGCCTCAGAATGCAAGTAGAATACTCCTGTTGGATTAGATTCCTTCTTGGAAGAATCCTTTTAAGCACAAAAGCTATTTTTTATTTACTGGGTGCTATTTTATAAGTGAGAATCAGAGTTGCAGACTCCCCAGCTCATTATTATTTGAGTTGTGTCAAGGGGATACTTATTATTCACAACTCCCCCCCCCCACCCAATTTACAAAACCTATAGGTTTTAAAAATAGATTTGTTTCACGGTGAATTTAGGTTAAAATAGTCCTTGTTTTGGCCATAGTCTACGTGGAGAGATATCTGTATAATATACCCAGTTAATCTGTCTCTCTAACTATCAGCTATAGGGCTGCATTCATTTTATCTCCTCTTCGCAGGGTCTTTTGTTGTCCTTGGATACCCACCTGACATATGTCCCTGAGTATACACTCAGCAACCGATTAATCATAAAAATGATGACATTACTTGGAGCAATTGACATTATAGAAAAGCATCTGCTGTCTTTCTCAAGAGGGAGGGGTAGGCAATCTCCGGGTCGGCACAGACAGCTGCTCTCCCTGGGTGGGAAGCAGGGGTCTGGCTGTAGAGGGGGATCTGATCTCCAGCACATGGCACTTCCCTGCTTTGTGCTGGGATGTTAGAAACACCGTACTAACCTCGGAGATGGGGCCTGTGCCACTGGAGGAGACCAGTCGCCCTTACATCTAGGTATCATTTCCATACTCCTGAGGGCTCCTCCCATGGTGGCAATCTGCTCTGTCTCTGGTCTGTATTGTGTGGCACCGTCTGGAAAAGGGGTGTGGGAATAATAAAGAAAACAAAACAAAACCTATAGCAAGGATGGGGTAGGGGCACTTTACAGTTCACTTGAAATCTTAGGTTCAGTTCCATTCAGATCCAAGGCTTGAAAGAAGAGAACCAGAGGGCACGTCCAGGTCACCACCACATCCTGTTTGATTTTTTAATCTCCTAAACAATCCCAAATGCATGTACTTTTCTCCATCTCCCCCATGCTCTGGTCCAGTCTCCATCATCCCCATCCTGTTTAAAACGCATTCGTGCTTCCTGTTATTCTTAGAAAAAAGGCAAAACTCCTCTCTGCTCCCATCTCATAGCACTTGCTCCCTTGCCCACTCAGTCCAGCTTCAGCCACACCGGAGTTCTTTCTGCTGTTTACACTCACCAAGTGCTTTCCAGCCTCAGGGCCTTTGCACTAGCTGTTCCCTCTGCCTGAACTGCCCTTTCACAGGGTCTTCCTTGGCTAGTTACTTCTTGTCATTTATAACTCAACCTAAGTATTGCCTCTTCCGAGAGCATTCTCTCTCTCAGTTTATATGCATTTACATACATAATATACATACATATATTTACATCTGTACACACACATAATTTTTTAAAACTATTTGAGAGTGAACTGCAAACATAATGCTTCCCATCTACCTCTAAGTACTTCAGTGTGTGTTTCCTAAAAACAAAGACACTCTCTTATATAACCAAATACAATTATTAAAACCAGAGAATTCACATTGGTACAATCCTATTATTGAATCTAGAATCTTAAACTTCTGCCATTGTTCCACTAATATTCTCTTAGAGCAAAAATAAAACAATTTTTTTCCTGGTCCAATATTCCATCCAGGATCATTTCTCTTTGGGATGCTTCAGCCTGGAATAGTTCCACAGTCTTCCTTTATCTTTATCGTAACCTTGACATTTTTTAAGGATCCAGGCCAGTTCTTTCCCTGCATGCTCTTCAGTTTGGATCTGTCAGATGTGTTCTCATGATGAGGTTCAGACTGTGCATTCTTGGCAGGACTAGCAGTGAGCTGGTGCTGTGTTCTCTGAGCATCCTCTCAGGTGGTTCACACTGCCAGTCTTCTCTATTGTAACGTTACTATTCATCTCTTGTAATTATGAAGTACCTTATGGGGATGCACTCTGACACTGTATAAGCATCCTGTTTGTCATCATCGTTTTGCCCAATAGATTAGCATACAGTGATGCTTCTTGCTTGAAACAATTATTACCATGTTGGTTTCCAAATGGTGAATACACCAACCTCTTTTTTTTTTTTTTTTTTGCGATACGCGGGCCTCTCACTGTTGTGGCCTCTCCCGTTGAGGAGCACAGGCTCCGGACACGCAGGCTCAGCGGCCATGGCTCACGGGCCCAGCCACTCCGCAGCATGTGGGATCTTCCCAGACCGGGGCACGAACCCATGTCCCCTGCATCGGCAGGCGGACTCTTAACCACTGCGCCACCAGGGAAGCCCCAACCTTTTTTTTGTTTGTTTGTTTAGAGCACATTTTCCTATTTTTTTCAAAATTTTTATTGTGATTAAATACAAATAACATACCGTCTTAATCATTTTTAGGTGTACAGTTCAGTGATTGCCCTCTTTTAATTCTCTTCATTGCTCTTATCACTCTTGAGGTTTTTTTTTTTTTTTTTTTTTTTTTTTTTTTTTTTTTTTTTTTTTTTTTTTTTGCGGTACGCGGGCCTCTCACTGTTGTGGCCTCTCCCGTTGCAGAGCACAGGCTCTGGACGCGCAGGCTCAGCGGCCGTGGCTCACGGGCCCATCCGCTCCGCGGCATGTGGGATCTTCCCGGACCGGGGCACGAACCCGTGTCCCCTGCATCGGCAGGCGGACTCTCAACCACTGCGCCACCAGGGAAGCCCTCACTCTGAGTTTTTAAAATTTATTTTATTGAAGTATGGTTGATTTACAATGTTGTGTTAATTTCTGCTGTACAACAAAGTGATTCAGTTATATATATATATATATAAATAAATATACATATATACACATTCTTTTTCATATTCTTTTCCATTATGGTTTATCAGAGCATATTGAATATAGTTCCCTGTGCTATACAGTAGGACCTGTCGTTTATCTATTCTGTATACACTGGTTTGCATCTGCTAATCCCAAACTCTCAATCCATCCCTCGCCAATGCCCTGCTCTGAGTTTTAAATAAGGTGTTATTTATTATCTATCTAGGATGTAAACTCCATGAAAACAGGATCCTTACTTGTCCTATAAACTAGTACATCTCCCCTCGTACCTGGAACACTGTTCTGACACCTAGAAGGCTCTCAGTAAATATTGATTCATGAATGACCGATTGTAAATGGCTGAATGGAAAAATATGACCCAGCAGCATTTGGCTCCCACGTGTCACCCCCTCTGGCCTCTCCAGGCTCCTCGGCTCTGCTCTCACATTAGCTTTCCTTTGATTCCTCATACTGGCCGTGCTCTGGTCCACCACAGGGCCTTTGTACGTGCTAATGCCCCAGCCTGGAATACTTTCTCCTCCCTGCTTCATTGTTGACTCTTATTCTTCCCTACAATGTCAGCACAAATGTCACTTTCTTAGAGATGCTGTCCCTGACCTGCCTGACCTGCTGTAGCAGGAGGCCAAATTCGCTAATGACAGGGATTCGCAGCACAGCGTGCCCCTCCTACACAGCAGCTGTCATGGGTGCAGGTACAGTTGTTTCTGTGGTTACAGGTCAGTGCTTGTTTCCTGCACCAACCTCCACCTTCCATGCTTGCCAGGATGTTGCCTGGTTTTGCTCGCCATTCTACCTTCTACACGGCATTTGCTGAATGCTTATTTCCTCAGCTGAATCACGCAACATCTAACAACAGCGTTCGTCCCTTTTCTGCAAGAGTGTTCCATTTGGATGGAGTTGATTGAATGAGCAACTCGGCCAATTGAAATCTTCAGTGTTTGGTAGAAAATTCTTGTCAGTGTTCTTTTAATACTGTGAAATGTTCAACAGTGCTATTAAATTATTCCTTAGCCTTTACTTCTGTCAGATACTTACTCAGAGTTTTTAAATAGTCAAATGCATTTTGTTTGGAATGTTCAGTCCAAACGCTTTGATTTTCAATGCTGAATGATTTGTAAGCATGTAATATTGTGACCCTAAATTGCCAAATGAAGCTCATTTGATTTGTTAAAAATACCAACATGATCTGCAAGCTGGGGTAGTCTTGTTATGTTTCAGAGGAATCTGGCTAAGTTTCTTATCAGAAAAATACACTCAGAATAATTTCTTGCTACATGTGAAATGTTTAAACCACCTCTTTGCCTTGAACTTTGTTATGAAAAACCAATATGCTGGAATTCACTCCCCAAGGTATTATGAGTAATTCTGAGAAGGGAATATTTAAAGACAATGTCTTCATTTTCTTGGCAAATTAAAACCTTGGTTTGAAAGACATTGCCACCTTCTTAATAGCTTGTGCTTGTCTTTGCCGTGCACAGAGATGGCTTGAAATAAGCTACAGCCACAGCTTCCAGGAGGCCTTACTTCTGGGTTTTTAAAACCAGGTTCTTAAAAAAATAAGCCTGACAAATCTTCCTGAATTTTACAAACTTATTTGCAATTTTACACACTTATTGAGAAGAAAAAACATTTCTTCTCTTCTTGTATCAATGTTAAGTTCACTGTTGTGGCCTCTCCCGTTGCGGAGCACAGGCTCCGGACGTGCAGGCTCAGTGGCCATGGCTCACGGGCCCAGCCGCTCCGCGGCATGTGGGATCTTCCTGGACCGGGGCACGAACCCGTGTCCCCTGCATCAGCAGGCTGACTCTCAACCACTGCGCCACCAGGGAAGCCTGTCAATGTTAAGTTTTGAAGTGTGTATCCTCTCATAAATTACCTGGGTGATTGTAATGTACAAAGCAGCAGCATAAAGATAACCACAAGTTACCACCGTCAATGACACTGAACATTTTCTGTAGAGCAGAGATGCCTCATGTTCCCATGTATCTCATGGTAATCCAACTCCCAGAGAGACAGGGTAAAAGTACAGCCACATTATGCTTTGCACGTACCCTTTTATGAGTCACACATACAATGTACATATTATACAATTGTACATACACATACAGACACATTACTGTGTTGGGCGATACATACAAAACCTTGCTCTCTTTTTATGGGTAATTATTTCACTTCATCTAAAAGAGACAATATGTATATATATAAATATTAGAAGTTAGAGAAGAACACCCAAAACTTAGTTTTGTCCAGTCAAGGGCTGGCTCCAAGCAGGTATAGCTGAGCTGCTTGCGGCGTTTCGTTCAGCCCAGTGCATGCATCCACTGGTGATGTACCTGATGGCACATTTGCATGTGAGCAGACATGAATGGGCTCTACGTTCCAAAAAATTACCGACTCAGAAATAGAATTTTCCTACTCAAGGACATGTTTTAGGCAGTTCTCAAATCTGCAGAAGGAACAGAAGTCATGGAGAAGAAGAATTAACCCAAGATATTGGTAGTCTCCGACGTCCTTAAATTAGGAATATTAAAATGCATGGCTCATTATAGATTTTCAAATAGTTAGAGAAGGTGGAATCAAATGCCTGTAGAGCCCCTGTTGCATTTCTTTAGAATCTTCAGGGTTCTCAGAACACAGTTTGAAAACTTCTAAACCAGATCAACATCCTCATTTTATTGCTGATTAGAGGGATGTGAAAACTTGATCAATTGATTTGCCTGCAAGCCCATCGCTGGGTGGGGTGTGTGGTGGAGGAGCTGAGATTATGATCCTGCCCTCCTGACTTTAGGGTGGTTAGGACTGGTCTGAAGTGAGAGAGGGAGAGGCAGAGAGAAAGAAGAGAGAGAAAAGAGGAGTGGAGGAGAGGAGGAGAGGAGGAGAGGAGACGAGAACGAACCAGTTAATGTCAAAGGCGGACAATAAATAGTGATTACCTAGTTAGAGCTGCAAATGATGTTTACTAGTTAGATTTTTAAAAAGAGCCATAATTGGGCTTTCCTGGTGGCGCAGTGGTTGAGAGTCCGCCTGCCGATGCAGGGGACGTGGGTTCGTGCCCCGGTCCGGGAAGATCCCCCATTCCGCAGAGCGGCTGGGCCTGTGAGCCATGGCCGCTGAGCCTGCATGCCCGGAGCCCGTGCTCTGCAGTGGGAGAGGCCACAGCAGTGAGAGGCCCGTGTACCACCAAAAAAAAAAAAAAAAAATAGCCTTAATTTTTTAAAAAGCATTTTTAGGTTCACAGCAAAATTGAGCAGAAGGTACAGAGATTTTCCTATTTACTCCCTGCCCCACATACATAGCCTCCCCCCTTGTCAACATGCCCAACCAGCATGGTACATTTGTGACAAGCCATGAACCTACACTGACACATCATTAGCACCCAAAGCCCGGAGTTTACACTGAGGCTGAGTTTTACTAGTTAGATTTTAAGTAAATGTTCAGGTTGGAGGACGGGCTTCCCCCAGCCCTGGAAAGAGAGGTAGGGCCCAGATTGTCACCACCCACAAAGGTGTGGCACATCCCTATTGTCCCACAAGCTGGGGGCAGGTTGTTCCCCTGTGGGCCGCGGCTCCCTCCCACTTCTCCAATAACTAGTGGCACTTCGTACGCCAGTCCTAGTGTGAGGCGGCTGTCCTGATCCGAGGCAGGGTGACACACCATGAACCAGTCGCGAACATGGATCTGTTCCTTCCCTCCTGGACAACTGCCAAGCCAGAACTGGATCGTTTTCTGTGTTGAGAATTGTGCTTCTTATAGGCTTATTATGCCTGAGGCTTGTGGAACCTATGACTTTCCCTAGAAGTTGCCTGATTAAACACTAACATCTAATGCAAGTAAGCAGCCATTTTCTAAAATAGGGCCGTTGCTGAGTAATAGCACATATTCTTCCCTTCCTCCTATTACTGCTCCCACCCCGCACTGGCTGGGCTGGCTTCGCTTGCAGATAACCTCCTCCTGCGCCCTTTTCTTCCTCCTCCAGCCCTGATAGATTTTTGTATAAATTAATTTTATTTCTTTTTGGCTGCATTGGGTCTTTGTTGCATTGCATGGGCTTCTCATTGCGGTGGCTTCTCTTGTTGCGAAGCAGGGGCTCTAGGCACACGGGCTCAGTAGTTGTGGCTCACGGGCTCTAGAGCACAGGCTCAGTAGTTGTGGCACGTGGGCTTAGTTGCTCCGCGGCATGTGGGATCTTCCCAGACCAGGGCTCGAACCCGTGTCCCCTACATTGGCAGGCAGATTCTTAACTACTGTGCCACCAGGGAAGCCCAGCCCTCATAGATTTTTGTTTTCTGTCTCTATACGGATACATTCTCTTTCCCAGTTTTACATATTTGCTGTTTCTCTCCTTTATTGAGTTGCTAAGAATGCGTCTATTTATTTATAACCAGCTCTTGGATTAATCAGTTTTGTTTCATTAATTTTTATTATCTTATTTAATTCCTTTCCTCTTTCCTTCGGTTTATTCTGTTTTTCTAACCTTTAAAGCTGAATGCTTAGCTATTTTATCTTCATTCTTGTTAATGGAAGTATTAAGGCTATGAGTTTGTTTCCAAATATGGCTCTGGCTACAGCTCCTAATTGTCAATATATCATGTCCTCTGTCATTTTCTAAATAATATGCGATTGCATATTATACGCGAGGTTAATAATATGCGAGGTTAGACTTCCTCTCTGAACAAACGTTATTTTGGGGAGAGTTTTAAGATTTCTAGTTGGCAGTTTTTTGTTGTTAAAATTTATTAGCTGGTTTTAATGTTTTGTGGTCAGAGAATATGTCTTTCTCAGTATTTAAGGTTTACTGGAAGTTCCTTTGTATCCTAATTTGTAATGAATTTTGATAAATGTTCCATTAAGGTATAATACAAATGTCTCTAAGACCTCCTGCCTGTTTTTAATATGCAATTTACCTTTTCTTTTAATATGCAATCAAAATGGCTCAAGCCCCTATTCTACAAACTGTGGGAAGGCCTGTGCCTTTCCCAGATTCCCCAAGACTTTTCGCGTGGAGGGGTGAGCATTTCTTGGTCTACCTCTTACTCCATGCTTTTGGTGCTTCTGACCATGACCTTACCCGGCAGGCTGTTGGTCATGACAGGCCCATTACACTGCAGTATCAAGTCACGCCATGATCTCAGTGGCTGAACACAACAGAGATTTCTCTCTTGCTCCTGCTGTATGTCCACCGGATTTTGGTGGGGAGACCTGTCCCGTGTCTTCCTTACTCAGAGACTTAAGCTGGTGGAGTTGTCACCATTTGGAAATTGCCGGTAGCTGCAGCAGGAAGAAGGGTTCTAAAATGCTTCTTTCCAGATGAACACCTGTCCATATTTCATTGACCACAAAAGGACACATGGCAAGACCAAACTGGAAGAGAGTGGGGAACTACCATCCTCGCCTATACCTGAAAGTAGAGAGGAAACAGATACCGGTGAGCATCACACTTGAGAGCTTGCCTTCCAGAGGAGCTGCCTTCTTTGTTAATACATTTGCTCTCACCAAACCTGTCCTTTCTCCTTTATTCTCCCAAAGCACCACTAACCCAAGGCTCTTCTGCATGTCAGACTTTTAATCAAAGGGTGAGGCAGACAGAAGGCATTCATAGTATAGGGCTGGAAACAACTTTTACATTCAATGTCAGACATCAGTGATTCTCGAAACGGGAATTTTTCACTGTCTGCTTCTGTCTACAGGCCTCTGTTTTTCGCTGGGTTCTGTTCCAGTGGCCCTGCCTGTTCCTGCATCTCTCATCTTTCCCCATTTGTTGTTGGTGCAATAATTACTTCCTCTGTAGGGCAATTTATCCCCTTGTCTCACCATCTTTTTCCACATCAAGGCTGGGGAGGGTTGGCAAATAAAAGGAAACACTTCTTTCCTTTACTAACTGCACTTCTGACACCAAATGTCTGACATTTTTTCCCCCACACTGACCAATTCTCCAACACTAGCTGGTGTCCCGTAATTCAATTCAATTCTGACACTATTTACCTGGAGTAAGATCCTACAAGTTAAGGGCATGGTCCCGTGAGGTTGCCCCCATTTCAGATACCAATTGCAAGTCCAGGCCTTTGCAACTTCTGACTGACTGGCTGTAAACCGGGGGTTCCCACAACCCCCTCCTTGGGTTCAATAATTTGCTAGAACAGCTCACAGAACTTGGGGAATCACTTACTTACATCCACCAGTTTATTATATAATAAAGGATATAATAAAGAATAAAGTTGAACAGCCAGATGAGAGGTACTTGGTGAGGTCTGGAAGGGTCTCAAGTGTGAAAGCATCTGTCTCTGTGGAGTTGGGGGGCACCACCCTCCCAGCACATGGGTGCGTTCATGCTCTCCAGACCCTGTGCTTTAGGGACTTTTGTGGAGGTTTCATCACATAGGTATGATTGATTGATTCTTATCTCAACCTCCAGCTCTTCTCCCCACCCCAGAAGATAAAGGGTGGGGCTGAAAGTTCCAAGATTCTACTCATAGCTTGGTCTTTCTGGTGACCATAGATTGACCAAATAGATTGACCAAAATTTCAATCTATTCTATACTGGTTTATAGATTTTCCGGAATATGGAAAATACTTTATTAAATGAAGAAAGCATCATTTTTCTTCATTTAATAAAGTATTACATTCACAGATAAATTAGTATATACGTGGGAGAACTGATAGTATTAAATATTAGGTTTTAATTCTCCATTTAGAAAACTCCTTACAGGTAGACTTCCTTGTTCCTAGGCAAAGAAACGTAAGGTATGCCAACATGAGATAGTACAAAGATGACTGGGGAAAAGTCTCAATTTTAACAAACCCAAGAAACAATAAATCTCTAAGAGTTGGAGTCCAGCTTTACCAAGAGTTGGCCTAAGCCAGCCAATCACATCTCAAAGTTTTGGTAAAATTTGACTCTCAAGTAACGAGCTGGCTTCCCCAAGACAGATACAAACTAGTAGTCTACCTGCTTTATAGTCACACCTTCTAGATAACCTGTATATATCCATACGTGTTTCTGTATATTGCACTTAAACTTACAGGACTGCAGTAAGATGGCTGGGAGTACCTCAAAGAGGCAGAGGAGCAGCAGGCATAGACTTTCCTGAATCGAGTAACAGTATCAGGAATTCAGAGTGCTGGTTTTGGATACACTAAAACGCCTGGTGACTCCCTATATAAAACTCTAGTCGTCTACATTTAAGTCATCATATACACCGTCTCATTGGGCATCCAGAACGCGTGCGCATGTGTGGTTCTATAGCCCTCAGAGCTGATCATACGACATCATTTTCACAGTGTTATATTAAAAGAAGACACTTTAGACCAAGGATGTGTACTTTTATGAAAACGTTACACACAAGGTCTTGGAGGTCAGGCCTCCAAAGTCTACCTCAAAGAAGACCTCCTTCAGAAGGTTTTAAAAAGGATGCTAGCAAGTGTGGATTGAACCGGTCTCTCTTTCAGATCTCTGGGGTCGTAGAACTAGAGACCTGCTTATATCCCAAGGACTATGGAAGGATAAGCACAGAGGCTGAGCATTCAGTCTTTGGTCCCTATCAATCCAGGACACAGATCCTTTTGCCACCCAGGGGAGTGTGACTTGTTTAATTATGGATCGTTTCCCCCAAAACTTCCAGAGACTAGATGGGAGTCACGCACAGCAAAGCTTTGTTTTGAACTAATGGAGCTGCTCAGACTGACTTGCTCTGGAGACAGCTCCTCATTGGAACAACCTAGCAGTGGGTGGTAAGACGTTACAGGCCTGACTGGTCATGGCAAGAGGAGGATGGGCCTCTAGAGGACTTGCTCCTTTTCCTGCCTCTCCCTTAGCCCCTCACTCCCCCAAAAGGACCCAAACTCACAGATGAAAGGTTGTTACAAGACCTTGCAGAACACAGGCTCTGCGAAATCAACCCCACATGGACGGGAGGTTATAATAAGCCTTGGAAGTTAAGAGTCCAAGTCTAGAGGCCACATTTTTCTCTTCCCCAGAACTGAACACTAGACGGTAACTTTTTAGCCATAACTCAAGGGTGATTTTAAATCCACACATGAGCCTAAGAGATTCCCTTCTGGGACAAAGGAAAAAGAAGAATAATTTTAAAAGCTAAGCGAAAAAGAGGCACTTAAAGCAAAAACATGTCCCTAGCCTCCCATCTGAGTCTCCTGTTATGATGTAACCAACGGAATGATCAGCACTGTGCCCTCCTGCACACCCTTAGCACCTTTCATACACCGAAGGACTTCCAGCTGCTATGTCTCAGTGACCACTCTAGCAGCCTGATGACAAAGCAAGTGAACATTTAGGTCATTTCTTTTTTAGAATTAAAATACAACACAAAACAAACCAGAACGAAAATTTCCCACCAAAGTGGATGACCCTCAGTTGCATTCCCTCCTCATGCTAGTTTTTAAAATGATACTTAGTTCATCGGGAAGAATGACCTGTGGCTTTTCCCCAAGACCTTTTTCCAGTTACTAGGCAATTACTCACAGCACCATGCACATTCAAGCAGACAGAAAACGAGGCAAAAAGCTGAGAGAAATATCAAGGGCCAATTGGCTTTCTAGAGATAAAACCCATTGCCTGAGAATATGGCAGGCGCACGGCCCAGAGTGAGAAAAGAAACAGTTCTGAAAGGAAATGGCCAAGATGACAGTCAAAGCTCACAGCCCAGAGCAGAAGCCCTCCCTGCCCTGCTCTACTCTGGCTTCTCACGAACTTACATTTATGTCCCACAGCATTTATGCCACACGCTTGGGGTCTGCAATTCCCCACAATGAAGTCACAAAGATACTTGAAACCATTAATAAGCGTAGGAGAATTCCAAAACTGCCCAGAACGAAGAACTTCGACCACCATAAATTTCTTGATTTGACATGTTGTTGGTGCCACAATTTCTAAGGGCAACGACAAACAGCACAGCTACAACACACAGTAAAGTCTTTAGACAAGTCAACTCTAACCACTGCTGGCACCATAAGGATGAGAAAAGAAATCACTAATCAAGAGCTGCTGAGCTGCTTAACTTTTCTCCAAAGTCAAAGGATCGGTTTGGGTACCTAGGCAGCAAGGTGTCAACCACCGCTGCCATTAGATGCAGCTACTCAATGAGATGTACCTTGGAAAACAGGAAGTTAAACATGTAGCTTTCCCTATAATCTGCAAGTCTCAAGGTTAGCCTTCTTGTTCTATTCCCCCAAACTTCTTGTTGTTGTTGCTGGATTTAATTTTTTAAATTTTATTTTTATTGATGATGTTGCTTTAATTGATAGAGCACTGCCTGAAAGGGTCATATGTTTATAGAGTTCCTTTAAATTTTTCTTTATCTTATCTTGATTCATCCCATTATTAAGGTACTTTCAGACTTGCCCTCAACTCCATCTAGGAAGAGGGAGTATGTGAGTACGTGAGTCTGTGTGTGTGTATTGGGGCAGAAGGGAGAGAAACAAAGAAAAAAGCACAAGGGAAAGTGAGATTCCATCAATTTAAAACAATGTACAGAAAGGCATCTAATGTATTTTCTGAATAAGGCCTTGATCAGGGTAACCAATCCTCTCTGTAGCACATTCTACACTGCCCATAAATAAAGGAGTCTCTTTAAATTAACATTTCCAGTATCAATGAACAGTCCAGAAATCCTCATTTCAAGCGCTCGATGAGTCCCTGTGTGAGTCCAAGGTGCAGAAGCTGTGTCCGGGAGAGGTTTGCTAGGCTGGGGGAGGCCGCAAGCAGCTTCTCCCACGCCAGTTCCAGCAGGCTAGGAACCACCAGCCAGACCTTAAACAACGACCCCGTCCGTTTATTTGTGTGGATATTCACCACTCCTCCATGAACGTACGTGCAACCAGCTGGTGTAACAGCTGCAACGAAAATAAACTGGCTCTGGCATGGTAGCTGGGAGCTTTACCCATTGAAAAGTCTGCAGATTCAGCTTCCAGATATCTCCCAGGATCACTTCATTATAGCCCCCGCAAATAAGCACATCATTTTTTATCTGAACACAACTGTGACATTTTCGGGCTGCAGGAAAGCTTATTTTTTCATGGGGTTTTGTTGCAATTTCCTCCCATGCATTCATTTCAAGGTTGTATGCATGAATCTTGTTTAAGGAATAAGCTGTCCAAGAAGTACTGCCTCCCAAGATGTAAATCCTCTGCCCATCATGTGTAATTTCATGTCTGTATCTCTCTTCTGGTGGATCACAGGATAGGTTGTTTGGTTTCAGTTGTGTCCACTCTCTGGTACTGAGATCTAATTTGTGCAGGTCTGTGCTGTAAACATAGCCAGTTGTCCCTCCAAAGCCATAAGGGGAGCCATTGATGATAGTCATGTCCTGTTCATATATACGACTGGGTTTCTTCCCCGGACAGCTGAGTAAAGCCCATCTCTTATACTTCACGTTACAGACATGGACGTCATTGCCATTGCTCTCACCAAATGGGACGCCTGTTCCTCCAAACACTAACAGGTTGTTTCCATGCAGCACGAGTGACATAGATGCCAATGCTCGGGGCATGTAGCCATCTGTGCCCATCTGATGCCATACTCCTGTAGCAAAATGATACCTCCAAAGTTCCCTGAAGAGAGGATAGTCTTCATGATCTGGCCCTCCTGATTCATCATAACCTGGGTTGTAACCTCCAAACACATAGATTGGTATTAGCTGCCACACAACGATGTCCGCCTCGTGCTGGTGGAGGTCTGTGGCCTGGCGGGTGCGACCGCCCGGAGAGTTGCACGAAGCGGTTGAGCTGGCCGGCTCCCCGACCCCCGCTGCCCCCAATGCCCCCGCCGGCCCCGCTGTCTCCGCCGCCACCGCCGCCTGCGGCGCCTCCTCCCCTCCGGCAGTTCATGATCTGCTAACGACTGCTGCAACCCGGTAGCGGCAGCCTGTGGCCCGGCGGCCCTAGCTGAGCCTCCTTCCTGGGTTCCTCAAGAGACCCCACATAATTTTTTTTTTTTTTGCGTTACGCGGGCCTCTCACTGTTGTGGTCTCTCCCGTTGCGGAGCACAGGCTCCGGACGCGCAGGCTCAGCGGCCGTGGCTCACGGGCCCAGCCGCTCCACGGCATGTGGGATCTTCCCGGACCGGGGCACGAACCCGTGTCCCCTGCATCGGCAGGCGGACCCTCAACCACTGCGCCACCAGGGAAGCCCCCCACATAACTTTTTATGAGTAGTCTAGAGGTGGATTTTTTTTGACATTCCCACACCTATCCTGTCATAACCACTTTACATTAGTGTCTTCAAATCTCTGGGCGCAACATAGCATGGGAATCCATGTCTGTCCTGGCCGTGTTGCATGACTGACACTGCAAACCTGGTACAGATGTAGCATGAGAGATGCTCACAGGGGTGATATGTGTGTGAAATGGCTCTGGCCTCTGGAGGAGCACCTTCCACATCATAGTGGGAAGTTTGCTAAATTTTCTGGAGAGTATAGACCCTGAGGGGAGGCATTTAGTTGGGGAGGAATAAGGCCTCACCTTCCACCTAATGAGCTTTCTGTCCTGCAGGTGAGAAAGACAAGTGCCCATATCAGTCACTCTTTGTGCCTCTCTTCAATCTCACAGATCTTGTGACAAGTAAATATTGATCCATTGTTTTAGCTCTAGTCTAATTGTCAGCCTTCATTTTTGGAGTTCTTATAAGTTATCATCTGATTTTGTATGTGAGTTGACATTGGTTTTCAGTGAAAAGTTGGGGGAGGGTGAGTTATGGACCACTAGCCAGATACCATCCTAAAGTGGAATTTCTTCAAATATTTGTAATCATTTAAAAAACCCTGGTCTTCCCTTACTGGATAAGTCTCACAAATGGTGTTAATTTAGAAAGTAAATAAGTAAAGGAGCTGTAGAAACAATTGGAGGCCTTGTAGGATCCTGGACTCTGGAATCAGATGAATGCAGGTCCAGTGTTCAGTTCTGCCGCTTCTTAGCTGTGTGTTCCCGGGCAACTCACTTAAACTCTCTGGGCCTCAGTTTCCTTTTCTGTAAAATGGGGATAATAATTTTCACCCTAAAGAGTGGTAGTGAAAATCAGAGGCGATCTGTGGTGCGTTTGCCAGAACGTGCTGTCTTTTGGCCTCACATGGATTTGAGGAGCTGAATCACAATCGCAAGAATTCTTAGGGAGATGGAATCAGAGCAGGGGAACTTGGATGAATTCAATGTTTCCAAACAGTATGAAGCCTGAAGTATCCTTTTTATGATAGGGGTGGTCTCTCTCCTGAATTGTACTTTGTGAGCATCCCCGATGGACTAATGATTCTGCCTCCCTCCAAGTTGATATTATTTAAGTATTCATTTAACTTTTATATAAAGGAGGAGTGAGGAGAAATAAATTCTCCTCATGTCCCAAATAAAGAAAACACTCATAAGATTTTCTGAACTGGGCAGCTTCTCAAAAGGCATATGAAAAGTTCTAGAAGTTATATAATAAGCTAAATAGCTTATCTCAGTACAGAGCCCTCCATCCTGTCTTTAATTTAGAAATTTCAGCTGAATGTGGTGACAGACTTCAGGGGACTGTCATGCTTCTACCATGAGAGCTGGAGGGGCATTTTACAAAAATACTTAAAAATTGTGGGTCAGCACAGTCAAGGAGCTGCCCTAAGTCTTCTGTCTGCTCCAGGGGAGCAGAATCAGTTTACGTTTCACCATAATGTGAGGAGTCAAGTACGGAAATCCTAGTTAACTGGTGCTGTTTCTAGGAACACCTGGTTAAAACTGGCACTGTATCTCTACATATATGACAATAGTGATACTGTAATGCTGCTTGGTGATGGGTGCTCCAGGTGTGTGCCCAGCTGGCCCACCTTCAATCCAACTACTGCCCCATGTGACACTCTCCTTGATACCTTCATGCCTGTCCTATGTTCCTTCCTCCTGACATAGTCTTTCTTGGGTGATGGGACAGAAATCATCACCATCTGACTGTTCTCAGCCTTTCTGCTCCCCTGGCAGCTGAAGAAGACACTGGTTTCATGCACACAGCTTCTTCCCTTGCCATCTTGTACCGTCCTGAGGAGGGAAGGCATGACTGGTCAGGCAGACACATTTGAATAAGTTAGCTGCTTTTGTATGCCACGGTGCAAGGGTCATCTTTATTAGATCTGCCATAGGCCTGTTCTTCTGGCTTCTGTGATGACGAGTGGGGAACAGAGGCAGGTGTCTCACTGTAGCTTCCCTATGCTGACAAGAATCAGTACCATCACCATCACTGTTCAGAACAATAAAGCAATTGCAATACTTGGGGCAGTCGGATAAAGCACCGCTAGAAATGAAAACCCAACTAATACTCTGAGCTCTAGGGATAGAAATGATAAAATTCTTCTTATAATCACCTCAAAATTGTGAACATTTTGGGTAGGGAATTTCACAAGATCTAGAGTAAGAATTCATTCATTCATGAAAACTCAGCAGACCCTCATCAGTCCTAGTCTGTGCAAGCTGTCCTTCCAGGGCTGTGGAGGATGGAGAGATGGGTCAGAAATGGATCCCTCAAGGATCTTGGTTTAAAAAGGCAGATAAACCGTGTATCCAGAAGGCATAGTTCAAGGTGGAGGCTGCTCACTTCCTTTTTCTAAAATTGAAGTATAGTTGGTTTATAACGTTGTGTTAGTTTCTGGTGTACAGCAAAGTGATTCAGTTATATATATTATATATCTATATATATATAGATATTATATAATATATATATATTCTTTTTCATATTCTTTTCCATTGTGGTTTATCACAGGATATTGAATGTATTGATAGTTCCCTGTGCCATACAATAGAACCTTGTAGTTTATCCGTTCTATATATAATAGTTTGCATCTGCTAGCTCCGAACTCCCAATCCATCCCTCCCCGCCCCACAACCACAAGTCTGTTGTCTCTGTCTGTGAGTCTGTTTCTGTTTCATAGATAGGTTCATTTGTGTCATATTTTAGATTCCACATATAAGTGATATCATATGTTATTTGTCTTTCTCTTTCTGACTTACTTCACTTAGTATGATAATCTCTAGGTCCATCCATGTAGCTGCAAGTGGCATTATTTCATTCTTTTTATGGCTGAGTAATATTCCATTGTGTGTGTGTGTGTATATATATATATATATACACACACACACACACACACACACACACACACACACACACACCACCTTCTTTATCCATTCAGCTGTTGATAGACACTTAAGTTGCTTCCATGTCTTGGCTATTATAAATAGTGCTGCAGTGAACATTAGGCTGCATGTTTCTTTTCAAATTATAGTTTTGTCTGGGTATATGCCCAGAAGTGGGATTGCTGGATCATATGCGAGCTCTATTTTTAGTTTTTCTGAGGAAACTTCATACTGTTCTCCACAGTGGCTGTACCAATTTACATTCCCACGAACAGCGAAGGATGGTTCCCTTTTCTCCACACCCTCTCCAGCATTTATTGTTTGTAGACTTTTTAATGATGGCCATTCTGACCGGTGTAAGGTGGTACCTCATTGTAGTTTTGATTTGCATTTCTCTAATAATAAGCGATGATGAGCATCTTTTCATGTGCCTATTGGCCATCTATATGTCTTCTTTGGAGAAATGTCTATATAGGTCTTCTGAGGTGCTCACTTCTGAAAGGGGTACTGACACAGTGTTGGCTCAGAGAGTTCAGAGGATCAAGCACATGGGTTGTTTTTTGGGTAAGGCCGTCCTTAGCAGATGTCACCTCAGGGCCCTTTAATTTATCCCCCATGCTTGCTTCTCACAGAGAACATCCCTAAAGATGCTGTGGTCCTCTTCCCCCTCCTGCCAGCAGCCGGTTCCCTCCTGTCTTTCCCTGTTTCCTTTGCATCTCAGACACCCCCTCTCATGGTGGCAGCAATATTGAGGTTCTCTCCCCTCCTCCCAGACCCTTGTCCTATCTCTGACTCTCCAAATGCCCCCAACCACCTGGGAGCATTTTACCCCGTCCCCCTACCCCAAATGGCTTCCCTGGGCCCCCCTCCCTGCCTCAGGGGGAGCACCAGGTTTGAACCGTTGGTGGACGCCAGTGGGGTGACCCTCCTGTTTGGAGAAACATGGGGGTAGATATTTTGGAGGGAGAAGTGCTGGTCTGGCTTTGGGTGGTTGATCCTGCTTCCCAAAGCCATTCCTGGTAACATGGGTCAATCACTTGGCACTTGTCCCAGGCCCTTGGCAATTGTCCTCTCCCTTTCCATGTGGATAAACCCATTTTTTCACATGGATTTGTTCATGTGGCCTGTACAGCTGCCAGCAGGCCGGTTTGGCCTGTCTGTCCATGGAGCACCCACTCTACAGGTCAATGCTAGCAACTTTGTGAAAGGGTGTCCCTGGTGGGGGAGAGACGGCAGGCCCATCAGAAGTGGGCAGAAGGCACTGCTGAGGCCAGGCCCAGGCTTTCTAAATCTAGAGCTCAGAACAGACTGGTTTCCTTGACAACAGGGATGAAGTCTGCTCATCTGCTCCTGGGGGTGGGTTTTGTGCGTGTGTGTGTGTGTGGGTGTGTGGGTGGAAAGTACAGGGACTTGGGGACAAGAAAGGCGATCCTTTCTTTATCAAAGTAGCAGCCCATTTCTTAAAACTTGCCAACTCTTACTGTATTATTAACAATATTAACAGCTTCCCAGGTGGCACAGTAACATCAGTTACGTAATTTGCACATTGGGAATCCAGATATAGAATCTTCCCTTCCTTTCCACTGCATTGCCTCTGATCCTTGACATATCTTACCAGACTTGCAACACCTTTTTGATAACTTTTTGACACGTCAGTCAAATATGTATTCACCCCTAGAACTCTTGAAGGCTAAATGAAAAGCATTTCTTGTCTGTCCAGCTAGCAATGATTTGTGTGGCCAGGCTGCTGGGAGGAAATGAAAATCGGCTCCTGACAAGCTGATGTTGGCTCAAACCTACAGTTGTCAGATGGCATCCTCAGAAAAGGCTTTGGGATCCAAACTCCCATTCTTGATGCAAACCAGAGGACTCAGGCTAAAAGCGGGTCCATTTGCTTCGCTCACCAGCCTGATTTCAAGCAGCACATCTCATCTTGGTGGAGGCTTGGTGTTTAATTCATGCACCGCCCTGCCCTTCCTATGCATTATTAAAGTCTCTTTAAAAAGCAGTCCATGGATGGCAGGGGAGGAGCGTGCCAGCAGCGATTTCACATCTCCTGCAAGAAGCAACGTCTGCTGCCAAAAAATCTCAGAGAGAAGAGTTTGCAAAATTGTAGCTGATGGCAGATCGAATAAAGGTGGCCCTTGGACCCTGAGCTTATCAAAGCTGCTCATTTGTTCAAATGTGTCTTATTTTTTGTGTGTCTGTCAGTGCCTGGAATTCTTGAATGCCAGGTAATATAGATGGGAAATTGTAAGCGGGACTTATGGGCCAAGAGTGACTGTGACAAGATGGGAATTAATTAACAGAGGAAGGCGGATTGTGAGAGAGGGAGGTCTGAAGCCCGTACTTCTCCATGAGGCGTTTCAGGGACTCTTTCCTCTTGTGAGGTTCCCAGCTCTGTGGCTCAAATTTAGCTTCTGCCGGACGCCTCCCCCAGGAGCCAGGGGATGAGCTGTGGCCTTCAAAGCCCTCTGCCAAGCTCCTTTGTTTCCTTCATCTCCCCAAAGGAAAGACATTACCTCCCCCATGCAAACAGTGGGCTCTCCCTAGGCTGAGTTCTTTGTTTGGAGGCAACCTGCCAGGCCCTGGGCCCATGTTGCTCTAACTCTAGATGACACAGGATCCTCCTCTCTGGCCTCACCTCCCACATCCCTGAGGGCCACCTGAGGATGACTGCAGAGGGGGTGAGCCCAGGGGGCTGTGTTTCCAGTCTCAGCTCTTCCCCCGCATGGACCAAGCAAATCACAATCCTGTGTTCAAATCACAGACTCAAAAGAGCACCTCTGAACCGGCAGGAATTTCAGAGGCTGCCTTGTCTCGCTCTTTATTTTACAGTTGGGAAAACAGAAGCCCAGAGAAGTTAAGTGGCTTGCTGTCGATCACAGAGTGAATTAGTTGGAGATCCAGGACCAGACCTGTGGTCTCTTGAGTCTGTCCGGTGCTCTTTCCCCAGGACACAGCCCCTGAAATGTCCACTTAGCGCCCTGGTTTCTCAGTATGGTGTACACGTCATGTGTACCCAGGGATCAGGAAGACTTTCTGTTTCATACACATATGATCTCGATGGGGCCAGAAACACATTGCGTTCAATTGTTTCTCGATCGCACAGAAATTAATTGAGAACTTACTGTGAGCCTCGCCCTGAGCAAGACACTTCTGTGTGTATCTGGATTTTTGTAGAGGGGCTTTAGGTAGTGCCTCTGGCTAAATCCAGTGCTGTTTTTGATTTATTGACAAAAGAGGTTTGAAGTTGTAAAGATCCGTAGTCTTCATGCTATATATTTTTGTACTGCTTCGTAGTTACAAAGCATTAACCTTGTTCTACCTTCCTCCAGAATCACGGCCACGTCCTCACCTACCACCTGTGCCACTTAATCCTCTGAACCCAGTGAAGGGAGGGGGAGATTGAAAATATGGCCATAAACATCACCTTGGGGCACTGGGTCTAACAGAATATCAGTAGTTTTATCTTTCCTGTGGTGCCTCAGAAATGAAAGGTGGAAAATACTCCCAAGAATTTCCCTTCAGTCTCTGCCGGTGCAGAGCCTGCCGCCCGTTGAACCACAGGTTTGGTTCAGGGAAATGTAAGTTTGGTTGGTGCAACATCTGCCTCCTGGGGTGGGCATCAGCAGGAAGATGCCTGGGCTGCTGGATGGGACAGGTGGGCTGGCCACGTAGCAGTTGCTGCCTAATGAACGCAGAGACCCAGGGGGACATGAGAAAACCAGCAGAGCTCAGCATACATCTCTGTAGGGGTCTGCAGAGTGGGCTTCCTCTTCCCCAGAGCCATCCATAACTCCAGCAAGAGACGGAGCAGCCATGGATGGTCGGTGGGCCTTCAGACATGGGATTGGAGGGCCTGGAAGAGCTCCCGTTGTGTGTTGGTCTGTCCCACCTCATTCACGTAACCAATTCCTCTAGAGCGCCTCCCGTCTCTCAGGCACCGTTCTAGGTGCTGGAATACAGGGTGGAACAAAACCAGGCAGGGCTTCCCTCTGAGAACTTCCGGTATCGTGACAGGTGGAAGCCTGTTCTAGGTCTTTATTTTTAGAATTTCAAGAAAGAAGTTTCCACACAATGAGCTTTTCTTCCATCACACGCAGTCTTTCTTGTCATTTTTATCCCCGGCTGCATTGTCGACCTTTTGCTCACATCGTTTCCTTTTCCCCCAGAGAAGCAGCATCCTGAGGCTGTAATGAACATGGGGGGTGGGAGCCTGTCCTAGACAGAGCCCTGGGTAAGCAGACGTTCCCTCCTCCCTCCCTTTTCGGTGCCCCAGCAACTCCTAGGTACCCCTTTTTCTCCACTCCCAGGTGCTCAGGGTCCCTTTTACAATAAAGTAAGGAAGCCTGCATCCTCCCAGTGGGCACCCCTAAGTGCGCCATGTCCTCCTTGGGGGCCTATGAGCCCTGGATGTCTGCAAAGCTCCAGGAAGAAAGCTCGCTCATTAGGTCACAGTGATGAATCGGTAGAAAGGACCAATATCCAATTGAATCTCCCAAGAGGGATGGCCTTTCAAAGGAGAAGACATCTTAGGCAAATAAACCTCTAAATGATGGAAGTTCAGGCACAGAGGAGTGGGGTAAGGATGTTTAGGCAGCCTGGTGAGATTTGCGGGAAGAGCGCCCCTCGCTCCCACTCTGCACCTGGGTTTAGTTTGCCCTGCCTCTCAGGCTTACACAGACTGGGCTCATTTTGCCCTGTGACTGGGTTTTTCATACAAGTGCTGTGTTTGCGTCTACCTAGGTGCACGTATGTCTGTGTCTGCTTGTCAGGTCCCTGTTTACCTTAGGTGCATCTGTGTAACGAATCGTGGCCCCATCGGCCCTTTTGAAGAACATCATTGTTCAAAGAACCTGAGGTGATGCTCTGCTCACATGTCCCCATCATCCAACCCCAGGGGGTCACACTCGTCTTTTCCCACCACTGCGTTCACACAGGCAGAAGAGACGAGATACTGCACATAGATTATCCACGGGCTGCAATTAGGAAAGGAAATAGGGTTCATTTTCTTGACACTATCTTTCACCAGTTAAACGTGGTAACAATTGCCTGTGGGACTCTGGAGAAATTATGAAGTGTTAATTAGTAGAAGCTCTATGTATTTAAAATATATGGCATATTTAAATAATTATTAAATTAAACCTACTTTGCAGAGTTGAGAAACCATCTGGTCCAAAAAAATCTGAGGAGTTGAATTTTGCTGCATATATTAAGAGAGGTGTTTAAATGCTTCTGGAAATGGTCATTTTGTGTCACTTTTAAGCCCTTCGATATGGAAACTGAGGCACAGGAAGCAGGAGGTGACCTGGCTGTGTTTACCTCCTGGGCTATTCTAATTGATGTGTTTCCATCTCCCACAGTGGCGGTTGAAAGCACTCCAGAGGGTGTGTTTAGAATGCGAACGAATTACAACTGTGGTTGTATCTTGGAAGTCACGTATTTCACACTTGATCCCAATGACTCGTGACTCTTTGGGCTTGAAAGTGAAAAGCAAGCACCCCGTGCCATATTCTGCAGAGACGAGGAGGACAGAGCCTGGAGACCCAGTCCAGTCACAGACAACTAAGTATTAGTGCGTCTTTCTTTGGACACATCCCACCCTCTTGGGCTCAGTTTTCTCATAGGTTTAAAGACGTGGGAGGGGAGGGTTGGGCTGTGTATCAGTCAGGGTCTAACAAGGAAAATAGGAACTTCTTCAAGTATGTCGACAGAGGGAATTGAATGCAGGACAGTTACACGAGTAATGGAGGAGCTGAAACAGATAGGGTATGAGAAGGTAGCCCCGAGGTTAGCCCCAGTGGGATGTTTCTTCTTCCTCGAAGCTGGAGGGAGAAGGGGAGGAGGGGGTGTCATCCCAGCCCAGGGGCCAGGGCCACTCTGTGGAAGCTGGAACGTGGGGGCCTCTGGGGCAAGAGCTGGGGCCATGGAGGGGATGCTGCTTGAGGCAGAGAATGAGGGAGGAGATACTCTGGCATCTTCCCCCCACAAATCTTGGGTCAGTGCCTCCTACTGCCCCCAACCCAGCAGGAAGCCAGATGACATGGAGCCTGCAGGCGTCGGCAGGGAAGGCTGAGAAATGGTTAGGCTGGGAGCAGCCCAGGCCAAGCTGCTGTTGAAGTCCCTGTTAACTCTGACGTTCAATGAGAGAGAGAAGCTCAGTGTGTCCTCAAGGGTGTGCCGATGGGAAAATCAGGCCAATAAGGCCACACTGGTCTTTAATGAGACTCCCCATCCCAGCATCAGAAACAAACCTTCTCAAGGTACACCTGCCTTGTTCTGTGCTGGGCTTGCCTTTATGGGGGAAAACGTGGCAAGACTTCAGGGAAGGTGTTTGTGGGTGTGGGGATGAGGGGTAGGTAGAAGAGGGGGAACGGAAGAGAAAGAGGAGACAAAAAAGGGTTCATACCTGTGGGTGGAGAGCTGAACCCAAAGGCAAAGGGGTCAAAGGGCCTCATCCATGACCAGTGATGGTCACTGTCTGTGCAAAACGATGCTTCCCATCATAAAATAATTCACAACAGGGCAGTGTCCACATCAGGCTTTTCTAGAATGTTTAACGGATTTTCACACGAGGCACCGTTTTCATGGAGTGTCTTCAATCAGTACCTGTCAGACTGGATTGGCTGGACATCCCCTTGCCTAAGGTGTTCTCTTCCTGAAGAAGGGAAGTGGTGTTAGCTTTGTCCTCAGCTCGGGACAAACCGCTCACACAGGTGTCAGCTGCAGTGGAGTTTGAGGTGCTAACAGTCCCCCAACTCTGGGCTTCAGGCTCTTTACCTGTTAAATGAGGGGTTCTCCCAGCCCTGCACTTGGGACCTACCCCAGTCCCTGGCAGACAGGGGCAGGAAATGGTCCTTCCGCCAGGCTGGGAATAGGACACTCACACAGCCATGTCCCAGGAGGTCTGAACCGAGAGCATGGCTGTGGCTCAAGGGTGGACTAAGTAACCGGAAGCCCTTTGTAATAACTCCAGGTTTTGCATTTCCTGTGAAACGGGGAGTGTGCAGAGCACGGCAATGCTTCCCATGAATCCACGCTTCTCTGCCCGCTGCCCTCAGGCCTCACGCGCTCTCCTCTCCGGCTTCCTTGAAGGGCTTACCTCTCGTTCTCTCCCCACTTCCCTTCCTGTCCATTCTGCATTACGAAGCCCAAAGAACCGAGGAGGTGAGGCAGGCTCTTGACAGTCAGGGAGGAAGGCCCGTGGTGGGGGAAGAGCTGGGGACACTCATGCGTTAGTCATTTCTGTCCTGACATATACAGAGATGAGCAATAGCTGGAAAAGATGCCAGTTTGGTGACAAATGAGAGGTCCTGGAGCTGAGAAGAGGGAGAGAATAGAAGGACCTTGACCAGGGGAAGAGGAGAGGTCTGGCCTGAGACAGGCTGCAGAGGCAGGGATGCATGTGCTGTGTTGGGGTGGAGAGGAAGGGCCTGTCTGTTGGGCTGGGCTGGGCCTTTCATGTAGTAGGAGCGGGAAGATGGCACCTCAGTGCCAACCTGAGGAGCTTGAAAGCCTGTCCAGAAAGAAATGGCATGGCAGGCTTCCGTGGTGGCGCAGTGGTTGGGAGTCTGCCTGCCGATGCAGGGGACGCGGGTTCGCACCCCAGTCCGGGAAGATCCCACATGCCGCGGAGCGGCTGGGCCCGTGAGCCACGGCCGCTGAGCCTGCGCGTCCGGAGCCTGTGCTCCGCAACGGGAGAGGCCACAGCGGTGAGAGGCACGCGTACCGCAAAATAAAACAAAAACGAAATGGCATGGTGTCACCCCCCTGCCCCCAGCCCACAGCACATTCTTTCCCACTGAAGGCAGAGGAGGACTCAAGCTCTCCTAGGGCGGTGCTGCTGGTACATGGGAGCTGGTACATGGCATAAAGCCTGGGGACCATCTGGCTACGGACAAGAAGACATGGATGGTTTTTGTGAAGCATTTTAGACATATAACCATGGGTGTGGATTGGATTGAAGGAGCAAGTGCTGGAGAAAGAGATGAGTGGGGAAATGAATGTGGGGAGATTTCAGGCCAAGGGACATCTGTATCTTCTTCTGCCTATTCTTACATTGGACTTGGTGGACCAGCCTGTTTTGTTTTCAGTTTTAAACCTAGGCTCTTTTATGGGGTGAAGCTCCTCCACTCCCACCGTCATGTGGGGCATGCGTGCAGCCGCCTTTCCTCTCTTGTCTGTCAAGCTGAGCTTCTAGGTACTCAGTCATGGAAGAGCTCAGGCTATGTTAGAGGCACAGTCTTGCCTTCTTTTTGGACCAGGTGCTTTTCACTCCATAAAAACATTATGGCAAAAGTATTGATGTAGGGACTTCCCTGGTGGTCCAGTGACAAAGAATCCGCCTTCCAATGCAGGGGACGCGGGTTCGATCCCTAGTCGGGGAACTAATATCCCACGTGCCACGGGGCAGCTAAGCCCGCGCGCCACCACTACTGAGCTAGCGTGCCTCAACGAGAGAGCCTGCGTGCCGCAAACTACAGAGCCCGTGCGCTCTGGAGCCCGCACACCACAACTAGAGAGAGAAAACCCTTATGCCACAGCTAGAGAGGAGCCCGTGTGCCACAACGAAGAGCCCGCACGCCACAACGAAAGATACCGCATGCCTCAACGAAGATCCCGCATGCCGCAACTAAGATACGACACAGCCAAAAAAATACAGAAAACAATTAAACATTAAAAAAAAAAGTACTGATGTAGAAGTCTCCATCAAGTTCATTGAAATTAGAGCACTGGGATTCTGTCATCAAAGTTTCCATTCTCCCAGAAATTGTTCTGGGCCCTGCGTAAGCCAGAGATAATCTGGTGTTTTGTTTTGGTTTTTTTCCGTCCAAAAAGATGAAACCACTTCTTGGTTGACCCTCTTAGAGAGTGATGAACTGGAGCAGTCAGAAGCCATTAGCACTGGCCCAGTGAGCTGCTGTTCAATTTAGAAGCATCGGCTAAGCCCAGGGAGACGTATCATCGGAGGTCAACGACTTGCACCCTGCAGCTGAAAGCTGGGCTCCTTCGCTGCCACACGGTGGCCCTGCAGGGTGGCTCGCTGCATCTACAAATCCTGAACTTTTGGGTTTAGGGGTCCCCTTTGCCATCGTCGTGCTGCTGATGACCATAGGCTCTTACACCCTTGCTGCTCAAAGCATGATCTGTAGACCGGCGGTATCAGCCTCGCCCAGGAGCTTTTGAGAAATGCACAATCTGAGGCCCCACTCCGGACCCGCTGATTGAATCAGCGTCTGCTGGTCAGCAAAATCCTCAGGCAGTGTGTGCATTTTAGGGTCGGAGAAGCCTGAAACAGCTGGGGAGGCCACAAGTGTGAAATCAAGGTGCCAGCATGGCTGAACTCCTGCCAGAGCTCTAAGGGAGAATCTTTTCTTTCCCCTTCCAGCTTCTGGGGGCTCCTGGTCTTCCTTGCCTTGTGGCTGCCTCATTCAGATCTCTGCATCCATCTTCATGTGGCTTGTAAGGACAGTCGTGATGGGACTCAGGGCCCCTCAGGATAACTCAGGATGATTTCATCTTGAGATTCTTAATTTAATTACATCAGTAAAGATCCGTTTTCCAAATCAGGTCCCATTCGCAGGTTCTGGAAGTTGGGACATGGACCTATTTTTTGAGGGGAGGGGCCACTGTTCAACCCACTGCAGACCCCTCTGGAACATTCCCAGGCAGATGCTTCCAGCCCCTTGCCGTAGCTCACCCTCCGCAGCTAGTCCAGCCTGGCGTACTGATTTAGCCGTACTGCTGAACACTGCCAGATAGTACCAGCATTACTGATGCTTTTCTACGACATGTTGCCCTACATGTTTCACATGGACGAATCCATTGGATTGCAACACCCCCTCAGGGCTGCTACTGTAATTACCACCCCCACTTTACGGATGAGGAAACTGAAGCTCGGAGTAGTTCAGGAACTCGCCTAAGTTCTCACAGCTAGTAGAGTTGAACTTGGCCTACAAACCGGGCAGCCTGCCTCAGAATCTGTGCTCTTTACCATATGCTTCACCATTCAGAAGCATGATTAAATGCTTCAGGAATTATGGAAGGTTCAAGCGGTGGAGGAGAGAGATAGCACCAGGACTCTTTGGCCCACTGCCCAGGGAGCCTGGGCACAAAGAAGGCCCAGATCCGGTGTGGGCCCTTCTGCACCCACCACACAGTGCCTGGAGGTCGGGGGACCCCCACTTGTTGGTGCCCGGAGGATGGAGCACATCTTACTCAGCAGCGAGTGACTGACACAGTGCCTCCCATCTGTGTCAAAGGACCACATGCATAGCCGTGGCCAGGGACGTTGCTCGGGCAGGGATTGGTGGGGACTCTCTCTGTGGACCTGCCCAGGCTGGATGCTCAGCTCTCTGGAGGGCACGGAGCTGAGTCCTGCAACCCCAAGATGGGGCTCCGAGTCAAGGAGAGCCAGAAGCAACATCCAAGAGTCCAGGAGGGGCCAGAACCACAGGGGAGATGTTACCACGCCACCTCCTGGTGTGCCTGGGTGAGCAGCCCAGGGAGCGTACAAACAGCCTTGAGCTCTGAAGGCCCACGTGCATGGTGTGTGTTTGTGGGGGGCACGAGGGGGCAGAGGCAAATGTGCCCTGGACAGGTGCATTGTTTCATTAGGATGCTGGCAGCTGAGCCAAGTTCTGAATCCCTCATGAAAAGGCCACCCAGAAATGCAGGTGAGACATTCTCATGAGAGCGGTACTGCTATGGCCGCCACTCAGAAATGAAGCCCACAGTGCCCAAGGTCACACAGCTGCTCAGTCCCTCCCCCCACAGCGCAGCATGGGCTCTGGAACACCAGGCTTACGGCAGGGCCGTGCTAAGTACAGTGCCTGGGCATAGCGGGCACTTAAAAAGATATATGTGTATATATAGATTCCACCCCAAAACCTTTTTCATTTAACACTGTATAGGTACATGTTTCCATGAGACAGCCTGCATGGCTAAGTGCCTCGTGGGTGTTTATCATTAAAGAAGGTATTTAGATGAGTATTTAACATGGTTTCATCACTTGGCACTTTGGATCTGCCTCCTGCCTTGGGCTCACACATGCCATTTGTCTACTAACCAGCATGTGAAACCTCATCTAATTTGTTTTAACTACCCTTGCTTTGAATGCGGAGGGTGGGATCTCCCCTTGCCTTCATCCTCTTTATACCCTTCCTGATCTTCTGCCTTGGCTTGCAGTCTTTTGCCACCTTCATTTTTCCCAGACTGAGAGACTCACCCCTTTCTCTTGAGTTCCAAGCTTGACTGCTAAGAGTCTCCAGAAGCCCTTTCCAAGGCACAAGCATGGGGATGACTGGATACAGCCTTTTGTACCTACAATAAATGTCGGGTTGAGAGCGTCAGAGAATTAGCTGGGAAAACCCACACCCAGTCCAGGCATTCTCAGCATTGGCGCAAGCAGCAGTGGAAGCTCTAGACTACCTGCTCAGATGGAAAAGTGGAGCCCACCATTTAAAAATGCATAATCAGCCCCAAATCTACCTGTGTCTTTAGTACAGAAATTCAGCAGCAGACATAACCTGTCTAATTGTATTAAGCTCAGTTTCACAGATTCTTTGACATTCCCTTGAGAACATTTGATGGGACAGTCAGCCCAGATGTACGCTTGATGGCAAGATGGAGTCCAGACTGTGATTTAAAGATTCAATTGTTCCATTGTCACAGACCACATGAGGACTGATTGAATAGTAGCACGTAACATTTATTGAGCACTTATTATCTACCAGACCCTGTACAGAGCCTGTCCTTACATAAATTGCCTCATATGATCCTCTGAGGAGGTACTGTTCCTGTCTCCATTGTACAGATGAAGAAACTGAGGTTTAGAGAAACTAAGCAACAGTTGGAAAGGTGCAGAGCTGGGATTTGATCCTGGGCCCTTAATGCTCTCCAGAGCCTGGATCTTAGCGACGATGTTGCGTGGTACAGCCAACTCCCTGGGCTCTTAATGTAATGAGATAGCTTTGGACTCCTTTTGAGTAATTTACCATCCCATCCCATCCCCACTCCCTGTAATAGTTCTTAATTTTCTCTCTGCTTGCCTTAAATCTCTCTACTCCCAGCATTGGGAAAATGCAGGGCAGATCCCAAAGGAAGATCTGGGAGGGTTCTTGGAGTGAGGATATCGGGGATTGGTCGAGCACTTACTATGTGCTAGTCCTTCTGGAGAACACTTCAGCCATGGATGTTTTCATTGGCTCAGTGAATCAGAAATCCAGGGAGTGGATCTATTTCCATTTTGTCTCCTCTGGATGTCTTTTAAGTTTGGCCTTCTCATCCTAGTCTGGTTCTGCCTGATGACATTATGGTCCTGTTTCACAGAGGAGGAAGATGCCTCCTCAGCAGAACACGGATGTATACTGTTTGGGGGCCGGGCATATCAGTCCTGCTTGCTCTGTAGATCTTGGGACAGCGTCCCTGGCAGAAGCAGGATTGATAGCCACCAAACCTCGTCTGCTGAGGATGTGGTTCATACTATTAGACATAGAGGACACAGCATCCAATAGCTGTTCCCTGGACTTCTTGGCTGGAGGTGGAGTTGGGGGCAAGAGTGGTCCTGCCACATGAAGGACAAATGCTCTCAGGTTAGGCCCCAAAGCAGAATCGACTGTTTTGTGTTTGAATTTGACCAAGGTGAAGCTTTTCAAAATATGGCTCCATGGGTTTTTGGGTACAGGCTTTCCTGAAGGCAAAAGGCAGATGAGACGACCGCTTAAAAGTACCTGTGATTGGATTCTAGGACAGCCTGAGGTGTGGAACAGTGAATCAGAGGATGTGTCAGTTCAATTAGACGGGCCTTTGGATGATCTTTCATCCACATAGTGTGCAAGTTTGGCTGACCTCCTCACTGAAAGGACTGAGTATTTGAAGGCTGAGCCCAGCCATCCTGCTGGTTCAGGATTGTCTCTGCATCACCAGGGTTTCCTGAATCCCCCTTTCTTTCATTTCACCGAACGCATGAGGTCCGCATGGTTTGGTGACTGGTGGCAGGGATACCTGGCAAGTGTGTTAGAGCTCATGCTGGCGCATCAGGCTTGAGACCTCCCCGGAACCCCGTGGTTCACGAGCCTGTACTGGAGCACTGTCCCCCACCCCCGGTGTTGTAATGATCTATGTATGTATCGCTCGGTAATGCGATGATTCCCAATAGCTCTGTGGTCCTGATCAAGTCACTCCATTTCCTGAGCCTCAGTGTCCTCACCTGAAAACCAGGATGATGGGCCTTTCACCGCAGCACTGATGAGAAGGGCTGGGCACGGCTCCAATACCTATTTGGGTTTAACAGCCCCAATTTTTTAGATTGAATAATGTCTTCCTTCTTAGGCCTGCAGCAGTCAGGGGGTTAAAGGATTCTTCCAGCCAAGGGGGTCTCCGGAGATGGACAGAGGGAGACTCTCTCCTTCCTCCTTTGCCCTTTCTCCTTTGAAACTATTTTCATCCTAAGTGGTCACAGCAGTTAATGCCTTATGCAGAACTGTGGAAAATTCAGAAGTACGTGAAGAAGCTGTTGATAAACTCCAGCCGTAATCCCACCACCCAGGGGCATGAGCTTTCTCTTTATCTGAACAGACCAGGCAGGGTGTGGTCCGGTCCCTTGTTCAACGGTCTCCATTTACTCTGCAAAGTAACGGCAGCAGGGCCTTGGCCAGCTCCTCCCTCACTTCTGGAAGTTTCATTCAGGGATCGGTGAGTTTGGGCTCTGACTTTAAGTCTCGGGCTTGAAGCAAATGCCGTGCTGTCCTTGTCTGGAGCTGACCTGTGGGGCTGGGGGCCTGGGGCTTCAGAGGCTGGCACCACCCAGGGGGTGGCCGTGCCCATGGCAGCAGCGGGAGCATCCGCGCAAGGACCACTTGCCACGTCTTTCTGCTTCGGGCTTGGGGTGCGTGTGATACAGACTGTCGGCTCCCGTCGGGACACCTCCCACTGAAGTGGCAGGAGACGGGCACTCGGCTCCGTTGTGGGCTCACGGGGCTGAAACAGACTTTAACCAAAAGTCAGACAACTTGAGCATCCTCTTCGCGACCTTCTGTTCCTTTTGTAGCTACAAGGAACGACCCGCAGAAAAGTGATTTCATACTCCACTGGTGACATATACGTGGTCTTCAGTGGGACAGGGAAGAAAATGACCCGTGACAGGGAGCGTCCTTCATGTTTGGTGATCCCCGGCTGCTCTCCTAGGAGGGTGAATCCCAGCAGAGTCTTTGCTGAGTAGTCTCAAGAGTGTGAGGGTGCAAACTGGAGATGCCCAGAGGGAGTTCCAGGGCTGCCCTGAGCGGGCAGCTGAGGGTCCTGTGTTGGGGGTTGGGGCAGAGGAGGAGCTACTGGAGGGACGAGGTGAGAGGGATGGATAAGGGGGCGGGGCTGAGCCAAGGGTGTCTATTACCTTCTCCTCCGTGTGGCCACAATCGGTGCTATATTGTGGAGTTGGCTTTGTTAGAGCTCCAATCAATTACTGGAATTCTGTCTCGAAATAGGCAAGAAGAACGGCTGCCCGAGCAGGCCCAGCCATTTGGGTTACGTAACAAAAGAAGATGTTATTTTAGAGGAGGTGATCTAGGCTCTAGGGTCCTGCCACGCACGCCCCATTATCAGCTTACCCTGAAATGCGCTGCTCAGGGGTCTGTCTCCCAAGCCGTTCCCTGGACTCCCCTAGGGCCTGACTCACCTCTGGGACCCCAGGGCCGGGACGGTGCTGCCCTGCCATCCTAACTCCTCCCAATTCACCGTTAGTTGAGTTTTAGTTCAAATAACATTTATTCAGCACCTACCTGGCACCAGGCCCTATAGCAACACAAGGAATAGAGAAATGGCAAAGACACAGGCCCTGCCTGCTGGGAGCTCACGGTAATAGATTGTTGCCGTCGGATTATAAGTGGAATGAAAGAGGAGGGTAACGGTGATGGGAGAGCGTAAGGGACAGGGGTGTGGAGGGAAGGCTTCTGGGAGGAGAGGACAACCTGAGCCGAAGGGAGATGATGGCAAAGAAGAAAGCGTGCTCCAGGAAGAGACCAGCAAGGACAAAGACGGGGACCAGCCTGGTGCCTTCTGGGTCCTGGGAATAGCCCCCAGAGCACCAGTGGTAGGCAGGGAGGGTGGGGGCAGGCACTGGGAGGCCCATGGGGCTTTGTGTACCAGCTGGGAGGGACTTCATTCTGCAGGGTGCCGTCCTCAAGAGGAAGGGAGTGGCCAGAGGGAGAAAGACATGATCCCCGGTGCCCTGGTCGGGGATGGGCTGGTTTGAATTTCCTACATGGGCCACACATTTGGTTTAAAAGAACAAAATCAGAGTTAACATTTGATTTGATAATATAAAAAGGATAGCTGTCACTCCTGTAATATAGTCTAAATTTTGGATAGAGGAGCAGAAATTAGAAAAAAAAGGTGCAGGAATGCCACCTCAGGTGGCAGGGAGCCATGGATGAGTTGGGTGGAGGGGGGGGATACAGGGCAATGATGGACATGAGCCAGATTTGCATTGTAGTGACTCTGGCTACTGATTGGCTGGAGGGTATGAGAGAGGAAAGGCTAGGCAGAGACCATGAAAGGGATGGGGATGACACTGGCTTGACTCGGGGCGTGGTACTCTGGGTGGGGCGATATTTAGGACACAAAACCAGAGAATTTGGTGACAGAGTAGGTCCACAGGGCATGAAGAGGGAGGAGACAAGGCTGCCTTCTGGGGCCCTTGGTGGGTGGCCAGCTGGGTGGGGGGCAGGAAGGAGACGCTGGCTGGAGGAAGGAGGCTCTGGTGCAGGGTTGGCCAGAGTGATGGTCTGCTCCGACGGGTTATTTTCAAGGTGGCTGTGGGACATACAGGTGGGCAAAGGCCACAGTCTAGTGAGCAGCCGGCTGGGGCTGAAATCTCGTGTCCCAACTCCTGCCTTCCAGCCGGCTTGGTTGTGCACTGAGAGTAGCGAGCAGGTGGCCCCGAGGTGGAGGGGTCTGGCATTCTCACTACATGGGGCAGCCCTTGCTTCTCAGCTCTGCCCACGGGGCCTAGGGGGCTGGAAGCTTGGGTGAGCTCGCCTCTTGAAGCACGTGCTGGGGAAGCCAAGGCCTCCGTGTATCATGATCCTGGCCTCAAAACCACAGCAGGCACAGCTCAGAGGGTTCTGTCCGGCCAGGATCCCCCGAGGCCCACCCAGGACCGCAGCTGGTGCTGGACCCTCCTGAGTGACCCTGGCATCAGACCTCTTTTGCTGATCTGGTACCTTTCCTGGCTCTGCCCAGCCTGACTGCAATCAGAGATTTGACCGATTTGGTAACACAGGAGAATGTTTAAAATAATGCCTTTGCCTACAATACCTCTCAGGGCTATTTTCATTGTAATCAGGCGTTAATGCTATAACCCAAGGAATGGAACACTAATGGTAGAATTTCAACACTGATGGAGATCAGGAAGGAATTATTCAGCATTCAGTGTATACTTCTCTGTGGGACAGATGTCTCTCTTCTTACCTGAATGGCATATGTTCCTTCTGGGGACAAAAGTTTAGTTCTCTCCGTGGACACAAGAAATAGCTCAGACTCTGAAAATCCAAGCCTTAACAGGGACGGGACAACCTCACATCTCTGTGGCAGGGGCTGTCGGTGAAGGGGAGGGAGCTGGAGCTTCATGTAAGACAACTTATCTGGCTGCAGGATTGGTCTTTAAGGCGGGTCAGTGGCCACCCATAGAAAGAAGGGCATCCAGAGGTATGTCAGCAAACCCCCCAGGGAGGGCTCCCATATTGGTAGGCAGTGGACAGAAGCAGCATTAAGTGGTGGCAGTGACTCTGTTCTAGCTAAAAATGAGGCCCATGGGAGGAGAGCCCCAGCTGGCAGCTGCACACATAGAGCATAGAGAAGAGCTTTCGAAAGCGACTGCCAGGTCCCTAGCTAGAGGCATGACCATTGGGACTGAGCTCAGGGGCCCTCTCAGCACTGGAATGCTGAGCCCCGAGTGCCCAGCAGGGCTGAGAAGGCAGCTGCGCCTCAGGGGCCACGCAGCATCTTGGTTTCCCTCACACACACTGGACCTGCTGAGATGAATTCTCCTTGCCCCTCCTGGGTGAGACTAGTCTTCCCAAGTGCTGCTCTCTGGGCAGTATGGGGTCTGGGGTGGAGCTGAGCTGCTGGTGAGGCAGGACAGGCAGGGCCAGGCCCTCAGAGCCACGGAGCGGGTGGGTGTGGGTGTGGGGATGGGACACTGGCTCTGGGTGAGACAAGCATCCCTGGGTCTAAACAACCGGCACCCAAGTGAAAAACAAAAAACCTATCACTTGTCTTTTATCCTAAAGCATTTTGATGATTAACTCTTTGATGACCTTGGTCCCCAGGAGTTTTGGACTAGTAACTCGCCCTTGTTAATAAGACATTAACAACTTTACATTCCTCCTTCAGTAGTACTTTATGACCTGTTACCCAGTTATTAGCTGGGGCCTTTCTTCCCCTTGAACAGTAGGTGACATTGTCTTGAATCCACCAATTCATGGTCTGTGTAACTTCGAAACCCTCCCACTTTCCTGGGGTTTGAGATTCTTTGGGCTTCTTCTGCCTCTTTGGGCTGCATCCAAAAATCAGTTACACCAGCATCTGTGAGTTTGGTAGCTGTTAGTGACGTATTCTGGGGGGTGTCAGGAAGGGTCCAATCCCTTCTAGCCCAGCAGCGTGTGCTTTCTGGGCTTGCGCGGAGTTCCACATTCTGCTCCCTGCACCGGACAGAGCAGCCGCCCTCCTCTGGGCTCCCTTGGCCAACACTCAGCAAAGGGATTTCCCAATTCCTCTCTTTGAAAGGAATTTTGATCCTGATTGTAAAGATAATGAAGCTTTCTTTACCTTTTTGTAGACACAATTTACTTTTAAAATAAAAAATTCAGCTTCAGTTCATTTTCAAGCATTTCCCCGCAGTCCTTAAAATAAATCAGCGAACTAATGGTGCTGCAGAAACAGGGTGAAGAGTCATGGTGGTGCAGACAACACCCTGATATCTGTTGTGTTTTGTGTCTTCCAGTTTCTACCCGGATGCTTGAGATCCTGTAGATGCAATCGGTGACCCTGGGAGTGGAACGGAGTGTGCAGGCTGAGCGCTGAGAAGAGGCAGCCTGGGGCAAGGCTGCTCCAGCCTCCTGGTAATTAGTCGGTAGTTTTCAGTGGTGATGGGGGGGTGAGACACACTTTTTGATTGGGTCCATCTCACCAGGATGAGCTTCCAGACACTCAGGTCATCGCCATGAACTGCCCCGATCCTGCTGACTCCAGAGCTACCATGTGCAACTAGAGATTATCATGCTAAGTGAAGTAAGTCAGAAAGAGAAAGAAAAATACCATATGCTATCACTTATATATGGAATCTAAAATATGATACAAATGAACTCATCTACAAAACAGAAACAGACTCACAGACATGTAGAGATCAGACTTGTGGTTACCAAGGGGGAGGAGGGAGGGAGAGGAGTGGACTGGGAGTTTGGGGTGAGCAGATGAAAACTATTACATTTAGAACGGATAAACAACAAGGTCCTAATGTATAGCACAGGGAACTATATCCAATCTCCTGGGATAAATCATAATGGAAAAGAATATTAAAAAAGAATGTATATATGTCTAAAACTGAGTCATTTTGCTGTACAGCAGAGATGGGCATAACATTGTAAATCAACTACACTTCAATAAGCAAAGGAGCTACCATGGAATCAGAAGGACCTTAGAGGTCACCGGTCCAACCCCGAGCAGGGCAGAAGCCCCACTATAGCATCCTGTAGTCACCCTGACTCCAAGGAGAGAGCTCACCACCTAACGAGGCAGCCTGTTCCACCTTCTCGTTACTGAGCAGCTCCTGCTGGTGGAAGGCTCACCCTCGCACCCTTGGCTAGAATCTGCCTGCCTGCCTGCCTGCAGTAACCACTTGCTTCCTGGTTCTGGCCCCCGAGGCTCTAAGGAATCAGCCTAATCCCTCTTCCACATGGCAGTCCAGCAGATACTTAGGGACAATTGGAGTGGAGGAATGCAGGATCTGGGGCCAGAGACAGGCCTGGTTGAAATCCTGACTCCACTATTAATCTGTGTGATCTTCAGCAAGTTAGTTAACCTCTCTGATTCAGTTTTTTTTAATCTGTAAAGCTGGGACAATAATGTCTGCCTCATAGAGTGGTCCTGGGAATGAAAATAAATCACAAATAGAAGTTGCTTGGTGTTATTCCATCACCAATTCTCTGACACCAATTGAATGTCCTACAGTTCAACCCAGTTCTGACACTACCCTGAGTTAAAAGGGCACGTAAGAAAAGGCAAAGTCATGAACAAGGCTCCGCCCTCTTTAGAGGCCAGCTACAGGTGTGAACCCCAGGCCATCTGCACTTCCGACCAACTTGACTGTAAATTTGGGGGTTCCCACAACCTCCCTTTCAGTTTCTATAATTCCCTAGAATAACTCACCGAACTCACTGAAAGCGCTATAACGGCAATTGCAGTTTTATTATAAAAGATCCAACTCAGGAATAGCCAGACAAAAGCAGGGTAGGGTCTGGGGGTGGAGGGCGTGGTGCAGAGCTTCCACGCCCCCATCCAGCCCAGCACTGTGCTCACCAACCAGGAAGCTCCCCCGGCCTCACTGTCCAGGGTTCTTTAAAGGGGGTGTGCCTTATTACCAGGCACAACTGATTCAATCATTTGCCACTTGATTGAATGCAATCCCCAGCCCCTCTCCCCTCCTCACTCTGTGGTTGGGATGGGGGTGAAGTTCCAACCTTCTAATCATGTGCTTGGTCTTTCTCAGTGGCCAGTCCCTCCCTTGAAATATCTAAGTGCCCACCATAAGTCACCACATTTGCATAAAAACTCAGACTTGGTGAAAGGGGCTCACGATGACTAAGAAAAGACACTCCTAATGTCTTTTGGACGTTTTAGAAATCCCATGTGTTTTTGAAGCTCTGTGCCAGGAACTGGGGCCAGAGGCCCCTTCTATTCTTTATGACGCCGCACCTGGCCTCACAAGCGCTGGTATCCTGTGATCTTTAGCACCCTGCTTACCCCGTTTCCTTTGTGATCTCCCAGTTGACATGTTCCCGCTATCTGGTCAGAGAACGAGGCATTCTCGTCAGTCTCTTTCTGGATTTTCTTTTTGTTAATATAGTTCAAAATTGAATTAGTTTGGGGACTAAGACATACAATTACAGTTATTTGGTGTGCACCTGTTTACAATTGAATCATAAGCCTCTCATTACTCGAGTTCCTCATGCTACGATGATTCTAGCCCCTAAATGACACATAATAAGAGCAAATGCTGATAGCACTTGCTATGCACCAGGAGCTTTTTGAACTACTTCACATACATTAACTCACCCAATGCTCACAACAACCTAAAGAGAAGTTAAATAGTTGCAATCCCTGTTTAATATATGGGGAAACTGAGGCACAGAGAGGTTAGGTAACTTGCCCAAGATCACACAGCTAATAAGGGGCATAGCTAAGATTTGAACTCATGGTCTGGTTCCAGAGTCCTTGGTTTTAACCACTAAGCTGTGCTGCACACAACTTTGACCACCTCCCAACATTTTGGGAAGGGAAAGAAGGAGCACAGAAGAATGCCTTTGGTTCACAAAACCAAAGAGTTTGCCCAGGCCCCAGCTGTCGTGGTGAGGGAGTCAGAGCTTCCATTTTCTACCCCCTCCCCCATCTGAGCACCTCTGGAGCAGCACTGTGGGGCTGGGCTCTAACGAGTGAAGGCAGGCCTGGAGGTTCCTGTCCATCGGGCCTGGAAGGTCTTCGTTCCTCATGCTTCGTGGGCCAGAGCTACTTCAGAGACTTCACAGCCTGATTCCTGGGAAGTGCAGCCACTCCAAAGGGAAGAGAGAGGACCAGCTTTTTCCTGCCTGGATGAAAAGGATTGAGTCCAGGAGGGTTCAGTACCAGGCTGTGCTGGTCCCAGAGAAGCTGACAGCTCAGGTGGTTCTGGAGCTAGTGGGATTTGGCGTTGCGAGAGGCACAGGGATCTCCACGCCCACATCCAGTGTATCCATTGGGGGGTTGCTTGTTGCTATTTTAAAAATAACATCAAAGATTCGGGGGTGTGAAGGTGCCCAAGAGAATTAAAGGGGACGGATGCAGGGGGGCGATGCCTCTGGAAGAATTTTGGTCTGCAGCGGTGTCTTCCCAGAAGAACCTGGGTGGTGACCCCATGTCTGCATGGCTCTGTTGCATTCCCATTATGTTTGACCTTGCGGTCTCTTCTCTCTTCCCAAGTTCCAGAGATGAAGCTGTTTGGGAGCACGATGGGGGTGAAGTATTCTTAACTCATCCCATGTGCATGGGATAGACTTGAAACCACAAGGTAACAGTCAGTAGGTCATATGTGCTCTTTGCAGATGTTTCTCTTTCAGCATTTGGCTTGAGGAAGAGGAACTGGGGAGATGCAGGAGGAAGGTCTCTTGCTCCAGGAAACCTAGATCCTCCATCCTTCTGCCTTTTCTACATGAGTCCGTCTCTCTCCATATAGTGTCAGAACTGGAAGGGGCCCCAGAGGTCCATTCTGTCCACTCCCCAATTTAGGAATGGACAAAGTGACACCCAAAGAGGGAAATTACTCGCCCAAGTCCATGAACCAGAGAATGTCAGAACTGGGGCAACATTGCAGATGCTGACTTTAGTCCAGAGCTAATTCAACCAGAAACATCCCTGATGGACTCAATCACTCTTCACTTAGATGAAGAATCTGCCTTTACATGTCACAAAGTGTTTGTGACACTCAAACACTTTAGCAACCTGCCAAATATGTCTCAAAATATTTCCTTAGAGACCGTTGGTTTGTTTGTTTGTTTTTGGCTGCCACTGCAAGGTGACTCCTTCTTCCCTTCTCCATCCTCTATCCCATCGACATGGCTGGTAAGGGTGGTGCTAATTGGGGGAGATCTGGTGAGGGCTTTCACAAGGAGCTGACTAATTAGTGACGGAATTAAGATCAGACGTCATGGTTTTGTAAACTTGTAAAGGCAGGTGGTGGTGGCACTTGGAGCCCTCTTGCTGCCCCAGGTCAAGTGTGTGGTGGCAGCAGGTGAATACAGTGGGAGGAGGAGGCCTGGACAGCCATGGGAGGCAGTGCCACCTTGGCAGACTTGCTAGAGATGGCCAGCACCTGGAATGGATGCCTTCTGTTGCATGATACAGCAACTGACATCTAGCCAGTGGTATTTCAACCTGGCTTCCCATTAGAATCACCCAGAGAACTTTTAAAAATCCTGATGATGAGGTCACACCCTGGACTAATAATATTAGAATCTCTGATATCAGTATTTTTCAAAGTTCTCCAGATGATTCCAACGTGCACCCAAGATTGAGATCCCTGCTCCAGGCCGAGGGTTCAGAGCTTCAGCTGACCCTCGAAGGACCTTGTCCATGTGTCTTCCCCTGAACTTGTTACTTGCCTTCTCCAAAGGAGAATGCAAATAATAATAATAAAATCAATCAATCAGTCAATCACCTGAGTGTTCTGGGCTGATGGGATGGACTCCCATTTCTCATGCCCACCCCACTCAGAGGAGCTATAAGGTGGAGGGTAAAGTGCTGACAGAAGCTGGAAGAAGAGATCACAGACAGCTCATGGACAACAAGAATATGCTTTCCTGGTTGTCAGCAAGGCCTCTTTCGTAATGAGCTGTTGGCTGGAATGAAGGCTAAGGCTTGGGCTAACAGGATCAGCTGAGGGGTCAGAGCAGATCAGATCTGGGGAGGCCAGCAGCTGCTCTGAGAGAACAAGAGAGGCTCCATCTCCTTCTGGAATGGAGACCCCAGAGGCAAAGTGAGGGAGGGTCAGGTTAAGGATGAAAGCCAGGTGCCCTGACTCCAGGTAAAGCTCTTTCGTTGGTATCTCCGTACTTGTGTAAAAATTAATTATTGTTCAGTCAAGGCACTTGCCTTCTTTTTTTTTTTTTTTTTGCTGTACGCAGGCCTCTCACTGCTGCGGCCTCTCCCGTTGCGGAGCACAGGCTCCAGACGCGCAGGCCCAGCGGCCATGGCTCACGGGTCCAGCCGCTCCGCGGCATGTGGGATCTTCCCAGACCAGGGCACGAACCCGTGTCCCCTGCATCGGCAGGCGGACTCTCAACCACTGCGCCACCAGGGAAGCCCGGTGTTTATTCTTTCACTGTTTCTCAATATTTATTTACTGGGGTTTAGGAGAAACTTATTTTCCATTAATAAAAATTGCACACCTCTTTTAAACTTAGAATAAGAATCTGATTCTCCAGTGAGACATGTTTTACAGAAACCGATTCACCAGTAATTCTTTTCCAGAGGCGAGAGCAAAGTCAAAGTTGTGAAGAAAAGCACTGCTCAAAGCGTTTCCCGCCTTTTAGAAGTTACCCGTTCTCTTTTCAGTTTTGTGGATTTCCCACCGAATGTTTTTAGAAGGCTTCTTAGAGGGTTTACATTTTAGATCAAGTACGAATTCCCAGTGAATAGCTTTACACTGTGTAGATAAGCATCACAAGATGCCCTCAGAGGTTTGCAGGTCGCGCTCGTACTGGAGGACCCGTCTACTTGAACCCGAGTGTGGCCGCCGAAGCCGGGCGGGTCAGGCAGGGAAGGGCGGGGGACCCCGAGCCGGTGACACATTTTCACTTCGTTGGACGCCCTACAGGCCGGCAGCCGCGGTGCCCAGCCCTCCAACCCGCTGCCCCGCTCACACCCTCCAGGGAAGAGCCGCCTCCCACCGCGAATCTCCCCGAATCCAAGCCCTCTGCCTTAGGAGGCGCGTACCCCGACTGGGAGTACCCTCCTTTTTTCTCTGCAGGATTCCAGGAGTGGATTGTAAACCCACCAGGACAATGAGTGAAGAGCCTGTCCCCGAGGCCGCCTCCCCGCCGTCCGCGCAGGGGCAGCAGTACTTCGATCGTTTCTCCGAGGACGACCCCGAGTACCTGCGCCTTCGCAACCGTGCAGCGGACCTGCGGCAGGACTTCAACCTGATGGAGAAGAAGAAGCGTGTCACCATGATCCTGCAGAGCCCGGTGAGCGGGGTCTGCCCCGGCGGGGCGGGGGAGGAGAAAGGAGGCAGCAGAGGGTGTGGCGAGGGGAGATGAGGGGGACGCTGATTCAGCCGGTGAACCTGAAAGATAAATAACTCCGCTTCCGCTGGCTCAGGGTCGGAGCAATTTTCAGCTCTCCGAGCAAGATGCTCTGGCAACATGGGTGTGTGTCTTTCCCTAGCACTGGCGGAGGGCAAAGCCTGGTTTATATGCAGTGGTTTGGCTCGGTGCCGGGAGGAGGTGGGTCTGAGAGGCAGGAGCCCCGCCTCAGTTTCTTGTGCCCCTTCTTGAGCCTCACTTTCCAGTCTTCCTTTCCCTCTTCACCGAAAGCTGTAACAATTCGAGTAAACCAGCGGCCACCGGGGGGCGCCACGTGGGAGGGTTGGGGCTCCCTTTTCTGAACGCCACAAAGAACTCCATCCTGGCAAATAAGGCTTTGAAAACCCCAGGAGGTGGGGGAGTGGAGGGCACAGCGGGCAAGACCGGATCACCCAGCCGTGACTGGAGTCTGGAGGTCAGCTGGCGCCTGCCTGGCGTGGACACAGAGCTCTTCCTTGAGGCAGGTGGTGCGTTGAGGATGGAGGGTGGAGGGTGGGCCTACTGGACCAGTGAAGCAGGAGGGTGGTGCAGGCCCTCGGAGGGGGAGGAAGAGCAGTGTGGACAGAGGCAAGGGGGAGTCTCAGGGCAGTAAAGGTGGGGGGTCCGCAGGCAACAGTGCATGATCCTAAGTGTTGGGAAGCTCAGGGGCGGAGCTGGCATCTCCAGGTACCTGCCAGGATGAGATCTGCCTCAGCCACTACCCGGCTTTTCTGAGACCCTGGTTGAGAGCACACTGTGAATGCTCGGGCCTCACAGAGGAGTGCTAAGGGGGATGGGCCCGAGGTCTTGGTGACAGGTGACACCATGTTGGGGAGTCTGGAGGAAAATGGCAGCTGCTAAAAACGTTGGGATGACAGAAACTCTGAGGGAGACTAGAAGGGATGGCGGGTGTGGTAGGAGAAGTGGCAGAGTTAGTACCAACCCAAGTTTGGGGGCCTGAAGGATGGGACTCTATTCTCAGGCAGGAGATGGGGACAGGAGGAGGTCATGCTTCTTCTGTCCTTTTGTAGATTCCCCAACACCTAAGTGGCTCCCCATTTCCTCCTGAGTGTTCCCTGCTGCCACCTGGTGGACAGGCATGCCCTATTTGTGGCCTGATGGTCTGAAAAGCCCGGCTTAGAGTAGCGGGACATCAGAAGTGGAAGTGACCTCTGAGGTCATCAAATCCTGAATATGAAGAAACTGAGGCCCAGAAGAGCCATCGGCCTGGCTAGCGGACAGGAAAGATGGCATACTTTTTCATTCAATTCTGCTTTTTAAAAAGTCTTTTAATTACTAAAGTGAAGTCCTGCCATGTCTGCTGGATGGGCAGGGGAGGGGGTCTAGGCTATCCCTGAGACACAGGAAGGACCAGGAGTCTGGAGTATTGCCCATGAGGCAAAGGAACAGGATTCATTCCCAGCATCTCCTTACTGCTCCCCACACAGCAGTCTGGGGAGGCTCCTGAGGTCCCAGTGGGATTGCCCGGTGCCCCCTGGGACCTAGATATCCCACATGTGGTCCTAGCCTAGCTGACCCAAGGGCTAGGGGTGGGCACTTGGGAGAGGGGCCCTCTGTCTTCCACAAGAGGCACACTGGGAGGACCAGCGACTCGGGGGCCTGCTTCAGTCTTTCAGGGAGGAGCTGGAAGGCCTCATCCAGGAGCAGATGAAGAAGGGGAACAACTCCTCCAACATCTGGGCCCTGCGGCAGATCGCGGACTTCATGGCCAGCACCTCCCACGCAGTCTTCCCAACATCTTCCATGAGTACGTGGGGGAGCTGGGGAGCTGCCAGGAGCAGAGGTAGTGGAAGTGGGGGAGGGAAAGGCGCAGTCAAAAGCGGCTTGGTTGCCGCCGGCCTACGCAGTGAGCGCTGCAGCTGCATTAACAGACCTGGGGGAGCTGGGCCGCAGCCAGAGAGATATCTGCCTCTGCTTCTGATGCTGCTGCGATTTAAAGAGCCCAGGAGGATTACCCCTGATGCCCAGAAATCGGAGGGCAGGGGGTGGTGGAGACTTAAGGGAGAACCCAGTTCGGGTTCTGCTGGGGGCGGGCGGAGGATGACACCGTGTCACTGCAATGAGAGGCAGGGCGGCCTATGTATGGTCCCTCCACCCCCACCCCTCGTAAGCGGATTAGCATGGAGGGAAGAGCTTTGCAACTCAAGGTCCCTTGCACCATTGCACAGCCGCTGCTTGAGGCCCAGGAGTGGACAGTGGAGAGTTAGGGTTCTGCTCTCTGTTACTCGAGCTATGGGCACAGAACCTAAGAAAATCCTTGTGTCCTCACAGCATCCAGCCCTAAGGCTGATCTTCCCTCAATCCCCTGGCGTCACTCCCTTGGAGATGGAGTGGGGGGGGGGGCAGATGGGAGGCCATTGGAGCCATTGTCTCCTCACCCACTGGACGCGCCAACCTGACTCCGTAGACAAGGGCCAAGAGCAGCCAGGGCTAGGCACGAACACATCTTCCTTGGCTCTGAAGCTCTGCCCACAACCTTTAAGAAACAGACATCGAAAAATACTTCCCCTCAGCAAGATGAATATAGGACTATAGTTGAAAATTAGGAAAATAGTTGAGAAAGGGTAATAAAAATTACTGTACTGTGTTCTTACAACCAAGAAATTACTATTATCAATATTTTGGTGTATATCCTTCCAGCCTTTTTCTCTTAACATATACAGACTATGCCAAAAAAAGTGGAATCGCATTATCCATACAAATTTAATAGCCTTAGCATATCTTGACTAATTTTTCACATAATAAAATATGGTTCTATAGCATAATTTTTGGTGGATGTATACTCTTCTGTACATGGCTGAATATGCCACAGTTTATTTAATCAGTTTCCCATTTTTGGACTTTTAGGTGGTTTCCAGCTTTTTGCTATTATGAATGACAATGCAATAAACATCCTTGTAAATAAATCTGCGAGTATATCCATGACTATTTTCTTAAGATAAATTACTAGAAGTAGAATTGCTAGACTGAATTATACGCATGTTTTAAAGGCAGCAATGCATAATGCCAAATTACCCTGGAGAAAGATGGAATGAATTTACATTCCTACCAGAAATGCAAGAGTACCCATTTCCTCCACCCTGATCTGTAGTCTGTGTTACCATTTGTTTCATCCTCATGATATGATGGGTGATGAATAGTACTTTGTGTTTTAATCTGCATTTGATTACTATAGAGATTGAATATATTTTCATATACATATTGGGTATGATTTTCTTTTTGTACTAAATTGCCTGTCACATCCTTTGCCAATTTTTCTACTTGCATATTCTTTTCTTACAGATTTAAAAATCATAAAGTAAGGCTAGTTCCCTACTATCTGTCAGATACATTGCAGATTTTTTTCCAGTGTCTCCTTTGCCTTTTAATTTTGTTCATGATATCTTTGTGTTGCAGAATTCTTTAATTTCCATGTAGTTGAATCCATTATTATTTTCCTTTGTGTTTTCTGCTTTTGATTGCATACTTAGAAACACCTTCCCTATGTTTTATCATCCAATAAAATACCCTTAATTATTCATTTGCCAATTTTTCTCAACCATTGTTTAAGTTGATTCTTTAAAATGACTTTAGAAGTATTTTGTCAGGTCTCTCCATCCACCTCAAAAAATTCCTTTTGGGATTTTGATTGGGATTACATTAAATGAATAGATTAATTTGGTGGAGAATTTATAAATGTACAACTTTATATTAGAATGTAAACTCCGTGGCGGGGAGGATATATGTATGTTTTGTTCACCGTTAGAGTAGTGTCCTGGACTTAGAAAAGTAGCACCTGGCATATAACAGGTGCTTAAAAAATATGTGCATGAATGAATTTTAAATCTTTTCAGAAATGATGTGTGTCTTCTATTTATTTAAATCTTTTTAAATGTCCATCAGAAAAGCTAGTAGTTATTTTCTTATAGTCCTTACTAATTTCTTGTTAAGTTTATCCTGGAAATTTTATGTAACTTTGTCATTTTAAGTGATTCTCCATTCAACTTTTTTTCTGGTTATAGCTGTCATCTAGGGAAATCGTTGGAGATATATGTATTTATATATTATTTAAACTAGCCGCTTACTGGACTCTTAAATTCTGGTATGTTCTCAATTCTTTGGGGCTTTGTATATAGAAAAATCACATAATCAGCAAATAATGGTCATTTTGCATCCTTCAATCCAACATTTACCCTTTGGTTTATTTTTCCAGTTTTCTCATTGCATCCGTTAGAACTCTCAGAACAATGTTTAATAATAGATTAGAGAGTAATCATCCTTGTCTTGTTTCTGACTTCAATGGAAATTTTTTTACCACAAGAGTTTGAGACAGTTACTCTTTATCATGTTGAGAAAATATCTTTGTATTCTAGTTCAATATGGGTTTTTCTCAGAAATGGATATTGAATTTTATAAAATGCATTTTGGGTATTTATTGATTTTTCTTTCCTTGATGTGGTGAATTATATTAATAGATTTCTGAATATTGAACTCTTTTTTTCATTCCTGAAATAAATCATTCATGGTTTTGATGCATTCTTTTAAAAATACTCTTCTGGGTTTGATTTGCTGGAATTTTATTAATTTTTGCATCCATACACATGATAAAAAGCAGTTCACTTTTTGGGCAGCCTTTGTTTAGTATTGGTATTAAGACTATAATTTCCTAAGATGAATCAGGGTGATCCCCACCCATTTCTTTTCCCTAATGGAGTTTAAATTAGATAGGAAGTCTCTGCTCTTTTAAGATTTATTATTCACTTATAAAGCTATCCAGATATGGAATATTTGGATAACATTTTTTTTCTGTTTCATTTAAAGTTCTTAAAATTTTATTTAGCTGCTTCTTGAGTAAATTTTGGTCATATTTTATATAAAATAATCCATTTCATGTGCCTTTAAAAAATTATTAGCCTGATTTACAATATTATTTTTATTACTTAAACCTTCTACTGTGGCTATGACATCCCATTCTCATTCCTGATGCTGTGTATTCCCACTTCCTCTTTATTGGCCAATCCAGATGTTGGTTTCCTCATAGATCTTCTCACATAAGCCAATTCTTGGATTTACATATTGGTTCTACTAACTTTCTTGTTTTCTGATTTACTGATTTTGTTTTTATACTCATTAATTCTTTTCCATAACTCTTCTTTGGTTTATTTTGTTCTTTATGTTTTTCTACAATAGAATAAAATGGATTTGATTATTTTCATATTTAATTCAATAATAAAGGCATTTAAGACTATAAATTTTTTTCTCTGAGTATAAATTTGGTCCTATCCCATAAGTTTTGACATGTAGTATTTCCTTTATTGTTAATTTCTAGGTAGTTTGCAGTTGCTGTTTTGGTTTTATTTTTATTCTAAAATAAAATAAACACACTCCGAGAGTGTGTTTTCTCATTTCTAAGCATTGGAATTTGTATTCTTTTGAAGATTTGCTGATAATGTCTAGTTTTATTGCATTATGTTTAGACAATGTAGCCTACTTAATGTCTATGTTGGGGATTTATTGAGATTTTCTTTGTGCCCTAATAATATCATACTTAAATGATATATGGGTGTAGACTCTATCTCTGGGACATAGTATTTAATCTTCATCCTCATTTATTGTTTTTGATTTTATAAAGAATTAATGTCTCCCACTGTATTTTATTTCTGTTCATTTCTCTGTTTCTGATAGCTTTTGCTTTGAATATCTTGAAACGCTTTTCAAAGTATACATGTTTTTATAGCTATATCTTCATTATGGATTATGCCTTTAATCCATGTAAAATGACCTACAAAATGATCCTTTTTGTCCAAAAGAATATCCTTTTCCTTGGCTTCTACTTTGATCATGTTATGGCTCTATTTATCTTTTTGTTTATATTTGCCTTGGCATACTTTTGATGGTCCCTTTATTTTTACCTGTTTTGTGTCACTTTATTGTAGTATTTGTTAGTTTTTTTAAATCTCCTATAGTACTGTCTTTGACATGTGTTGCTGTAGCAGAGAAGTCTGAAACAGTCTATTATTGGTTCCTTTGTAGGTAACCAATTGTTTTTCTAGGTGCTTGTGGATTTTCCCCCTTACCCTTGTATTTCAAGACTGTGTCAGGAAGCATATAATTGTAGGCTTTTCTTTTAATGGACTTTTCCCCCCTGAAATGCAGTAAGTTGTTTCAGTTTTTATATATATAGGTTTTTTTTTTCAATTCTGAACTTTTTTCTTCTATTATATCAGTACTTATAACTTATATGCCAGATCCTCTGGTCTTTGTCTCCCATATCTATCATATTCTTTCTCATCACTTTCATATCTCTGACCTTATACTCTTCCTTTTGAGAGAGAACTAGGGCTGACCAGCATTCCCATCACCTCACTGATTAGCAACTGCCAGGAAAACAGTTGGATGCCTGAAAATCTTGTTGGTGCCAGGGTATCTGAGTCAGGGAATGTGGAGAGGGAACCTTTCACGTGTCCAGAGTTCAAGCCCGGAGAGGTTGTTCTTTGTCCATTTGCCTTAGAATTTTCTTTGCCTGGTTGGTTTTGGGTTTTTTGGTTGTTTTGTTTTTGTTGTTTTTTTCTAAATAGTGTGTCCTTCAGGCTTAGCTTTCAGGGGGGTTGGTGGATTTTCATCTTTTTCTGTGTTTTCTTAGGTACTTTGAAATAATGGCCCAGTTAGATTTTCACTTTAGTGAGGCTGGTCACAATAAGCGCTCTTTCTATGAAGACCCTGAGCACAGAGGACCGGGGACTCCTGTGGAACCCTCTGGTCTATTCTGGGCCTGTGGGTGGGTAGTCCTCATGGGGAAGCTCCACAGGGTTGGGGAGGGGACTCTTTGATACGGGACACAGAGGACATGACAGAGTGAGTGTTTTCAGTCCTATTCTGGCCTCCTGCCATCTCCAGGGCTCCATAGTTATTTCTAAGAGAAGGATTCAAAGGACTCTGGGTCTGAAGGCTCTCCCAACAATAGCCTCCCTCCCTTCCAGCTTTGCCTGGGGGCCTTATGCCTCCCAGCTTGCTGCAGGGGGTGAAGCAAAGAGGTAAATACTTATCTGGGGAACTAGAGAGGAGGCAGGCATCCCAGGTCGGTCAGTTTGAATTAGAAACCCTTGATTCTTGGGTTTCGTTGTTGCTCTCCTTGCCAGTTTAGCTGGGCCTTTGGACCACTACTGTCCCTGTCAACTTCGTGTACCGGACACATGCACTGGAGGCGTACCACCGTTGGTGGGCACAGGCCCTTTGGGGGCATCTTCCTGACATGGGGTGTTCAAGGCTTGCTCTGCTTGCTTTAGGCCCCCAGTCCACCCTCATATTTGCAGACCGTGTCGTCATTTCAACTAATGGCAAACCTGATAGAGGACATACATCACATGGTGTGACAGTGAGGTTTATGGAGCTGGTGGAAGCTTCCAAAGAGCATTTTAATCCATTAACGGTTTTAGTGGGAAGCTGGGAGAGACAGCATCAGGAGGCTCCCAGCCAGACATCATCTTAAGCCGGAACCCTTTCCTATTGATTCTTTTATTGTTTCCTAGACACTGATTAATTGGAGTTCTGGGGCTCAGATGCCCTCTTCTGCCTTCCTGAGGCATGCAGGCAGCGGTCATCGTGGTTAATGGGACAGACTGAGTGTCAACTCCTAGACCCTCTGGGTGCCCTGACTATCAAATGCTCTAGGCTCATTTCCATATTACTTCCACATCCCTCTGAATTCCCCAAAAGAGCCATAACTAACCAAGGGACTGCATATCCAGAGGGGAGCCGATGTGGCCCCCCCGGGGCCTCCAGCCCCTCAGCCAGCACAGCTACACTGACTTCTGGAAGTTCATGACTTGTCAGAAAAACTTGACGAATTTACTTCCTGGTTGACTTGACTTTCTGTCTGCCCTGTTTCCAAATTAGAGAAAAAGTTATATTACATGGTATAGTTAAAACAATATGATAATGATTAGTAACTTCTTCATTAAAACTGATAAAATATACTCGTATTTCCACTCAGAAATTTATTTATGCTTTTATTCAATGTCCATCTCTAGGGTTTGTGGTCAGCTTGGCCTTCTGAGAAACTTTCATTCTGTGGCCTTGAGTCTGGCCATGATTTTTGACCCAAAGCAATGCCATTCTTCCCCGAAGGAGCAGAGGACCTTACTGGGCACAGCTATCCATTCTGTGGATTTTCTCCTCTGGAGTCAGGGTCAAAGAATGTTGAATTCCCTGAAGTCTCGTGTGTGGTTGTAGTGCCAGTGAGAATTTGAGAGGACGGGGGCAGGGCAGGGGAGGGCAGACGGGAGCCCCCGACCCAAAAGATGCCCTGTGCCCCTGCAGACTTCTCCATGATGACGCCCATCAATGACCTCCACACAGCCGATTCCTTGAACCTGGCCAAGGGGGAGCGGCTCATGCGGTGTAAGATCAGCAGTGTCTACCGCCTCCTGGACCTGTACGGCTGGGCCCAGCTGAGTGACACCTACGTCACGGTAAGGAGAGCATTTGGGGGTGAGGTGGGGCAATGTGTGTGACCCCCACCAAATCCAAAGGGAAAACTTCTTATCTTTGGCATGGCCATGGCACTGCTGGTGGCCTTTGGCCAAAATTCAATGAGCCCTTCCAAGGTTTCTAACCACTGCGGTTTCCTGAGACAGATAACCTGCCCAGTGGGCACGTCTCCGGATGAGGAGCCAGGAATTTCTGGATCCTATTTCTAGGGCTACCCTTGACCATTGGGAGATTCCTCCTGTAGTTCCATTTCCCCAGCTCCAAATAAAGCTGAGTCCTCTTCATCTCTTATGGGTCAGGGAGAAGTAAGAGTTCTTGGGGGGAAGATTTGGGTGCAGTGGATTTAGGGAAAGAGGGGATTCAAGCAGTATGGCATTGGAAATGACCCCTCTCCCTCCTTGCCTCTGAGAACACGTGTCTTTCCTCCAGTTGAGGGTCAGCAAGGAGCAGGACCACTTCCTGATCAGCCCTAAGGGAGTTTCGTGCAACGAAGTCACAGCATCCAGCCTGGTGAGTACGGTCCGGCCTGTCACCACCCATTTCTTGCTGAGATGACAGTACTCTCTCTGCTCCTACGGTGAGAGGTCATCTCCAAGGCAGCCACTGCCATCCTGTCCTTCTTGCAGTTTGCAATCTAGCGGGACAGAGAAGTCACATGGACGCAAAACAAACTGAGCGCAGAGCATGATGTGATCAAGAGACGAAATGGGAGGTGCAGGCTGCAAGCGCAGTGGGAGGGCGAGGGGAGAAGAGATGAGCCTGGAGGCCTCTGAGCCCGGGATTGGACAAAGGCTGGGAGTCGGGAAGCCTTCCAGCTGAGGGGATACATTAGAACAACAGCCAGTGCTTTGTCCCAAAGCAGTGCAAGACTCTTCTAGTGCCGGTGCCCAGAGAGAGAGCTTCTAGGCCCCCTTTCTGTCCTCCTGCCCCTTTTAGGCGTGGTAGGAAGAAACTTCCAGAATCGGTTTCGATCAGGAAAGATTTCTGGGTGTGGGGGTGGGGGGAGAAGAGAGCAGTCTAGGGACTGGCTTAGAAGCAGAAGAAGTCGAGTTCAGGTGCATTTTTACATTGACACAAAGTTGTTTTTGTCTGTGCTTAGACGCGATTAAGGAGTGGCTTTTGTCTTCTGTGTCACAGTCAAAAGTGGCCGTCTCTGGGGATGATGTTCTATGAGATTGTTAATGTTAGGCAGCGCCATGGCTTAGGTAGGTGCCAGGTCAGCCGCAGCGACCAGCAGTTGTGTGTGTGTGTGTGTGTGTGTGCGCGCGCGCCCACCCGTGCGCGTGTGTTTTCACCATGACACCCACAACCCCTTGGAGTCAAAAGCAGATTGTAAGACCAGTGACTGCTCTCCATGTGTCCTTTAAGACCTAGCTTTCGGGTGACTGGTAAATGGGTGTTCATTACATGATCCTCTTTACCTCTGTGTGTGATTAAAAATTTTTCAAAATAAAAAGTGGGAAAAAAAGGAAAAAGGTTCAGTTTAGATGTTCTTCCCTTTAATAGGAGGAATTAAAGACTCCTCCTATCTGCTTCTAGAGAATTCTGTGAATGATTCTCCTCCTGCAGGGCTATCACTGGGATCTTGTTAGAAATGCAGACTCTCAGGCCGAGTTCTTGGCCTACGGAATCCAAATCTGCATTTTGACAGGATCTCCAGGTGATTCTTTTTTTTAAATCAAAGTACAGTCGATTTACAATGTTGTATTAATTTCTGCTGTACAGCAAAGTGATTCAGTTATACATGTATATGCATTCTTTTTTTATATATTTTTTCCATTATGGTTTATCACAGGATATTGAATATAGTTCTCTGTGCTATACAGTAGGACCTTGTTGTTTATCCATTCTATATATAAAAGCTTCCATCTGCTAACCCCAGCCTCCCACTCCATCCCTCCCCCAACCCCTCCCCCCGTGGCAACCACCAGTCTCTTCTCTATGTCCCTGATTCTGTTTCATAGATAGGTTCATTTGGGTCATATTTTAGATTCCACAGATAAGTGATATCATATGGTATTTGTCTTTCTCTTTCTGACTGACTTCACTTAGTATGATAATCTCTAGTTGCATCCAGGTGATTGAAGTTTGAGAAACTCTGCTCTAGCATTTTTCAATGCTGCATTATAATCGCCTTTGTTTCCCAGTAGCCTGTGTGCTCACCCTGCAGGCAGGAATGGGTCTCTTGCCCCCCACATAAAGCACGTCCATTGCCCGTGGTATGGTGGAGAGTGGACACAGGTGGGTGGGCGTGTGCCTGGCCCACCTGCGGGGAGGGGAATGAGGGGCCTCTGCCTGCTGGTGGCCGGAAGTCTCTCTTCGCCCCGGCCCAGATCAAGGTGAACATCCTGGGAGAGGTGGTGGAGAAGGGCAGCAGCTGCTTCCCAGTGGACACCACGGGCTTCTGCCTGCACTCGGCCATCTACGCCGCCAGACCCGACGTGCGCTGTGTCATCCACCTGCATACTCCGGCCACGGCGGCGGTGAGTGTCAGCTCTTCAGCCAGCATTTCAGTCCCCCAGGCTGGCGGCAGACCCATGGCACCTGTCCCTCCGAGGGTCTCCCTGAAGAAAGACATAAGCCCCCAAGCTAGGAGCAAGTTCGCCATATAAAACAGTTCTGGAAAGATTCCCTGGAACTCAGAGCAAGGTGAGGAGGGGACACCCAACATGGGAACCTCCTCCTCTGCATTTTCTAACTATGGAAGTCTAGGTGAGGGGAGACAAGGTGAAGATGTGTAAAGTCTTCCCTGCTGCACCCCGCACCTGCTACATACGCAAACCAGTGCCACAGGCTTGGGTGACGGCACCTTCCGAGTGTCTGGGAACTGGGAGAGAGCAGAGGGAAGACCCTCAAGGAGCAAGCTGTCCCCCAAGGGTCTCTGGGCATTTCTCCATGTCTACCTGAGACGCTGCGGTGCCCCTGGAAAGACAGCAGACAGCCAGTCTCGGTGTTCCCTCAACCCTCACCCTCAGGCCACATGCCTACAGGGGCAAAAAAGACCTGTCACTGGCCTGTGGTTTTTTCCGCAAATCACTCCACTTACAAGCACTCAGACCTTCCAGAATTCGGACTAAGACTGCATGTTGTATTCGTGCCAAGTATCCATTTCTGCAGAGCCGGGGCTTACACGAGGGGCAAGATGAGTGAAGGGGGGCGAGCGGCTCTCCTAACCTCTCCACGCTCCTTGCTTTTAATAAAAGGCGGGGTTTGGGGCATGGCCGTTTCAGCCTGCGTTTTAACCCTGTTCTCTGGCACTTGCATTGCTCCGTTGCCGGTAAAATGGGGGCTTCTCAATGGGCCTCCCTGTTAGTGAAGAATCGTGGCTGTTGATACACTGACCCAAGGCTGAGGGTCTCGCGCAACCCACCCCAGGGACCCTGGACCCTGCTTCAGCCCTGCCTGGTGCCAACTCCACCAGCCTTGCCTCTTCCCGGGTCCTAGGACAAGAGCCAAGCAGGGGTGGACAGCAGCACGCCATCCCTCCAGTGTATGCTTTGCAGCAGTTTTAGAAGGTGATGTCTTGACATGGCAGCTGGGAAAAGTGTGATGAAAAGGCTTTAGAGGAAGTAGTGAGAAAACAAGAGCCTCGCCAAGGGGAGGGGGTGCCTTTTCTCGTGCGCTCGCTCCCTCCCCTGCCACGTCCCCAGACAGAACTTGACTGTGCTGCTCTGAGGCCAGGGCGACTGTGACAGAGGGGCGAGGAGGGGGGTGGAGCTGCTGCGCTAAACATTCATTCCGTCGTCTCACTACAGGTGTCAGCCATGAAGTGGGGCCTCCTGCCGGTGTCCCACAACGCCCTGCTGGTGGGGGACATGGCCTATTATGACTTCAATGGCGAGATGGAGCAGGAAGCCGATCGGATCAACCTGCAGAAGTGCCTTGGACCCACCTGCAAGGTTCGGCTCAGCTGTTCTGGGAAGATGCTCTGGGTGGGATTGTCAAAAACCGACATCACAAGAGCGACAAATGTTCATTGGAAAATGTTTATAAGTTGCAGATAAACAGCAATAACGACAAATGACATAAAACTCTTTCACCCTACCCTGCGATTTGGGTGCACAGCCCCATAACTATTCATATAGATTTAGAAAACTAGGATTATAAAATATATTCTCCCTTTTCCCCTTAGCGATATACAGTAAACGCCCTTGTATGTTACTAAATACTTTCTAATCACTAGTTTAAATTATTCTTCATTGTATGAATGGCTGCGCCGCTATTGACCTACACAGTCCTCTATGGTTGGACATTGAAAAGTTTTCCCCCAAATATTCTCTGAATATAAACAACTCTGTGATGAAAATTCTTTCAGCTACATCTTTGTATTTGCTTGGGATGATTTCCTTAGGATAAACTCCTTACTTCATTAAGATAAAGTCTTACTTCATAGTACCAAATTGTCCTCTCCTCCGGCCATGACTAGTACTGGAGAATGCCATTTCCCTACAGTCTCCCCAAACTTGACTCTTATCACTTTTTTTGTTTTTGCTAACTTGATAGAGATAAACAGAATCTCATTATTATTGCTTGATTTAAGTCTGAAGGCCTCTTTTATAACAGCATGTAATTATGGCTGTTGAGCTTAGGATGGGAAGTTTCATAGCCAAGCCTGGGTGGGTGGGCGCTTGCCCGCTTCCTTGAAAGGCACTCACTCCCAGAGTCATTTTCCATCTGAGAGTCCCTGTCTTCCCATCTCTCACATAGAGCAGAAATCCCTGCCATTCTCTGAAGCCTCATTAGCAGTGCCAGGAGAGGGGTGATGTTCACAGTTGTGAAATGGTACAAAAATTTAAGAGATGGGGCATTCACAAAAGATCTGCAAAATCTTGGAGCAAAAGTCGCGGTCTCTTTCCATCTCTCTGGCTCTTGAGACGAAAAAACTCCCGCTGTTTTCAGCGAGAGTGGATGTGAAGATTAGGCCACTGGGCCCCAGCCCAGGTGCTGCAAGGACAGATCTGATACGTGGGTCTGTGGCCCAACTCCCAGGTGGGTGTCACCTAGGTATCTTTCAGAGAGTTCTCAAGGATAAAACCAACCAAGAAGAGTTTCCAACAGGGAGGATGCACCTGGACCTTGGTATAAATTCATTTCTGTTTTTTTCCCCCTTTTAGATCTGCCTGCCCCTGGCTGAGCTACAAACATCGCTCCATCAGGGGGAGCCTGGGTTCTGGTTCCAACTCTGCCCCTAATTAGCTGGGAGACTTTCAATTTCTTTAGGCTTCTCTTTCCTCATTAGTAAAACTAGTAAGTTAGATTAGAAAGTCATTGTGGCCTCTTTCATGGAACTGTAGGATCTTAGAGCTGCCAGGGCCTCACGGAATTCGTGGAGAGGAAGCCTGAGGGCCAGAAAACAGGGAACCCAACTCACCTGTGTCTGCAGAGACACCTCTCAGAGGACCACCCCCTTGGGTTTGACTCACAAGCCCACTGAGTTACAGGGGGGCAAGTGCTTTTGAGGTAGGACCCTTGTATTCAACAGCAAGTCATTTCATTCACTTTAACACAAACATTCGTTTTTCAGACTTTAAGCTCTTCAGGGCCTAAAAACCCAGGCCTTGCCCAAAGAAATCCACCAAGCTATTCAGTCTCAGTTTTCAAAAGCATCTTCAGTTTTTTAGGGTGGATGCTTTAAACGTTCGTTTGGGTGGATATTAAAACTCATGGGGTGGGTGGGTAGCATTCGGTGTTTGTACAGGGAGAATGAGTAAGGAATTGGGGGGGGGGGGCGTGTGCTCCAGGATTGGCTATGAAATTGATCCGAATAAAATGAAAAATCTCTCCCTCTTAACTCAAGTTTGGAAGGCTTAAAGTTTTCATTGGCTGTCTGCTCCTGTGCAGATCCTGGTGCTAAGAAACCATGGAGTGGTTGCTCTGGGGGACACCGTAGAGGAGGCGTTTTATAAGATCTTCCACCTGCAGGCTGCGTGTGAGATACAGGTGAGCAATTCCTCTGGGGTGTGGGCCCAGGAGGGACCCTGACAGGGGCCTGGGGACAAAGGTGGCAGCCCCGTGGGCCGTGATTTAGGGAGACCTTTGAGCGGGGCCCTCTGAAAGCCTCACCCTATTTCTCTGCCTTGGCACCACCTGATTCTTCTAAAGTTTCACATTTGGAATCAGTTTTGTACCTTTAAAATTTTCTACTGCCATTGTCTAACAACCCACACCCAACTCTTGGGGATCAGTGCTCAGGAGGGGGTGCTGCCTGGGCTCATCAGTAGGACAGTGGGAGGAACTGTACTTCCCATGCTCCTGTATAACCTGGGGTGTACCTGTTACCTCCAGCTGTGCCCCACAGACACCACACAGGTAAGTCTTCTTTCCTTTCTTTGTTTGGAGAAGGGTAGTTTGCAAAGACCATGAATGTGGTCAAGTCCAGAAAGAGAAGTGGAAAGGCCAAAGTAGAGTGTTGACATGGCAGGCCTGACCCCAGGGCAGCCCCAGGGTGATGTCCAGGGAGCCCATGGTGAAGTTCTCCTAACTGGTAAAGGATGAGATAGAGGGTGGGTGGGGAGTGTCAGTAGTCGTGGGACCCCTAGAAGACTTGATGGAGAAGCAATAGGAAAACACACATCCTGTAGTTTCATCAAATTACCAGGTAGTGTTGGATAAGCCAAGCATATGCTCCTTCCAGTGTGGCAAGCCGTCAGGTGAGTAGGGGGGTCTTGCACGACTGACTGGGCTCCATCCTTCCCAGCCTGCGCTCTGTGCTCTTGGGTCAGGGACTTGCCCTCTGCAAACCTCCATTTCCTCAACCTCAGACCTGGGTCTAGAGAGACCTTGTGAGGATGGCCTTTCAGACAAGGAGAGGTGTTGCCGATGGTATTTTTAGGACTCGGTTGACAGAGGGAGAGGCTAGCTGCTCCAGGGTGAGTCGGCTCTTTGCAGGGCCCTTCTGGTGTCCCATCTGCCCTCTCCTGGCTGGTCTGGGCAGAGCAGTGCCCCAAGGAAGACGGCCTGCCCCTCTCTTGGGCGTTATGGGGGAAGAATGGGATAATCCCAGAAGCATCACTAGTGGAGGCTCTACAAGTGGGACCTTTCTCAGTGGTTTTTGAAGGATATGTTGAGAGGACAGTGATGAAGAAATGTTAGAGGAGGTGGTGTGAGACCCCCCTGACTCCCCATCCCCCATCCAATAATGCTGGCCCTGAACTCTGACCCCTGAGTGTTGTTAGAACCTGGCAGAGCCTCTGATATGCCTACTTTCCCTTCTCCACATCTGAAGAGTTGCCCATCTTTCTTCTGAAGAAGAGGCTTCCATGAGAAAATATCTCATGAAAAAGAATGAATGGAGAGAGGTTCCCGGGTGTCCCCCCCCCCACCACACGGTGAAGGATGCCTTCCCCAGGCTCCAGATCCCCAGAAATGGCCACTGTGCAATTTAAGCAAAGGGAAGAGGGCCATCTAGCAGCTGGGGAGATGAAGGGCAGAGCTGCCAGCTACACTTTCCTGGACAGCCCCAGCTGCTTCTCTTGGCCCTGTCTGCTGTCACTTCCTTTTCAGTCAGGACTGGTTTGATGTAACCTTTTAAAAGCGCATCAGGCGATGGGGACAGATAACCCGAGGAAAGCGCCAGTGGATTTTTTTCAGCAGGTGGAGCAGGAAGGCTTCTAGAGGGTGAAATGAAGCTGGAAGTTGTGGGAAAAAAACAGGAGAGATTGGACGAAGAGTGTGGGTGCATTAAGGCTCGGAAGAGCCCAGGTACGGCAGCCTGCAGATGCTGTTGGGACTGCAGTCCCTGGAAGGGTCATTTCTGGTCAAATGACCAGCACCGAAATTCTGTTTCCATCATGACTAGTGTTCTCCCTCAGTGGCCTTGGCAAACAAGCAAATGCGTCCATGGTCATTTCAGCGGTTCGAGGCTAAGAGCCTATTCCATTCTCCTGGGGACAGCGTTCTCTTTGCTCCCCATCGGTTTGGGGTTCCAGGAAACTGGGTCATCCTCTGCTGAGAGAGGCAGCTCCCTGCTCTGTTCACAGGCAGATGAGAAGAAGCTCAGGCGATTCTCCATCTGCTACCCATCACCATGGAAACGGATGGGGGAAGGGGGAGGTGAGAGGAGGCAGCTCTTGCAAGGGTGTGGGCAGTTTTCTCCTCCTCTATGAATGACCAGTCTCCAGGCGGTATTGCTTCTCAGCCTTCCATGGTAAAACCTCAGAATTTATTTATCATAAATATTTCTACGGCACCCCGTATGCACCAGGTGCTATTCTAAGTACTTTACGAATATTACCTTAAATAATCCTCACGAGGTAGATACTATTTTCATTTTACAGATGAGAAAGCTGAGGCACAGGGAGGGTAAATAGCTGCTGAAAGTCACACAGCAAGTAGGTGGCAGAGCCAGGATCCAAACCCAGACAGCCTGGTACCCAGGTCCTATGTCCTAAACACCACATTGCACTGCCTCTCAGGAAGGCAAGCGTCGGGGGGAAAGGTCAGCTGTCAGGTTGGGACCTCTCTTCAGGGAGCTGGCACTGCAAGTCAGGCTTTCAGGGTCCCAGAGCTGGAGCCCTGCCTTGGCCAGGTAAGGGTCCAGGATGAACTTGGTAATTGATCAACCAGCTGGGATTCACTAGCTTTGAGAGTGCGTTTCCAGGTGCTCAGCCGCGGTGCCAGGTGTGAGGGACTTCAGAATTAGAAAACACGGTCAGCAGAGGGCAGAACTGGGACCAGTGAATGAACATAATAAAAAGGTAGATTTCAACTCAGGGTAATCTATATCAACTCACTGTAACCCTTCTAACATTTGGACAACAGGCACGGAGCTGACCACTTCTAGGGATACTAGACAAGGACTCATTTTTGGTGAGAGAACGGAATAAAAGGCCTCGACGTCTCTATATTTGTAGGGTGTGGAGTCATCTTTTTAAGATAAAAATGGAGGCTTCCAGAGGACACATGCCTTGGATGAAGAGAGCGTGGAAATGCTTGTTGTTGCTTCTTCCTCTTCACAGAGTGATGGGGGTCACCGTGGAAACGCTGCCTGGTTGCCCTCTAGGAAGTCTCACAGGGGCCACGTGTTACACTGGTGAATTTAACACACTCTGGAGTGTGTCCAGGATCCTCATGTGTTCATAGACCCGTATTTGTCAGCAAGCTACACTGCATTCTTTTCATTTTCAGTGAAACAATAACTGGCACAAAAACTGGAACACTGAAAGTTTATATAATCAGAGCCGTTCCCCCATAACAAGCAGGTTTACATGGGATATCAAATATTAATCAGAATGCTGGGGTCTTGATGTGCAGTGTAAAACTCCAGCTTCACTACCTACAATACTTGGAAAGCACCATCTCTCTCTGGACTTACCCAGGAAGCCAAACCATGACCAATTATATCTGAGTGGCAGATACAGGGAGTAAATAGAATGTGCTTTTAGATGAGCATGGAATTAGAAAATAAGATCAGTTGGATTCATGAATGTTTTTAGGATCGTTCTAAAATTTCCTGCTTTATACACACACCACTTGCCCTAAAAGTCAGAGTCCGTTGCCTGTAGCCACCTGGATCGTCCCCTCCCCATGGAGCCTTGACAGTGGGACAAACGCTCTAAGTCTTCTGGTAAAAGCTTCCTAAGGCCTACACAGTGCCCGGCTGTGACTGTCAGCATTTCATGTGTCTCCTCTCTCTGGGCTTCCTTGACTGGATAATGCCATCATGGGGGGTCTTCTGCCTTTAGTCCTGTTAATTCAGCCCAACATGCAGCTACACTCATATTTCACTGGCCTAGAAGGCAGCTTATTTCTTTCAAGTGACCTTTTTTTTTTTTTAAGGAGAAATATTTCAGACATACAGAAAAGTGCAGAGTCATATAATCGACACCTGCTACCAACCAGATTTAACAAATATCAATGGCATTTTCCTCTGGAAGAAGTAAAATGTGACAGACAAGAACTGAAGTCCCCTTTTCTCATCTTCCCTCCTTCCCCAGAAATAATCACAATTTGAGGTTGGTCTGTGTCCCAGGTAATTTTTCAGGACTCTGCATTGCTTTATTCTTGAGGTTTAACACTTGCTATGTCCCCCTAAGAACTGACATTAGGAAAGAAATACTAACACCTCTTTCCCTGGAAATGGGCACATGCCCTACAAGTTTGGAGGGGCTCTCCTCTGGGAGGAAATAACCAGCTACAGCTCAGTTTTCCAGACACTTCTGTTTCTAATCTTCCCCGATCTCCATTCTCTGTTACACAGAGGAGCACAGGTACACGCGCAGGGATGTGTGTGTACACGCGCACACCCGTGTGTGTGAGCTGAGCGTTCTCTGCCCTTTGCGCAGGTGTCGGCTCTGTCCAGCGCGGGGGGCATGGAGAACCTCATCCTCCTGGAGCAGGAGAAGCACCGGCCTCACGAGGTGGGCTCCGTGCAGTGGGCGGGGAGCACCTTCGGGCCCATGCAGAAGAGCCGGCTGGGGGAGCACGAGTTCGAGGCCCTCATGAGGATGCTGGACAATCTGGTGAGTCTCCTGCCGTTGTCCTTCCAGGCCAGTCCTTTGTGGCTTAGCTCCCCCCAAACCAGTCCGTATGAAGCATTCGGTGGGCGTGAGAACTGCCAGCATCACAGTTAATTTGTTAAAGCCCCCTGATCGGCCACTTGACTTAGAGTTTGTGGTCATTCTAATAGTAGTTGAGTTTTCTCAAGTGGTGGCCTTTGCCACCCCTTTTCCAAGGGCTGTGGTTGTTGTCATACCTGCAAGGTGCTCTTTAGAGAAGGGGTAGGAAGCCCTTGGTTGGTATGAGAGGTGGTAATCCAGCAATAATCAGCACCACAGAGCCTCTCTCATATTGTAGCTTTGTTCACTCCTCTTTTGCAGTTAGTTCTGCCTTTCTTTCTAATCTCACGACTTTAACGCGGAAAACACATAATGCCATTAGTTTCCCTGTTCCTGGTGAGCGGCATTATAACAATATCCTATTGTAACAAATGAATCAATCGATCAGGTAGGGCGTTAACTGGTATATGTCCAGGAGTGGGCTTTAAAGGATCCAAAGAATTATAAGACACCCTTCCTTCTGGAGCTAACAATTTAATTGATGATATATGACGTAAATATGAGACAATTCAAGAATAAGAAGAAAGCACATACCGTGGGGAGCTAATTGCAGGAAGAGGCTCTGACTTCTTAGATTGCTCGAAAAAGCGAAGACGAAACCTACCTCTGTGACATTTCTGTATCATTTACCTCCCCTCCGCCTCACTGCTACTACTTTGGACCCTCTCTTTGTTGTGTCTGGGTCATTGCAATAATCAGTCCTTTCCTTCCTCCCCCAGTTCCTCCAAATCACTTCCACTTTATTACCAGGCCAAGCATGAGGGTCACTTTATAATGGTGAAAGGTACACTCCACAATGAAAATACAACTCCTGTTAACATCTGTGTAACTATGCCTAAATAAAGCACCAGGAGCAAGTGGTTTCATGCAGAAATTCTTTCAGACCTTTAAGAGACAGGCTATTCTTATGCTATCTAAACGGTTGCAGATAAGAGTGAAAGAAGGAAACCAAACCATAACAATTATAACACATTCAGACCAATCTCACTTTGAGTTGATGAAAAAGGCTGCATGAAAACTAGCAGATAGTATCCAGCATAACATTAGAATAATAATACACAATAACCAAGTGAGGGCTCATTCCTAGTATTGAACGATGGTTTAATAATTATAAATCTTTTAAATATATTTCATGATATCAATGAGTCAAAAATATAAACCTTCTGATTACTTTGAGATCAAAAGTTATTTGATAAAAATTTAATATTGATTTATAAAAATAATAGCTGTTAAGTAGGATAGGAAGCCATTTATTTAACATGATTAAAATGATTTTTTTCTCAAAACACGCACCAGTATCATGGTGAAACACTAGAAGAATTTCCATTAAATTTTGAAACAAAACAATGAAAATATAATGAGAAAATAATCCTATTTGCAAATGCAGCAAAATCAAACTTTAAGCAGAACCCCTTTAAAGACAACTGTAAAATTTTACCAATAGACATCAGAGAAAACCTGAAATCAGTGAAGACCTATAATTTATTCTTGGTTAAAAGCTTCAGTAGGGTAACTTTTCCAAATTAATCGATAAACTCAATGTAATTTCCTCAAAAGCGGGGGAAGGTATAAGGACTGAGCAAAATGTTCTTTCAGGTGAAATTCAGAATGGCTCGGAAAATCCTATAAAAAGAAGAGTGGGGCTTCCCTGGTGGCGCAGTGGTTGAGAGTCTGCCTGCCAATGCAGCGGACACGGGTTCGTGTCCCGGTTTGGGAAGATCCCACATGCCGCGGAGCGGCTGGGCCCGTGAGCCATGGCCGCTGAGCCTGCGCGTCCGGAGCCTGTGCTCCGCGACGGGAGAGGCCACAACAGTGAGAGGCCCGCGTACCACAAAAAAAAAAAAAAAAAAAGAGTGATTACCACCAAATGGTAAAGTGTGATAAGGCTTGAGTCACTAAAGGGTGGAGCACTAGTCCAGAATGCACAGGCCAATCAATGCTACAGCTTAGAGGATCCAGAAATAGATCCCAAATGCATGAAAATTTAACACAGGATAAACAGCCATCTTATAAATCTGGGGGAAAAAATAGACTGTTAGCCATCTGGGAAATAAAACTAAGGTGGATTACTACCTTGTCCTTTCAACAAGATAAATCCCTGATTTGTCAAAAATTGAAACATGGAAAGGAAATTGATATAGGTATTTAAAAACATAGATTAATAGTTTTAATGCTCTTGTGTTGGGAAAGACCTTGTCAAGCATGGCAGGAAAGTCTGAAATCGTGATGCCACATATTACCAGATATGATTACATTAAAATTCAAAATTTGTATTTTTATAAACCACCCCACCCACCATATAAACAAAGCTAAAAGACAAAGTATGGGGAAAATATTTGCAACATTTGTGACAGTCAAAAGATTCATATCGGGCTTCCCTGGTGGCTCAGTGGTTGAGAGTCCGCCTGCCAGTGCAGGGGACACAGGTTCGTGTCCCGGTCTGGGAAGATCCCACATGCCGCGGAGGGCTGGGCCCGTGAGCCATGGCCGCTGAGCCTGCGCGTCCGGAGCCTGTGCTCCGCAACGGGAGAGGCCACAACAGTGAGAGGCCCACGTACCGCAAAAAAACAAAAACAGATTCATATCTTTACTGTAAAAGGAGGTATTACAAATCAATATGAAAAAGATGACCATCACAATAGAAAAATGAACTGAGAATCCAGTTTACAAAGGAAGATATTCAAGAAGCCATTAAGTTTAATTAAAAATATCCAGTCTTACTAGTAATCCAAAAAAGAACAAAACAAAAGTAGAGGATATTACTTTTAACCCATCTGATTGCCAAGGATTTTTTAAAAATTTTTTAAAAATCCTTTAAATTTCAGGTGAAATTCAGAATGGCTCAGAAAATCCTATAAAAAGAAGAGTGGGGCAATATTCAGTGCGGGGGAAAGGAGACGAGAACTGGGAACTCCAGCACAATTGGCAGAAGTGTAAATTGGCTCAGTGTTTTGGGAAGACGCTCCCTTTGACTCAGTCATTTTCATTACTAGGCACTTATGTTAATTGCCTAAAGAAAAATGTGTAAAGATACTGAAATGCTGAAAGTCTTACCATTTGCAACAATATGGATGGACCTTGAGGGGATTATGCTAAGTGAAATAAGTCAGACAGAGAAAGACAAATACTGTATGATCTCATTTATATGTGGAATTGAAAAAAAAACCCTCAAAAACCAAAAATCAAAAAATTCATACTCATAGGTACAGAGAACAGATTGCTAGCTGCCAGGTGGGATGCAGAGAGAAATGGGTACAGGGGTCAAAAGGTGCAAACTTCCATATATAAAATAAGTAATCCTGGGGGTGTAATGTACAGCATGGTGACAATAGTTATTAATACTGTATTATATATTTGAAAGTTGCTAAAAGAGTAGATCTTAAAAGTTCTCATCACAAGAAAAAGAATGGTAACTATGAGAGGTGCTGGATGTTAATTAGACTCGTGGTAATCATTTCGCAATACATACAATTTTTTTTTAATTGAGGTATAGTTGATTTACAATGTGTTAATTTCAGGTGTACAGCAAAGTGATTCAGTTACACGTATAATACATACAGATATTGAATCACTATGTTGCACACCTGAAACTAATGTAAAGTTACATGTCAATTATATCTCAATTTTTTTAAAAGCTGCGTATGTGGTACAGTCCATTAATATACTGTTTTATATATATTATATGATGCATTCATTATATAGTCTGTATATTTACATACATGCATTTGTATATGTGTGCTTAGAGAGATGACTGAAAGGATTTTTAGTGATTGTCTCTGGGGATGAGATTTTGCATAAAACCCACTTTTTCCTTATGTTTTTTATATTGCTTAATTTTTCTACATGGCTCTGTACTTCTTTTGTAATCCACTTTCTTTTTTTTTTTTGCGGTACGCGGGCCTCTCACTGTTGTGGCCTCTCCCGTTGCGGAGCACAGGCTCCAGACGCGCAGGCTCAGTGGCCACGGCTCACGGGCCCAGCTGCTCCGCGGCATGTGGGATCTTCCCGGACCGGGGCACGAACCCATGTCCCCTGCATCGGCAGGCGGACTCTCAACCACTGCGTCACCAGGGAAGCCCCAATCCACTTTCTTTTTAATACCACTTGAATTTTAAAAAAGATGACAGGCAGAGGCGAGAATTGCTCCAGCAGCTGTTAAGATTCCCGAGTGTTCATTCTGAGTAACAGTCCACCTTGGCGGGACATGGTCTTGCTTAGGAGACAGGGATGTTCTTGAGTCAGAGTTAGGGCTCCCAAGAGAAAAATAGTTAAGAAGCCTCAGAGTCGAGGAAGGAGGGCTACTGTTAGAATCAGCTGGGAAACTTTTTAAAATCCTGTAGCCCAGATTGCACCACTGTCCAATGAAATGGGGAACTCTGAGTTGAGCCCAGGCATATACATTTTTAAAGCTCCCGCATGATTCTGTTGTGTTGAGAACTACTGGACCAGACCAAAAGCTGGAGCTCTGTCTGGTCCACAAGATTCTGGGAACTTTCTCATCCCTGATCAGAGGGCTTGTTGGGGTGGAGGAGGGGAGGGGTTGGGGGACCAAGACAGGGAACGATTCTGAAATACACCAGAGGTGCGGCAAGGCCTGGGTTGTATTACAGAGACTTTGGGTTAAACTGAGTCCTTTAGATGGAAGGGGGTAAAGCGTGTGAGCGGGCGAGCAGGCATGTACCTGACCATTTTCCCCACCACATGTGGTTCTGTTTTTGTCCTTTTTAGGGTTACAGAACAGGCTACACCTACCGCTACCCCTTTGTTCAAGAGAAAACCAAACACAAAAGTGAGGTGGAGATTCCAGCCACGGTCACAGCCTTCGTGTTTGAGGAGGACGGCACCCCGGTGCCCGCCCTGAGGCAACACGCCCAGAAGCAGCAGAAGGAGAAGACCCGCTGGCTCAACACGCCCAACACCTACCTGCGGGTCAACGTGGCCGACGAGGTCCAGAGGAGCATGGGTAGCCCCCGGCCAAAGACCACGGTAAGGAGGGCAGAGGGGGCTCCGCTGGGGAGATTGGGGTGGAAGGAGAGTGCCCAGCTACCTGTGTGGGCTAAGCAGCTTTACAAGGGAAACAGCAAACTTCCCCTGGGCCTGCACTAGTCCTGTCTCCCCCTAAGGCTTCCTATTGGGCATCTGGGAGCAGCTTCTCATGCCTACGGAGCAGATCACCTGTTTCTTGCACCCCTATGCTGAGTTTTTGGTCCAGAGGGTGGCTGGACCAGGTCACTCCCAGCAGCATGAAAGCTTTTTGCTCCCATATCTGGAAGGGGCTTCTGGGAAATTCAAGAGAGGGGTACCCAACATTTGAACTGACCATCTGATGCAAAACCAGAAGTTGCATGGGGTACTTGCTTCTATTACATTGTCCACTCCCTTTATAACCCTCTTCTGTAGAGAGGTGCTTGCTTTAGACATTAGATGTGTGAGACCTGCCCACAGATTGAGTTTTTACAAATTGTATGCTCTTTTCCTCTCTCTCCCTCAACACACACCCTGGCTCTTAATTTGATTTTCACTAACAAAGTAGCTGGCAGCCAAATAGAATAGCTCTTCGTTAAAAAAAACAAAGCCCTGCAAATTAACATCCATGAGTCATCTAATACTACAACACCAGCGGCTGCCTGTCTGTCAAAGCTGGCACCATGGCTCTGTCCCTCGTCTTAAGTGTTCTTTATGGCCATTGATCTGGGGCCTTTCTTTGGTTGCTGGGTCATTTGCTGCCCATCTCTGCTCTGGGAGACAGACACCAAAGAGGCCCAAGACGAGGGAAAGTGTTTGTCTAGGCTTGCTGACTTGCACGTGGGCTGGTCGGCCCAGATCTCATGGGGTGGACCACTAGGGTGGACGGCGAGCCATATGCCTTTGCCTTACCCACCGGGCCTTGTGTGTGTTCAGTGGATGAAGGCTGACGAGGTGGAGAAATCCAGCAGTGGCATGCCCATACGGATCGAAAACCCAAACCAATTTGTGCCTCTGTATACTGACCCCCAAGAAGTGCTGGACATGCGCAACAAGGTAAGGGGATAGCTAATTACCTCCCATCTTTTCCCCCTCAAGGGCGTGGGGGGGGTCCCCAGGATGCGCCTGACTTACCGACATCCCAGATGCCTCTTATGGAAAAGAAACTACCATTTATTGGCCATATTCCAGGCACAGTGCTAAGTGCTGTGCTTTTGTAGTCCTGTGTAACCCTCAATAGAGAGGTGCTAGCTTTAGACATTAGATGTGTCTAAGAGACCAACTTGCAAATCGAATTTTTACAAATTTTATGCTATTTCCCTTTGGCTCATTTTCAAGATTGCAAAATCCTTTGTGTTTATTTCTCTACCTTTGCTTTACAGTTCACTCACTTATATTTCTAATGTTACTTTAAAAACTTAACTTGTAACAGACCACCTTCAATAGGTCGGGTATGTTCCCAGAACAGTGTTTCAGTGTGTGGTCCTCTGAAGGGCAGATTCCTGGGTCACTCCCACCCCTCCTCCCATGGGACTGAGATTCAATATGTACGGGGTGGCCCCCCAGGAATCTGTAGTTTAAACCAATTCCTCAGGGACTTCATAGGAATATTAAAAATTGAGAATCTCCCTCAAGGATCTCCTATGCCTCATTTCCCTCTTCATCTCAATGATCTGCTTGTGGTTAATGAGAATCTGGCGTTCTACATAAACTTCTCATTCATTCTGGAGCAGACGTGGAGACAGACTGTCTCAAAGTGGATGTGATGCGTTACATCTGCACCCCTGGGCGGCCTTTCTAGTGTGCCCTGGGGATGCTCCCTGCCAACTCCACACCCTGATGCTGGACAGCTACCTCACCCTCCCCATCCCTTTCTACACAGATTCGAGAACAAAACCGACAGGATGTGAAGTCGGCGGGGCCTCAGTCCCAGCTGCTGGCGAGTGTCATCGCTGAGAAGAGCCGAAGCCCGGTACAGCAGACGCTGCCCTTGTCTGGAGGGGAAACGTGTTTGCCTTCTGGGTCTGCAGTGCCTGGGGCCGGGCAGCAGGACCCCTGAGTCCTTATATGCCCACCTTCCCCTGTGATCTTGGGCACTGGTGCTCTTGCTGCAAAATGGATGCTGTGAGGACTGGGGACAGTATCTCATCGCCTCCCGTGGGCGCCAGGCAGGGGAGGAGTAGCCCAGCCTGCCCACGGGAGTGATGCGGCTTCTATGCCTCCCCCTGGAACTCCCCTCTGCCCTCTGTCAGTGTCCCGCAGAGTGACCTCTCAGGAGCGCGGCTGGCCTCTCCCAGCGGCTCTAGGCCTGGCTGCCCTGAGCGGCTCTGGCCTCTGTGCGTGGAAACAGCACCATCAGGCCGTAGCTCTGGGAAGATGCTCACAGGCTCTCAGAGGGCAGACATGTATATAAGGACCGGTACTCCTACAGGATGGGAAGGGGCAGTGAGTTGCCCACACAAACACACATAGAGTTAGAAAATATAAAGTTGTTCCCCTGCTTGAGATAGAACAGTTTTTGTTTAGTGCTTAGCAAAAGGGGTGAACGTCAGACTTCTGGCTTGTGTTGGAAATCATTGCTGCTCATTGCAAAGTAGCAGTGGCATCTTCCTTAGCAGTAAGGGCAGGGGCAGGGGATACAGGGACCATTCCTCTCTGCAGAGCAAACTGAGGGGATGTCATGATTGCAGATCAGGCTGCAACCCACCAGGTGGGTGCCCCTTGGCAGGGGAAGTGTGAAGGTTATGTCACCACCTCCACCCCACCTCAGCTGAGCCAAGAGGAGGAACAGCAAATGTGCTACAGGGTCAAGGATAGAAATACCCCATGATAATGGGGGGAGGTGGGAGTTCAATACTGTGATCAACATTGTTAAAAACTCTGCCATTTATACCAAGTGCTCTCCTTGGAGTCCCTCTTCTTGGGATCCCGGTCTTGGACTTTTTTGAACCCCATGATTCCTTAAGATAGGCCCAGTGCTGCCTTCTTTTGGAAGGAGCCCATGGGCCCATCATCAGAAGACTTGATGAGCCAGAGACAGATGGCCGGGAGTGTGTGGTGTGGGCCAGCTGCCCAGGCTCACATCCCCCCGCCCCCACTTTCTTTGACTCCTTGGCTCCGGACCACTGAATTCCCAAAGGCCGAGATGAGGTTGCTGAGTTAGGATAAAGGGCTATGGAGTCTGAGCTGTCCCGAGCTCGAGGGATCAAAGGATTCCCGAAGCTTACACAAGGCCCAGCTGGTGAGCTCCCCAGAGCCAGGGGCTCCCCAGAGGGGGTGAAACACAGTGATTTTGCCAATGTCCCTTCAGGGACCTGCAGTACAGGCGGGTTGAATATCCAAGGTTCAGGACCTTGGCCCCCTTGTTATTTATGACCGTGTGCAAAACAGGACTAACAGTTTGGACCGAGAACGCCAAAGCCACTGTGTGTTTTGCATATGACTTACCGCTGGGTGCTGTGGCTTGCGCTGCTGAGGCGGGATGGTGGGGTGCATGGCGGGGAGCGGCTGGCGTGACACTGGTTGAGCCAACGCTTTGCATGCTGGGGTCTGGCTGACTGACTGTGGGCCGCCGGCTGTACTTGCCCAGTGACGGCTTGCAAGCGTCCACAGTAGAGATCGCAATAAAGATGTGTCTTCCTTCTGCTTGGGAGCATTCTTTGATTTTATTTCTGGGGCAGAGGGAGGACCCCCTGCGTTCATCCAGGCAGTTACAAAGAAGCCGGGTCTGGGGGTGAGGTGTAGCCGTGGGACGGAGTGAAAAACCCCTACCCCGAGGCCCCGAGCTGTTGCCATGGAGCTGCATGCCACGCTGTCGCTAGCAAGACCACTGGCAGCCCCGTGAGTCTGAAAGGAAGCTCGGGCCTGGGCCCCGACTGCGGCGTTCAGAGAGCGACACACTCTGTGGTTAACTTTCAGTCCACAGAGAGCCAGCTGATGTCCCGGGGCCAGGCGGATACCAAAGACGAGGCCGAGGAGATAGCGCCCAACCCCTTTAGCCAACTCACGGATCAGGAGCTGGAAGAGTACAAGAAAGAGGTGGAGAGGAAGAAGCTAGAACTCGATGGTAAATAACCCCCGGAAGCTGGTGCTTCAGGACCTCCCAGGCGGAGGGGAGAGCTCGGGGCACCCAGAGAGGCAGCAGAGCAAACCATGGCCCTCACTCCCCGCCAGCAGCCCTGGACCCCCTTCCTTGCTGCCTGCCAGGGTCCCCAGGGCTCAATCCAGCCTTGTCTCGCTTTCCTTTTCAATCTTCATTTGCTTCTCTCTGTCTCTTCTCTGTCATGTCCTCACTTTGACCTTCCTGCTCCATCAGCAAATTTTTTTTTTTTTTTTTTTTTTTTTTTTTGTGGTACGCGGGCCTCTCACTGTTGTGGCCTCTCCCGTTGCGGAGCACAGGCTCCGGACGCGCAGGCTCAGCGGCCACGGCTCACGGGCCCAGCCGCTCCGCGGCACGTGGGATCTTCCCGGACCGGGGCACGAACCCGTGTCCCCTGCATCGGCAGGCGGACTCTCAACCACTGCGCCACCAGGGAAGCCCAGCAAATAATATTCTTATCAGCATGATTTTGTTAATCACACCAATGCCCCTCATGGCTCGTGCCTGACAGTTACACGGTGCTGCCGCCATGACCCCACTGACCCTCTCACCTGGGAATAAGGAGTTAATCCGTGAGGAGTGCTTAGGTTACTGCCTACGAATATGGCCTAGGTCAGTAGACACCAGACAAACGTTAGCTGTAATAATATGTTCATTATAATAGTGATCATAATTACCGATGATCTATCAGATGTGGTATAAACCGCTTAGCCGGGCAATCAGAACTGAGTCCTTTATGTCAGAATCCAGCAGCTGAGTCCTTTATGTCAGAATCTCAGTCGAGCCCATCTCTCCATGCTGACTCCTAAGTAGTCATACTCTTGAGAGCTTGTTCATGCCTTTGTCCCTTCCCGACAAGAGTTTCTCTTCTCGGCTAGCCTGGTTCAGTATTATCTACACTTCGGCCTCTGTGGCAAACCCCCTCCAGCCAGGAAGCCCTCTCTGTGCCCCACATGGAGCCGTCCCTTCTCTTTGCTTCAAGTGCACTTGGGGTCTGAGACACAGAATTCAGCTCTTGGTTTTGTCCACCAGGCAAGGCTTTCATTCCCTCAGGGCAGGGCCCCCTTCCACAGCCCCCGTCCCCACCCAGACTCAGCCATCTTCCTAGGAACAAAGGCACTAGAAGAATCCTCGCTGGCTTTCTTGGAGTTAGCTTGCTTGGAGTTCTCGGTGCCAATCGAAAAAGTAGATAGAAAAATATGGTGCTCTTTGTCTCTAGAGGTTGTTTGGACCGGACATGTAAATTAGACAAATAATCAATAAGTTACATGCAAACAGATCGTGGGTGGGAGTTCCCCTGCAGTCTTGCCGTCCACATCAGGGGTAACAAAGTCCATCCAGAGATGTCCTGTGATGGAGGAAACGGACTCCGACTCCTCCCGACTCCTCCCACTTACCTCCCCTAGGATGGAGCAGAAATTTTTTTTTAAAGTTAGAGGAAGCAGCTAACTCCAGCCAGGAGAAATGAGGACCAAGCCGAAGAAAGCAGTTGTTTTAAAGCACTCTCGGTCTGCCCACCTCTCCTCTCCTTGACCTCTATCCTGAGCTGGCTTTCTGTATTTTCAGGAGAGAAAGAACCTGCCCCTGAGGAGCCTGGCTCACCTGTAAAGTCTGCACCTGCTTCTCCAGCTCAGAGCCCAGCCAAGTCAGAGACGAAGAGCCCCGTGGGCTCTCCCTCCAAGTCTGTGGACGGTGAGTGGAGCTGAGCATCTGGGAGGGAGGAGGCGCCTCCGCAGGCCGAGAAGGGGGTCTGCATAGAGGGTGGGCAGGTCTTCACTGCAGGGCACCTGCCTTTCAACAGGTGCTGCCCTCCTACGGGAGACTCTCCCCTCTGCTGTTTCTAGGGAACCTGAGACAGGGGTTACCAACTTTAAGCTTGTTCTGTTCACAAGCTGTGTTGATACGCCTTACAGGTGAAGCCGAGTCTAAGCAATGCTGAGTACGTTAATGATTGACCCACGGCCTTCTCATCTCTTACTCAGGCCAGGTTGGCTGATGGGCCTTTCTAGACTCACCAGCCCAGTGCTCAGACTTCAATGTGCACAGGGATCACCTAGGGATCCGGTTAAAATGAAGATTAAAATGTTAAGATGAAGACACAGTAGGTCTGGGGTGGGACCTGAGACCCTGCATTTCTGGCAAGCCCCCAGGTGAGGCTGATGGTGTCATTCTCAACGTTGGCTGCACGTCGGGATCACCTGGGGAGCTTTACAATCCCTGACGCCTGCTGGGGTCCCACCCCAGCGGTTTCTGAATTCAGTGGTCTAGGAGTGGGCATGGGGGAGTGCAGCCTGGAGTTGTGAGATCTCTCCACTGGTCCCCATGCTCTCAAATCCTCTTGTGCTAATTCACCTCAGTGTCACTCCTCATCTGCCTCCCTGACTCCTACCCCTCAGCCTCTCTGAAGGAGTCCTTCCAGTCCTGTTCCTTCACATCTGGCCATCTCTGTCATCACCTTCTCTGTTGACTGGCTCCTGACTGTCCCTGCCCCTGCTGAGTCAATCCCCCCATGGGCCCCTCAGGAGCATTGTCTATGCCTGCAAGAAATAGCCCTGCATTCAACATCAGAAGGCCAGCTGTGTCACTTACTAATTTAGCCATCTCAAATAAGTTGCATGAAAACACTGCAGGATGGGGGACTAACATGAATCCTTGCCTTTCCTAACTTACAGCATTGTTATCAGGATAAAATGAGCTCATAAATATAAAAGGCCCTTGTAATGTGCTTTCATAAATGAGTTCTCCTTACGTACTCTGTTCTCAGGATTGTGAGAGATACTACGCTGCTTGCTGTTTTAAGCCACTAAGTTCTGGTGTGGTTTGTTACGCAGCAGTAGATAACTATTAAATCATAGTGCCTAATGAGAACTGGTTTATGGAAATTAGTTCTTCTGTGGGTGGACAAGGCTCAGCGGGTGGTTCTTCTGCTCCACTGACGTCAGCTGGGGCTGCAGTCATCTGGTTGCCTGACTAAGCTAGAACTTCCAACATGGTGCACTCACATGTCAGGTGCCTTGTCAGGGGCAGCTGGAAGCCTGGGCTCAGCTGGGACAGTGGAATGGCTGGGCCTCTTTCTCTGTCTCTCTGTCTGTCTGTCTGTCTCTCCATATAACGGTAGGTCCTCTCCATGTGGCCTCTCCATCTGTGTTTCCATCAAGGTAGTTGGACTTTACACATGGTGCCTCAAGGCTCCCCAAACTATAGAAGCAGAAGCTGCTGGGCCTTCTTAATTCTTCAGCCTGAGGCTGGCTCAGTGGCACTTCCTCTGCATTCTGTTGGTTTCTCCAAGCCACACGGCCAGCCCAGATTCAGTGTGGGAGGGGACCACACTCAAGTGTAAAATTCATATATTGGTGGTAGGTTTAGAGAAGGGCAAAATCGTTGTCAAATGTCAAGGGAGGCTGGAACCAGACCTTGGGGAGATATATGCTTGGACTGGCAGATAGGAGTAGAGTGGGCTGTCCAGGGAGTGGGCATTTCTGGAAGGGGACATCGGGGGACTGAGAGACAAGTGTTTGGATGCTGAGGGATAGTGAGAAATCCAGTCTGAGAGGTAGGTACCCAAACAAGCTTGGCATCTCCCTACCAAAGCACCTCCCTTCCTCCTCCAGCCTCTTCAAGCCTTTCAGCTCTTCCCAAGCCACAAGGGTGTGGCTATGGACCTAGGCTGCCAAGTCCAGTCTTGTTCCAAATCCACTCTCCCTATTCCCCTCTGCTTCCTGGCCACCATCCTTGGATAGATCCCCCGATTTCCCAGCCTCTACCCCATTCCATCCACCCTACACCTGTCTCCTACTCCCAGAGCTCGAAGTGCCCCATCTAGGAGAGAAAGCCAGTGGTTCGTCTTAGGAGATGCTAGAAGGTGAGTTCGCTTCTGCCACAGCTCCTGGAGCCCTTCAAATAGCTGAAGACCCAGGTAGTTCTGACCTTAACTGTCGTGGGCTGTTAACAAAGGAGGGATCTGGACTCTCAGAGCTGGTCCTTGATGCTTTCCTTACTGGGGCCCAATAAGTATTTATTTCTAGAGCCTTGACTGCTGCCCCTTCTCTTGGCCAACTGCACCCTCCAGGGGTCTCTGTCCCCCCCAGCTGAGGGAGTGGTGACCTTGATCTGGAACCCGACTCCTCCAAGGCCCATGGCGCCTCCCAGCCCCACGTTCTGTTTGCTGGTGCTCCCCAGACGATTCATGGTGCGGGAGCTCTGTGAGATGCTGGTGACATGCCCGGTGTGGACTTGTTTTCTGGCTGGGGAGAAGAATCCTGCTGTGCTCTCCTAGAGCCAGCCAGCAGGGGCTGCGGTTGCAGATGCAGCTGAAGGGGCAGGCATGGGTGAAGGCCACTGCTGGGACGAGGGTGCCTATCACCACAGGGCAGGAAATGGCACCTGGACAGAAGGTGGGGTCCTCTGATCCATAGTTGTGTTCGTGGAGCTAGAAGGCAGGTAACAAAATCATCTGAGAGGGTGTAACTTGAGAAACACATCCTCACGGGTCATCCAAGTGAGGGGTCATTGGAGGTACAAGAGCCCAGGAGGCCAAGAGTGGGAACAGGGGAGTAGGTACAGGAGACAAAGGCCAGCATGCAGGGCAGCTGTTTGTCTACAAGGTTGGGTCCAGTTCAGCGTAGAAGACTCAGGCTGGGACAGACAAGAAAGAAGATGAGGTATGGTGTTGACTTGGTTAGAATAAAACCATTCACACGTTCATTTGTTTGCTTATGCATTCAACCATTCATGGATTCCACAACCATTTTCTGAGTACCTCCTATAAGCTAGTCACGTAGATAATTAAACACAGTCTTGTCTGATTTATTTCAGTTTTGAGGGGAGAGATAGGCATAAAAAAGAAGTGATTGTTTCACAGTCACTGTGATGGAAATTTATCTAGTAGGGGCCGAAAGGAAGGAGTGACAAATTCTACCTGGAAGCAGGGATGGGACCAGGAAAGACTTTAAGGGGAGGGTAACACTCAAGCTGATTGATTGTGTGGGTGAAGGTTGGGGACACAGAGAAGAGAGAGAAGGGTGGTCTAGACAGAGGGAAACAGACTGCAATGGCAGGGAGGGGTCCAGGGATCAGAGGGTCGATGAGGCCAAAAGCAGGTGAAGAGAGGAGAGGGGAGCGGTCAGGGGGAAGGCTGTGTCTGGATTGCTTTTCTGCGTTCAAGAGAATGGCCAGTGATGACCATCGGAATGCATGGTGGGCGGGAGGGCAGTAAGGGCCGTAGGAGTCAAGTGCATTAGAGAACTTGGTAGTTGGATGATGGCAGGATGCGGGCCAGACAGTAGGAAGAATGGGAGCCAGGGCCGAGGTCTTCAGTACTAAGAGGGGACAGTCCTCAGGAGTTATTGGAGAAGACGTTTGCTTACCCAGATAGTTAAACTAGCCCATGTTAACTGTCCCCAAATTTACCCCCCTCTGTCCCATCTTCCATGTAACCAGACATTTCTCCAGTCTTTACCCCGTCAAGAACCCTAGCTATTTCCCAAGACATCTGTCTTGCCCCACTCTGTCTGTAAGGGACACCAGTCTCCCACCTTCCCCAGCTCCCACACTCCCACTTTCTCGTGGTGTGATATCCCTCACACTCACACACATGCACACTCACACACATGCACAATCACACACACCCCTCTCAGTTTCACGTAGTGAAAAGAACACTAAGTTGGGATGGCAAGAAACTGAGGTCTGCCCGCTTTTACTGCTTTACTCAGTTTTCCTATCTGTAAAATGGGGAGGAGCTAGATTAACTTTACCTTCCTTTCTCTTTTCAAAGTCTACGGTTTTAGAATTTTCCCTCCTCCTTCCCCATACAGGCATTTCAAAGCTTGAGTGGAAGCAGGGTGGGAAGAGAGTGGGAAGGAGGAGAAAGGGCAGCAGGAGGCTTTCACTCCTGGCCTTGAATAGGGTGGCAGTCTGTAGGGTCCATGCCACTCAGGGAATCCCACCCTCCCTCTGCCTGCCCCTCTCTGCCTACTGGGAAGATGCTCTCCATTTTTGAAAAGTTCCTCAGAGATGTAGGAAATGAAATGGGTATGAAAACATGTCATTTCCATATTTTTACTAGTGAAACTGAACCAGTCACAACAATTCTTAGATGCATCCCCTGAGCTGTCCATGGCAGTGCCCTCCCCTTCCTACAGCCTCTCTGTAGTCTGCGTCTGTTCCCTTGTTCTGTCTGTTCCTAGGAAAGCTCCCAACCGGGCCCCTGCTGGGCTGCTGCCGTTTCTGGAGATCGTTACCTGTTTACATTTGTAGGCAAGAGCCCATAGTCCCTGGCCTGCCAAGGGCCTGTTCTCTCCTGTTTGGGAGAGAACCCTGCCTACCCCTTTCCCCTTACCGTGTCAGCCCGCCCCTCTCTTTGCTCTAGACTTCCTTTATATAATTGCCTAGAAATGGTTCTGTTAGCCCCAGGTTGAAGCTCTCGCCTGAATGAAATCTTATGGGTCACGTCTTTGGATCTTTTTCTAGAAGATGCTCAGAAGACGGAAACAAGCAAAGCCACCACAGAGCCGGAAAAGACGCAGCCAGAAGGAGTGGTGGTCAACGGCAGGGAGGATGAGCAGACGGCAGAGGACATCCTCAGCAAAGGCCTCAGCCAGATGACCACCAGCGCCGACACGGATGTCGATACCTCGAAAGACAAAACAGAGTCAGTCACCAGCGGTCCCATGTCCCCAGAGGGCTCGCCTTCCAAGTCTCCCTCAAAGAAGAAGAAGAAATTCCGCACCCCGTCCTTCCTGAAGAAAAGCAAAAAGAAGGAGAAAGTGGAGTCCTGATTCGCAGCCCCCTGGGGCTCCCATCTGCGTCCTCCCTCCCCTCCCTCGCCGTCTCCCATCTCTGTCCCTGGAAGCACGGGGCCAAGGAGGGGTCGAATAGGCCCTGGATCACACTCTGATGGGAAACTTAGAGATTACCCCACCAACCCCTCATTTTACAGTTGCCCCACAGAAATCAGGTGACTTTCCCAAGGTCATACAGCTGGTTCGTGGCGGAGCCTGCATTGGAAGTCAGGTCTTCTGGCTCCCAGTCCAGTGCTCTTCCCACTACACGACACTGCCTAGCTGTGGGCTGCCCTTGTGAGGACGCTGCCCCTGATCTGAGCCCAGGGCAAGGGGCCAAAGTCAGCCGCAAGCTCTCACAAATCAGACCCAAATCAGACAGGTCGAGGCTCCCCTGAGCAGGGTCCTTGTCCTCGCGTGAACCCAACCTCCTGCTGACGGAGCTGTCACTATGTTTAGAAATCTCTCTTCTCTTTCCCGTAGGGTAACTGCCCTGCTGCTCACGGGAACCACACAAGTGGACCCGCCCCCTCCACCAGAAGTTAATCCTTGTTCCCAAGGGCTGATGGCTTAGCTGTGCTCCCCCAACCACTAACCCCGAGCTTTCTTCATGGAACCTCTGGAATGACGGCCGGAATTGTTGTAAGAGTGGGCAGACGTGAGGGCAGCCAGCTCAGCCACAGCGTGGAGGATGGTTCAATCCATATAAGAAGCCAGGAACTTGACCCATTTGAACAGTGCATCTCAGGCACTTCAAAACTAAAACCAAATTTAGCTTAGGAAACACTTCTGTCATAAGCAGGGCCGAAATTTGGGGACATTTTGATCCTCTGTTGGCTTTGGGTTGTACGAGGAGGGTCAGGACAGCGCGGATATGTGATGCCTTTTGAGCATTTGCCTGACTCTCAGGGCAGCGCGGCTCACCCTGTCCCCCTCCGGTCCGGCATCTGGGATCCCCTGACCTTCCCTTAAACCTAGAAGCCCTGGCTCACAGCCTGGAACTGGCATCCTTGGCCCCTTGACCTTGGCCCCTTGACCGTGGCTCCTCTGGGTTCTGACTCAGTCGCTCTAGGTCCAGCAGAGGAGAATGAGGTGAGCCCTTCAGGATTAATCCTCTCGGACCAGCTCTCAGAGAAAGGCTTGCGTGTCCCTGGCCCCGTCACTGTCTGCCCATCAATCCTGGGGCCTGTAAGAGCCACAGCTATTTTTTTAGATGCCGTCACTATCTTTTCATACTCTTCCCTGGGGCTTTGATTTATAAGCAACATTGACTCCTAAAAAACAGACAATCCATTCTCTTTAAAGCACAGTGTCTTCAAAGAATATTTTCCCTTTCTGTCCTGAATATTGTCAAAGTATTTTTGAAAGTTCTTAATCATAGTTTTCCATTTTTGAGCACTTACTACACACACACACACACACACACACACACACACACACACACACACACACACTGTGCAGGCTTCACGTACACTATATCCTTTAACCCTCATGATAATCCTGTGATGTGGGTCAGATTATTCCAATTCCAATCCCAAAGGATAATTGACTTGTTCCAGTGACTTGGCTAGAAAGATTCAGAGGCTGGATTTGAATCCAGGTCCGTCTGAGTCCAGAGCCTTTGCGCTTAACAGCTATGATGATCAGAAAACTTTAATCTCCGAGGGTGGTGGTTTTAGTCCTGGACCGTTTCGTTCCTGTGACTGGTCTCCACTGTATAATGTTAGCACTTGAAGTGAAGGTAGGAAACCACCTGTGTTCCCCCCGATCAGTGCACAGTAAGTTCCTGGTGAATGTGGGCTGTGACAGGGCCAGTGTGGACCTCTGACAAAGGAGAGGCCAGAGCCTTCTGGTTGGGGCAGGAAACACCATCATCGTTGGGCTCTTTCTTGAGAAGGAAGGAAACTGACACAGGACTGAGGAAAACACAAATACTGTGTGTCCCTAGAGCAGAAGATTCCTAACTGCTACCCAGACCCATCTCTCTGTTCCGCTTCTGACTGAGTCAAGTCTTGTGATGGACAACCCAAAGCAGAAAAGCCTGTGATATGCCAAATGCCTTTCAAAGCCACTCCTTTGATGCCTTCTTTCAAAAAAAAGAAGATTTCACATTCATTCATTCATCCCAATATTTGTTAAGCAGCAGGCATTATGCTGACATTAAAAGAAAACAATCGCTGTGACTGGAACAGTCAGCGGCAGGCAGTGTTAAGAGAAAGGTAGAGGGGACCCAACCACTGATGCAGCTTTTTATGTTTGAGTGGTTGTCGCTCAGAGATGATGTCAACAGACTCTTTGCTTTCATCACATTCTCTTTATTCCCGTGAAAACAGGGAGGCCTCATTTAGGTGAACATGCCAGGGCCTTGCAGGAGTTTATGCCATGGGGCCGCCTCATATCCAACCATCTGTTCTTTCCCTATGCATTCAAAAACCACGCATGAGCTTAGGTCATGGACCAAGCTTGAGGGCAGGACATGGTCCCCGCCTGAAGGAGGTTCCTAAGTCTAGTAGGCATATAAACAAGTTACAGAACGGGCAAGGGTGCAGAGGAGGTGTAAGGAAGCGTTGATTGGCTGTCTTCCAGGCCAGAGAAACCTTCCTGAAAGGAGTGACGGTTGAGTTAGGTTTTCAAAACAAAGAGGAATTTTCCAGGAGGACAAGAGGATTAGTAGGACATTGGTGATGAGGGAAGAGCCCGTGCAAAGGCACGGAAGCATGAAACGCCATGACGCGTCCGTGGAGTAATTCAGTGCGGCTGGGACAGAAAGTGTGAGTCAGGTGATGGGGTTCACTTCACAGGTGGGCAGGGGTGGGTCAAAAAGAAACTCGTAGAAGGTGTGGGGGAGTGGGACTTTATCATGAACGGGGTTTGGAGCTGCTGAGGGCTTGTGGTCAGGGTAGATCGTGAGCAGGTTGCATCTTAGAAAAATTCCTTTGGTGACTGAGCGGAGGACTGACTGGAGCGGGCAGCGCTGGAAGCATGGGAGGTCTCCACAAGGAGGCCTTTCGGAAACTGGAACGGATGTGGTGGCCTGCCTTACACTGCCTTTTCCCTTACAGCAAATAGTGAGCTGGGAGCACAGAATTCATTCCCATGACATTCTTTGGATGAGGCATCTTAAGAGAGCTTTTCAACAAGGAGAGGGAACTATTCAGAGAGCTAATGCTCAGCGCAGCTTCCAGTTCTGTTTTGTCTTGGTGGAGAGTTGCTGGGAGAGCTGTCGAGTCACCCTGCCCATTTCTCCTCCTCTTGAGCGTGTAGGATGCAGCTGGCATGGCTCCAGGCTCGAGGCCAGGTGCTGAGTGCTGCTGAAGCAGATGTGCCATTCAAACAAGACCCCAGGCTCGCAGGGTGAGAGGAAGGGACTCATTCTTTGGCTCTGAATAAAAGTCGGCTGAATACTTTGGCCAGTATCTGTCTGGAGAAAAATACTCAGCATGTGAGGAGCTCAGCAGTGTTAGGTGATAGGATGGTTTCTAGTAAAGCTTGGATATGCTGTGGAAAAGGATGAGAAGGCGTGGACTGAGATGCTACGTTATAGATGCTGAGCTGGGGAGTGGAGAGGTTCCTGAGCCTGTCTCCTTGGGAAGATGGGCAGGGGTGGGAGTAAGGAGGCAGAGGTGTTACAGACACGCAAGCTTGGCGCCAGTCACTCCCCCTGCACTGGTGGCCGGTGCCCAGCGGTCATGTGTGAGGACCATCTATACCACGTGACCTTTCCTCAAACTTTGCAAAAAGCACTGCCAAGAGACCAGCCCAGATCCGGGCTCCACAAGAGCCTCCTGGCCTGCAGGTGACCCAAGTCACCATCTGACTTCAGCCAGGTTATACAGACAAAAAGAACCTCCCTCAACCCTCCTGTAAGGAAAATGGGGCTCTTCCTCTGCAGACAGATACATTCTTTTGAAAGAACTTGAGTGGATTTGGATGAGAAGTCTGGTCCAGTAAGAACCCCACTGGAAAGCATCACCCTTATACCACTGATTGTGTACTCTGAGCCTTGCATTCTGCTCCCCGTCCAGTAGTGTCACTCACTCCTGAATGTGGCAAGACAGTCATGCAGATGTCATTTGGCACTGACATCACAGAGGGCTACTACCCTTGTCAACACGGGAAGAAGAGCTATGTGGTCACTTCTCTGGTTGCCGTGGATTTGAAAGAACCATTCACCCAACATCACGATTCATTTCTGAAAGCCTAAAAAATGAAAAGGAAGTGTGGATTTCTCCATGGAGGTAGTCAGAGGGGCAGATAGACACACAGCCTACCCTCGGCCTCTGTGCCGTCTTTTGTACCGGTGTGAATTTTATGCTCTAGCTCCAGGCAGGAACACACAGTTTCTGACTGTTGAACAAATGAGAAAAACTACAGCCCTTCCCCTGGGTCCTGGTGCAGGTCGGCAGTGGTACTCGAGGTAGCGGCCACATTGCCTTTGCCTCTCCGAGCACAGAGGAAGCGGGTCTGTTAAAATCTTCTCCACCATATGAGCCCAAGCGAACTCTCTAAGACAATAACATTCAAAGAGTCTGAGAAGAAATGAAGGAGGGGCCAAATCTATGCAAATCTATGCTCTCCACCCCCACAGAAAGGACAGGGCTCCCCACAATTCAAGACGTGATGGGCCATTATATCCTCACTTTTCCACATCTATTCTGAGAGGGATACTTTAAAAAGTCAGAGACCCGAAATGACGAATGAAATATGCTCATTGGATGTTTCTCTGTGGGCAGTTCCACTGGTGCCACAATACGAAAAAGCAGGCACAGTACGCAGTAGACTGTTGAGTTCCAGACGCCCCATCTCAGCAACCTGTCCACTTGGACGTGGATTCCTTTTTGCCGGAACTAAGAGTGCCCATGTAGAGCTCTGTCGCCAACGCACACCCAACCCTGTCAGCCTCCCACGGTGAGAAGCCACCTCTCACCCAGGCCTCAGTGTGGGGTTTCAGGCGGGGTGTCTCTCTTGAGTGGAGAAAGCGCCTTTCGTCATTTTAATGTAGAGAGTCTTCTCTTTGTAGGAACGATTAGGAAGAACCTCTGGTTGGGGGTTTTCTTAAAAATACAGAAGCTATGGTTTGCGTTGCTTTGTACTTACGTGGTATGAAGGTTTGCCAAATTGATGTTTGGTGCCCTTTGCCTTCAAGCTTGCCCCCAAAGTTGGGCTGTCACTATGAGACATTGGGGCCTGAAGATGGAGGAGAAGTGGTCACCGTTACCGGCACAGGGAGGGACTCAGGTGGAGCTGGAAGCAGAGTCTCGCTGTGGGGAGGTACCAGCCAGTAGCTTTCCCTGTGTAGGCGGCCCTTGATTTTTCTCACCTACTGTTTCCAAGCAGCAGGGTGAGGCCCGCTGTGACGTGGCAAATCCCCTGTCTTTCGTGTGAAGAAAATGTTTTGAGGGCTTAGGGGGTGGGAGGAGACTAGCAAGAAAAACCCTAAACTCTTCCCCCCTCCAACAAATTATCTTGCATAATTTTGAGAAGCGCGAAGGCCAGATCTTCTCTGTTAAAGTGAACCAGAAGGAGGAAGACAGTTGGACCAAGGACAGAGGGGCTACATTTAAATACATCAAAGGCTTCCTAAAATGGGAATATATTTTGGGGACCTCACCCCCACCTTTCAACTGCACCCCATGCCTATCGGTCCTGCTTTGTGGGTGATTGTTTGATCTCCACCGGCTGCTCCACCTTTAAATTCCTGTAATTTACGCTACCCTGCTGAGTCCCACGCCCTTTCTCAGGAAGAGGCGGGAGTGGGGGGGGGAGCAGAAACGGTTGTGAGCCTGGCTCACCTGGTGGTGGAGCACACGGGGGTCTAGGTAGAGTGCTGTGTTCTCTAGAGCTGTGGACGGTTTCGGTGAAACGTCTGTGTCTGACAATCGTCTTCCCTTGTACATACATGGTCTGTGTTTAGCTTTTCCTAGTATTGTGAAGTTTCAAATAGGGGTTCCATGCAAATACTCTTTCTGCCGCTGAAATGCCAGCCCCCCGGATTGTGCATCTTTCCCACAAGTGGTTTTGCCTTTACGCTAACACTTTTTGAGCCGCTGATGTGCAGATTGGTTCGTTTCTTGGGCTTTTATTTTGCAATTTTATATATATATATACACACATTATATACATAATATATATATATTTATGGGTTGGTTTTGTACGGTTTTCTGTTTGAATCTCTGAGCACCAAAGCTGCCCTCGGATTGTCAAGAGAACTTTCCAGAGCCACTTCCTGAGCCCCCCTCTGCTTTGGTGTTTGTGGTGCTGGGCAGTATCTCTGGCCATGGATTTCTGTATGTACGTGCTGTCTTCTCACCTGCAGATATTACCCTAGTAAATCTACTGTGCTTGGCTTCCCGGTGTGTGACCCATCTCTCTCAGCCACCCAGTTCTTCCAGCTCCCTGGGGAGCAGAAGCCAGAGAGGGGCTCCATGTATGGAAACTTTTATCCTGGAAACCTCACGCATGGAAACCTGGACATATGAATCATTGAGTTCGGACTGGGGAGGGAGGTAATAAAATGCTACGGTCCTCTGAGAAGGGAAAGGCCAGGTGGATTTGCAAACAGCTCTGTGGAGGAAGGTCAGTTTTGATGTGTTGGGATGGGGAAGGCTTGCAGAAACAAACAGGAGAGGTTCACAGGCTGGAATGGAAAGAGGTGTCAGGCCAGGATCAGAGGGCTGGGGAGAGCTAAGACATCACCCCAAAGGGCAAAAGGGGAACAGAGACACTAGAGGAGAGGAAGAAGAGGAGGAAAGAGCCATTTTGCCCCCTTCCAACTCTTCTTTACTCAAATAAGGAGCTCAGTGTTTGTGGAGGGTCCACACACATCAGTCAGGCGCTGCTTAAGTGTCTTATACGTAGCACCTCATTTAATCCCCATAAAACCAGAAGGGCGATCCTATTATCATTACCCAGTTTACAGATGAGGAAACAGGCTCAGAAATAAGAAAACTGGGGCTTCCCTGGTGGCGCAGTGGTTGAGAGTCCTCCTGCCGATGCAGGGGACACAGGTTCGTGCCCCGGTCCAGGAAGATCCCACATGCCGCGGAGCGGCTAGGCCCGTGAGCCATGGCTGCTGAGCCTGTGCGTCCGGAGCCTGTGCTCCGCAACGGGGGAGGCCACAACAATGAGAGGCCCACGTACCGCAAAAAAAAAAAAAAAAAAGAAAACTGTCATGAACCACAGGTTAACATGTGGGGAAGACCAAATTCAAACCGAGGTCTTCTAGGTAACCAAGTTCTCCCCACTACTGCCCATTGCCCAGTGTCTTGAGCAAAGAGACCTCTACAGAAGCAGATCTGATCATCACTCCCAGGCCCACCTGTTCCAAAAATTGCAGTCTCCTGCTGCATCCAGGTGCCCCAAAGCCCCCACAGGCTCCCCCCAGGAGCCGAGGTTCTCCCCTGCCCCAAAGCCATCAGTTTCTCCTCTCCTGAAGTCACCAAGGAAACTGCCTGTAAGCAGCACAACGTCTCAGCTCTGTCTTCGCACAGCTGTGTGCACTGATCAGGCCAGGGACCATAGTCAGCGTGCTGACATCGCTTTATAAGGCTGGCTGCAGCTGAAGGTGCTGATGCAAACGCACAGGTTGAACAACTCCCCACCCCCGCATCCGCCACCTCCTCCTCCTCCTAAATTTCTACTGCAAGGACGAAAGGGATCCAAACATGGGAGCAGAGTGCCCTCTACCGGCCAGAAAAGCTGAGGAATTTCTTCACAGTGTATAGTGCTGGAGGGAAGATTTAGGGTCAACCAATCGCGTGAGAAAGGGGACGTTGCCTGGTGAGGAGGGTGAAAGGACCCGCAGTGGAAGCCAGCTAGCTGATAGCAGTGAGGGACACCTGGGACACTGGGGAAATGCTGGGGGAGGGCAAGCCTGGCCTCAAGGCAGAGAGCCAGGTGCAGGATTCACACAGCTGGAACCCTGTTTGCAAGGTCTAGGTAACAAGGGGAGAGAGGGGATGCCTCAGCACCGGGATCCTGACAAGGGTCAGAGTGCCAGGACCCCCCACGAATGCCGGCCACTCTCATAAATATGAAAAAGGAAATTTTCAGCCAAGTTTTGCAGATTCCACTGCTGCCACACGGGTAACCTCTAATCTGACAAAAGGTAACCATTAGAAACGGAAATCTTTCCTTCTCTCTTCCTTTGGACCTTTGGACAGGGAGCCACACATCTCTGACGGGAACCATCTTTAATCTGATAGAGATCGAACTCTTTCAGGAATAAGCATGGAGAAAAATAGCGCGGTAATGATTTAGTAGTTCAAAAGCAGGAGCCAGTCTGAGAAATGCGGAGACATGCTCCTCAATGTAGCTGAGTTACTGCAAAAAGCAAGAAGGTTAAGAAAATCTTTATTAATCGCCACTTATCAGAAAAGACCAGCCAGTCATGAAAAGGGAGCACTTTAAACTAAGATAAAAAAAATTTTTTTTTTGATGATGAGAAACAATGCCATATTTTATTTTATTTTTTTTTGCGGTGCGGGCCACTGTTGTGGCCTCTCCCGTTGTGGAGCACAGGCTCCGGACGCGCAGGCTCAGCGGCCATGGCTCATGGGCCCAGCCGCTTTGCGGCATGTGGGATCTTCCCGGACCGGGGCACGAACCCGTGTGCCCTGCATCGGCAGGCGGACTCTCAACCACTGCGCCACCAGGGAAGCCCACAGTGCTGTATTTTAAAACGAGGCATGGGCAGTCAATGGCAAGTTGAAGATTGTTGATGAATGAGGAGAGCATAAAGATATGTTTAGACAGGTAAGGATCTCAAACCCAGCACAGAAAAATTAGCCAATCATGTGTCCAGTTGATTGGGAAATCAATCTAAGTAAATGAGAATGGGAAGGACATGGGATTAAAAAATGGTCGTGAGCAATTAAATCAAACAAGTTTATACCTAAGTCTAGTTTTTCATTGTTAATTTAACAAACTTAAAGCAATTGTTTAAAAAGTAGTTATTGGAATACACACACACACACACTTGGAACAGCAGAGAAGCAAAATATGCTGAATTCATCATTATTGATGAGAGGGACCTAATAGATTTTTCATTTTTTTTCTCACACACACACTGTATTTTATTTTTACAAGGGATAAATAAACTGACACCAAGCATTGTAAATGGATGACCACAACAAAAGCAACAATGACTGCAATTACCAAACACGAAACACTCACACTATGTCATAATATTGACATTCAGTCCAGGAATCCTCCACTGTAACAGCTCCTTTACTTTGCAGTGAAAATTGATTTGTATATTTTTTGCCTCTGAGTCCTTGTGGGATTTTTTTTTTTTATTCAAACAGAAAGTCACAAAAATTGTAATCATCCTCATCAGTTCACTCAGTCCCATGTAATTAATTTTTTTATCTTGATCTTTTGTTAGCACTTTTATGAATTCATCAGTTTTCCATTAGAGTTCTGAAAATGCTTATTCATTCAGTTCAGCAGTATAGTCAGTTACCAGAAACCTGTACTTGTCAGAGTCTTTTCCATGAATTCCTTGAAGATGAAACCCTTTTATAGGAACATTTTTGCAAAAGCATCAGAGTACACCCCGACTGTCTGTAAATGACAAAAGACTTAAAAATGACCACGGTTAAAGATTTGATGAAAGTTCATAATAATGCAATTGAAAAGGAAATTTAGTTATTTCTGAGATATACATTTTAAAGTAATAACTAGAATTATGACTTATAACATTATACCAGAACATATAAGATTTTTAGAAATTTCATGTCATGTCTGAAACATTTATATTAACATATTTCCATACAAATGACCCAAAGAAAGTTTAGTATTAGTTGTTTTGTTTGTTTTATACTGCAGTTTCTTATTAGTCATCAATTTTATACACATCAGTGTATACATGTCATTCCCAATCGCCCAATTCAGCACACCATCATCCCCATCCCACCGCGGTTTTCCCCCCTTGGTGTCCATACGTTTGTTCTCTACATCTGTGTCTCAACTTCTGCCCTGCAAACCGGTTCATCTGTGCCATTTTTCTAGGTTCCACATACATGCATTAATATACGATATATGTTTTTCTCTTTCTGACTTACTTCACTCTGTATGACAGTCTCTAGATCCATCCACATCTCAACAAATGACTCAATTTTGTTTCTTTTTATGGCTAATATTCCATTGTATATATGTGCCACAGCTTCTTTATCCATTCGTCTGTCGATGGGCATTTAGGTTGCTTCCATGACCTGGCTGTTGTAAATAGTGCTGCAGTGAACATTGGGGTGTATGTGCCTTTTTGAATTATGGTTTTCTCTGGGTATATGCCCAATAGCGGGATTGCTGGATCATATGGTAATTCTATTTTTAGTTTTTTAAGGAACCTCCATACTGTTCTCCATAGTGGCTGTATCAATTTACATTCCCACCAACAGTGCAAGAGGGTTCCCTTTTCTCCACACCCTCTCCAGCATTTGTTGTTTGTAGATTTTCTGATGATGCCTATTCTAACTGGTGTGAGGTGATACCTCATTGTAGGTCTATTGTGTCATTTAAAGCTTCTGTTTCCTTATTTATTTTCATTTTGGATGATCTGTCCATTGATGTAAGTGAGCTGTTAAAGTCCCCCACTATTACTGTGTTACTCTTGATTTCCTCTTTTATAGCTGTTAGCAGTTGCCTTATGTATTGTGGTGCTCCTCTGTTGGGTGCATATATATTTATAATTGTTAAATCTTCTTCTTGGATTGATCCCTTGATCATTATGTAGTGTCCGTCCTTGTCTCTTGTAACATTCTTTATTTTAAAGTCTATTTTATCTCATATGAGTATAGCTACTCCAGCTTTCTTTTGATTTCCATTTGCATGGAATATCTTTTTCCATCCCCTCACTTTCAATCTGTATGTGTCCCTATGTCTGAAGTGGGTCTCTTGTAGACAGCATATATACAGGTATTGTTTTTGTATCCATTCAGCAAGCCTGTGTCTTTTGGTTGGAGCATTGAATCCATTCATGTTTAAGGTAATTATCGATATGTCCTGTGACCATATTCTTAATTGTTTTGGGTTTGTTTTTGTAGGTCCTTTTCTTCTTTTTTGTTTCCCACTTAGAGAAGTTCCTTTAGCATTTGTTGTAGAGCTGGTTTGGTGGTGCTGAATTCTCTTAGCTTTTGCTTGTCTGTAAAGCTTTTGATTTCTCCATCGAATCTGAATGAGATCCTTGTCAGGTAGAGTAATCTTGGTTGTAGGTTCTTCCCTTTCATCACTTTTAGTATATCATGCCACTCCCTTCTGGCTTGTAGAGTTTCTGCTGAGAGATCAGCTGTTAACCTTATGGGAGTTCCCTTGTATGTTATTTGTCATTTTTCCCTTGCTGCTTTCAATAATTTTTCTTTGTCTTTAATTTTTGCCGGTTTGATTACTATGTGTCTTGACATGTTTCTCCTTGGGTTTATCCTGTATGGGACTCTGCGCTTCCTGGACTTGGGTGGCTATTTCCTTTCCCATGTTAGGGAAGTTTTCAACTATAATCTCTTCGAATATTTTCTCTGGTCCTTTCTCTCTCTCTTCTCCTTCTGGGACCCCTATAATGCGAATGTTGTTGCATTTAATGTTGTCCCAGAGGTCTCTTAGGCTGTCTTCATTTCTTTTCATTCTTTTTTCTTTAGTCTGTTCCACAGCAGTGAATTCCACCATTCTGTCTTCCAGGTCACTTATCCGTTCTTCTGCCTCAGTTATTCTGCTATTGATTCCTTCTAGTGTAGTTTTCATTTCAGTTATTGTATTGTTCAATATTGTATTGTATTGTGCTCATGAGCTCTCTGCTTGTTTGTTCTTTAATTCTTCTAGGTCTTTGTTAAACATTTCTTGCATCTTTTTGATCTTTGCCTCCATTATTTTTCTGAGGTCCTGGATGATCTTCACTATCATTATTCTGAATTCTTTTTCTGGAAGGTTGCTTATCTCCACTTCATTTGGTTGTTTTTCTGGGGTTTTATCTTGTTCCTTCATCTGGTACATAGCCCTCTGCCTTTTCATCTTGTCTATCTTTCTGTGAATGTGGTTTTTGTTCCACGGGCTGCAGGACTGTAGTTCTTCTTGCTTCTGCTGTCTGCCCTCTGGTGGATGAGGCTATCTAAGAGGCTTGATGGGAGGGACTAGTGGTGGGTAGAGCTGGCTGTTGCTCTGGTGGGCAGAGCTCAGTAAAACTTTAATCCACTTGACTGCTGATGGGTAGGGCTCAGTTCCCTCCCTGTTGGTTGTTTGGCCTGAGGCAACCCAAACTGGAGCCTACCTGGGCTCTTTGGTGGGGCTAATGACAGACTCTGGGAGGGCTCATGCCAAGGAGTACTTCCCAGAACTTCTGCTGTCAGTGTCCTTGTCTCCACAGTGACACACAGCCACCCTCCGCCTCTGCAGGAGACCCTCCAACACTAGCAGGTAGGTCTGGTTCAGTCTCCCCTGGGGTCACTGCTCCTTCCCCTGGGTCCCGATGCACACACTACTCTGTGTGTGCCCTCCAAGAGTGGAGTCTCTGTTTCCCCCAGTCCTGTCGAAGTCCTGCAAGCAAATCGCGCTAGCCTTCAAAGTCTGATTCTCTAGGAATTCCTCCTCCCGTTGCCAGACCCCCAGGTTGGGAAGCCCGACGTGGGGCTCACAACTTTCACTCCAGTGGGTGGACTTCTGTGGTATAAGTGTTCTCCAGTCTGTGAGTCACTCACCCACCAGTTATGGGATTTGATTTTACTGTGATTGCACCCCTCCTACTGTCTCGTTGTGGCTTTTCCTTTGTCTTTGGATGTGGGGTATCTTTTTTGGTGAGTTCCAGTGTCTTCCTGTCGATGATTGTCCAGCAGCTAGTTGTGATTCTGGTGTTCTCACAAGAGGGAGTGAGAGCACGTCCTTCTACTCCGCCATCTTGGTTCCTCCCCAGATTTTTCATTTTTAAGACCATTAAGGGAATACTGGTTCAATTACATATAAAGTTGTGAACTTAGAGATGATTTATAAAAATTTAGAGAAAATCGTCATTAAAGGCAATATAGCTTCCAAATCATTGAAGAGAAAAACAACAACAGAAAGTGAGTTATTAGGAATTCAGCTAAGATGGAGTACCAGAGACATTTATCCTGCCTAAAAAAACAAAAAGAAATGGATAAAATATATGAAACAATGGTTTTTAAGACACTTGAAAATGATCATCCACTAGGACACAAGAAAGCTTCCTTGCCCCATACCTGCTAAGGCTGGTGGGCCCCCTACTGACACTACCAAAGATGTCCACCAGGTGGCAACATTTCCTTTCTCCACTTCCAATGCAGAAAGAGCCCTAAGCAGTACAGTACTGTTCCATGTTTTGGCAGGCAACCCCCAGCAGTGCTATCATGGCCCTTAGTCCCTTTTAGTCACCAGCAAAGGGATCAAGGATGATCAGAGAGCCTTATTACTCATCCAAGACCTAAGAACCTATCTGATTTCTGAGTAGCCCTTAACACTTATCTAATATCCAGTATTCACTGCCTGGCTTCCAGAGTCCCCACCTTTTGAGCAGCCTGCACGATGGCCCAGCTCATTAGAATCTGTTCTCCCAGCCAAGAGGCCACGCACAATAGTTAGCAGTGTTCCAGAGCTCTGGAGCCACCCTGCTTGGACTGAATCCTGGTCCTGTGCTCATGAGCTCTCTGCCCTTGGGCAAGTCACTCAACATCCCTAAGCTACAGTTTCCTCATCTGTAAAATGAAGAACTAATCAATATCGGGGGGTGGAACAGAATTGGGGGGGACTAATTTTTGGTAATTGAAGATTAATTTTGAATTATACAGTGAGGGACAACATAAAACTTTCACTACTTCAGACTTCTAAAGGACAGCTTCTACTATTCTTAAAACTAATGCATGGACATACAAACACACATGCAGACACCCCCCCCATGCACACCCCACACATAAACATGAGCACAACCACACACATCCACAGACACACACACACACGCATCGTTAACCTCATTTTAAATAAATTTAAACTTTTTTTTAACATCTTTATTGGAGTATAATTGCTTTACGATGGTGTGTTAGTTTCTGCTGTATAATAAAGTGAATCAGCTATATTTGTACATATATCCCCATATCCCCTCCCTCTTGCGTCTCCCTCCCACCCTCCCTATCCCACCCCTCTAGTTGGACAAAGCACTGAGCTGATCTCCCTGTGCTATGCGGCTGCTTCCCACTAGCTATCTATTTTACATTTGGTAGTGTATAAATAAATATAAGCTTGATGCTCTCAGTTTCCATCGTTTTATCCATTCAGAAGATCCTGACTGCAGAGCGTGCAACAGGAGTCCCTCCTCTCTAGAGGTGGTCTTTGCCTCCAACAATCTCAGCAGGGCCAACAAGGGGCGCACCTGACCAACATAACTGCTCTGGACCTTTGGGCGTGCAGGGCTAGAATACTCCAGAAGCTCACATCCTATATAGCTAAACATTTTAAGTTAATTAGGTTCTAAATTCCTGCCTTTGTAAATATATGTTCATAATAGGATGGAAGGCCAGGGTCAAATTTAGACTTCTCAGACTCACTGGAGTCCCACACACAAAAAATGACAGTGTGGGGAGAGCTGATCCCCAGTCTCTAACTACTAGCCTGAGCCTTTTCTTCCCAATGTGGGGTCCATCCCATGCCACAGGTGGCCTTGTGTGCATACGTGTGGACACCTAGACCTCACGTCCAGGCTCTGTCCATACCCTCCGTACAAACAGCTGCCCTTTGGCCACGCTGTAAGTCCTTGGGGATATGAGCATATGCTCTGGGAAGAAACTGTGCAGACACCAGAAGTGGGTCAGGGGCTGCTGGGGCATGGAATTCTGGGGTCCTGGATTTCCAGAGCATGGGGTAACACCAAAGGCATGTTCCTTTGGCCCTGCTGACTCCACCCCCATGGAGGGCGTGGCCAGAGAAAGTGTCAGTGCAGGACCCTCCGTAGTGGGGGGACCCAGGGCAGTGGACCCCTTGTTGGGGTCTGAGGGCAGAAGCCCTAAGGAGGGGCTGGGAAGTAGCACTGCCCCCTGCAAAGTTCCTGAGAAGGCTGTAAAGTGTCCTCAGTTCCATTAATTAACAAAACAAAAGCTCACAGTGGCCTTGGTGGGAAGTGTTTTGTTGTAACAGAGAAGACAGACACTCGTCAAGGTCTGGTCTAAGAGGACTGGTGGATTTACCGGGTTGTTGAGGAACCAGGGGACCTTTGCTTTCCCTGGGGTCTAAATACTACCTGAGTTTCTTTCGGTGATACTGAAATGCAGTGAGACTTGGAAGCCTCTCATGGTGTTAAAATCTTAATGGTGAGCATTTCAACTCTCTCCCTCGCGTTCTTGGTTACTGAAGCATGATAAATACAGGCAGGAAACTGCGCTGGCCTGCTGGTTGGTTCACTGCCCATCTGGTGCTCCCCCTTGTAGGGCCAGAACACTGCTTTTGTCAGATCAGCCAGGGGCGATCCGGCCCAGGATTACAGCCTGTTTTCCACAGGTGGCATTTTTGGGTGGCTACTTCCTTGGTGACGCGTAGGGAGGCACCTTCATCTTATCTTTTAGCCATCTCCTAACACCCAGGCTCCTTCTGAGAGGAGACTGGAGGCCTCTAATCCCGGCTTCCGTATGATGAGGCTCGTTGGTTCCACTCCTGGCAGCGGCATTTGCTGCCCTGGCCTCTAGCTCTGGGCCTAAAACCTCACTGGATTGTCTATAAATGTCACCCATGAGCCATAACTAAGCTTGGGGTACAGATGTGACCATGTCTCTTATTTTCTTTCCATTGATTATTTAGTCTACACATAATCGTGTTGGCAGAAAGGCCAGCATTGCCCTCTTCAGGACCCCCCCCCCCCCCACCAGCCGCCTCTATCCAGAATTGTCCTAGCGCCCAGGGCAGACTGGGTTTGAAGCCTGGCACTCAAACACGAGGAAGACAACTGGAGAGGCATGAATCTACTTCTGCCATTGTGACTTTCGCAGAGGCTCGACTTGGCTCTGATGTCACGTTACTACAGCTGCAGTGATGCTCCCACACTGTTCCCGTCCCCACAGAGATCAGGCCTTTCTGCTTGTTCCTAAAGGCTCTACCCCAGGCTGGGGAGCTGGATTCATGGAGCATCCAGCCTCGGCCCCCACCAGCCCATTGGGCTCTCATGGGGCCTGGAACACCAGCCACACTCTCATTAGGGGTCTGCTTGTCCTTTCCAGCCAACAGACCTAGGTCACACTTTAATCCCCCTATGGGTGCTTTCCTCACTTCAAGAGGCCGGGAGAACTAGTGTGTCTTGGCTTCTTCACTCTCCAGGTGCCCTGGGTCTTGATGCCAACAGCCCCCGGCTCTCTGCACCCCCGACATGTTCTGCATATCATGGGCCGCACTGCTAGTCCCTGGGTCTGTGTTGTATTCTCTTCCCAGGGCAAGAGGTGCACGCTGCCCCCCATGTATATGGCTGGAGGGACCACTGGAATGTGAGTTTCCTCCAAATAACAAAAAATCGGTCTTGCTGTGACTTGCCTTCTGCACTTCTAGGCATAGAAGAAGGTGCCATGCTTCTCTTTATCTGGGCTGGGCTGCTGTGCGGTGGCCAGATTGGAATGGGAGAGAGCGACTGGGATGACAGAAAGGCGACTGGTGCAGGGGTCTTGGTGAGAGGTGACAGCGCACCGGGGTGGAGAGGAGTGGGTGGATCGAGAGCTGGGCAGGAGCCTGATGGGCAGTGGCTGTGATGGTTTGGGGGAGGGGCCATGGTGGTCAGTACCCTCTAGCGGCCAGTGACCAGAACCTAACTGAAACTAGCTTAAGCAAAGAAGAGGGGTTACTGGGTGGATATATAAGCGCTCAACAAACCAAGGGCAGCAATGCAGGAAGGCAGGCAGGGGCCTGGGGGACTGGAATGAGCTTGCAGCCCCAGGACCCTCGATTTTGCCTGGACTCGCCATTTTCTTGGTGGCAGACAGGTTTTCTCTAGGACCCCCATCTCACACGCCTGCGGCTTTCACATGCAAGAGGCCAGGGAGTTTTCTCCATTAGATCCACTTAGAAAAATCCCAGGGGAAGCCTCCTGTTGTCCTGGTTGAGGCCCATGCTCATTCCGGGGCCACTTACCAGAGCTCGGGGGCAGCCGGGACAAACCCAGTAAGGTCTTTAGCCCATCCTGAGACAGGGAGCCCTGGAGGAGGGTTGGCCTAGAGAAGGTCAGGAGTTTAGTTTGGAGGTGCTGACAGCCCAGCAGAGCCATCAGAGGGATGAATCTAGAGCTCCAGGGAGATGTCTGGCTGGAGAGGCCAGCAATAACCGATGACCCAGCTTAGGGTACAGATGAGGCCAAGGAAATGGATGAAGGAAGAGAATAAGAAAAGCGCCTTGGATGGGATTTTGAGGAACCTCCAAGCCACAGCAGAGGAGATAGTCTGCTAAAGGAGGCTGAGAAGGAGCAGCCAGAGAAGTAGGGGGAAAGAAAGAGTGTGGCCCATGGAGACCAGGCGAGGAGGGGGCCAAGAAAGAGGGCATCTCAGCAGTAGCAGAGGCCGCGGAAAGGCAGGTGAGCTGAAGACCGAGACCGCCCACTAAACTCAGTGACCCAGAGGCTGCTGGTGACCTCTGGAGGGACGATGGGGCAGAGGTCAGGATGGGATGGGAGGAGGAGGAAGGTTCAAGATAAGGAAATGAAGATGGGAGGATGGACAACACTGGGAAGAACTTCAACAGAAAGGGAAGAAGAAAGAACAGTGACAGCTGGAGTGGTGTGAGGGCTAAGGGGTGTCGGTGTTTCTACTTAATTTTATTAATTGTCATCATATATAATAATATATTTTATATAAAGGTTAAATATCATATCATATAAAATAACATAGTATGTTATTATTTATTAAATAATACATAATAATAGTATATATACTAACATGTCCTATTTTATTTATTAATAGTATATAATACATATGTATGTGTTTATATACATAAAATACACGTCTACATAATATATAATATGTAACACATAACATATATAAGGATTATGATTCGTATATCTTACAAGATTATGTAACAATAATGATACAATATTATTTTTTTTATCCTGATGAATAATTTTATTTATTTATTTTTAAAAATATCTTTATTGGAGTCTAATTGCTTTACAGTGGGGTGTTAGTTTCTGCTTTGTAACAAAGTGAATCAGCTATACATATACGTATATCCCCATATCGCCTCCCTCTTGCGTCTCCCGCCCACCCTCCTTACCCCACTCCTCTAGGTGGTCACAAACCACCGAGCTGATCTCCCTGTGCTTTGTGGCTGCTTCCCACTAGCTATCTATTTTACATTTGGTAGTGTGTATATGTCTATGCCACTCTCTCACTTCATCCCAGCTTAACATTCCCCTTCCCTGTGTCCTCAAGTCCATTCTCGATGTCTGCATCTTTACTCCTATCCTGTGCCTAGGTTCTTAAGAGCCTTGTTTTTAGATTCCGTACATATGTGTTAGCATATGGTATTTGTTTTTCTCTTTCTGACTTACTTCCCTCTGTAAGACAGACTCTAGGTCCATCCACCTCACTACAAAGAATTTCGTTTCTTTTTATGGCTCAGTAATATTCCGTTTTATATATGTGTCACATCTTCTTTATCCATTCATCTGTCGATGGACACTTAGGTTGCTTCCATGTCCTGGCTATTGTAAATAGAGCTGCAATGAACATTGTGGTACATGACTCTTTTTGAATTATGTTTTTCTCAGGGTATATGCTCAGTAGTGGGATTGCTGGGTCGTATGGTAGTTCTATTTTTAGTTTTTTAAGGAACCTCCATACTGTTCTCCATAGTGGCTGTATCAGTTTACATTCCCACCAACAGTGCAAGAGGGTTCCCTTTTCTCCACACCCTCTTCAGCATTTATTGTTTGTAGATCTTTTGATGGTGGCCATTCTGACTGGTATGCAGTGTTACCTCATTGTAGTTTTGATTTGCATTTCTCTAATGATTAATGATGTTGAGCATTCTTTCATGTGTTTGTTGGCAATCTGTATATCTTCTTTGGAGGAATGTCTATTTAGATCTTCTGCCCATTTTTGGATTGGGTTGTTTGTCTTTTTGATATTGAGCTCCATGAGCTGCTTGTAAATTTTGGAGATTAGTCCTTTAACAGTTGCTTCATTTGAAAATATTTTCTCCCATTCTGAGAGTTGTCTTTTCGTCTTGTTTATGGTTTCCTTTGCTGTGCAAAAGCTTTGAAGTTTCATTAGGTCCCATTTGTTTATTTTTGGTTTTATTTCCATTACTCTAGGAGATGGATCAAAAAAGATCTTGCTGTGATTTATGTCAAAGAGTGTTCTTCCTATGTTTTCCTCTAAGAGTTTTATAGTGTCCAGTCTTACATTTAGGTCTCTAATCCATTTTGAGTTTATTTTTGTGTATGGTGTTAGGGAGTGTTCTAATTTCATTCTTTTACATGTAGCTGTCCAGTTTTCCCAGCACCACTTATTGAAGAGACTGTCTTTTCTCCATTACATATTCTTATCACCTTTATCAAAAATAAGGTGACCATATGTGTGTGGGTTTATCTCTGGGCTTTCTATCCTGTTCCATTGATCTATACTTCTGTTTTTGTGCCAGTACCATACTGTCTTGATTACTGTAGCTTTGTAGTATAGTCTGAAGTCTGTGAGCCTGATTCCTCCAGCTCCATTTTTCTTTCTCAAGATTGCTTTGGCTATTCGGGGTCTTTTGTGTTTCCACACAAATTGTGAAATTTTTTGTTCTAGTTCTGTGAAAAATGCCATTGGTAGTTTGATAGGGATTGCACTGAATCTGTAGATTGCTTTGAGTAGTATAATCATTTTCACAATGTTGATTCTTCTAATCCAAGAACATGGTATATCTGTCCAACTGTTTGTATCATCTTTAATTTCTTTCATCAGTGTCTTATAGTTTTTTGCTGGTCTTTTGTCCCCTTAGGTAGGTTTATTCCTAGGTATTTTATTCTTTTTGTTGCAATGGTAAATGGGAGTGTTTCCTTAATTTCTCTTTTAGAATTTTCATCATTATTGTATAGGAAGGCAAGATTTCTGTGCATTAATTTTGTATCCTGCTACTTTACCAAATTCATTGATTAGCTCTAGTAGTTTTTTGGTAACATCTTTAGGATTCTCTATGTACAGTATCATGTCATCTGCAGGCAGTGACAGCTTTACTTCTTTTCTGATTTGGATTCCTTTTATTTATTTTTCTTCTCTGATTGCTGTGGTTAAAACTTCCAAAATTATGTTGAATAGTAATGGTGAGAGTGGACAACCTTGTCTTGTTCCTGATCTTAGAGGAAACGGTTTCAGTGTTTCACTATTGGGACTGATGTTGGCTGTGGGTTTGTTATATATGTCCTTTATTATGTTCAGGTAAGTTCCCTCTATGCCTACTTTGTGGAGGGTTTTCATCATAAGTGGGTGTTGAATTTTGTCAAAAGATTTTTCTGCATCTATTGTGATGATCATATGGCTTTTCTCCTTCAATTTGTTAATATGGTGTATCACATTGATTGATTTGCATATATTGAAGAATCCTTGCATTCCTGGGATAAACCCCACTGGATCATGGTGTATGATCTTTTTAATGTGCTGTTGGATTCTGTTTGCTAGTATTTTGTTGAGGTTTTTTGCATCTATATTCATCAGTGATATTGGTCTGTAGTTTTCTTTCTTTGTGACATCCTTACCTGGTGTTGGTATCAGGGTGATGGTGGCCTCGTAGAATGAGTTTGGGAGTGTTCCTCCCTCTGCTATGTTTTGGAAGAGTTTGAGAAGGATAGGTGTTAGCTCTTCTCTAAGTGTTTGATAGAATTCGCCTGTGAAGCCATCTGGTCCTGGGCTTTTGTTTGTTGGAAGATTTTTAATCACAGTCTCAATTTCAGTGCTTGTGATTGGTCTGTTTATATTTTATATTTCTTTCTGGTTCAGTCTCAGAAGGTTGTGCTTTTCTAAGAATTTGTCCATTTTTTCCAGGTTGTCCAATTTATTGGCATATAGTTGCTTGTAGTAATCTCTCATGATCCTTTGTATTTCTGCAGTGTCCGTTGTTACTTCTCATTTGTCATCTCTAATTCTGTTGATTTGAGTCTTCTCCCTTTTTTTCTTGATGTGTCTGGCTAATGGTTTATCAATTTTGTTTATCTTCTCAAAGAACCAAAAAGTAAAGAACTTTTAGTTTTATTGATCTTTGCTATTGTTTCCTTCATTTCTTTTTCATTTATTTCTGATCTGATCTTTATGATTTCTTTCCTTTTGTTTTTTTGTTCTTCTTTCTCTAATTGCTCTAGGTGTAAGTTTAGATTGTTTATTTGAGATGTTTCTTGTTTCTTGAGGTAGAATTGTATTGCTAGAAACTTCCCTCTTAGAACTGCTTTTGTTGCATCCCATAGGTTTTGGGTTATTGTGTTTTCATTGTCATTTGTTTCTACGTATTTTTTGATTTCCTCTTTGATTTCTTCAGTGATCTCTTGGTTATTTAGTAGTGTATTGTTTAGCTTCCACGTGTTTGTATTTTTTACAGTCTTTTTCCTGTAATTGATATCTAGTCTCATAGTGTTGTGGTTGGAAAAGATACTTGATACGATTTCAATTTTCTTAAATTTACCAAGGCTTGATTTGTGACCCAAGATATGATCTATCCTGGAGAATGTTCCATGAGCACTTGAGAAGAAAGTTTATTCTGTTGTTTTTGGATGGAATGTCCTATAAATATCAATTAAGTCCATCTTGTTAATGTATAATTTAAAGCTTGTGTTTCCTTATTTATTTTCATTTTAGATGATCTGTCCATTGGTGAAAGTGGGGTGTTAAAGTCCCCTACTATGATTGTGTTACTGTCAATTTCCCCTTTTATGGCTGTTAGCATTTGTCTTATGTATTGAGGTGCTCCTCTCTTGGGTGCATAAATATTTACAATTGTTATAGCTTCTCTTGGATTGATTCCTTGATCATTATGTAGTGTCCTTCTTTGTTTCTTGTAATAGTCTTTATTTTAAAGTCTATTTTGTCTGATATGAGAATTGCTACTCCAGCTTTCTTTTGATTTCCATTTGCATGGAATATCTTTTTCCATCCCTTCACTTTCAGTCTGTATGTGTCCCTAGGTCTGAAGTGGGTCTCTTGTAGGCAGCATATGTATGGGTCTTGTTTTTGTATCCATTCAGCCAGTCTATGTCTTTTGGTTGGAGCATTTAATCCATTTACATTTAAGTTAGTTATTGATACGTATATTCCTATTACCATTTTCTTAATTGTTTTGGGTTTGTTATTGTAGATCTTTTCCTTCTCTTGTGTTTCTTGCCTAGAGAAGTTCCTTTAGCATTTGCTGTAAAGCTGGTTTGGTGGTGTTGAATTCTCTTAGCTTTTGCTTGTCTGTCAAGGTTTTAATTTATCTGTCAAATCTGAATGAGATCCTTGCTGGGTAGAGTCATCTTGGTTGTAGGTTTTTCCCTTTCATCACTTTAAATATGTCCTGCCACTCCCTTCTGGCTTGCAGAGTTTCTGCTGAAAGATCTGCTGTTAACCTTATGGGGATTTCCTTGTATGTTATTTGTTGTTTTTCCCTTGCTGCTTTCATATTTTTTCTTTGTATTTAATTTTGGATAGTTGGATTATTATGTGTCTTGGCATGTTTCTCCTTGGGTTTATCCTGTATGGGACTCTCTGTGCTTCCTGGACTTGATTGACTACTTCCTTTCCCTTATTAGGGAAGTTTTCAACTATAATCTCTTCAAATATTTTCTCAGTGCCTTTCTTTTTCTCTTTTCTTCTGGGACCCCTATAATTCGAATGTTGGTGTGTTTAATGTGTCCCAGAGGTCTCTGAGACTGTCCTCAATTCTTTTCATTCTTTTTTCTTTATTCTGCTCTGCAGTAGTTATTTCCACTATTTTATCTTCCAGGTCACTTATCCATTCTTCTGCATCAGTTATTCTGCTATTGATTCCTTCTAGAGAATTTTAAATTTCATTTATTGTGTTGTTCATCAATTTTTGTTTGCTCTTTAGTTCTTCTAGGTCCTTGTCAAAGATTCTCATATTTTCTCCATTCTATTTCCAAGATTTTGGATCGTCTTTACTATCATTACTCTGAATTCTTTTTCAGGTAGACTGCCTATTTCCTCTTCATTTGTTTGGTCTGGTGGGTTTTTGCCTTACTCCTTCACCTGCTGTGTGTTTCTCTGTCTTCTCAATTTGCTTGACTTACTGTGTTTGGGGTCTCCTTTTCGCAGGCTGCAGGTTCGTAGTTCCCATTGTTTTTGGTGTCTGTCCCCAGTGGCTAAAGTTGGTTCAGTGGGTTGTGTAGGCTTGCTGGTAGAGGGGACTGGTGTCTGTGTTCTGGTGGATGAGGCTGGATCTTGCCTTTCTGGTGGACACGACCATATTCACTGGTGTGTTTTGGGGTGTCTGTGAAATTATTATGATTTTAGGCAGCCTCTCTGCTAATGGGTGGGGTTGTGTTCCTGTCTTGCTTGTTGTTTGGCATAGGGTGTCCAGCACTGTAGCTTGCTGGTCGTTGAGTGGAGCTGGCTCTTAGCGCTGAGATGGAGATCTCTGGGAGAGCCTTTGCAGTTTGATATTACATGGAGCTGGGAGGTCTCTGGTGGACCAATGTCCTGAACTCGGCTCTCCCACCTCAGAGGCACAGGCCTGACATCTGGCCGGAGCACCAAGACCCTGTCATCCACACAGCTCAGAATAAAAGGGAGAAATAAATAAATAAATAATAAAATAAAAGTTATTAAAATAAAAAATTATTAAAAATAAAAAAATTAAAAAGTAATAAAAGAAGAAAGAAAGAAGAGAGCAACCAAACCAAAAAACAAATCCACCAATGATAACAAGCACTAAAAACTATACTACAAAAAAAGGACAGACAGAACCCTAGGACAAGTGGTAAAAGCAAAGTTATACAGACAAAATCATACAAAGAAGCATACACATACACACTCACAAAAAGAGAAAAACAGAAAAAAAATATATATATATAAAAAGGAAGAGAGCAACCAAATCAATAAACAAATTTACCAATGATAATAAACTCTAAATACTAAACTAAGGTAAACATAAAACCAGAAACAAATTAGATGCAGAAGGCAAACCCCAAGTCTACGGTTGCTCCCAAAGTCCACCGCCTCAGTTTTGGGATGATTCATTGTCTATTCATGTATTCCACAGATGCAGGTACATCAAGTTGATTGTGGAGCTTTAATCCGCTGCTCCTGAGGCTGCTGGGAGAGATTTCCCTTTCTCTTCTTTGTTCGCACAGCTCCCAGGGTTCAGCTTTGGATTTGGCCCCGCCTCTGTGTGTAGGTCGCCTGAAGGTGTCTGTTCTTCGCTCAGACAGGACGGGGTTAAAGTAATAGCTGATTCGGGGGCTCTGGCTCACTCAGTCTGGGGGAAGGGACGGGTACGGAATGCAGGGCGAGCCTGTGGTGGCAGAGGCTGGTGTGACATTGCAACAGCCTGAGGTGCGCCATGAGTTCTCCCCAGGAAATTGTCCCTGGATCACGGGACCCTGGCAGTGGCAGAATGCACGGGCTCCCGGGAGGGGAGGTATGGATAGTGACCTGTGCTTGCACACAGGCTTCTTGGTGGCTGCAGCAGCAGCCTTAACATTTCATGCCCATCTCTGGTGTCCGCACTGATAGCTGCGGCTTGTGCCCATCTCTAGAGCTCGTTTAGGCGGTGCTCTGAATCCTCTCTCCTCGTGCACCCCGAAACAATTGTCTCTTGCCTCTTAGGCAGTTCCAGACTTTTTCCCGGACTCCCTCCCGGCTAGCTGTGGTGCACTAGCCCCCTTCAGGCTGTGTTCACGCAGCCAACCTCAGTCCTCTCCCTGGGATCTGACCTCTGAAGCCCGAGCCTCAGCTCCCAACCCCCACCTTCCCCAGCGGGTGAGCAGACAAGCCTCTCGGCCTGGTGAGTGCGGGTCGGCACGGGTCCTCTGTGGGGAATCTCTCGGCTTTGCCATCTGCACCCCTGTTGCTGCGCTCTCCTCCGTGGCTCCGAAGCTTTCCACCCCGCCACCCAAGTCTCCACCTGTGAAGGGGTTTCCTAGTGTGTGGAAACTTTTCCTCCTTCACAGCTCCCTCCCAGAGGTGCAGGTCCTGTCCCTATACTTTTGTCTCTGTTTTTTCTTTTTTCTTTTGCCCTACCCAGGTATGTGGGGAGTTTCTTGCCTTTTGGGAAGTCTGAGGTCTTCTGCCAGCATTCAGTAGGTGTTCTGTAGGAGTTGTTCCATATGTAGATGTATTTCTGATGTATTTGTGTGGAAGAAGGTGGTCTCCACATCTTACTCCTCCGCCATCTTGAAGGTCTCCCTCTGATGCAATATTATTAATCATTATGTCTTAGTTTATGACACATTCTCATCTTAGATGCATGTCAGAGATATTGATTTATTATTTATTTATCTATTTATTTATTAAAATGTATATTATAAGAAACACCCAACGTAAGAACAGGACTACTGACAATAACTTACTATGTATCAATACTTCTTCCCTATTCTGCCATTGGCCTCCCCCCATTGGAGGTACCAGCATTCTGAACCCCAGTTTATCATTCTCTTGTGGTATTTTCACACAGGGAACATTTAAGGGCATTTAAAACAAATGAACTGCAGATACATGCAACAATATAGATGAATCATACACTGCATATTAAATTTAAAAAGTAAGCCCCAGAAAGTAGCCTATAGTATGCTACCCTTTTAATTTATATATATATATATATATATATATATATATGTAAAATTAATTCAGCAAGTTAAGAACAACTACAGCTAGTCGGGCAGGGATAAAAGAAAGGTGAGGTGGAGGGGGCAGTGTTTCTGCAGAAGGTGAGCAAGTTCCTGTCTGGTAACTTGTTGTTCCCTCTGAAGCAGGAGGCAAAGCCATCTGCTGGGAGTCAGGGAAGAGACAGAGGGAAGGTTAGAGTTGTGCAGAGAGCTGAGAATGCTGACACCAAGTGATAAGTGGGAAAACATACTCGCTAGAGAAACCCCAGAGGACTGCCTGGCAGTGGCAGCGTGATGGGCATCGATTTGTAGTCTTTGAAATCTGTGCTGCGAGTGCTGTTGCTGCCAGCTCTCAGCTGCTGCCTGCAGGCCCAGAACAAACAGAGCTGGGGGAACCGCACTGGAAGTTGGCCTGGTGGGGCACTGAAAAGATGGACGGTCGAGGGAGTTTGGTTTGTTGTGACAACAATGCTGACATGAGGGACTGTGGATACAGAACTGGAACACAGGGAAGTGAAGGTAAGAGGAATGTGGACAGGGAGGAAAGCAGATGGGTCAGCAACTGATGGCCCCGGTGAGGGTGAAGGAGGGCCAGGCGGAGGCTGGTGGACAAGCAACTGCATGCCTAGTGGCGGGCACGTGAAGGACAGAGGCTGCACTTGGGGTGGTGATAAGCCTGGTATGAGCCCGGGGGGTGGCTGGCTCATGCTGATGGATGTGGAGACCCTAAAATGACAGCACTGGGATTTGGAGCAAGAACTAACAGTGACATCCTGACAGTAGGAGGTGAGGCTGTGCAGAGCCAGTGGTCCAGGTGCTCTGATTGAGGGGGACACAGAGGCCCAGCGTTCACACCAGCAGGGGGTGGAGGAAGGATGGCAGGAACCACTAGGAGAGGACTTGGGTTTTCCAGGCATTCACAAGGGAGGAAGGGCAATGGTCTGAAGATGGAAAGTGGGCCCAAGGAGGTCAACCCAGGCTCCCGGTTGTGATGAACATGGGGCGGGAAGGAGCAAAGCACTAACTCCAGAGAAGGCTGCCCAGGAAGCAGGGACCTTGGGGGAGGTGAGGGAACACTCAAAGAAGAGAGGGGCCAGGAGGAGCTTTCTGGGTGTAGAAGGGAAGAGAGGCCCAGGGCGAAGGAGCACAGAGGCACAGTGCAGTTATGAGGCTGGATTGGCTCGATGGTGATACCTGCAGTGATGGCTGCATTGTGTCCTGAGGGCTTAAGTAGGGGGGCTGCTGGCCTCATGAAAAGGTCTCCACGCTCAGCAGCCTGGGCAGAGGTCTCTAGCTCTTGAGGGCTCTGTGGCCACCGCTGTTCAAGAGTGGCTGTGCCTCTACCATCTCCCATCAGACTTTCCTCTCCCAGCCCCCAGCTGTCAGCAAGGGAGACTGGACCTTGTAGCTGTTTCCCCGTGGAGGAAAGCAAGCTTCTTGGAGGAATAGGCTGGTCAGATTTTCCCTGTAGATCAGGGCCTAGCAAAGCACCTGGCCCATGTGTGAACCATGCAGGGACTCAGATATTTATTAAACTAACGGTAGAAGAGCAGTAGAATATCAGAGCTGGAGGACTTGATCACTGAGATCACATAACTTACTGCCCCTCCCTCATTCTACAGATGAGGAAACAGAGGCACAGAGGTGAAGCAGCTTGCCCAAGGTCACATTGCTACTAAATGCTGACCTGTGTTGGGCGTTTCAAGTGATGAGATGCAGGTAAGGGGCTGAGAAGGGGCTCTGGGGCCAGAGTGCTTGGATTCAAGTCCCAGCTCTGCCACTTACCAGCTGTGTGATGACTTAATGTCCTCACCTGTAAACGGGATCATAATGGTGCCACCTCACTGGGCTGCTGTGAACACTGAACAAGTCGATCTGTTGAAAGCTTCTAGAACACAGCTGGACATGTCATAGTGCACTATAAGTGTTCGCTGTTGCAGCTGTTATTATTATTATTATCACCAAGTGAACTCCTAAATGAAGAACAAAGGCAGCAAAAATTTTTTTAAGGAAAAGATTTTAAAATCTCATGGTAACAATGTTTGATTTCATCTATTCAGATTTGCATCTGACCCTTATAACTATCACGCAGAGAATTATTTTTGAGGAAACCTTGCTTCATATCTTAAATTCTCACTAATTACATAGACTGTTCAATAGGCAGAAGTTTCTTTCGCAGGAAAATGGACAAAAGGTTAAAAAGAACACGTGCCTCTCAGCCCCACTGTGTTAGTTGCGACCTGTCGCCCAGGTTTGGGGAAGCGCCGGCTCTCCCGGCCTCGCTGCACCGCCCCGCGGCCTCCAGGGGGCACTCTCTCCCACACGAAGCCAGTCCCTCGGTTCACATCCTTGCTTCAGATCCGTCAAGGGCTGCCCAGGCCCCATGGCCCCAAGTGTGCCGCCAGCCCCACCTGCTGGACTCCAGGGTACCATCCTGGGTTCCAACCATCCTGTGTTTCTGTGTCTGCGTCCCACCCTTCACCTTGTCCTTCCAGTGTGGGCTCCAGTGGCTCGCCATGCAGCAGGGGTCTCCCCCTCCTCCACCTCTGATAACTGCAGGGTCCAGGATGGTGTCCAGTGAACCCATGGGAGGCGAGAAAGAATCGAAAACAACGGGCACTTGGAGGGGCTCCCTTTCCCACAGCAGGAGATGTAACAGCCCTGGAGAGTTTTCTCCTGGCTGGTTATTCACAGGCACTGAAGCTGTGGAATCCTGATGTCACTCATTTAAAGTGCGCCATCATTAATTACAAAATCAATCATCTTTTCAGTAGCAAACGGAGAAAAGACATGGCTCAGCCCACCCTCATTTTTTTCCCCACCTTCAGATGTTTCTCGCGCCCTGGGCAACGGTAGAAAGCAACACACAGAATATTATTTTTCCATTATCTTTGACGATCGCTTTCCCAGAACTGATTAAGGGTAGAATGGTTTGGCTTTCCTAGACTGAAGGATTCAGAAGCTTGTGGACGTTTTGAAAGGAACAAAATAACATTTTAATCTAGGACGTTCTATGCTGTCCCTCCCACATAATCAAGCCACTGGAAACCTGACTAAATCTTGCACAAGCACCGGCAGCAGGGAAGTTGGACCATAGAGACAACAGCTTGCAGCTTGAGGTGGAAGGAGGACAGTGGCTTGACTGGAACCCTTGTCCTGAAACTCTCTCTTACTTCTATGTAATGTGGAACTTCCCCAAGCACCCTACATACTGTGTCTCACTAGATTTTCTTATCAACCTATCAGCCTTGGCTTTGCAGCTGGAAGACTTGCATTCACATACCAGCATCTCTACTTACCAGCAGTCAATAATTCTCTCCAGCCCTTAGTTTTCTCATCCGCAAAATGGGTTCCATGGTAGTGCCTGCCCCCTGAGGTACCATGCGGGCTTCCTGAGATAAGGCAAGGGCAGCCCTCCCACAACATCTGACACCAGCAAGTGCTTCACAAAGTCTACAGTTTCATTATTATTATTACTATTTTTATTATCATTATTCTCCCATTTTTAACATAATGAAGCCAAGACTCTAGTTAAGGCACTTGCCTAAGAACCACTACATTGACAGAGCTGAAGTTGGAACCCCATCTCCTGGCTCCGGTCCAGTGCTCTGACCTATGTCTTGCCACGGTGACAACCACATGGTTTCTCCTCCATCCAAAGGGAGGAAAGCGGAATTAATGTTTTCAAGAGATTCCAGATGCCCAGATGAAAGGAAGCACAGGCAGGTCATTACCCAGCGTTTTTGTCTTATCACTTGCTGTCTTTGAAGTTTGTTTTGGAGGAAGAACTTGATGTTTTCCCTGGGTCTGGTCCTTATGCGTTAGTCCCCTGGGCCCTGGGCTCACCATCACGCTGCCAGCCCCTGGGCCTCCCCCTCCAGATCTCCTGCAGCTGGCAGTTGCAGCTCCTGACACGAAAGCCCACTGTCCACATCAGCTCTGAGCAGAGTTAGTGGTGGGCTGACTGGAAGCCCTCCCACCCCGCAATTCGCTGTCTTCATATGAAAGGCTTTGTCCTCCTGTGTCCCTCTCGCTGCTTTGCTCTCTAACAGTGCGAAGCCTCCTGGGGGGGGGGGGTGACGTCACTCAACACAGAGGCATGAGCTACTGCTTTTAGATGGGCGGTGCAACTCCTAACAACTAAGAGGAGAGGGGGAGGGAGGAGGAGGAAGTGGAGGCCTCAAGACGAACCTCCTCCCTCACAATTACGGGGAAGGCTGAATCATGAAAGACGTGAATCAGATTTATTCTCGTTGCTTTCAAAATAAACACCACAGGGCCAGCATGACCTGACAGCCTGTTCTTGTCCTCAGAGGCCTGTGGTCTCAATTAAAAAAAAGAAAAGACAGCACGTCCCAGCCCCAAAGATTGTGTCATCCTGAACTGGTGAGACCATCGTTCTTGCTCTTCCATGGCGAGAAAGAAACCTGTGACCCTGCACTCCTATTTCTGTGTCATCATGGGCCTGGTTGGGTCATTGTGGCAACTGGAGGGGAACAGGCAAGCCTCACAGCCCAGGACGAAGGCGAGCGTGCTGGGAGCGTTCGCTGCCACCTGCTTTCTCTAGCCACCCAGCCGTTGCTCAAGCAGCGGATATGGGGGATGTTGAGGTGTGGGAAGCAGAAGGGAAGGTCCATCCTCTTGGTTGTGGACGAGTGTTTCTATCCCCCAAGGCCCACCTTCACGTCTGAGCTCTGAGTAGAGGGTGGAAACTCAGGAAGTATGATGGGAGATTCCAGGAAGGACATATCTCCTGCACTGCCTTTCACCGAATTTGAAGTTCTGTCTCTCAATTTTCACTGATTCCATTTACTTAGCTGTCAAAGGAATCTGATTTTTTTTTTTTTTTTTTTTTTTTTTTTTTTTTTGCGGTACGCGTGCCTCTCACTGTTGTGGCCTCTCCCGTTGCGGAGCACAGGCTCCAGACGCGCAGGCTCAGTGACCATGGCTCACGGGCCTAGCTGCTCCGCAGCATGTGGGATCTTCCTGGACCGGGGCACAAACCCGTGTCCCCTGCATCGGCAGGCAGACTCTCAACCGCTGCGCCACCAGGGAAGCCCAGGAATCTGATTTTTAAGAGCCTCTTTTAAAATGCAAACTCACCTTTAAGTGGTGATATTAAAGTATTCCTATCAACAAGCTGAATGAGCTGATTTTATGGGGTGGCCGCTGGGTAGGGTCAAGCTGTCCAGCCCTGACAGAGGGGCAACCATACAACCTCGTGGTAAACCTGCTAGGCCAGGGATAGAAGATCTGTCTTCCATGCTGTTATGCATTGAACATACCCTGAAAATATATGTTCAAATCTTAACCCTGGCTACCTCAGAATATTTGGAAATAGGTTCATTGCAGATAAAGCTATACTCCATATTGGAGTGGGGTGGGCCTTTACTCCAATATGATCGGTGTCCTTTTAAAAAAGAAGACGTGAAGATAGGAGGGGAGAATGCCATGTGAGGACATGAAGACACCCAGACACCAAGAGAAGACAGCCATGTGAAGGCAGAGGCAGAAATTGGAGTCAGGCTGTCACAGGCCAAGGAACTCCTGGGGCTACCAGAAGCTGGAAGAGGTAAGGAAGGATACCCCCTAGAGCCTTTGGAGGGAGTGTGGCCATGCTCAAAGCTTGATTTTTGTACTTCTAGCCTCCAGAACCATGAGAGAATAAATGTCTGTTGTTTAACGCCACCTGGTTCATGGAACTGTGTTATAGCAGCCCTAGGAAACTAACACACACACCTACTCCAGTATCTGACTCACCAATTTGTTGTGACCTGGACAAATGTTGGCACCTATCAGAGATTCTGAAAAATGAGATGGTAGGATCCTTCAAGCTCAACAACATTTAAGGGTTATTCTAAGGTTAGGAAGGCAGTTCATTCATGCAGCTAATTATCTTTGAGTATGTTCTGTGCCAAGCTTGGGGTGGTGAGCAGGACACTGCTCTCAGGGAGGTATGTTCTTGTCTCTCAAAGGGAGGATGAGACTATTAGAAAGGACTGGACATGGGCTAACTCCAGGAGGAGGCTGGGCCCCTCAAAGTCCCCAGAGCAGGTCCCAAGGAGCTGGAAGGCCACAGGTGGACTTCTGAACCAGCAATGCAAGGGGAGATGGAAATTAAAGATTTCCCAAGAGGTCAGAAAGGAAATTAGCTACATGGTAAATTAACATGGTTGATGTTTAGGAAGGTGTTAACTTGCATTTCAGTGTTACCTGCAAATACCTAAAATTATAGTTATACACTTCTTGCTTGTGATCACTTTTTTTATTCTCCTAGGTATTTTGTTCTTTGAAATATCGGGTCGGCCAAAAAGTTCATTTGGGTTTTTCCGTACCATCTTATGGAAAAACCCGAATGAACATGTTGGCCAACCCAATAACAACTCACTTTAAGAAACATATAACGATAGAACAACAAGAAGTGGTCTCTGGGGCAGGGGAGGGGGGATCATTGTTCTTTTCTGAGCCTTACCATTGGGCCAGGGAAGCCAGAGAAAGATCCACAACGTACAGAGGCAGCCACAAGACTTGCAAGCAAAAGTGCTAGGAGAAATGAATGCCTTTTAGATTAATTTTTGTTATAACAGTGCACATAGTTTCAGACATCAACTTGAACTAAACTATTTATAAGAAAATATGATTCCCTGTTCTATCTTTTGCCCATGTTCCCCTCCCCAGAGGCCACCACTGTCAACTGCTGTTTTCCTGGGTTTACCTCATCTCCATGTTTCTAAAGAACAAGTATATGCTATTATCTTTATCAATTTTAGATACTGTCTACTGACTTCCTATTATGCTGGGTGAGATTCTGGCTCTCTTACACCACCGTCCCCATCCCTCTGTTTCCTGTTCCCCTTCCTCCCCATGAAGTTAGATTACAGCTCTTAGATCAATATTCACTATTTACATAATATGCTTAGACAAATATTATTCACAGCTGAGCCCTGTAATGCACTATGATTATGTTTCCTTTCTTAGTTTTTGTTTTATCTGCAGTTAATAATTGCCTTAGTTTTTTATTTACTTAGGTTTTTTTTTTTACTTAATTGCTAACTCACCCCATAACTTCCAAAAGTCTCTCAGAACATTTTTCTACAAGACCAACAAGTAACAAAGTCAGGCAATCTAATTGTTCCTTTCTTTCTTTCATTTTTCTGTTGAAGCCATCCCTCATGAAAACCTGCTTTCACCTGTCTGGGCTGTTTGCTGTCTAGGCTGGCTGGATAGCTGTCTTCTTGGGCCTGAATTCTCTTTGCTGTTATCCTTGGAATTATTTTGCCTCTCTTTTTGAATTGGATCCTTTAGTTCTTTCATGTTTTCCTCTTTTTAGTTTAATACCTTGTTTGAATGGAATAAATGCTCCAGTAGTCTCATAATGTTAAAAATGTGGTCCAGCAGTGGAGGGTACAGTGACGGCCATTTTCATCATGACTGTCCTTTGAGTAACACTTCTCCAATCTGGACAATTGCCATATACACCTATTCCACAGACATCACTCTGGGATCTCCCTTCATCATATTCCTGGTGATTCCTTTCATTTCTTTTCTGGGTTGAAATTCATTTTTTCAATCCCATGGCCTCTTTCTTGCTTTATTCCCAGTAGCTTCCAATGGCTTCCTAAGAAAGGGTACATGGTAAGTAGAGTTTTTGAGACATTCCATGTCTAAAAATGTCTTTATTATGTCTGTCCTCCTACTTCATTGATTGTTAGCTGACTATAGAATTCTAGGTTAGAAATAATTAATTTTTCTAGGTTGGAAAAAATTTTTAATTATTTTTCATAATCTGGGGGGCATCGCTCCATTGCCTTCTTCTTTCCAGCATTGCAGTTGAGAAATCCAAAGCCATTCAGATTCTTCATCATTTTAATGTGATATAGTTTTTCTCTCTGGAAGCTGATAGGATCTTCTCTTTGTCCTCAGGGTTCTGAAATCACACGATGATGTGGTTTTTTTCATGGGTTCACAGGGCTCTCACTGAGCACTTTGAATCTGGAAAGTTACGTTCTTCAGTTCTAAGAAATTTTCTTAAACTGTTGTTGATGATCTATTCCTCTCAGCCTTCTCTGTCTGCTTTTGAAATTCCATTTGGTCAGATTTTGGGTCTCCTGTACTTACCCTCTAATGTTCTTATGTTGTCTCTCCTAATTTCCATTTCTTTGTCTTTTTGTTCCATTTTCCAGGAGATTTGTTCCCATTTAGCTTCAGTTCTTCTACGAGTTCCTAGTTTCTGCCATTATATTTTAATTTTCAAGAGTTTTTTATTTTTTGAATTTAAAAAATGACACATTGTTCTTGTTTCATTGATGCAGTCTCTTCTATTCTCTAGGAGTATTACTGATAGCTTTATAAAAGTAGTTTTCTTCTATCTTACACTTACTCTGTTTCCTTTAGATTACTTTCCACTATTTATTTGGGCCCTTTTAGAGAACTTTCTCAGTGTCTGACAAGCATTGGCTATCTGCTCTTGACTAATATTTGGGTCCAAAAAGCTGCCTCAAAGTTCTGAGTGTGTGAAGGCCTTGATAAATTAGAGCTTCCCCCTCAGAGTAATCTGAAAGGTTGTGTATTGGGAACCTCCAACTCAGGCCCTTTTCTCTTAGGCTGGTCAGATTTCCCAAGAAGAGTCTTCTCTCCCAACTGAAGTGGAGGGTACTGGATGCTGACGTTTCGGGAGATGAGTGGAGGGAATGGGCTGACGGGTGCTCTCAGCATTCAGTTGTATGTGCCCGCTTCATATCCCTGTTTTCTGTGCGGTACTCAAGCCTGTGTTTTCCCTCTTTATAGAAAAACCTCTCATCTTGTACCGGGATGGGAAAAGGGCAGTGTGGAGTAAAGAGGGAATCTAATCACTTGTCAACGGCTTTCACCTCTTGTTTCTTATGGGGGCCTCCTCTCTACCCCCTGTTCTGGAAGTGCCCAATGCTGTCCATTTCTGAGACCTTTGAGGATTCTGTGGAATAGATCAAGTTGGTTTTTCACTTTCTGTACAGATTACTTAAGATTCAGCTTTATCAACTCTGCTACTTCTGTTACCACTCACCCTTCTGATTTCCACCTTCAAAAATTTTGTAGCTGTTTTCTCCTTGTTTTCCCTGTCATTGTAATTTTATGTTTTTGTTTTGTTTTCAAATTTCCTCACTGCGGAGAAAACTTAGACATTCCATCAGGCATCTTAACCCAGAAGCTCTAAAAGCTAATTTTCCAAACCCAATGATAGCAACATTTATTAATTATTTATTGTTATCCCAGCAGTCATCTAATTACTTTACATATACTAACTCATTTAATCCTTGAACAAACCCTAAGAGATAAGTACTATCATTATCAAATGGGGAAATTTAGGCAAAGAGAAGTTACGTAAAACCTCCCGGGCTTCCCTGGTGGCGCAGTGGTTGAGAGTCCGCCTGCTGATGCAGGGGACACGAGTTCGTGCCCCGGCCCACGAAGATCCCACATGCTGTGGAGCGGCTGGGCCCGTGAGCCATGGCCGCTGAGCCGGCACGCCTGGAGCCTGTGCTCCGCAACAGGAGAGGCCACAACAGTGAGAGGCCCACATACCACAAACAAAACAAAACAAAACAAAACAGAAAAAAACAAAAAAACCCTCCCAATCAGTAAGTGGTAGAGCTGGGATTCAAGTCCAGAAATTTGGCTCCACATCTGAACATTGTCTTGCCTAAGGAATGTTACTATTTTTCTCTCTTACTCTAAGCCCTGGTTACCAGAAGACAAAGAGGGATCTGGTTGGGATTCCCTTCAATAGCTCTTTTCTGGTTAAATGACATCTTGGTTCACTCTGTCTATGTCTCAGGCACTGTGCATAATTCTCATTTAATCCTCACAGCATTCTTATGTGGTAGGTATTAATGGGCACATTATACAGATGAGAACATTGGGGCACAGAGATACTAAGTAACTTGCTGAAGTCTCTTGTAGTAACTGGAAAAGCCAAGATTCAAATTCAAGTCCATATGGCTTCAAAGCTAAGGAGGGCTCTGGGGTGTGCTCAGAATTTTGGAAGGTGTCTCTCAAAAATGAGAAACTAGAGCATATGCCGTAACTCCCTTCCCACATGTACAAATAGTTAAAAAATAAATATTTATGATTCATTATTTTGGTTTTCTTCTTCAGGGACTCCAATTATATGCATGTTGGATCTCTTTTGTCTGCATCTTATATCTCCAATTTTCTCTCTAATCCTTTTTAACTTTTTAATATTTTATTTAATGTTGCTTGATTTTCTCATTTCAATCTTTTTTGTCTCTCATTTGTTTTCCACGGTGCTTATTTTCTTTCATTTAAATCATGGTTTCATCTATTTCTTTCAATTCTTTCTTGAGTTCTGTCAGTTCACTTTTCATCTCCTTCTATTGTTTCATCATCTTTTCCCCAAGCTCTTGCATCTCTTCTTTGTCCTCTTACTTTCTGGAGATTATTGTCTTATTGCATATTTTTGAAATTCATGGTGAAATATTTGTGTCAAAATTTTCATCTGCTCTATGATGACATTTACAGGCTCTTCATCTGTCATTTGTTTTTCCTGTTTCCTTCTTCCTCTTTTCTTCTAGCATTTTTGTAGAGAGTCTATGCGCTTAGTTTTAAATTACTCATCATTGAAGGAGGTGAGTTTTTCCTGGACTAGCTTTTTTTTTTTTTTTTTTTTGTGGTGTGTGGGCCTCTCACTGTTGTGGCCTCTCCCATTGTGGAGCACAGGCTCTGGACGTGCAGGCCCAGTGGCCATGGCTCACGGGCCCAGCCGCTCCATGGCATGCGGGATCCTCCCAGACCTGGGCATGAACCTGCGTCCCTTGCATCAGCAGGCGGACCCTCAACCACTGCACCACCAGGGAAGTCCCTGGACTAGCTACTGAATGAGATTCATGTGTTAGTGGGGCCAAGGTCATGTCCCAGACTAACTGGAATTTGTGTGTGTACACTTGTTTAGCTTTTATTCTTCCCAGCTAATTAAGAAGGGTGACTGACCTATATTTTTTGTTTGTTTTAATGTAAAGGTTCTTTTTTTCCCCCCTTACTGCCAAAGAGATAGACCACTTTCTGTAATTATGGTTTACCAATGTGATTTCTTATTCCATCTTCTTTGCATTTTGGAATGAAACTAGATTCAATGAAGCTACTCCTGAAGCTACAGTACTTCTTAAACACGTTTAGAAAAAGGAGATTTTGGTTTTGCCTGTCAAGTGTGCCTCTCATCTTTAAGAAGAGTGCTTTTGCTGCTTTCCTGAGAGCTGTGGGCATGGTGCCTTCTCCATGAAGCAGCCTTTCTCTGTACAACCTCCCCACCACCAAACTCTGTTTATGCCAGTCCTTTCACCTATTGTATGGACCAGGGTTTTAGCTGCCTCTAAGTTTCTCTTAAAATGGCATTTGCATTTTTGTTTCTCATTCTCCTATTGCTTTCTGATATATTCCAGGGAGGGGGGAAAAGTGACTTTGAACAACCATCTTCAAACCAGACTTCCTCTCTAATTGTTTTCTCAGGCGTGTTGCACAACTTCATATTGACTGAGCTGTGGTTAGGTCTGCCATTTATATCTCATGTCCTGCTCATTCTGATTTTTTCTATTTTCCTTTTTACCCTTGTTGTTTCTGGCTTTTCCTCAAGAAGTATGTGTAGGAGGTAAACTTTCTGGGTACATTGAGAAATCCGGGATGGGATTAAATGTACCTGCATGAAGAAAATTAGAGAAACAGTTGGGTAAGTTCTGGAGACCATGATGCAGGTTGGACCTGAGGGATGTTGGACCTGTCTCCCAGAAACAGCCTCAGTATCTCTGCTACGTTCAGTAATTGACTGACAAATGTGTCAATGGATTTGAGGCACAAAAGTGGAGACCACATCAACTGTACTCCCCATAATCAGAGATCTACAAGGTGTATTCTCATGGCAGCCACACTTCATGTGCTGCCACATTTTATGTCAGCCTGACATTTGATGGACATTCTAGCAGTATATAGAATTTTACATTCAAATGATTTTCCCTTAGAACTTTGAAGGAAATAGATCCATTGTCTTCTAGAATCCAGTGTTGATGAGAAGTCTGATGTCAATCTGACTACTGATTTTTTTAATAGATCTTTATTGGAGTATAATTGCTACACAATACTGTGTTAGTTTCTGTTGTACACCAAAGTAAATCCGCCATATGCATATATATGTCCTCATATCCCCTCCCTCTTGAGCCTCCCTCCCATCCTGCCTATCCTATCCCTCTAGGTCATCACAAAGCACCAAGATGATCTCCCTGTGCTATGCTGTGTCTTCCCACTAGCTATTTTACATTTGGTAGTGTATATATGTTGATGCTACCCTCACTTTGCCCCAGCTTGTTCCTCTCACCCCATGTCCTCAAGTCCATTCTCTATGACTACATCTTTATTCCTGCCCTGCAACTAGGTTCATCAGTACCATTTTCTTTTTCAGATTCCATATATATGTGTTAGCATATGGTATTTGTTTTTCTCTCTCTGACTTACTTCACTCTGTATGACAGACTCTAGGTCCATCCACCTCACTACAAATAACTCAATTTTGTGTCTTTTATGGCTGAGTAATATTCCATTGTATATATCTGCCACATCTTCTTTATCCATTCATCTGTCGATGGACATTTAGGTTGCTTCCATGTCCTGGCTATTGTAAATAGTGCTGCAATGAACATTGTGATACATGTCTATTTTTGAATTATGGTTTTCTCAGGGTATATGCCCAGTAGTGGGATTGCTGAGTCAAATGGTAGTTCTATTTTTAGCTTTTTCAGGAACCTCCATACTGCTTTCCATAGTGGTTGTATCAATTTACATTCCCGCCAACAGTGCAGGAGGGTTCCCTCTTCACCATACCCTTTCCAGCATTTATTGCTTCTAGATTTTTGATAATAACCATTCTGACCAGCGTGAGGTGTTACTTCATTGTAGTTTTGATTTGCATTTCTCTAATAATTAGTGATGTTGAACATCATTTCATGGGCCTCTTGGCCATCTGCATGTCTTCGTTGGTGAAATGTCTATTTAGGTTTTCCACGCATATTTTAATTGGATTGTTTGTTTTTTGATATTGAGCTCCATGAACTATTTGTATATTTTGGAGATTAATCCTTTGTCTGTTGTTTCATTTGCAAATATTTTCTCCCATTCTGAGGGTTGTCTTTTTGTCTTGTTTATGGTTTCTTTTGCTGTGCAAAAGCTTTTAAGTTTAATTAAGTCCCATTTGTTTATTTTTGATTTTATTTCCTTTACTCTAGGAGGTGGGTCAAAAAAGATCTTCCTGTGGTTTATGTCAAAGAGTGTTTTTCCTAGGTTTTCCTCTAAGAGTTTTATAGTGTCTGGTTTTACATTTAGATCTTTGATCCATTTGGAGTTTATTTTTGTGTATGATGTTAGGTGGTGTTCTAATTTCATTCTTTTACATGTAGCTGTACAGTTTTCCCAGCACCACTTATTGAAGAGGCTGTTCTTTCTCCATTGTATGTTCTTGCCTCCCTTGTCATAAATTAGGTGACCATATGTATGTGGGTTTATCTCTGGGCTTTCTATCCTGTACCATTGATCTATATTTCTGTTTTTGTGCCAGTACCATACTGTCTTGATTACTGTAGCTTTGTGGTATAGTTTGAAGTCAGAGAGCCTGATTCTTACAACTCTGTTTTTCTTTCTCAAGATTGCTTTGGCTATTTGGGGTCTTTTATGTTTCCATACAAATTGTAAAATTTTTGTTCTAATTATGTGAAGAATGCCATTGGTAGTTTGATAGGGATTGCATTGAATCTGTAGATTACTTTGGGTAGTATAGTCATTTTCACAATATTGATTCTTCCAATCCAAGAACATGGTATATTTCTCCATCTGTTTATGTCATATTTGATTTCTTTCATCAGTGTTTTATAGTTTTCTGAGTACAAGTCTTTCACCTCCTTAGGCAGGTTTATTCCTAGGTATTTTATTCTTTTTGTTGCAACAGTAAACGGGACTGTTTCTTTGATTTCTCTTTCTGATTTTTCATTGTTGGTGTACAGGAATGCCAGAGATTTCTGGGCATTAATTTTGTATCCTTCAACCTTTCCAAATTCCTTGATTAGTTCTAGTAGTTTTCTGGTGGCATATTTAGGATTTTCTATGTTTAGTATCATGTCATCTGCAAACAGTGACAGGGGACTGGCCTGGGAGTTCAGCAGGCTCCCAAGGCCCGAGTGGGTGGAGCAATCGCCCTCCCCTCCTCTCCCGCTCCTCCTGGAGGGCCCCTCCCACCTAACTCTCCTGATATCCCCGGCCTCAGGGGTGCTAATCCTGTCTGGCCTCCACTTCTCCTCTCCCCTCTGTCCCCCCACGTCCTACCCATTCACTTGGTGGTTCCTCCCATCTCCTTGGGCATCAGGGTCCCCCACCAGCAGCCGGCAGCCTCCCTAGTTGTGGGGAGATGCTAACTTGATGTCTTCCCACACTGCCATCTTGACTCTGCCCTCCTGACTACTGATTTTTAAAGAACGTCTCTTTGCTTCCATCTCACATGCTCTCTCTCCCCTCCACCCTAACTTCCCTTCCCCTCTCCCTCTCTCTGCTTTAAGATATACCCTATCCTCAGTATGTAGAAATGTGTTAAAGACGTGTGGCTGTCAATACTATATGAATTTTTAAAATCTGTGTTTCTTTGGAGCCCTGGGCAAGTGTTTTTAAATTATTTGTTTGATCCACTGTCTCTGTTTTATCTATGGAACTTCTGTTAGTCAGGTAATTGATTTTCTGGATTGATACTTTAAATTCTTTTTTCTCTCTTTGCCTTATGCTCTGGGAAATTTCTTTGATTTTATCTTCCAATTATTCTATTAATTTTTTCAAATTAATTTTCTGATTGTTCTTTTGTAATAGCATGCAACTCCTTTTTTAAAAAAAAATATTTATTTATGTATTTATTTGTCTGTGCCGGGTCTTAGTTGCCACAGGCGGGATCTTCATTGCTGCATGTGAGATCTTTATTGTGGCATGTGGAATCTTCAGTTGTGGCATGTGGGATCTAGTTCCCTGACCAGGGATCGAACCTGGGCCCCCTGCATTGGGAGTGTGGATTCTTTGCCACTGGACCACCAGGGAAGTCCCCCTGCTCTTATATCCACAGCCATACAACATCTCAAAATCTCTGGGGATTTTAATTAGCGGGTTATTTACTTTTTACATTTTCTTCTGTTCACTGAATTTCCTGTTGCTTTTGGAGTGATTTGTTCTGTTTGTATATCTTTGTCATTTCATGCTCAGGTGTTTGTCTTCTATCTGATGATTGTCAATTCCTACTTAATAATGGGGAATGGTGTTGATTTTTCTCCAGAGCTGCTATGGGTTTCCTTGCTGATGTAGGCGTGTGGCTGTTTTTCTCCCTAGGTCTCTCCCAGGCATGGGTATGCTGACTGGCAGCTCCATAGTGTTGACAGGGCTCAGCTGCAGGCATGCTGTTCTTTTGGATTAGCATGGAGATGGCTAGACCTAAACATTTGGGTCCCCCAAATGTTTCAGTGGAGGGCTGGACTAGCTGCTGCTGGGACCCACCCTGGGAGTCCTCTTTGGCCCTGGGAAGTAAGTTCAATATCTTTAGAGAAGAGCCTGTAGTTTGGGACCTGAAGGAAAATGCAGGGCTTCCTACAATCTATCTTAGCAATCAAGCTGAAAAGGGGAAGTGAGAGGGGCCCACTTTGAATTAACCCTTTCATTTTGGGACCCTCCTTCTCACCCCTGACCTCCATCATGCCAGCTGTATCCTAGTCCTAACCCTTTGGGGTTTCTTGGGGCCATTGGCTTTGTCCTTTGCTGCTGTTTCCTCCTGAATATTCTGGGATACTTTGTTTCACCCTGTTGATCCATCAAGTATCTGACAGTCTCCTTCCATCTACAAGCAATTTGTGAAACCTCTCACCTACCAATGGTCCCTTTCCCACTTTCTTCTATATATTATCCATCACAATGCCTATGTCATTCACCTCACTTCATCTCATAAAATAGGCATTTTATCATCCGATATCATCACAAGAAGAAAGGTAAATACAGTACAATGAGGTATTTTCAGAGAGAGAGACCACATGCACATAACTTTTATTACCGTATATTGTTATCATTGTTCTATTTTATTATTAGTTATTGTTGTTAATCTCTTACCATGCCTTATAAATTAAACTACCAGAGGTATTTATGTATAGGAAAAAACATAGTCATATGTAGAGTTTGGTACTATTCACGGTTTCAGGCATCCACTGGGGGTCTTGAAACATATTTCCCGTGGATAAGGGGGACTACTCTACTCACCTGGGAAAATCCCAAACCTAGTTAAATCCAATTCTCTGCCTACTTTACCTAAACCCACACAAACGATTTAGACTGGTTACGAACGTAAAACCATGCTGATAGGTTTCACTTTACAGTTTTGAATCTTTTATTTTTGTTGGAGTTTGTTCTGTAGCCCAGAATATGATGTATCTTGATAGATGATCCCTGTCACTCAAAAAGAATGTGTATTCTGCTGTTGTGGGTGGAGTGTCCTGGCAGTGTCAAGTAGGTCAAGTTGGTTGTGTTGGTCGGGTTTCTAGACTGGTCCTGATTTTCTGCTTCCTTTTTCTATTGATTACGGAGAGCATAGTTTTGAAGTAACCAACTATAATCATGGATTTGTCCATTTCTCCTTCCAGTTCTATCAGTTTTCTTGTCACTTAGTTTGAAATTCTGTTGTTAGGTGCATACATATTGAGGATGGTTATGTCTTCGTGGTGAATTGACCCTTTATTGACCCTTTATCATTATGCAATTATCCCTACTATAGCCTTTGCTCTAAAGTCTTTTATATTAACATAGCCACTTCAGCTTCCTTTGATTAGTATTTGCATAGTATATCTTTTTTCATCCTTTTACTTTTATCTCATCTATATGTTTATATTAAAAGTAGGTTTCTTGTAGACAGCATATGGTTGAGTCTTTTCTTATACAATCTGACAATGTCTGCCTTTTAATAGGGGAGCTCAGACTATTTACATCTAATCTAATAATTGGTATGATTGGGTTTAACTCTATCTTAACATCTTGCCAGTTGTTTTTTGTTCCAGCTGTTCTTTTTTTCACTCTTCTTCTGTCTGCTTTGGGATTACTTTTTAATGATTTAATTTAACCTCCACTATTGGATTATTAGCTATGCCCCTTTTAAAAATATTTAATGGTTGCCCTAGAGTTTACAATGTATGTCTGTAATTTATTACAGTCAACCCCTTACAACAGTATACTTCCAATTTCTTCCTCTGATCCTTCGTGTTATTTTTGTCTTACATTTTACTCTTACATATTTTGTAAACCCCATAATACATTTTTTTTATCATATGTACTTTAGACCAGAGGTTAACAAACTATGACTCTCACATTAGTCACACATTTTTACAAATAAAGTTTTATTGGAACACAGCCATGCCCATTGTTTACATATTGTCTACAGCTACTTTCATGCTACAGCTGCAGAGTTGAGTAGTTGCAACAGGGACCACATGGCCTGTGACACTAAAATATTTACTCTCCAGCCCTTTAATTAAATGTTGGCTGGCCCTTGTTTTAGGAAGTGATTTTTAGATCAATTAAGAAGTATTAACTTCCTTTGGAACATCTCTGGAGCTTCTTTATTTCTTTTTGTGGATCCAAGTTTCTGTGTGATACCATCTTCCTTCTGCCTGAAGAAATTCCTCTTAACATTTCTTCAGGTCTGTTGGCATTGATTTCTCTCAGCTGTTGTTTTTCTGGGGGAGTGTTTATTTTGCCTTCACCTTTGAAAGACATTTTCACTAGGTGTAGAGTTCTAGATCAACGGCTCTTTCTTTCAGTATTTTAAAGATGCCACTCCACTGTTTTCTGCTTTCATAGTTTCCAGTGAGATTCTATTATAATTCTTCCCTTTGTTCTTTGAATATAATGTGCCTTTCTACCCCCTCCCCCACCCCACTGACTGCCTTCAAGCTTCTCTCTTTAACACTGGTTTTCAGCAATTAAACTATGTGGTGGCCTGATGATACTGGTTTTTTTGTTTGTTTGTTGTTTATCCTTCTCGGTTCTCTGAGTTTTTAGACCTATGGTTTGATGTATTTCATTTTTACGCAATTCTTTACTATCTCTTAAAATTTTTCTTCTGCTCTGTTCTCTGACTCATTCTCTTGTCCAAAAGAGGAGTGTGGATACCTGTCCCCACACAGCCACCGGTGATCCTCTGCATGCCTGCACCACGGGGAGAGGCTCTGTCCAATCTCCCGCCTGCCTTCCATCTCTCTCAGTAGCACCCAGTGGAGGCCTGTGGGGAAAGCTTGTGAGTGAGTGCAGACTCCCCCTGTGTCTGCAGCACAGGCAGACACTCACTTTGGACTGACACTCTAACCCACACTCAGCCGCTAGTGAAAACTTAAGCTCACTTCTTCTTCCCCACCGGTACCTGCTGGGCCTCTGCTCCCATGCCCTACCTCGGGTGACACAGTTAGTGAGTGCCATCTCTCCTCAAATGGCCTTATATCGCCCCTTGGAATTCCTGTAGTTTGCTGCCTTGTGACCTCAGATTTCTGAAGGTTTCAAGAAAAATTGTGATTGTGTAGCAGGTTAGGGTGGGTGACATTTGTAGCTTTCTACATCATAAGCAGAAATGGCCTCTCCACTGACTGTCGTTTAAACTCATAACAGCACACTCTACCGCTGGTGGGCAATCCTTCTGCGTCTCCCTGGAGGATTCATTCTCTCATTCTCCTGGATGACTGTTTCAACCTTTTCCCTCTCTCCTCCTGCAGCTCACTCCCCACTGATGAATTTGCTTCCCATTTCACTGATAAAATCAAAAGAACTCTTCTACCAACTCCCACTAGGATACCCACACACCCGTCTGTATTCTGCCCTCCCTCCAGTTACGGGATGAAAGCCCATGACCCTAGCAGAGACCCATACCCTTCTTTGTCCATCAGATCCCACCCTCTCTCATCTACTCTAGGGTATCACTCCAGCCTTTCCCCCTCCCTCTTTTATCATCAACCTTCCCTCTCTGCCTCAAACAGCAACCTCTGCTCCCTTCTATACTTTTCCAGGTATGCTATATAACAGAGGCCTATATTTGTGTATTTTACTTTCTCATAATGGTTATGTTGGACTTTATTGCCATTTATAAAAATGAAGGCAGGCCTAATAAAGTTCCTTTAAACTTTTCTAATTCAAATTCTATTCCTATAGACTCCTCCTATAGGAATGTCGGCATACAAATCACTGAAAATACTCTTTATACTGCCAGCAGAGGGCGCCCTCATTGAGCCCACACTCTCCCAGGAAGTGCTTTCTGGAGTCCAGGGGAGCTTTGGTGCGGGAAACATTTGCCTGGTGTTTCTGGTTATCATATTTCCCCAACAGACACCTGTTTGACTGGCATTTCCTGACATGCACACATCTTAGCATATTCCTTTCTCGGTTGAGTTTGGCTTGAAGGGGAGGTTTCAGTAAATCATTGCTTCGCACCATCAGGTAAGTTCTGATTTCCTTAGCTTGGAAACCAACCTAAGCAGAGAGATGAAAATAAACATGATCTTGAGTAGCTCTACATGGACTTTGCTGTTATACTAATAGGGTGTTAATTAGTAAAGAGCGCTTAACTTTTTTAATGCCAACCTGAACAAGCTGGCTTTGATTTTGGCTGTGGGCCCTACAACTGTATCTGAAGGTGATTTGCAAACATTAATTAAATACTTCAATGCACATCCAAGTAGTAGGTATCATCAAGCCCTTCTCCAAGATGTGGAAAACAGATGCTCTAAGCCAGTCTCTGACTTATCTAAGGTTAGCATCAAGCTGGGGCTGGATTTAGAATTCTGCAAACACGTCCAAGACTCTGTACCCATAGCCTCAGACCTCTCCAGAAAGACATCACCTTTCAGCAGACACGGACACCTCTTCCTTCGCCAGCAGCTACAGCATCAGAATGTTCCAGGATGGCGCTGCTGCGTCCTGCCTGCTGGTCCCCATTGATACCTTTTAACCTGTCAGCTCCCCATCTCCTAATATCTGTTTCAGAAAATGTGATCTTCAAGATCTTCATTGATGCACAGACTTAGCCTGGACATTTCTGAGTAACTATGATGCTGTAAGCACAGTCCCCACCGTCACTTAATGTCCTCTCTGAAAAGGGAGGCTTTGTCTTTCTATAATGGTGGGACCCAGGTTCTGGCCCATGGGGCTTAGTGGGCTCGAGCATGGGAAACGCTCAGGTTCTGTGAGCAGTAAAGGGCTCCTTCCCTGAGTCTTCTATTTTCAAAAAAATAGGCCTTCCCCCCCAATGCATTCCATGACCCTGGGCCCAAGGCAAACTGTTTATGCTCTGCCCCGCGTGGGAGTCTGTGGCTCACAGGCAGGCGGGGCCAGTTTCATAGACGAGGGGGTGAACTACTTCCCAGGCCCGGATGCCAGCCTGACTGTTGGGAGTGAGCCCTGCAGAGGCTCGGGCTCAGCACTTCCGGTCTGTCTACTCCTAGACACGTGCTGTAGTTGCAAACCCGGAGGCTGTAACACACCCTGGGTTTTACTGCCTGCTTCCAGGTGTGATGTCAGGCTGACCTGTCCAGCTGGGTCTGGCATCTGAGAGCAGGTTAATGACTCTGTTCGGCTGAGTTATTAGAATATTTTCAAAGTGGCTTCATACCAGATGAGTAGCATGAACTCAGGACATGGCTACGTATAGCTCACACCTGGCTCCTCCCCCCCGGAAAGTGCCTCACGAGGATCCCTCCACCTTTAGTTAACTAAGTAAGTAGGAGTCTCAGGGGAATCCTGACCCCCCTCCAGCCGCCCCTCGCCCCCCACCGGCTGGATACTCAGCAAGGGCTTCCTAACTGGGATAAGAGATATCACCTGTGTTTGCTGTTAGCTTCCTTTCACGTTTCATTGCTTTCCTTACTTTCCTAAGGCAGAGATGAACCCCATAGTAATTGACCCTTCACAAGCTGAGTCACCAGACTTTACCTAATACAGGATTAGAGCATTTAGCTGAAAAAGCTCATGTCTGTAAGTATTTTATGGGTTTCTGGAGGCTTCGGCAATACCCACTATGAATTTCCTGAATCAGCAGCAGGACATGGCGGTAGGTTAAAGATTCTTGGGGTCTCTCCAGCCTCTGGAGACCCGAGCCTTGCCAAAGTCCTGAGGTAGTTGGCACACGCTGTGAATGTCTCTACGGACAGGACTGCAGTTGACAGTGTGAATGACTGAGGGGGACCCATTCATGAAGGTCATGGGACCCCAGTTCAATGGCCAGACACCTTCCTTCTGCACAAACTAGGAGCGAGTTTTGGTGACATTGTTCCACTTAATTGGGCCCCATAATTACTTCTGGAGCCAAGGGTTCTCTGAGTGTTATACAGAGGGTTGGAATGTGTCCCATTCATTCCGCTAATGTGTGTTGCTCCAAAAGGAGGAGGGAGGGAAGAGAAAGAGAAGAGAGACTCCTAGAATATGGTTAAATCCGCAAGTTGAGATCCCGAGGTTGCCAGTCTCACGCAGGCAACAGAGATAAGGACAGATTTAGAGGAATCCCTAGGATACACCCAGCTGTATGGATAGCGTGTATTGATTTATAGTCAAACCTACTGTGCAACACAGTGCACGATACAAGTCACCGCTAAATGCTGGATTAAAAAATATTTTCAAATACGTGCTGTCAAGAGAGTCAGGAAAGTCTCTGAAGGCCCCATGCAAACAGGAGCAGGACTCCTGAGAGGAGAGAAATAGTCAGTGGTGGCCCTAGAGGCTTATGACAACCCCCCAGGACCTGGAACTTCATGTGATCACAGAAGTTGATGTAACAGATATTAGGAGATGGAGAGCTGACAGGTTAGAAGGTATCAATGGGGACCAGCAGGCAGGACGCAGCAGCGCCATCCTGGAACATTCTGATGCTGTAGCTGCTGGCGAAGGAAGAGGTGTCCCCAGGCTGGAACGTCATGTTAGAGACCCAAATAAAGCTCCCAAGGGCCACACCATCAGTTACAGGAGGAACCAGAGAAAATTTTGATCTCACAACAAAGAAGACAGCTAGAATACATGTCTATCAGCTGTGGCTCCAGGTAGAAGGAAAGGAAAAAAAAGAAAAAAGCCTCTCTCCCTTAAGAATTTATAAATAAAAGCCAGCTTGTATACAGTTTGGGGCCTGAAATCATACTATCCAGGTTGTTCAAAGATTCTCAAGCCTCCCTAATTAATGATATGCAGAAATATTTAGAGGGAAGTATACTGATGCCTGCAACTTTGCAGTGCATCCAAAAAGTAAGATGGGCTGATGGATAGATACTGAGACATATAGATGGCTAGACAGGTGACAAAGCAGATATAACAAAATGTCAGGAGGAGAATCTAGGTGGTGGATGTGTGACATCTCCACGATTTTGAGTTTTCTCATTCACAAATATGCCTGAAGTCCCCATTTCTTTAGGTCTTTCTATAAAGTTTAATAATCTTCTCCACAAAAGGGAACCCTCTTACACAGTTGTTGGGAATGTAAATTGGTGTAGCCACTATGGAAAACAGTATGGAGGTTCCTTAAAAAACTAAAAATAGAGTTACCATATGATCCAGAAATCCCACTCCTGGGCATATACCCAGACAAAACTATAAATCAAAAATATACATGCACCTTTATGTTCATAGCAACTCTATTTACAATAGCCAAGACACGGAAACAACCTAGAAGTCCGTCAACGGAAACAACCTAGAAGTCTGTCAACAGCCGAATGAATAAAGATGTGGTATATATATATATAATGGAATATTGGCCATAAAAAGAACAAAATAATGCCATTTGCAGCAACATGAATGGACCTGGAGATTATCATATTAAGCGAAGTAAGTCAGAAAGAGAAAGACAAATACCATATGATATCACTTATATGTGGAATCTAAAATACGACACAAATGAACATATCTATGAAACAGAAACAGACTCAGACAGAGAACAGACTTGTGGTTGCCAAGGGGGAGGAGGGTGGGCAGGGAATGTTGGGAGTTTGAGATTAGCAGATGCAAACTATTATATATAGAATGGATAAATAACAAAGCCCTACTGTATAGCACAGGGAACTATATTCACTATCCCGTGATAAACCATAATGGAAAAGAATATGAAAAAGAATATATATATATATATATATATGTATAACTGAATTGCTTTGCTGTACAGCAGAAATTAACACAACATTGTAACTCAACTATACTTCAATAAATTTTTTTAAAAGGGAAAAATGTAATAAAAAACTCCATAGATATCTCACTTATCTTTTGTTGGATTTATTCCTAGGGACTTAATATTATTAAATGTGAATGTACCATGAGGATTTTTTAAGGTATCTAGTTTTACATGACCAGAAATTAATTTTTGAGGTTTTGAACTTTGTTTCAAAGAGTTGGCTAGAAACATGTTTTATCTATGTTTGAATATGCCACTTTAAAAAATCCATTTTCTAACTTATTATCCCTTTTATAATTGTAACTCGTGTGTCCCAGACCTTCTCAGCCGGGGAGATTATATTTCTATTGCTGCTCAACATTAAAATGGCCCTCCAGCCCCATGATGCTTTACTGCAGGAATCCAGGGTTTATCTGGTTGTCTCCCTCCCACCAAGGACTCCTGAGCCTCAAGCAGAGATGATTATAGGCTCCACAGATCTCTCCTGGGTGCTGCTTGCTGCAAGCCTGGGTCTCACCGCAGTCGGCTGACTCACAGCAAGTCTTCAAGAGGATGCTGCTCCCTGGCTGGTAATTTACCTCTTCCCAAGTGTGAATATAGCCATCCTTGAATTCCTTGAGTAGTGGCTAAGCCAGGAACTAAAGGTTCAAGGTTACAGAGGTGGCACATAGGGGGACAACATAGTGAGTCATGGACAACTGCCCCCAGTATGACCCAGGCTCAGAATTGTGCCTCTGGGAGGCAGGAGCCAACTTCTCCCCACCATAGTCCTCTTTTTTTCCTTTTTGCGGTACGCGGGCCTCTCACTGTTGTGGCCTCTCTCGTTGCGGAGCACAGGCTCCGGACGCGCAGGCTCAGCGGCCATGGCCCACGGGCCCAGCCGCTCCGCGGCATGTGGGATCTTCCCAGACAAGGGCACGAACCCGTGTCCCCTGCATCGGCAGGCGGACTCTCAACCACTGCTCCACCAGGGAAGTCCCATAGTCCTCCTCTTAAGCCTTCAACTCCAAACCAGCTCTCACAAGACCCAGAGAGAGGAACGGGGTTTTGAATCTTCTGCCTCCCTATTCCTCATTTCCCATCCGAAGGTAAAAGTTTTCTCAAAATGGTTGACCGTGGGAAATACTGCCTCCTTTAGGGGGAAACCTTATCTGATAACCAAAGGGGTGTGGCCTTGTGCAGTGGGCCCTAACCAGACAGTCATGTCAGAACGTAACGGTCCAATGTGAGTGTATGCTGGGTAACACTGTCTTAAATAATCCTGCATGGATAGGATGGTTATTGTCGGAGATACTGAAGGCTGACTCAATTCCAAATCCATTCCTGGGCAGTCCGTGCAGCCTCATTTGCCTTGCCCTCAGGAGGAATGGCTCTGGGCACCAGTACATCTAAAGGAGAGAGGATAAGATCCCAGGGAGAAGCTTGTTCCGGTGGAGGGAGTCCAGGAGGATGGATTGTAGCGATGTCATCTGTGCTTGGATCATCTGAAAGGGGAGGACATGGCGTGTTAACACCGATGGACTAATCTCACCAGGCATAAGTAGTGTCCACTGCCTCACTGGTGGCCAGAGTGCACAGGGCTACTGCTCAGCCGTGGCCAGAGTGAAGGGCCACAGAACCAGTCCTCAGAGAGAGCAGCCAACTCCCTCTGGTCAGGGTGCGACTTCCCATGGTCAGGGTGCATACACAAGCGGGGCAGGAGTATGGGGACAAGACACCTAACAGCAGCTTTCAGAGGTGATGTCAAAGCTGAAATCCTGGGACGGCCCAGGAGATGCTGCATTTTCCAGAGGCTGGGAAGGGAGTATTCATCACAACCATCCCAGTGCCCAGCAGTGGCTGATGTCTCCAGAGCCCTGCTCGGTGCTTTTCAGGTGTCACCCCCTTTATTGTACACAGTCCTGTAAGGATGGCACTGAGTTACTCCTGGGGAAAAGGTGAGTAAGGGCAGAAGGTTGGCAACCAGGCCTTGTGTCAGCTATAGCTCAGAAGCCCTTGCTTTTTTTTTTTTTTAAGATGTGTCCCTTATTTATCCTTATAGTTGTTGGGTTTTTTTTAATTTTTTATTGAAGTATAGTTGATTTACAATGTTTCAGGTGTACAGCAAAGTGATTCAGTTTTACATATATGTGAAAAGAATATATATGTTCTTTTTCAGTCTTTTCCATTATAGGTTATTACAAGATATTGCATATAGTTCCCTGTGCTATACAGTAGGTCCTTGTTGTTTATTTATTTTACATATAGTAGTTTGTATCTGCTAATCCCAAACTCCTAATTTATCCCTTTCCCTCCCCCCTTTCCCCTTTGGTAACCATACATTTGTTTCCTATGTCCATGAGTCTATTTCTGGTTTGTAAATAAGTTCTTTTGTATCATTTTTAAGATTCCACATATAAGTGATATCATATGATATTTATCTTTCTCTGTCTGATTTACTTCACTTAGTATGATAATCTTCAGGTCCATCCATATTGCTGCAAATGGCATTATTTCATTCCTCTTTATGGCCGAGTAATAGTCCATTGTATATATGTATATATAACCACATCTTCTTTATCCATTCATCTGAGTATCCCTTGCTCTTAATCCCTGTCCTGTTCACTTCACTTGTTCAGAAAAAAAAAAAAAAAAAAAAGCAAAAACAAAATGCAGGGGTTTTTTTTTGCGGGGGGGAGGTGCTTGTTGTTTTGTTTTTAGCTACATATTTAGTAAATTAAAAAAAAAAAGTGCCTGTGAAAGGGGCAGCCACAGGTAATCATGAGCCCAAGCCCTCTGGAAAACCTCGTACCCACACCTTGAGTCAGCAATTCTGTTTCTGTGATTAACACACTCCAAGTCTCTGAAATTTACCTTAAGAAAATAACTGAAATGTGGACATAGCTTTTTAGTCCATTCTCTTGGATATTCTAGCCACAAACAGGAATAATGGTTTTCTCTTCACCATTCAAATATCCATGCCTCACGTCTAGTTCATGTTTATGGCATTGTTTTTGAACGTCCAGCTCCAGGTTAAACGATTATAATTGTTATCTGCAATCTCGCCTACTTCTCCATCCACCTGTCTGCCCACTCCCTTCCTAATTCCTCCAGAAAGGAGAAGGTGCTAATTTGATTGGCCAAACCCCAGGAAACTGGTAATGGGCGGGGTCACTGTCTATTAAAGGTACAGGCAGCCATGCTCTGTCTCTTTCACTTGATGCACCAGAATCTTAGGCTGCGCTCTGCCCTGCCCCGCACTGAGGACTGGCCTGGGCAAGCTGTTCATTGCTTCCTATGCCATGGAACTCACCAGAAGGGGACAAGACCCCAAGACTGAGACTCAGGCTGAGGGAGCATCTAAGCTGCCTGCTCCAACTGGGCTTTGATTAGAAAGGTCTACACAGGTCATTAGGCTCTGGTCCAGCTATCACACGGCACTTGAGTGCCCTTTTGCTCTTCTCCGTGTTTGGATGAGCTCTCTCAGGAGCCTCACAGCAGGAGAGGGATTGGTGAGATGGGATTCAGGCTTCCCTTCGATCTTCTGGCCAAATACTATCAGTTTCCACCAGAACCGCACCCTTATCCTGCTCACTTAGGCTCGGCCTGCAGGGTTTCACTTTCCTCCCACTCGGCGGGTTCAGAGCAGAGTCAGCAACTTCGTCTGGGCGCAGTGGTCCCTCCTCAGCTCTCATCTTCCGCGGGCACACGTGGCAAGGGGTCAGAACTTCTGGAGCCCCTCCTTCTCTCCACATCGTCTCCGTGCTTCTCTCACAGTCAGTCATGAGCTGTTGCCAAGGTGTGGGCTTCACAGCTTCGGGTGGCACCTGACACTGGAGGCAAGCCAGATCTCTGCACTCCCATCTCACCCCACCTCCTCCATTTTATCCTGTTCTGGCAGGAATGGGCCAGTTTCATGAGGGAGAAAGAGGCAGCCCCAGATAAAGTAACAAAGAATCAACAAACCAGTCCCTCCAACTATTCGATGGTTTGCAGCAGCTGAGGAAGGTGATGCCCCTCTGCTCACATGCTGGGGAGAGGAGCTTGGGCGGGATTCCTGCCTGTTGGATTCCCTGGGCTGTCCCTAAGGGTGTGGCCACAGGGGGCCCTGGACAGTGATCCGGGAGCATCTTCCAGCCTTTAGAGGTGGTTAAGGATGTCCATTCTGAGTATCTCCCTCACCCCACCAGACCTCAAAGGAGGCGGGGTGCAAAGCTAGAGGAAAAACGAAAACTCACAGGGAAATCCTCACAAGCAATTTAGACAGTTTCACGCAGCATGAATCATTATAAACTTGTTTTTGATAGAAAAAAGGTGTTGGGGAATCATAGCGGCCCAGTATCATGGCCTGCCCACCCCCTGCCCACCCAACAGCAAACAGCTTGGAAGAAGCCAAGGCAACACTTAAAACTTCCAAAAATTAGGTAATTGATCACCATGCAAATTAATTTTTGGTGAATTTGATCTGCTTTGGAAAGCAGCTAAGGCCTCTAAGAATCTTAACAGAGAAACACCTTGTTTTGTTCCGATCTTAGCAGGGATGTCTCATAAGTTTTTCTGTTGATTATTAACAGTAGCTGTTGGTTTTATATTGCTATTATCTTTACCATATGAAGCAAGTATTCTTCTATATCTACATTTTAAAGCATTTTTATCCGTATTTTGATTTTTTTAACAGTATTTCTAGTTAAAGTTTTCTTTCTCCAAATCTATTAAAGGAAATTACTCTAGCATAACCTTAGGGTTTTTTCCCCCTACTCTCAGAGTTTTGCAAGTGGGTCTTGTGGGAGAAGAGTAGGCATTTTGTAATTCACAGACCACTTGCTTGCTATGTAAATGACAGGATCCAAGAGAAAATAGTTATATTTCTATTGTCTTTGGTATATTTGTCAGAGACAGGAAATCCTAATAAAAAAAACAACGATTTTTTCGGGGGTGGGCTTAGATTTAGATCTTAATTCGCCTTGGTTTTACAAAGGCACATTTTAAACCTATTAATTTCTGTTACCTAGGAAAGTCAGATAATGCTGTTCATATCTGGAAGCTGTCTAGTTAGTAGATCATCGCTCAGACAAGTAACTAATTGAAATTCACCATGAAGGGAAATTAAAATTAATGGCAATTGTTCCTTTCAGCAGATTATGACATAGAGTTCACAGATCCATTTTAACTGCTCAGAGCAAAAAGCAAACCCAAATTGCCCAGAAGGACTAGAAGGAAGAAGTTTTCAATATTTGTAGGTTCCCTTCTCCCTTTTCCTTCTAATCTTCCCTAACTAGAAAATACTTTGGAATTCCTTTGTTCTCTATGATAGATTAGATCCTCTTTCCCCAGCATGCATTTGTGTGCCATTATCCTGTGTTGTGTTCTTGAAAATGATGATGACTGCACCGTCTGCTCGTTCCTGTCTTCCATTCCTACGCATCACACAGTGCCCACTGCCAGGGGGACCTTCCCTCCTCCCGTGATAGCCCAACAGAAACCCCTGGGAATGCTGGAGTCTTCAAGCCAGGATTAGATATTATAGAGTAGCATTATGTGTGAGCAAAATAAGTGGGCACTTACCATGGAGCCATGGGACCTGATAATCCGCCATTCTGTTTTATTTCTTTGGGATAAGTTTTGTTCTCTTCTACTGGTCTTCTTTTTAACATGCATAGGGTTCTGTGTACCACATATGATGCTTTGAGGCTTAATGTAACTTCCAAAGTCCAACCTGGTATAACTGGTATAATCTATTTCCTCTGTGTTCTATTGTCTAAGGTTTGCTAGGATTCCAGGAATCTCAGTCCTCTCAAGACTTTGATCAGGTTCCCGTCGATCTTGCCCAAAAGTTAAGCTGTCAGTACATCTTCTAGTCCTCCAAGCCACAGTACCCTTACCTTGAGCAGCCACTTCTCACCAGCAGACTCTTCCCTTTCTGCGTGCACAGTTTTATTTACACTTGCCAATAGAATTCATCATTGCAATTAGTCTTGCTGGTTTGAAAAGAATGTGTGATTTTGGAGTTGAAACCAAAGGCTCTGGTTCAAGAAAATAAACTAGCATGTAGAGAGTACCTAATATATCTCATATCACAAATTATAAAACCTTTGACCAACTTACCTCATTTAATTTAACCTGAAAAACAAATGTACAAGGTGTTTGATTTTTACAGAAGTGTAAAATAAGGTACTAAACCTGCCCAAGATCACTTGGATAATCAGGAACAAGGATTTGGGCTCCAAAGCCCATGGCCTTTCTCTCACCAAGCTGGAAAAGGTTAGGCATGTGGAAACAAGGCAAAAGTGGCTAAAATATCATAGGCTCAAGCAGACCGCCTTGAAGTAAAACCTAAAGAACCATGGAGAGTTATAACAATGTGAGTAACAAGTAATAACAATAATTGCAGAAAATAATGTAAAAGTTATTATGTGACAGGCACTGGAATTATAGTCTCACTACCACAAGTCAGGTGCCATTGTTTTTACAGATGTCACCGAGGGCTGCTGAGGTTAGGTGCCTCACTCAGGGTCTCTAATCTGGGTCTGTCTTCCCACCTGCAGAGTCTGGCACTCCCCACCACTCTGCCCACTGGTATGTGGTGTATTGAGGCACTGCCTGGGAACACCGTGTGGGACCAGCCATGTCTGCAGCTCTGCTGATTCTCAGGTGGGATTACATGGGGGAGTAAAATTGTCGGGGCTGGAATTTAAAGTACTACTCAAATCATAGGAGCTCTCCATTGTTTCACCACTCTAGGTCTTTCTTCCAATCCCACATCACCTACTTTCATGTCAAAGGGTGAGAGTTTCTGGCAAACAAGAGTTATCAAACCCAGGTGTGTTTTCAGTTAAAAAAACAAACAGAACTTCCAGTTTGGGTAAGAGCAAATTGGTGTAATTCAGACCAAACCTCCCACTGAGGACAATGAGAAAAGCTGAGTAAAGCTGTAAATCCATGAGTTCATTTGATGATACTTAAACAAAACAAAACTTCATTATTCATTTTTGGAGGGAATCAACTCATTACTCTAAAATCTAGTAAATGAAAAGAAAAAATTCAAGCATTTGTCCTTCCTTCCCTGTACAAGTAACCAAACAGTTGATAAAGAGAAGTTTCTCTTTACAGTATTCTTATTAGTCTGGTGAATAAATGAAGAAGGCATGATGGAATTAGAATATCATCATTTCATAGTCCCCAGTGAATTAATGGATCTGGGTATTAATTATGAATGACTGCTCACATCTCAAAAACAATCAGGGTAAGTTTAAATGCCACAAAGCTTACTGTTCTTACTGAGATTCAACCAGTTTTTCTTGCATAAATGCATCCAAAGTTCCCAAAAGCCCTTAGTTAATTTCCAGAGTTCTAAAAATGTTTATTCTAATACTTTTTGCCCTTTTCATTGTTGCTTTTATGAAGGGGTGAATTTTCCAAGGTCCTTACTCCACTTTCAATAATGGCACTCAGATTTGTTTATTTTTAAAATATTTTTGTCCAGACATTTCACAGTAAAGGAAACACAAAGTACTCTCAAATATATGAAAAGATGCTCAATCTCAATTATGAAACTATGTCAAACACTTTTTATAAACATTTACTATGAAACAATGATTGCAACTTGATATTAATGTCTGACTCTGATGTAGTATCTGAAAAGAAATAAAGATTAAGACACAGTTTCAAATAAAAAGAATAAAGGAAAAGTGCTTGTATCTCTTCAGGCTGAAGATAATTGCAATGAATATATTAGTGGGGTCCCTGTCAACAGTGTTCTTCTGCAAATAGACAGATGGGCTGACCGACTGACTACGACAGACTATTTGAACAGATAATGGGTGAAAGCTTCCCAAATTTAATGAAAAACATTGATTACACATCTGAGAAGCTCAATGACCTCCAAGTAGAGGAAATTCAAAGAGATCCACATCTAAGCATAAAATTGAACTGTCAAAGCCAAAGACCAAAAAAAAAAAAATTGTTGAGATTAGATTTCACATTGTGTTCTTACTACAATAAAAATTTGTAATATTAAAAAAATTTAATATTTAAAATTTAAGTTAGAATTTTTAAAAACAGTTTTAAAGAAGGAGAAATCAAAACATTCCAAGATAAACAAGAACTATGAGTTTGTCACTAACATACCTGCCCTAGAGGAAATACTAAAGGAAGTTCTTCAGCCAATAAAGGACACTAGGTAGTAATTCAAATCAACAAGAAGAAATAAAGATCACAAGTAAAAGTAACTGTAACAAGGAAGAGCCAAATTGGACTACATGTTGGATCTGCTCCTTTAACCTTTGCTTTCCACTGCTTTTGTTCACTGAAAGGATACTGCCTATACATAAAGGCCTGCCTCGGGGAACCCTGCCCCTCTGCCTGAATGTTAAACCAAAGTGCCTTTGTTCAGGGAAACATCAGGACCCTGTTCCACCTGTGGATGGCTACAAGAAAGAAGAAATTAACACATCCCCTCCCCCAGACTGGCCATTCCAGGTGATATTTGCAAAACTTATGGCCTTTTTACTTTATTTCCTCATCTCCTCCCCCTCTCTGTGCTGTAAAAGAAACTGGCATCCAAACCCAGATAAGATGGTTATTTTGAGACTTTAGTCTGTCATCTTCTTGGTCTGTTGGCCTTCTGAATAAAGTCGTATTCCCTGCCTCAACACCTCGTCTCTGATCTATTGGCCTTTCCTGTGGCAAGCAGAGTGAGCTTGGACTCAGTAACATAACTATCTAAGTATAACAGACAGTAAAAATGTATTTTTAGTTTGTAACTCTTTTTTCCTTATCTTATTTAAAAGACAACTGCATAAAGCAATACTTATAAGTCTATATTGATAGACACAATATGTATAAAGATGTAACTTGTGACAATAACAGTACAAAGGAAATGTAGGATTGGAGCTATATAAGACCAAATATTTTAGATGCTGTTGAAATTAAATTGGTGTTGATCTGAACTAGATTGTTATATATTAAGATGTTAATTGTAATTCCCAAGGCAACCACTAAGAAAATAATGCAAAAATATATAGTAAAAGAAATGACAAAGGAATTAAAATCATACACTAGAAAGTATTTAACACAAAAGAAGGCAGTAATAGAGGAATAGAAGGACAAAAATGACATAAGATATGTAAAAAAGAAATAGTAAAATGACAGACATAAATCATACCTTATCAGTATTACATTAAGTGTTGATGGATTAAACTCTTCAGTTAAAAGATGGGAATGTGGACTTCCTGGTGGCGCAGTGGTTAAGAATCCGCCTGCCAATGCAGGGGACACTAGTTTGAGCCCTGCTCCAGGAAGATCCCACATGCTTTGGAGCAACTAAGCCTATGAACCACAACTACTGAGCCTGCGTGCCACAACTACTGAAGCTCTCATGCCTAGAGCCCATGCTCTGCAACAAAGAGAAGCCACCATAGTAAGAGCCCGCGCACCACAACGAAGAGTAGCCCCCACTCACTGCAACTAGAGAAAAGCCCATGCACAGCAGTGAAGACCCAATGCAGCCAAAAAATAAATAAATAAATTTATTAAAAATAAAAGATGGGGATGTAACTAGATGCTGGCTAGATTTAAAGAGACATATAGTGTGAAAGTACAAGGATGGGAAAAGGTATATCATGCAAATAACAACAAAAATAGAGCCAGAGTGGCTATACTAATATCAGACAAAATAGACTTTAAGACAAAAATTGTTGTTAAAGACAAAGAAGGACATTTTATAGTGATAAAAGGGACCACCCATCAAGAAGAAATAACACTTATATATGATCCTAATAACAGAACCCCAAAACACATGAAGTAAAAATTGACAGAATGGAAGGGAGAAATAGACAATTCTCAAGAACCTGGAGACTTCAATACCCCATTTTCAATTATGGTGTGGTACAATAAGAAATAGATTTGATCTTTTTCCCCGGTTCTTGGCACAAAGCTAGAAAAACCCTTGGAATTTCCTGAAAGGAGTGTCTTTTGTTACTCATAAGGAGCTTCATTTGAGAACACCTGAGTTTATGCTAATGAGGTAACTTAGGGTGCGGTTCCCACACAGCCTCAGGTTGGGGCTGGTTGCCAGAAAGACCAAGTAATCATAGGGTTGGAACTTTCAGCCCCACTCACTGACTCCAGGGAAGGGGGTGGGTGCTGGAGATTAAAGTTCTATAAAACCACTTGACCGACAAGATCTGATGAGTGGGAAAGCAGCACATCTCAGTTCCATGGAGAGTGAAACTCCTGCACTTGGGACAGTTCCAGACCTTGCCCTATGTACTTCTTCATCTGGCTGTTCCTCAATATCCTTTATAATAAACTGGTCAGTGTAAGTAAATGTTTTCTGAATTCTGTGAGCCAGTCTAGCAAATTAATTGAACTCAAGGAGGTGTCTGTGGGAACCTCTGATTCATAGCTGGTCAATCAGAGGCACAGGTAACAACCTGGCTTTGAACTGTGTCAGTTCTGGCACAGGTAACAACCTGGCCCTTAACTTGTGGAACCAGACACTATCTCCAGGTTAATAGTGCCAGAACTGAGTTAAATTTGTGGAACCAGACACTATCTCCAGGTTAATAGTGCCAGAACTGAGTTAAATTTGTGGGATACTCAGTCAATGTCCACTGAGAATTGGAGTATTGCTTGGTGGTGTTGGAAAACATTCAAGAAATGGATAGAACAACTAGACAAGAGATCACGGAAAAAGAAGACTTGAATAATACTACAAACCAAATAGACCTAACAGACATCTGTAGAGCACACCACCCAACAACAGCAGAATATACATTCTTCTCAGTGAACATGGAACACTCTCTAGGGTGGACCCAATGTCAGGCCATAAAACAAGGCTCAGTAAATTTAAAAGGATTCGAATCAAACAAGGTATGTTCTCGGTCTACAGCGGAACTAAATTAGAAATTAATAACAGAAGGAAACTTGGGAAATTCACAATGTGTGGAAATTAAGTACTAACCAGTGGGTCAAAGAAGAAATCACGAGAGGAATTAGAAAACACCTTGAGATGAATGAAAATGAAAATACAGTGTACATTATGAGAAGTTGTGAAAGCTGTGCTCAGAAAACTATTTATAGCTGCAAATACCTACACTAAAACAGAAGGATCTCAAATACAAAACCTAACCCTGCACCTTAAGAAACCAGAAAAAAGACCAAACCAAACCCAGAGCAAGAAAAGGGAAGGAAATAATAAAAACTAGAATGGAAATAAAGTAGAGAATAGAAAAACAATACAGAAAATAAATGAAATCCAAAGTTGGTTCTTTGAAAAGATCAACAAAATTGACAAACCTTTAGCTAGACTAACCAAATTCAAAGAGAGATGATTCAAATTACTAAAATCAGGAAAGAAAGAGGGGATGTTATTACTAACCTTACAGAAATAAAAAAGGATTATAGGAGAATATTATAAACAATTGTATGCCAACAAACTAGAAAACCTAGATGAATTGGACAAATTCCTACAAAGATACAAACTACCAAAAATTATTCAAAAATAAGTAGAAAATCTGCATAGGCCTATAAGAAGAAAAAGATTGAACCGGCAATCAAAAAATTCCTACAAAGGAAATCCCAGGACCAGATGGCTTCACCAGTGAATTCTACCAAATTTTTAAAGATGAATTAACACCAATTCATCACAATCTCTTCTAAAAAAATAGAAGAGGAGAGAATACCTCCTAACTCATTCTATGAGGTCAGTATTACCCTGATACCAAAATCAGACAAAGACATCCCAAGAAAACAAAACTACAGACCAATAGCTCTTAGGAATATAGAAGCAAAAATCTTCAACCGAATACTAGCAAACCAAATCCAGCAGCAAATAAAAAGGATTTATTCCAGGAATTAAAATTTGATTCAATATAGAGAAACGAGTCAATGTAATACACCAGATTAATAGAGTAAAGGAGGAAAAATCCATACGGTCATCTCAATAGATACAGACAAAGCATTTGACAAAACCTAATACCCTTCATGACAACATTCAATAAACTAGAAATAGAAAGGAATTTCTTCAACCTGGTAAAGGGCATCTATGAAAATTCCACAGCTTACAACATATTGCGTTGACCCAAAAGTGCGTTTCGGTTTTTCCGTAACATCTTATGGAAAAACCCAAACAAACTTTTTGGCCAACCCAATACTTAAATGGGGAAAGACTGAAAGCTTTCCTACTAAGATTGGGAATAAGACAAGGATGTCCGCTCTCACCATTTCTATTTAACATTGCACCGGAAGCTCTAGAAAGGGCAGTTAGATGAGACAAAGAAATAAAAGGCATTCAGAATGGCAAGGAGGAACCAAAACTATCTCTATTTGCAGGTGACATGATTGTGACCTTGAAAGGCAGGTGCTGGAATGGTCCCTGGCCATCTTCTAGCCTCACTGGGTTTTGTTTGTTTTTTTTTTTTTTTTTGATGTGAACCATTTTTAAAATCTTCATTGAATTTGTTACAATATTGCTTCTTTTTTTTTATGTTTTGGTTTTTTTGGCCTTGAGGCATGTGGGATCTTAGCTCCCTGACCAGGAATCGAACCTGCACTCCCTGCACTGGGAGGCGAAGTCTTAACCAATGGACCACCAGGGAAGTCCCTCCATGAGGCCTTGGCATCCTCTTGCTCCCTGGCAGCACCTGCTACTGAGGTGAGGCTGCCAGTTGTCAGGTTCACACTATCTTTCTCCTCCTTGTCCCAAGGACAGGGCCTCTTTGGGTCTGCTGACCCTCTTGCCCAGCCCCCTGCAGCACACCAGGGGCACATGCCTCTGTGAAGCTGTCCTCAGGTCCATCCACCAAGATGCCTCACTCAGCCATGGATACAGCACTTCCCAGGTGCCATGTCGGAGGTAGAGCTTTTAACCTCCCCGTCTACCCCTGGGGGTTCGAGGCCCCAGCTTTCCCAGAGAGAGTGAGCTTTTTGAGTTGGGATGTAGAAAGACACTTCTGTGAGGAGCCTGAAGACACGGTGGTACGGAGCACTGATTTATAACGCATCAATATTCTAAGGGATAATTCCCATTATTGGAAAAGTCTGGGAAGAACAGCATCTGTGGAGGAAAGAATCAGAAGAAATCGCAGCATGGTGTGGGAGGGGCGGATATGAAAGGTTTCATTGGCAGAGAGGACCGGATGGGCCATGGCAGGGAGGAGGATGGTGCAGGAGCATCCCAGCTGTGATGAGCCCAGGTAGTAGAGACCTGATGAGGCACACAGGCTGTGGGCCTGGTCAGCAGCCTGAAGTCTTTGCTCAGGGTTATAGACAGATTAGTGCCCAAAGAGCTATACCTGGAGACCGGGTGCCAATGGGACCAGCGCCAGGCCCTGGGGTTTGGGGAAAGAGGTTCAGTAGCTCCAAAGAGGTTCACTTTGTGAGAGAAAAGGCAACATTTCTGATGAACAGCTTCCAAATATGTCACTTACTCATGGTTCTTCATAGAAACTGGTTTCAGACCTCCCTCTTTCACCTGCAGCAGGAGCAAGGAATCCACTGGAGAAGCTGGCAAGGGCATTCCCATGGGCCAGGCAGTTGTGCAGCTCAATTCAAATCAGTTTTACTCGGCACAGATGCCTCGACTTCTCCCTTATTCTCAGCATGATGCTATCACTGTTTCGTAATTGTGAACCCTTCCATAAAAATCATTGATTAAATGTGCAAATAAGTGGGTTTACTTGTTATTGCTTTTGTTCATAAGTATTTACAAATCAGAAAAAGGTCTTGGTCGGATCATGTGTCCTGATTTTTGACTCAGAAAAGACCAATACTTCAACTCCCTGCTATATGAATAATGTAGTGACCAAGGCTCAGTCTCCCAGGTCTCACCGGAGTCAGGGCAGGAACAAGTGTAAAAATGGGTGCTACAGGCAGTGAGCACTGTAAGTTCAAAGACAACCAGCTGCACCTGGTCCAAAACCTATAAAGGTGAAAAACGTTCCTCCCACCCCCTAGGCCACTGGGCAAATAAATACCCACTTGCCCTCTGAGGTCATTCGGTCTTGAGCTGCAAATTTTTATGATGTCTAAATAGGCACTCTGAGCGGAAAGAAACACAAAGCACGTCACTTATGGATTTCTTTGGATATAATGGGAAGAGTATGAATAGGTTTCTGTGTCACATAGCCTAGGTTCTAATCCCAGCCCCGCCACTGAGACTGGTGCGGCCATAGGGAAGCTCCTTAATCCACTTGACTCCCTACTTTCCTTTCTGTGAAAGGGGTTGCTCAGAGCTGCTTCACATGTTGTTGGGAAGATTAGGGAAGGTCTATTCAAGAGTGTGTCCACAGCAGGTGTTAAATAAATGTCTGTTCTTGTTCCTTCCTACAGTGGAAGGAAGAGATGATCCAGGCTAATTTGGGACCAATAAAGAACTCTGCACTGCCTGGGGACAGACGGATCACTCCGACTTCCCTAGCTCTCGGATTCATTTGGGTGCCCAGGCTCAGGTTCCATCTAAATAGAATGGAGCCTTCGGCTTGAAAATATGTGATTTGTTTCCCTATTCCACTGCCGTCACAAAGGGATGGCAACCCTCCTGAATAATGCATGAACCCCTCAGAAGGCTTATCTTCACTGATGCTCCAGTTCAGCCACGCTACAACTGAGGGAGGCCATGCATCTCGTCTCCACAGAAACTGTCACGTCCTGGAACACAGCCTGCCTTCTCTGGGTCTGGGCCTTTCACCTCCCAGGCTGACGTCAGTCCTGCCCTCCTTGGAGCTATGCATGAACTGAATAGGGTTTCTGCAGTGAGTCTCCACCCTGGGGTTTTCAATGGCCATCACGTGGGGGAGCAAGACAGTGGATGTGTCTCTGGCGCTAGCCGTCTCTGATGATGTGACCTGAGAACCCTCGGTTCACCAAGCCAAGCGCTGAGTTGGCGGGAGTTCCTACAATCACAGCATCCGGGCCTCCACGTGGCATAAAGAGGAGCATTGTCTCGGCAGCATTAGAGATGATTAAATGAATAAGGCTGGGAGCAGGACTGCTTATTATTACCTGACCTCAGCTGATTCTGTGCCCAAACAGTGAAATATAGGCAATTCATGGAATTCTTTCCGTTCTTTCACAATAATTACACAACACAAGCTGTACAAGCCTGCTGCCAGTGGTATTTGCACATCAGTGTCTTACAGACCAAACTCCACATTGATGTTTTTTCTCTGTGTTGAAAGATCATCACTAAAATGTCTTTTTTTCTTTCTTTTTTCCTTCCTTCCTTCCTTCTTCTTTCTTTCTTTCTTTCACCAAGAGCTTATATCTGCCTTGGCCCACATGTCACAAATTACAATATGGCTGAGACTGACCTGTTAGTTCAGCTGGAAAGCCACCTTAATTCTTAACAGTGGGGCTGCCATGTATCCAACCTGATTTGAGTCCTCACACTCAAGTGATGACCCTTTACCTCATCATGGTCAAGCACCTTCTCCCTTTCCAAGTTCTCAGCACTGTCTCCAATCTCCCTATTCAATCAATCCTTTAGCCATTACACCAGCAGAGGACCTACTACCCACTCTATCAAGATGATCAAGGTGGAACCTGTAAACTATATACTTCCTTTCCTGTTCCTCATCTGCATTCACTCCCCCACCCCCATCTTTACCTCCATCTCTCCAGACTCAGAGGACCAGGTTCTGTACTTGGTTTCAGAGACAACCCTTCCCTCACAGCAAGCAAGGGGAAAGAAAGAAATAAACTTGAAAACTGGAAAACAATAAATAAAATTAATGAAACAAAGAGCTGGTTCTTTGAAAAGATCAATAATATTGACAAACTTCTAGCAAGATTGGCAAATAAAAAAAAGAGAGAAGACACAAATTACTAATATCAGGAGTGAAACAGATATCACTACAGACCCTGCAGACATTAAAAAATAAGGGAATACTACAAATAACTCTACACACACAAATCTGATAGTTGGATAAAACAGACCATTCCTCAAAAAACACAAACTACCAACTTACAAATAAAAGATAGATTTGAATAGTCCTGTAACTATTAAGAAAATCGGATCTATAATTTTTAAACTCCCCAAAAGGATCTCCAAGACCAGATGATTTCACTAGAGAATTCTACGAAACGTTTAAGAAGATTTAACACCATTCTACACAATGTCTTCCAGAAAACAAAAGAGAAGGAACATTTCCCAATTCCTCTTATGAAGCTAATATTACTCTGATACCAAAACCAAAGATAGTATAAAAAAAGAAAAATACAGGCTGATATCCCTCATGACTATAGATGCAATGCAAGCAAGACTGGTTCAATATTTGAAATCAATCAATATAATCCATCAAATTAATAGGCTAAAGAAGAAAAAAATTATATGATCATATCAAATGGTGCAGGAAATATTTTTGACAAAATTCAATACCCATTCTTGATAAAAATTCTCAGAAAAATATAAGAATAGAGGAGAACACCCTCAACTTGACAAAGAGCATCTACAAAAGCCTATAGCTAACATTCTTCATGGGGAAAGACCAAACGCTTCCTCCCTTAGATTAGGAACAGGGCAAGAATGTCTTCTCCACTCTTGTTTAAAAACTTCTCGAAGTTCTAGCAGGTAGAATAGGGCAAAAACAAAATTTTAAAAATAATATAACATAACATAAAATAATATAATCATACAGATTGGGAAGGAAAAAATAAAACTGTCTCTGTTTGCAGATAACATGATTGTCTACATAGAAAATCCCAAGGAATATATATATTTTTAAAACCCTCCTAGAACTAATAAGTGAATTCAGCAAGGTTTCTTTATAAACATATAAAAATTATTTCTATATACTAGCAATGAACACATGGACATTGAAATGAAAAATACAATACCATTTACAAACTAAAAAGAAAAGAATACTTAGATATAAATTGAATAAAACATGTACAGAACTTCTATGCTGAATACTACATAACACTAATGAAAGAAATCGAGGAAACCCTAAGCAATAGGAAAGATATAATATGTTTACAGATTGGAAGACTCAACACAATAAAGATGTCAATTCTCCCCAAATTGATATGTAAGTTTAACATGATTTCTCTTAAAATATCAGCAGGAATTTTAAAGATATAGATTATTCTAAAATTTATATCAACAGGCAAAGGAACTTTAAAAAGCGCGAACAATTTTGAAAAAAGAAGAACAAAGTAGGAGGAGTGTCTCCCCAATTTCAAGACTTACACAGCTACAGGAATCAAGACAGGATTGGATCTGAAAAAGAATGGGTATATGTACATGTATACTTGAATCTCTTTGCCATATACCTGAAACTAACACAACATTGTAAATCAACTGTACTCCAATATAAAATAAATATTAAAATTAAAAAAGTAACCACATTGAAAAATACCTATACATGTAAGAAAAAAAAAAGACTGCATCGGAATTGATGAAGGGATAGACACATAGATCAATGGAACAGAGAATACGGAAATAGAACCTTACAAATTTGTCCAGCTTATTTTTTAAAAATATTTATTATTTATTTATTTGGTTGTGCCGGGTCTTAGTTGCAGCAGGCAGGCTCCTTAGTTGTGTCATGTGAACTCTTAGCTGCAGCATGCATGTGGGATCTAGTTCCCTGACTAGGGATCAAACCCGAGCTCTCTGCTTTGGGAGCACGGAGTCTTAACTATTGCGTCACCAGGGAAGTCCCCTTGCCCAGCTCATTTTTGATGAAGATGCAAAAGCAATTTAATAGAGGAAAGATAGCTTTTTAAACAAATGTTGGAACAATTAAACATAAAGATCAAAGAAAAAAAAGATCCTGTACCTAAGTCTCACATGTTATACAAAAATTAACTCAAAACTGGATTATGGACTTACACATAAAATACAAAACTATAAAACTTTTAGGAAAGAAAAACACAGGAGAAAATCTTTGCAATCTAGACCTAGGCAAAGAGTTCTTAGACTTTACCCCAAAAGCACAATCCATTAAAGGAAAAATTGATAAGTTTGATATCAAATTTATTTTCATAGAGCAAAGTTAAGTGGATGAAAAGATAAGCTATAGGACAGGAGGAAGTATTTTCAAACCACTTATATGAAAAAGGACAGGTATCTAGAATAGATAAAGAACTCTCAAAACTCAAAAGAAAAAAGCAAACAATACAATTAGAAATGAACAAAAGAGGAACTTCCCTGGTGGCCCAGTGGTTAAGACTGTGCCTTCTGAAGCAGGGAGTGTGGGTTCGATCCCTGGTCAGGGAATGAAGACCCCACATGGCTCAGGGCCAAAAGAAAAAAAGAAAAACATAAAACAGAAACAATATTGTAACAAATTCAATAAAGACTTTAAAAATGGTCCACATCAAAAAAATCTTAAAAAGAAAAAAGAACAAAGGACACAGAGAAACATTTCATTCAAAGGGATGTACACATGGTAAATAAGCACATAAAGAGTTGTTCAACATCATTAGCCATCAGAGAAATGCAAGTTAAAACCACAAGGAGATATCACTATACACCTATCAGAATGGCTGAAACAGAAAATAATGTCACTATAAAATTCGGTGAGGATGCAGAGAAACTGGATACATTGCTGATAGGAATGGAAAATGGTAAAAATCTGGAAAAATATTTGGCATTTCTTTAAAATTAAGCCTGCAAATACCATATGCTCCAGGAATGGCACTCTTGGGTATTTACCCCAGAGAAGTGATGACTTAAGTTCACACAAAACCTTGTACCTAAATATTTATACTGGTTTTATTTTAATAGGCAAAAACTGGAAATAACCCAGATGTCTTTTAAGGGGAGAATGGTTAAACAAACTGTGGTACATCTTTTCCATGGAACACTAGTGCTATGGTCTAAATGTTTGTGCCCCTGCCCACATTTCATATGTTGAAATCTTAACCCCCAAATATGATGGTATTAGTAGGTGGGACCTTTGGGAGATGCGTAAGTCATGAGGGTAGAACCCTTACGAATGAGATTAGTGCCTTATAAAAGAGGCTCCAGAGGGACCCCCTAACCCCTCCCGTCATGTGAGGACACAGAAGAAGGCACTGGCTATGAACCAGGAAGTGGGCCCTCACAAGAGCATGACCATGCTGCTGTCTTGACCTTGGACTTCCAGAGCTGTGAGAAGTAAATTTCTGTTGTTTATAAGCTACACAGTCTGTGGTACTTTGTCATTGCAGCCCAAATGAACAAAGATAAGTACTCAACAATAAAAAGGAATTATTCGTACAGACACATGCACCAACGTGGATGAATCTCCAGGGAATTTTGCTAAGTGAAAAAAACCAATCCCCTGAAGTTACATACTGTATGATTCCATTTATACAAGAGCCCTGACATGACACAATTACAGAAATGGAGAAGAGATTAGTGGTTGCCGGGAGCTAAGGAGAGGATGGGGAGGAAATAGGTGTGGTTACAAAAGGGGAACATGACGCCTCCTTGCGGTGATGGAAATGTTCTGTATCTTGACTATATTGATGACAATATCATGGTTGTGAAATTACGCTATGTAGTTTGGCAAGACGTTAACATTGAAGAGACTGGGTAAAGGTACAGGGGCTCTGTCTGTGTTATTTCTTACAACTGCATGTGAATCTATATTTATCTCAAAATAAAAAGTTTAATTGAAAAATAACTGCAGAAAAGAAAAATTGTCCCTGGTGCCTTTTGTAAGGAGCCTCAGGGTAGACGGTTCGGTTTTGTTGACCAGACAACCTGTTGTGATGAAATGCTAAGGAGATGTAATCGTGCAGAACAGAAGGAGAGAGAGAAAGAGAAAAGCAGAGAGAAAGAAAGGGGTGGCGAGGCAGAGAAAGGAGGAAAAACTGGAGACATTTAGATTTAGAGCATTTGCCATAGGAAACAATGAGAAATCAGTTTGGGCATAAGAAGAATTGTTCAGGGATTTTAGGAGATCTTTTTGTCCTTTGTAACCCTCTCTTCTGGGTATAGAAGAATACTTCATTAAAGATCTGCATTACTTCTCAGTTTTTTTAAAGGTGGGATCTGTGTTTATTTGGATGTGACACCATGGCAATGGTCTGCAAGGAAGCCTGGAACTTTCACGTCATATGTGATGGTTTGTCTGGGTTTTGGACCTTTAGGTAAATTACGTCCCTAGAACTGTGACAAGAATGAGCTTTCACGATGACCATCCAGTTGTTATGCTCATGGTACCAGGGAGCAGAGGTTGGCCCAATAGGAGTTGTGCCATCCTTGGAAAGTCTCCTTCAAAAGAAGGAAATGGGGGCTCTTCTACAATCAGAAATAGGACTGTGGAGGCATGAACTTTAAGGACGCAGGTCTGTGAAATGGAGAACCGCATATCTGTGGCTTTATGTAGGCAAGGCTGAGAGTCTAAGTCTTCAGAAAGTACAGGCTGAGAATTAGTATTTGCTCAGTATTGTATATATAAATGCACAATTTCTACAGATATTAGACTCTTTCATGGGTAAAGAGGTCAGTGGCAGACATGACTGGACATGTTCAGAACCCCAGTCCGGCTGCTGGAGAGCAGAAGGTCATGGAGGGACCCTCCATCCATCAGACCCCCTGCTGTACCACACACGTCCATTCTGTGGTTAGACATGCCTCCAAACGCTGCAGGGGTGGCGGACCCCAGAGGCCGAAAGTCAAGGAGGTTAAGAGGGTGATTGGAGCCTGGCCCTAATAATTACCTGTGGGCACAAAGCCACAGAGACCAGTTCTGGCCGAATGCCTGCCAGCCCTAGAAAGGCTCTACAGTAGAGCGAAGACGTGCTGGAATTCAGAGTTCACCGCTGTGTGTCAAAGGGAAGGGGAACGGGAACAGTGTCCGTGGTCAGGACCTCAGGGCTTCTGCAGCAGTTCATTCCAGGGCACAGCTAATTGCTGTTTGCAAAGGCAGCTGGCCCAAATAACCGAGCAACAATTAATGGTCAAGTTCATGAGCAAACTTCAGTTTCCCCAGGAAGCCTGATTTCTTGCTGTTGGGGAAACTAATTCAGAAGGCGGAAGAGAAAGCAGCTTCCACTCCAGGAATCTGATGGAGCTCACCGTGGGGTTGCGGCCGGAAGTGGGATGCAGACCTGGGCGCCAGCAATGATGCAGGTGTGACTCAGCCTGCTGAGGTCAGGTCCCCACAAGACAGGTTTGGTGGGTGGGGATGAGCCGATGGCCGAGGTAGATTGCTTTACATGAGAAAACACAGGGAGGAAAAAGATTTAGGGAGTGGTGGAAGAGGATGGGGTGTTGGAGAGGCTCCTGAGAGAAGAGGTTCTTGGGAGGACTTTTAGGAAGCACTGCAGGGTCCGTGCAGTGTAACCAGCTCTTTCATCATCATCCTCCATTAGCCACCAGCAAACGCCCACCAAGCTCGTTTATTTAGAAGGCGCAGCTCACCAGGGTACAGACATGAAGTGTTTTTATTTTTCTCAGTAACTGCTCTCTAAACGTGTACTGTCACACTTCCCTTCCCCACTGGCGAAGGGAAGCCAGCTCTCCTATCAACAGCTTGTCAAGACTCCAGACCCTTTTTTATCCACCACTTTTCGTGACTGAAACAGTCTCACTCCAGTACTGAAAACTCCAGGGCAAACTAAAGTTGTGGCCGCAGCAGCTTGGAGATGAGGGTGGGCTGAGGTGGGGCTGGGTGTTGTTGGGCTGCACCCCACACACCTGCAAGCCCTGTGCTCACCCAGCTTCAAGACAGAAGAAAGAGCCCTGGAGTCAGCAACAGAGACATCAGTGGTTTAATGGACGGGGGAGCTTACATGTTTGAAGCAAGGTCCTGGAGTGACACCCCATCGTGTGCAGCAGTCAGGACATGGCGGCAGTCTTCATTCCCAGGGGAGGGGGGAGATTGCCAGTTCTAGGGGGAGTAGACGTCAGGTTGGCTCATGGATTACCAGGGAAGCTAACAGAGGGGTGCACCCTCACCACCCCTTTGATAAAAACAATCACTAGGGCTTCCCTGGTGGCGCAGTGGTTGAGAGTCCGCCTGCCGATGCAGGGGACGCGCGTTCGTGCCCCAGTCCGGGAAGATCCCACATGCCGCGGAGCGGCTGGGCCCGTGAGCCATGGCCGCTGAGCCTGCGCGTCTGGAGCCTGTGCTCCGCAACGGGAGAGGCCACAGCAGTGAGAGGCCCGCGTACCGCAAAAAAAAAAAAAAAAAAAAAAGAACAATCACATCACTAGCTGGGACCAGGACAGCTAAGTAGGAAGGTCAGTCATGTAAGTAGGGTGTAGGTGGAATAGGCACTGGTCTAACTGGGGATGTACAGAGAGCAAGAGAACAGCCATCTTGAGTGGCCTGACCATCCAGTGGGGGTCACCTCTCCAGGACCTCCCAACCCCTCCTATTCTGAGCCCAAGCTCTGAGGAGACGCAGGGGAGAGTCCCTCCTGTGGTCCCTCTGTGGATGTTGCTACTAGAAAAGTAGCAACCGATGGGCCCCTGGTGGCTTCTGAGGGTCAGACACCCAAATGCTGTCCTCTCTTGGGCAAGTCCTCCACCCAGGCAAGTTCCCTGACTCAGGTGGTCCCCCCCTGAGAAACTGTCACTGGGGTCCCCTCACCTGAAAGATGCTCAACCCCAGCCACCCTCTCTGGGGTCTGCTGAGCTGTGGGGAACCCTCACATTTTTGCTGAGGCAAACGGCAGAGGTGCGGTGTCCTGCGGGTACCCTTCTAGCAGCTCTGCCATCTCTCAGGCACATCTTTCTCCAGGCTCCAGCAGGGTTAGAACCTCTGTGGGTCCAAAGACGCAGCAAATCTCAGAGACAGAGAGTCACCAGGCCCCAACTTGGTGGAGGTGGGGACGATCCATGTTCCCTTGGGTCTCCTTCCTCTGGCGTGAGGTGCTCCGTCTACCTCTCCTGCCTCAGCTGCCCTTGCATTTCAATCCCGGTCACAGAAAAGCATGCCTATTTTCTGTGCACCGCGGGGTCCCATGTTTCTGGGTCCCGTGTCTTTCTGCTCCCTGGACACCAGCAAATGCTCTTCTTTAGAAATCAGTTAATCTTCTCTCAGACTGGACTAAGCATCCCTTTCCCCTGCTCCACTCCCACTCTTTGAAAATATATGTTTCTAGCTTGTATCTCATGATATTAAAACATACCTTTAAGTATCTAACTCTCCCATGCTGCACTATACGTTCCTTGAAGACAGAAATGGGCGGGGGGAGGTTTTGTTTGTGTTTTTGTTTTGCCGCACCACGAGGTTTGTGGGATCTTACTTCCCTGATCAGGGATAGAACCCGGGCCCCCTGTAGTGGAAGTGCGGAGTTCTAACCACTGGACCGCCAGCAAATTCCCAGAAATCGGTTTCTTGATTCTATATGTTGTGCCTGCAACAGCTTCTGATTCATAGAAGACAGTCAATAAGTGCTTATTGATGAGATGGAAGAGAAGAAGGGAAACAGACTACATCTCTCATCTTTCACAATGAGGGTGTGTGCAGTCATTCTGGGGGAATGCCAGTGTCTCACACCTTCCTAGGTCCAAAGACCAGCCTTTCTCCACTGGCGTTAAAAAAGCCAAATACAGTTCTTCCAGACCCCAGGTGATTAGAGCCCAAGTGGGCGGCCTAAATTCAGCAGACAGGAAGCCCCCCAGGATTTAACCTAGAGGAGGAGTCAGGAGGCTTGTGCCCTGGGGCTGTGGTGGCAGAGGCAGCACGCTAAACAGGCTGGTCCTGGGTATGACCCGGTTCTAGGTCCCTGGCCTCCTGCCTACTCGCCCAGCCTCACTCTCCAGGCCTCCCACCAATTCTGTAATCTACCAAAGAGCCTTCCACTAAAATCCTAAAACTTAGCAGAAGGCTTCTCTTATTTGCCGGTAAGGGTCCTGACTAGTACACTTGTCAATAGATGCTAATTTATGCTTGATCTTGAAAAAAGATATCTATATACATATATGTGTGTGGGTATATAGATATATATTTAACCTAAATATATATATAATCTAAATATATATTCCTTCATGTATATTTAATCTGAAGATAATCAGTAGTAGAATGAAGTAGAATATAAAACTTCAAAATTACTGTTGAGTAAGAAAAACAAAAGGTAGGCAAAGAAGAAGAGCAGAAATGCAAGTTAGCATAAGAATAAGGAGATTAGAGCGATATTATCAATTATAATAAATGTGACTGGGCTACCCTACTCCCCATTTGAGACAAAAGGGCTCTCATAATTCCAAAAGATAAATCCAACACTCTGTTATTGAGTGGCAGATTCTTGGATTGGCTCTCCTAACTTCCCTTCCAGCCTCTTTCCATTTGGAGAGGTTGTAAAACTAAAAATTACCTTTTTCGAAGGCCTTCAGAATGAGGGCACTGGGTCTAAGTCGGTTGGGCCAATAAGATGCCCTCGACAAAGACGTGCTGCTGTGATAGGTGGAGGTGAGGTGGAGGCCATTTTCCTGCCGCTGGGTAACAAGAAACACAGTTAAGCAGCCGGATTGGACCATGTTCCAGCAGCTGGTCACTAACTTGGAGGGATGAGAGACAGTTGTGCTGACAGCAGCAGCAATAGCTTCCTGATCCCCATGAAGTAACTTGGAATCAATAAGCCAGTGGATGCCGCCAGCCTCCACTCCTCCAGATGCCCCGAAGGCCTCCATAAGCACAAAATTCCTTGTATTAAGTCCTTTTCCACTTGAAACACATAAGGTGGTTTCTATTTTCTCCACAGAAATCTGAGTAATATATGTGGTTGAGAAAGGGCAAGCCTAAAATAAAGTGACCCATTAAGCTCTTTTTTAAAAAGATGACAAAGACATAGTGCATTAATGAAAACAAAGCCAAAACTAAAATACAGATGGTAATATTAATATCAAACAAAGAAGAATTCAAGAAAAACATTATGTAGAATATTCTACCAATATGTGATGTAAATCACAAAGATATGACTCATGAATGTTTATGTTCTGCATAAAATAGTGTCTAATATTAAAAATGAAAACTGAGAAATCAAGAAGAAACTATTAGGGCTATAATTGTAATGGTAAACTTTACCATTTCTTTATGCCCTTTGATGAATCAGGTGGACACACAAACAAAGGAATTAAATAATATAATCAATGAGCTTTTCAAAATTTATAGTCCACAAATACCTAGTTCATATTCCTTTAGAATAGCCATGGGTTATAAGGTCATATATAGGTCATAAAAGAAATTTCAATAAATTCTTAGATTTAAACTCTCTTTGACCATAATCCAGCAAAACAACGAATTAGTAAGAAAAATATTAAATGCCAGGAAATTAAGCAATATTCTTGTGAATAACTCTTGGGTAACAAAGGAAATAAAACATGTAATTAAATACTGTTTTGAAAATAACAGTAATAATAATACCAGGTTTCAAAACTTCTGGCATGTGACAAAGCTGTACTCAGAAAAGAAATCATATTCTAAAATGCTATTACTGTATTATTATTTTTTAAAGGAATATTGAAAATACATGAATTAAGCATTTATTTCAAGAAGGAAAGTTTTGGTTTGTTTACTGTGTATTAGGGTGATTTCATCTCTTTTATTCACCTGCCTCTATCCAACAGCCTTCAGTGTCTGTATATTCTTTTTTTCCCAGCTTTACTGAAGTATAATTAACAAATAATAATTGCACACATTTAAGGTGTACAACTTGATATTTTGATATATGTATACGTTGTGAAATGGTCAGTACAATCAAGCTAGTTAACATATCCATCGCTTCACATAGTTCCCATTTTCTTTTTCTTTTGTGTGTGTGTGGGGGGGGGAGGGTGAGGACACAAGAGCTACGCTCTTAGCAAATTTCAAGTATACAATGTGGTATTATTACCTAATGCCGTACATTAGATCTCCAGAACTTATTCGTCTTGCGTAACTAAAACTTTGTACCCTTTGACCAACATCTCCCAATTTCCCTCTCCCCCCACCCAACCCCCATTCTATTCTTTGTTTCTATGGTGACTATTTTAGACTAAGAAGGAAAGTTTTTTAATGTAAAATAAATATAAAGTAAAGCTGTTAAAAGGTATTAACATAATGAAAGCAGAAATTAATTATTTGAAAAGCAGAAAAGTAGCATTAATAATTCAATCCAAGCTCCTTTCTGTAAAATAAAAACAAAAATAACAAATTAGACACCCTCCTAAAAGTACAGTAAAAAAAAAGAGGGAAAAAATCTATGCTAGCCTATTTGAGGATCTCGATGAAATGGGATGATTCTCAAACATGTAAATTACCAAAATGAATGAAATGCGGGGTAGAAATCTGATTACTAATACTTAAAGAAAATTTTAAAGTTTTGGAAGAAAACTTCCAGTCACGGTGTTTGGATGGTCTATTGGACGTTACTTGGAATCTTCTGGGCCTTAGCTCTTCCCTCAGTGTAGGATGCCAGTGGGACCCTGCTTGCTCAATCTGGGTAAGAAGTAGTTAATGTCATTTGGAGCAACCTCAACAAAGTGTGGGGGCACCCAGTGATAAATGCTTCCCTGTTTCTCTCCCCAGGAGCAAGGACCTGAGCTGCATGTTGCAAAGCTTCTTAGATCATCCATTGGGATGGAGAACTCTGTAGCAGTTAGTCAACTTGTTAAAACATCCTTGTTTTGACTCTTCCTCTTTCCCTGTGTCTTTTCCCTATCCTTCCCTCATTCCTATCCCAACCCCTAGAGCTACATTCCTTAACAATCATACCTAAGCCTTAGTCTCAGGCTCTGCTTTTTTGCCCCCAGTTGGCTTTGGATTTTACTTTCACTCTGAAAATCTCAGTTTTTACATTGGAGTATTTAATTCATTTATGTTTAATGAAATTACTAATGTATTTGGGTTTATATCAACTTAATATTTGTCCCACCTATTTTGGTGGGGGTTTAGTTAAAGATTTGATTTTATTTTTTATACAGTAGTTTTAAGTTCACAGCAAAATCAAGAGGAAGGTATAGGTATTTCCCATATAGCCTCTGCCTCAACACATGCATAGCCTCCCCTATTATCAACATCAATCACCAGCGCGGTACAGTTTTTACAAATGATTAACCTATATTGACACATCATAATCACTCAAAGCCCATGGTTTATCTTAAGGTTCACTCTTGGTATTGTACATTTTATGGGTTTGAACAAATGTATAATGACATGGATTCATCATAACAATATTCTACAGAGTATGATATTTCAGTACTCTGAAAATTTTCTGTGCTCTGCCTATTCTTCCTTCCCCTAACTCCCACCCCCGCCAACCACTGATCTTTTTACTGTATCCATAATTTTGCCTTTTCCAGAATGTCATATAGTTGGAATCATAGAGTGTGTAGCCATTACCAATTGGCTTCTTCCACTTAGTAATATGCATTTAAGTTTCCTCCATGTCTTTTCATGGCTTGATATTGCATTTATTTTTAGAGCTGACTAATATTCCATTGCCTAGACGTACCATAGTTTATCCATTCACCTACTGAAAGTCATCTTGGTTGCTTCCAATTTTGGCAATTATGAATGTAGCTGACATACATATCTGTGTGCAGGTTTTTGTGTGGACATAAGTTTTCAACTCCTTTGGGTAAATACCAAGGAGTGCAATTGCTGAATCATATGGTAAGAACATGTATATTTTGTAAGAAACTGCCAAACCATCTTCCAAAGTGGCTGTACATTTTTGCATTCCTACCAACAATGAATGAGAGTTCCTATTGCTTCCACATCCTTGTCAGCATTTGGTGGTGTCAGTGTTCCATACTGTAGCCATTCTAAAGGTGTGTACTTGTATCTCACTGTTGTTTTAATTTGCATTTCCCTGATGTCGTATGATGTGGAGCATCTTTTCATATGCTTATTTGCCATCTGTATATCTTCTTTGGTGAGGTGTCTGTTAAGATCTTTGGCTCATTTTTTAATTGGGTTGTTTGTTTTCTCATTGTTGAGTGTTAAGAGTTCTTTGTATATTTTGGATAGCAGAGTCCCTAATCAGATGTGTCTTTGCAAATGTTTTCTCTCAGTCTGTGGCTGTCTTCTCAGTCTCTTGACATTGTTGTTTGGAGAAGCTTTTAATTTTAAGGAAATCCAGTTTATCAAGAATTTATTTCATGAATCATGCCTTTGGTGTTGTATACAAAAAGTTATCACCATACCCAAGGTCACCCGGGTTTTCTCCTATGTTATTTTCTAGGTGTTGCATAGCTTTGCATTTTACATTTAGGTCTGTGATCCATTTTGAGTTAATATTTGTGAAAGGTGTAACTTCTGTGTCCAAATTTATTTTCTTATATGGCTGTCCAGTTGTTCCAGCACAATTTGCTGAAAGATTATCTTTGTATTGCCTTTGTTCCTTTGTGGAAGATCAGTTGACTATATCTTTGTGGACCTATTTTTGCACTCTCATTCTGTTTTATTGATCTATTTGCCTATTCTTTTGCCAATACCTTGTCTTAATTACTGTAGCTTTATAGTAATTCTTAATGTCAAATGGTATTAGTCCTCCAACTTTGTTCTTCTCCTTCAATATTGTGCTGGCTATTCTGGGTGTTTTGCCTTTCCATATATTCTAAACTTTAAAATCAGTTTAGAATCAGTTTGTGCAAAATAACTTGCTGGGATTTTGATTGGGATTGCATTGAATGTATAGACAAAGTTGGGAAGAACTGACATCTTGACAATATTGAGTCTTCCTATCCATGAATATGGAATATCTCTCCATTTATTTAATTCTTTGATTTTATTCATTAGAGTCTTATCGTTTTCCTCATACAGACCATGTACATATTTTCTTAGATTTATACCTAAGTATTTCATTTTGGGGAGTCCTAATGGAAATGGTATTGTGCTCTTTGTTTCAAATTCCACATATTTATTGCTGGTATATAGGAAAGTGCTTGACTTTTGTATATTAACTTTGTATCCTTCAACCTTGCTATAATCACTTATTATTTCCAGGAGGGGTGGGGTTTTTTGTTGTTGTTTGTGTGCGTTTGTTTGTTTGTTTTTTTGTCAATTCTTTGTCTAGCTTTTGTTAACTACATTAAAAGTCTTAACAAAGAAAATGATGGAATCAGCAGAGACAACTCTCAACACATAAAGCATGCTGTGTAAGGTAGATCGCTTCTATAGTAGCAGTTAGTGAGATCCCTCATTTCCAGGAGCTACAGGGCAGACCATGTCAAAAATCAGGCCCAGGATCTAATTGTAAAGATAGCAAAACAGAGAGACAACTTGTACCCACAGTAGGTGTCATGTGTTAGAGTCAGGGCCCTTGTACAAAAAGAGTGAATCTGTGAGACACAGGATGAGGACATTTGTATGTATGACTCTAATAATCTTGAACCCCTAGCTTTCACTGAATTGTCTGCACCAGGAGAAGGGTTGCCTCCCCCTTAGCAGGGAGAGCAGTCTCCTCTTGCCTGAAGACCCTGCAAGGATTTCACCTGAGGCGGGTACCTTGTAGTATCAACCCTCATCACTGTCTCAGATATTAGAACTGGGGATGCAAAATATATTAGAAGATATTAGAACTGGGGATGCAAATTATAAGGATGGGAGAGAGAATACATTGGTGAGGGACATTCACAGTGACTTGGATGTAACATTCTGAAAGGACAGATTCAAACAACTTACTGGAGAGTTATTACAAGCCTTTAAGAAAAAAAAATTTTTTTGAAGTTTAAAAAAATTGCTCCAGAGAATACAAAACAGTAAGTCTTTCTGACTTATAAAATAAAGCTCAATTTATAAAATAAAGCTAAAATAGCCCTGTAGGCAAAAATGACAAAAAAATTTACAGACTTCTTTTATCAACACAAGGGGAAGTTTTCTAAATAAAATAGTAGTAAACTTTTTGAACAGTATATATATTTAAATATACCACACAGTGTTCAGATAAGGTTTTGTTCCAGACTCCAGTGGGACAATCAGAAAGAGAATACGTTCAGAGGGAAAATCCATCCCAATGTGATGGAATCATACTAAACTCCGTCTTCAGGATTGATCTGTCATCTTTTGTTCTTTTTGTTTTGGCTGCATTGGGTCTTCGTTGTTGCACGTGGGCTTTCTCTAGTTGCAGCGAGCAGCGGCTACTCTTCATTGTGGTGTGCGGGCTTCTCATTGTGGTGGCTTCTCCTGTTGCAGAGCACAGGCTCTAGGCACACGGGCTTCAATAGATGTGGCATGCAGGCTCAGAAGTTGTGGCTTACGGGTTCTAGAGCACAGGCTCAGCAGTTGTGGCACACGGGCTTAGTTGCTCCGCAGCATGTGGGATCTTCCCAGACCAGGGCTCGAACCTGTGTCCCCTGCATCGGCAGGCAGATTCTTAACCACTGCGCCACCAGGGAAGTCCCTTTCATCTTTTGGAATAAATTATTTTTCTGCTTTCTGTGAAAGAATACTTGAACTAATAAGAGAGTAGTTAGCGTGATGTTCTAAAACATATATTAAAAAGTCAAGGATTTTACCATATATCAGCAATATCTACTTCAAAATATCTCATGGAAAAAGTTCCCAATGACCATAGTTACAGAAATTGTAAAATATCCAAGCATAAACTTCATATGAAATATGCAACAATTTTCCCAGCTACATAATACAATATACAACAAAACAATATATATTACAATAAAAATATTAGTTGAGATAGTCTGGGAGCAACAAAAGCTAAGACTGACAGATTGATGAAAAAAATTACAAAGTCCAGGAGCAGAAAAAAATATACATAAAATTTTAATACATGATACAGTTGACTCTTCAGAGCAGTTAAATAAAAGATAAAATTTTCAATAATTGGCCCAATGACTAACAATTTGGAAAAAAAAGAAGTTCCTACTTCACACAATAAATTAACATCACCACCAGACAGATTAAAGATGCGAATGTAAAAAGAGAAATTATAAAAACCCTCAAGAAAAATAAAGAAATAGTTACATATATATATATATATATGTATAAAACTATTATATATATATACACACATATATATATTTTGGGTGGAGGAAGTACTTTCTAAGAATAATACCAAAGACACAAATCATATTGGAACTAGATTATTAAATTTTGACAATATTTTAAAAATCTGTATATCAAAACAAATCTTTAATAAGATTAACAGGCAAACAACAAATTGGGCGGAATTTTTGCAGGTTGTAAGGAAAACAAAAGCTTGATATTTATAAAATAGATGAATAGTCCGACAGAAAAATGAACAAAAGTAATGAGCAGGCAACCCGTAAAAGAAGAAATACAAACAAAAGAGTGGTCAAGGTCAACAATGACTAGGAAAATGCAAATTTTAAAGAATGAGATACCACTGTAAACCTACCCATTTGACAAATATTTACTAATGACAATAATACCTAGAATTAAAGAAGATATGTGGAAATAAGTTCACTCATACCCTGCTGGTTTGAGCATAACCAGACAGAAATTCTTTGAAGGATAATTTGGAAACAAATATAAAAAGCCTGAATTATGTATTTTTGAACCAGAAATTCTACACATAGGGTCCATGTCCAGAGCATCTGTTACCAATAAGCACTTTGGCCTCAGAAAAATGCTTTGACTTAAAAGAATTCCTTGCCAATAGCAAAAATAATTAGAAGCAATCTAAATCTACAAAAATAGAGAATGGATTAAGTATATTAATATGTACATATATTTTGTATAATACAATCCTATGCAATCATTAAAAATAATGTTTTATTTTATTTATTTATTTGTTATATTTATTTTATTTAGTGGCTTGGAAAGACCGAAATATATTGTTAAATTAGAAATCAGTTTACTAAACACATACCACATTTTTATTTTTGCAAAACAATATATAAAAAGATATATGTCATAGTGGTTAGCACTAGCTTGTGGTATTCCCATTTAATTTATATTATCTTTCATTGCTTTCTGCCTTTTCTCAATTTCTTACAGGCAACATAGTACTTTTGTAATTTAGGAAAATCAATAAATGCTAAAACAAACAAACATAAAAATTCTGCTATGAGGCCACACCCCAGAAGTGGCTAAAGTTCTTTCTGTTGGGCTTCTGAGCTGCCCCCCAGGACAGAAGTGGCAATAGGAAATGGAAAATGAAATTATTATTCTTGCATTAATTACTATTATCATGGAGGCACAATTGCAGTCTGTGGGCTGCCGAGTTCCTGTTATTACCTGAGTCTAAGTCTTCAGGGAGTCTTTGTGCCTCTCTGGCGTCTTTCATCAGCAAATCTCAGAGCAGCACACAAACATCCCATTCCGGGTGAATCTGAAATGTGGCAAAGACCATCCGGCTTCTGGATGGACAAAGACAGCCTCAGAAGGTAAAGGTGTTCTCCCCATCCCAATAGTGGAATCCCTGAACCTCTGAGCTGGAAATAGAGAGTCCCTGGTAGAGCCCTGTGCTTGAACACAGGGCCAGGGAGTGCCCTCATATACAGCATCCTTTTTGCTTTTAGGGGCCTTTGTAACAGTCAAAAGTCCTTTCCTGATATCAAGACAGAATCTGCATCTTTGGAATTTCCACTCACTCGTCTTGTTTAGAGAAAGTGGAATTTCTTGAGATGTTCTGATGGGCTCTGGGTTCTGCTGGGTTATCAGCAGTTGTTCATCCTGCAGGAGAAATGAGAGTGATCACTCTTTGCATCTATAATAGCTCTCCATAATCTGCTTTTTTTCTTTCTTTTTTTTATTTAAAAGCTTTACTGTGGTAAAATTTACATTCTGTAAGGGTACAACTCAATGATTTTTAGTAAGTGCAAAAAGTTGTGCAACCATTACCACAATCTAATTTTAGAGCATTCCCATCACCTGCAAAAAGAAATCCTGCATCCTTTTGCAGTGACTCACCCCCTCTCTCCCCTTCCTACCCACTCCCTAAATTTCTGTTTTATACAGGGGCCTACAGCTAAGGTGAGTCTCTTGACCATTTTTGAGGCTAACATTGCCCCCATACTTTTTTTTTTAACTGTTTAAAATAGCGTTCCCTGTTCCTTTGGGCCCAATTCTGAAGAATCCAGGCTAACCTAGGTTTAGAGACTGCAGAGGGCTGAAGGTCAAAGAGATGAACATGCCCTCATTACACTGGATGTTTCTGTGCTAGGCCCATCTCCAACCACACACTTTGCAAGCATCTTTTGAATAAGCTATCCAATGTGCTCCTGAATGAGCATTTGATGTGCTTTATATAGTTCAGTTTACCGGGCATCATCAATGCATAGGAGAGGGTGGAATCTATGATCCACCTGCGAACACTGCAGATAGATTTTGTTTTTTTAAAAGAAGCCCCTCCCTCTTGCTCACCTCACTGTGGTAAGCGAGGATGACTCAAGAATAATGTCAGCCCCAGATCACACTGAATTGTAAGGGATGCTGGGTGTCTTAGGCAGAAGCCCTTCGTGCAGCGATTGGAGGCCAGCGAAAGCTTTCCCAAATCCATATCCAGGGCACCTGGGGAAGTGGTGGAAGCAGGAGAATTTTGTAAAGATGCAGCTGTTTGGGTGGGTCCTGAAATGGAGGTGCGTAGCATGGCCAATGCTCACTTTCCCTCACAGCCTTTCAGGGAATGAGGCTTTCATTCTGTTTGCACAACAAACATGGAGCCTCAGAAGGAATGACTACATCCTGAGAAGTTATTTTCACGCTGAGTCTTTAACCAGGACCAGAAGTCTTAAACTGTGAAAATACTACACCGGCTATATGTTGTGAATTAATTTTGTCGTCCCTCCCACCAACTTCCATGTTAATGCCATCAAACTACTCCTGTAATCAGCCACCTACTTCACCCCACCTCCACACATGTCTTTTGGTTATGATTCTTTTTTTTTTTTTTTTTTGCGGTACGCGGGCCTCTCACTGTTGTGGCCTCTCCCGTTGCGGAGCACAGGCTCCGGACGCGCAGGCTCAGCGGCCATGGCTCACGGGCCCAGCCGCTCCACGGCATGTGGGATCTTCCCGGGGCACGAATCCGCGTCCCCTGCATCGGCAGGCAGACTCTCAACCACTGCGCAACCAGGGAAGCCCTTGGTTATGTTTGTTAATCCTGTTTCCACAAATAAGCCTGCAGCCATAACGTTTAAATTAAACCAAGATGTCTAAGGTATCTTACCTTCCTCACATGTTGAAAGATTTTTACGAAAAACTGCCATTACCCAATCTATTTCTGAGAAAATGCTTCAACCCCTCCCCCAGTCTAAAATGACTATTTCTGGGGGTATAGTGGAGGTGAGCGTTGAGGAAACCCTCCGGAAAGTGAAAATAAAGCTCAGGAAAAGGTTTGAAATTCCTCCAGGGTTTACATCTGAATCTAAAGTTCCACCAGCCTCAAACCACCTTCCCTTCCTGTCTCTCTCTCAGCTGTTCGAGGACTTTTCTTTTCTTTTTTTACAAAAATAAAATAAAGGTACTTCTAATCGACTTGAAAAATAGGAAATGGTGGATCACAACTCTCAGAAAACATGGGACACCAAACGTGAAACCGATTTCCAAACGAAGTGTAAACACTCAGACTCAGCACTCCTTCACTTTCTGCACCAGCCCCTCCCATGTACACCCCTCAGGGCCATCACTTTTTCCCAAAGAGATGAGAAAACCATTTCACACTCCTAACGTGAAACCACGGATTCCGATTTTTTTTTAATTGCTCAGAAAATTAGAAATAAGGGCAATTTTACTAGTCCCCCTCAAGGATTTTTAAACCATTAGAATCCTACTGCAAGGTCTTACCCAGTTGGGCCATCCCTGGTAGGTGCCCCAGCACACACGTGCATGTGCACACACACCCACACAGAGGTGAACATGCAACAGCACCTACCCCACACTCCCCACGTGTCCATATGTATCTCCTGCTGTAGCTTCTTCATTGTACAGTTTTATAAGAATGAAGCAGGGGGACTTGCAGTTTTCAGTTGCACATGTAGGAAGCTGAGAAATAGCCACTCCCCCCAAACAAGTAAAAAGTTGAACAGAGGGCTTCCCTGGTGGCGCAGTTGTTGAGAATCTGCCTGCCAATGCAGCGCACACGGGTTCGAGCCCTGGTCTGGGAAGATCCCACATGCCACGGAGCAACTAGGCCCGTAGCCACAACTACTGAGCCTGCGCGTCTGGAGCCTATGCTCCGCAACAAGAGAGGCTGCGATAGTGAGCATCCCGCGCACCGCGATGAAGAGTAGCCCCCACTTGCTGCAACTAGAGAAAGCCCTCGCACAGAAACAAAGACCCAACACAGCCAAAAATAAATAAAATTTAAAAAGCTGAACAGAATGAAAAATTCAACAGCTCTTCTTGGATCCGTAAGAAAGGGGAGGACACAAGGCAAATTGCTGCCCCCAGATTGGAGAGACAGACCAGCCATACAGGGAGTCTCAGCTGCCCGGAGCAGAGACCCACAAGTGGGAACCACCACGGGAACCAGTGCCCAGTAGGGAAATTTGAACTATAGTTGGTGAATTTCTGGAGGCTCAGTGCAGACAACTCTGAGATTTAAAAACTCCAGGAGCATCCAGTCATAGGGGGAGCCCCACAGTTTTGGAGATTTACCTCCAAGAGCTCACCCAGGCTCCTGGAGTGAATATTGGAGAAAAATCCTCTTGTGTTTCTGGTGGGAGGTGGGGGTGGGCTTTTAGGACAACAGGACTTATTCTGAAATGGCCAGAGCCCTCTGTTTTTCCTAACAAGGCCTGCCCTCAGGGTAAACTAGTTAATCAGAGCCCAGGGTATCATTAGAGCAAAATTAACCTGGAGGAAGGGAATTATCCAACTCCAGCACACTCTAGCCATCCTTTCCCATCTAAGGGAGGAGTAAAAAATTTTAAAACACTAGCTTTTAAAAACACAGTAAAGAGGCACAGGCTCACTAAAAGACCGAGAACTAATCCTAGCACAGAACGCTTCTCCTTTCCCCACATCTCATTACCACATCATTAAAAGATTATTTACAGCTGTTTCATTTACCTGATACCTTATGTCCAGCTATCTGGAAAAACTGGTGTGCAATAAGGCATACCAAAAGGCAAAAAACACAATTGGAAGAGACAGAGCAAGCATCAGAATCAGACATGGCAAGGATGTTGTTATCCGAGCAGGAATTTAAAAAAACTATGTTTAATATGCTAAGGACTCTAATGGATAAAGTAGACAGCATGCAAGAACAGATGGGCAATGTAAGAAGAGAAATGGGAATCCTACAAAAGAACCAAAAAGAAATGCTAGATATCAAAACCACTGTAACAGAAACGAAGAATGCCTTTGACAGGCTTATTAGCAGACTGGACATAGTAGAGGAAAGAATCACTGAGCTTGAGGATATCTCAATAGAAACCTCCAAAACTGAAAAGCAAAGAGAATAAAGGCTGAAAAAAAACAAAACAGAATATCCAAGGACTGTGGGACAATTACAGAAAGTATAACATACACATAATGGGAATACCAGAAGGAAAAGAGAGAGAGAAAGGAACAGAGGAAACATTTAAAATAATAATGACTGAGAATTTCCCCAAATTAATGTCAGATTAATCCACAGATCCAGACAGCTCAGAGAACACCAAGCAGAATAAATGCAAAAAAACCCAAATAACAACAACAACAAAACCCTACACCTAGGCATATCATTTGCAAACTACAGAAAATCAAAGATGAAGAAAACGTCCTGAAAGAAGCCAGAGGGAAAAAAAAAACTTGGCTATAGAAAAACTTCTCTTCGGAAACCAAGCAAGCAAGAAAAGAGTGGAATGGAACATCTAAAGTGTTGACAGAAAATATAATTCATAGACTTGCCATAGGACAAGTCTCCATGACACCACAGCCCACTCAAAAAAAATCAAACCACTTACGACATCCCAAGGTTTAAAATGTTAGGTTTGTGGCCAAAGATATCTAGAGATGCACACAAACCCAGGGAGCTTTTAAGAAGCTCTAGCTCTATCTTCTGACTTGAAGTTTTCATATTCTCCTCTCTTCAGCGAGAGCTCTACATCCAGCATTGTCAGGTCAGGTTTGATCACAGGAAGGGGAAATTATGAGTTTTATGCTTCCCATTGGACTGCAATGCTTGGGTGATGTTTGGAGATAAAACTATCCTGAGATTTTAAACACTGGCTTAAAGTTTAGCAGGAAACATATTTTTATTATTCTATAAGCTGGTTAAGGGGGAATTTATGTTTATATATAAATATATATAACATATTATATATTTATAATTATAAATTTATGCATATTATGTTTTATATATAATTTATATATATTTATATATTATTACAAGCATAATATTGTAAGCATATACATATATTTACAAATATATATGTGTATATATATATTTACTTTTGTTGGCAGGAATGCAGAGACAAGTAGCAGGAGACTTGTTTTCAATATGCACATTAGGATAAAGATCAACTTTATGTAGTTGAATTAAGTAGCTTTAAGCAACAGAATGAGGGGATATTGGGAGAGACTTCATCATAGGACTCACTGGCCTGGAGAGCTTCCCTGGATGCCTTGATGTCCTATCAGGGCATCTCTAAGCATCAGCTCTCAAACTGAAAACTGGCTTCATAAATTTAAATTGTCAACCACTTTTTTTTTCTCTCTTAGCACCAGGTAGTCAGACTGACAGTTTAATGCAGAACTATTCTCAGTTAGAGATTCTAATACTCCATCCATTCCACTGTGGTGACCAAAACTGGATTTCTTTATTGTTCTGTTGCCCCCTTGCATGCCATCAGCAAGCTATCAACAACATCCCAGAGAGCTTATAAAGAAAGCTACATGTATCCATTAATTCATTTATGGCACTACCTAAATTATGGCTTCAGGGTGCCTTGGTTGAAAGTGACAGGATATAAAGAGGTAATAAGAAGAGACGATGAATATATTGAAAAAATGATCAACTACACCAGTATACAAAGAAATGCAAATTAAAAGTCAGCAAAGGTGAAAAAAGATGGTGAAAAAGTTGTCTGCAGAGTGCTGCTAAGAATGTGAAAAATGATTATTCATATGTTTCTGGTGGCAGCACAGCCTCCATGGCTGTCAAAACTGTCATTGCCTTAATTATAAGCTACAATCGTGTTTAGGAAACCCCAGTATTGCCCTTGGTATCCAAACCAGGCTTTAGAAGCCAGAGACAGCCAGACTGAGATTGGAGACACCCACATGCCTATGCATCATAACCACTGCAGACTGCTGGAAAGCTTCTGACCTTGACCTTGATCTTCACCTTTTTTTCTTAAAAAGGAAAAAGTCTGAGAAAGGCACAATAATTTTAGAATGGATGAATAATATGAAAATTTTTTCAGTTTGTTTATTTGTTGAGCCCAGGTCCTATAACAAAGGCCTCTAGCATCTACAGGTGACTTTTAGGAATACATTGGTCTTGGGATATTTTTTAGCTTCAGCTGCATCACTTTGACTTAACTCACTGATATCACATTAGTTAAAAACTGATGTGTCTCTAGATCACATTTCAATATACTGCAGAGCAATAGACCAATTCCTATGGTTGCTGAGGTTAACACAATTGTGGTCGGAAGCATGGGTGGAGCCCCAGATGGATGCAATCTGTTATTTACAGCTGTGTGGTTGAAATCAAACTAATCCTAAAAGCTTTAATTACAGAGGTGATAATTTGTCTTTTCCTGCTCATTTTCAGCTAGTTTGAAGCATATTTGTATCTATGTATACTTACTATATATGACATATAATGTATATGCATAATTATATATATATATATATATATACACACTCAACAATAACTGCAACAATTGTTTAGAACTTAACAGAGTATTTTCTTCAGAGAAGAATATTTTATCACTGACATTGTTTAGAGTTTCCAGTGTAAAGTGGTAATAAAAAGGAGATAAATTGCTTTACAATGTTGTGTTAGTTTCTGCTGTACAATGAAGTGAATCAGCTATATGTATACCTATATCCCCTACCTCTTGGACTTCCCTCCCACCCCACCCCCATCCCACCCATCTAGGTGATCACAGAGCACTGAGCTGAGCTAGGACCAGACTTCAAACTATTCTACAAAGCTACAGTAATCAAGGTAGTATGGTACAGACACAAAAACAGAAATATAGATCAATGATAGAGGATACAAAGCCCAGAGATAAACCCATGCACATATGGTCACCTAATTTATGATAAAGAAGGCAAGAACATACAATGGAGAAAAGAGAGCCTCTTCAATAAGTAGTGCTGGGAAAACTGGATGGCTACATCTAAAAGAATGAAATTAGAACACTGCCTAACACCATACACAAAAATAAACTCAAAATGGATTAAAGACCTAAATGTAAGACCAGACACTATAAAACTCTTGGAGGAAAACATAGGAAGAACACTCTTTGACATAAATCACAGCAAGATCTTTTTTGACCCACCTCCTAGAGAAATGGAAATAAAAACAAAAATAAACAAATGGGACCTAATGAAACTTCAAAGCTTTTGCACAGCAAAGGAAACCATAAACAACACGAAAAGACAACACTCCGAATGGGAGAAAATATTTGCAAATGAAGCAACAGACAAAGGATCAATCTCCAAAATATACAAATAGTTCATGGAGCTCAATATCAAAAAAACAAACAACCCAATCCAAAAATGGGCAGAAGACCTAAATATACATCTCCCCAAGGAGGACATACAGATGGCCAAGGGACACATGAAAGGATGCTCAACATCACTAATTATTAGAGAAATGCAAATCAAAACTACAATGAGGTACCACTTCACAGTGGTCAGAATGGCCATCATCAAAAAATCTACAAACAATAAATGCTGGAGATGGTGTGGAGAAAAGGGAACCCTCTTGTACTGTTGGTGGGAATGTAAATTGATACAGCCACTATGGAGAACAGTATGGAGTTTCCTTAAAAAACTAAAAATAGAACTACCATACAACCCAGCAATCCCACTACTGGGCATATACCCTGAGAAAACCATAATTCAAAAGGACACATGTACCCCAGTGTTCATTGCAGCACTATTTACAATAACCAGGACATGGAAACAACCTAAATTTCCAGTGACAGGTGAATGGTTAAAGAAAATGTGGCACATATATACAATGGAATATTACTCAGCCATAAAAAGAGCAAAATTGGGTCATTTGTTGAGGTGTGGATGGACCTAGAGACTCACACAGATTGAAGTAAGCCAGAAAGAGAAAAACAAATATCGTATATTTGTTATACGATGCACATTTATGTGGAATCTAGATACAGATGAACCTATTTGCAGGGCAGGACACAGTGGCAAGGAGAGGGTGGGACGAATTGGGAGATTAGGAATGACATATATACACTACCATGCATAAAGTAGATAGTTAGTGGGAACATGCTATAAAGCACAGGAAGCTCAGCTCGGTGCTCTGTGATGACCTAGATGGGTGGGATGCGGGGGGAGAAATGTCCAAGGGGGAGGAGACATATGTGTACATATAGCTGATTCACTTCATTGTACAGAAGAATATTTTATCACTGACATTGTTTAGAGTTTCCAGTGTAAAGTGGTAATAAAAAGGATATAGTCTTTTAGTCAATTTATTATCATTTTTAAATTATAAATAAGCAATATACCCTCTTATTGCCTACACACAGGGAGGAATTCTCACCCCATCAGTCTAATACTTTTCCAGTTAGAAAACTTGCTCTTATATTAAAAATGATCATTTCCCCTCTTCCTTTCCAATTCACGCTTCTTATTTTATGAAAAATCTAATTCATTCATTAGAACTTCCAGAAAAATGGTAAAAGTGGGTGATAGAGTGGGCATTGTCTTTTTCCTGCTTTTAATGGAATAGCTCTAGTGTTCATCATTAAAAGTAACATTGGCAGTTGGTTTTATTTAAACATATTCCATCATATTATAAAAGAATCTCTTATTCCGAATTAACTAGAGGATTAATCAAAAATAGATATTGACTTTTATCGAAATTTCTTTTTCCTGCGCTGTGCAGTATGTGGGATCTTAGTTCCTGACCAGGGATCGAACCCTTGCCCTCTGCATTGGGAGTGCAGAGTCTTAACCACTGGACCGCCAGGGAAATCCCATCAAATTATTATTATTATTATTTTTTTTTTTCGGTACGCAGGCCTCTCACAGTTGCGGCCTCTCCCACTGCGGAGCACAGGCTCCGGACGCACAGGCTCAGTGTCCACGACTCACGGGCCCAGCCGCTCCACGGCATGTGGGATCTTCCCAGACCGGGGCACGAACCCGTGTCCCCTGTATCGGCAGGCAGACTCTCAACCACTGCGCCACCAGGGAAGCCCTCATCAAATTACTTTTGACCTCTATTAATATCATTGTTCTTTTTTTCTCTCTGACCTAAGAACATGATAAATTAAGCTTTTATCCTTCATAATTATATCATTCTTATATTACTTCAACAAGGTCTACTTGGTCAGTTTACAGCAGATTTCAATTTGCTAGTATTTTATTTATCATTTTTAAAAAAATCTATATTCAGAGATGGGACAAACTTGAGGCACTTTTTTTGTTTATTTAGTATTGTGCAGTCTTTGTCAGGTTTGGTAAAAGGCTTATGCCAGCTTTGAGAAATGCATTGGGAAACATTTTGTCTTTTCTTGTTCTGTGTGTGTGCGTGTGTGTGCGTGTGTGTGTGTGTGTGTGTGTGTATATGTAAAATGATTCCCTCTCAATTGAGTTAATTAACATACCCATCACCTCGCATATTTATCTTCTTCATCTTTGTTTGTTTGTTTGTTTTTGGTGAAAACATTTAAGTTCTACTGGCTTAGCAAATTTCAATACTATACAATTCAGTGTTATCAACTATAGTCACCATGTTTTCATCAGATCCTCAGACCTCATCTTATAACTGAAAGTTTACCTTTGTAACAACCTCTTCTTATTTCCCTTACCATACTCCCCCCACCACCCAGCCCCTGGCAACCACTTTTCTATGAGGTCAACATTATTTTTTATTCCATATTTAAGTGATACCATGCAGTATTTTTCTTTCTCTGTCTGACTTGTTTCACTTAGCATAATGACCTCCAGGGTCATTTATGTTGTTGCAACTGACAGGATTTCTTTCTTTCTTAATGCTCAATAAACTTTTCCTTCTCTCTCTCTCTGTGTTTGTGTGTGTGTGTGTGTGTGTTTTATATTTTCTTGATCCATTCATTCGTTTGTTGATGGATACTTAGGTTGTTTCCATATCCTGACTATAGTGAATGAACATGGGAGTACAGTTATTTCTTCAAGATAATGGTTTCATTTCCTTTAGATATATACCCAGAAGTGGGATTGTTGGATCATATGGTAGTTACATTTTCATTTTTTGTGAGGAACCTCCATACTGTTTTCCCAGTTTACATTCTCACAGCAGGGTACAGGGTTTTCTTTTCTCAACATCACCATTTGTTACTTCTTGTCTTTTTGATAATAGCCATCCTAACAGGTATGAAGTGATCTCTCATTATAGTTTATCATTTCCCTAATGATTAGTGACGTTGAGCACCTCTTTTGTGTACCTGTTGACCATTTGTATGTCTTCTTTGGAAAAATGTCTATTCAGATACTGTGCCCATTTTTAATTGGGTTATTTGATTTTTGCTATTGAGTTGTACAAGGTCCTCACATATTTTGAATATTAACATATTGTTATTACTTTTATTTTCTGCCATTCCATAGGTTGCTTTTTCATTTTGTTGATGGTTTCCTTTGCTGAGCAGAAGCTTTTGAGTTTGATGTCCCACTTGTTTATTTTTGCTTTTGATGTCAAATCCAAAAAATCATTGCCAAAATCAATGTTGAAGAGCTCACCTGCTATGTTTTCTTCTAGGAGTTTTATGGTTCCAGGTCTTACATTCAAGTCTTTAATCAATTTTGAGGTGATTTTTGTATACGGTGTAAGATATGGGTCCAGTTTCATTCTTCGTGTGGCTGTCTAGTTTTCCCTGCACCATGTATTGAAGAGACTGCCTTTTCCCCCGTGTGTAATCTTATCTCCTTTCTTGAAAATCAGTTGACCATATACACATAGATTTACTTACGGGCTCTATTCTGTTCCATGTGTCTGTTTTTATTCTAATACCCTACTTACTATAACTTTGTAGTATAGTTTGAAATCAGGATGTTTGATGCCTCCAGTTTGTTCTTTCTCAAGATTGCTTTGGCTATTCAGGGCCTTTTGTGGTTTCATACAAGTTTTAAGATTGTTTTTTCTATTTCTGTCAAAAATGCCATTGGAATTTTGATAGGGGTTGCATTGACTGTAGATTACTTTGGGTCATATGGACATTTTAACAATATTAATTCTTCCAGTCCATGAACACAGAATATCTTTCCATTTATTTGTGTCTTTTTCAATTTCGTTCATCAATGTCTAGTAGTTTTCAATGTATACATACTTCATCTCCTTGGTTAAATTTATTCCTAAGTATTTTATTCATTTTATGCTATTGTAAATGAAATTGTTTTCTTAATTTCTGTATCTGATAGTTTGTTGTTATGGTATATAGAAACACAAGAGATTTCTGTATATTAACTTTGTATCTTGCAACTTTACTGAATTCATTGATGAGTTCTAACAGCTTTTTGGTGGTGTCTTTAGAATTTTCTATATATAGTATCATGTCATCTGTGTTGATAATGACAGTTTTACTTCTTCCTTTCCAATTTGAATTCCTTTTATTTCTTTTTCTTGTCTGATTACTGTGGCTAGGACTTTTAATACTGTGTTGAATACTGAGAGTAAGCATCCTTATTTTGCTCCTCATCTTAGAGGAAATGCTTTCAGCTTTTCATCATTGAGTATGATGTTTGCTGTAGGTGTGTAATACATGGCTTTTATTATGTTAAGGTATGTTCCCTCTATAACCAGTTCATTGAGAGTTTTTAATCATGAATGGATATTGAATTTTGTCATATGCTTTTTCTGTACCTATTGAGATAATCATGTGATTTTTATCTTTCATTTTGTTAACATGTTATATCACATTGTTTGATTTACAAATGTTGAACCATCCTGGAATAAGTTGTGCTTGATCTTGATGTACACTTCTTTTAATGTATTGTTGAGTCAGTTTGCTAATAGTTTGTGGAGATTTTTACATCTATGTTCACTTGGGATATTGGCCTGTAATTTCTTTTTTTGTAGTGTCTTTGTTTGGCTTTCATATCAGGGTAATGCTGGCCTCATAATATGAGTTGGGAAGTGCTCCCTCCTCTGATTTCTTTAAGAAAGAGTTTGAGAAGGATTGGTATTAATTCTTCTTTCTATGTTAGGTAGAATTCACCTGTGAGGCCATCTGGTCCTGGACTTTGTTGGGAGGTTTTTAATTACTGATTAATTTCCTTATGTTGTCAAACCCAACTTCATGTGCCTGATGTACAGTGAGGCCAAACAAACTGAAACATCAGTCTGGAGTAGAGAAGAGCCTATTGCAAGGGTCAAGAAAGGAGAACAGCCATCTGTGCTCAAAAGGTCTGAACTCCCCTATGGTTTTCAAGGAAGAGTTTTTAAAGACAAAACTTGGGGTGAGGGCTACAGAGTGTGTGACTTTCTTCTGATTGGTTGGTGGTAACAGGGTGATGTTTCTGGAATCTCAACCTTCTGATTCCAACCAATCTGGGGTCTATGGGTTTGTGGTCAGCACATAGTCACCATCCTCCAACTGGGTGAGGGCCTTAGTTTCTGTAGAACAACTCAAAGATATGCATCAGATTGTTATTTATATTCCTTCAGGAGGAACTAGGAATCCTGAAACTCTATTGTCCTCTTAACTGCTTGAGCCTACTCTTTGGAATTAGGGGAAGGCCTAGGAGACTAAAACCTGTTTTTTTTCCTACAAGCAAGAAACAGGGGACACGGAGGGGCCCTGCAGGGTCCTGCTCAGTTTCAATCCTTCCTTTTTTTTGACACTCCTCAATATTCAGAGAAAGAGGTTTGAGATAAGAAAGGGAATAATGTTTTGGATAGAGAGGTTAATCATAAAGTCTGCAGAGGAACAATATTAAGGGAACTCAGTTTCACTTACTGGTAATTGGTCTGTTCAGATTTTCTATTGATTCATGATTCAGTCTTGGTAGGTTGTATGTTTCTAGGAATTTACCCATTTCTTCTAGGTTGTCCAATTTGTTGGCATATAATTGTTCATAGTAGTCTCTTTTTATCCTTTGCATTTCTGTGGTATCAACTATAATGTCTTCTCTTTAGTATCTAATTTTATTTATTTGAGATACCTCTCTCTCTCTCTCTCTCCTTCCTTTCCTCTCTCTCTCTCTCTAAGTCTACCTAAAGTTTCATGTATTTTGTTTCTTTTTTAAAAACTTGCTTTTAGTTTCATTGTTCTTTTCTATTGTCTTTCTAGTCTCTATTCCATTAATTTTTACTCTGATCTCTGTTATCGTCTTCCTTTTATTAATGTTGGGATTTATTTATTCTGTTTTTAGTTGCTATAAAGTTAGGTTGTTTATTGGAGATCTTTCTTTTTTCTTAATGTAGGCATTTATTGCAATGAACTTTCCTCTTAGAACTGCTTTTGCTGCATCCCATAAGTTTTGGTATGTTGCATTTCCATTTTCATTTGTCTCAAGATTTTTTTTATTTTATTTGTGATTTCTTCTCTGACCCATTGGTTTTTCAGTACCATATTGTTTAATCTACTCACATTTGTGAATTTTCCAGTTCCTTCCTGTAATTGATTTCTGATTTCATACCATTGTGGTTGGAAAAGCTGCTTGATCTGAATCCAATCTTCTTAAATTTATTAAGACTTCTTTTGTGGCTTAACTTATGATCTATCCTGGAGAATGTTCCATGTGCACTTGAGAAGAATGTGTGTTCAGCTGCTTTGGGATGGAATGTTCTGTAACTATCTGTTAAGTTCATGTGGTCTAACACAGTGTAACGTGGCACCAGAGCCAGGCAATCAAGAGTTGCTTTCCCTAGGCAGCAGCCACAAAACAGGGACATCAGTTGTGTGTACAAACTCCTTCCAGGGAGATACTAGTGATTTGGAATGGGCTTCAGGGAGAATGCAGATATGATGTCTGCTGGCTTCTCTGGTCTTGGGAGAGGTTTGCGGTCAGCCTCTAGATGTGTGCTAAACTAGAAGCCTGACTCTCAGGGAGCAGCCTCTAAAGTATGCAAATAGGTCTTTTTCAGGGAAAGGCTGGGAGATGGGCTTTTCTATCTGGTCTTCCTGTGCTGAACCTTGGGGTGTTAGCTGGTTAAAAACTGTTTGTTTTGTTTGTTACAGTCCTGTAGGAACCAGAAATGCAAGCTAAATTGGACACCAGAGCCAGGTGGTCAAGAGGGGTGTCAAAACAACAGCAGCAACAAAAGCCAATGCATCAGATATATGCACAACAAAAGCCAATGCAGCAGCAGCAACAAAAGCCAACAAAATCCAATGCATCAGATACAAAAGCCAATGCATCAGATATATGCACAAGCTCCTTCCAGGGAGACACCAATGACCCAGAGCAGGCCAGCGGGCGTATGTGGAGACAACACCTGCCAGCCTCCCTGTCTCCGGGTAGAATCACAAATGTATGCTAAATTAGAATCCTGGCCCCCAGACAGCAACTTTTGCAAATAGACCTCTTGAGAAAGACTGGGAGATGGGCATTTCTGTTTGCTCCCTCTGTGCTGATCCCTGGAGGGGAGAGCCACAGTGAGTCCTCATGAGCCCATTAAGAACTGTTTCTTGTTTGCTATCGTCTAGTGGATTTTGTAGACACAAGCCCCAGGGGCCTTTAGAAATAGTTGTTTTGGCAGCCCATTCCTCAGGTGGAAATCTTAAAAGTTGTGGTGCTAGATTCTGAGTCAAAACCTTTTGCTCCTCAGGGTTTCCCTCTCAACTGTATGTTGCTGTAGCTGGATATAAGGTTTATGGCAAGAGTATATCTCAGCCTTTTCTACCTGTTTTGATGTGAGCATTTTCTCATTTGCCAAAAGTGTAGAAGTCACTCAGGTAGTTTTTAGATTTCTTTCAGAGGGAATTGATCCACGTGTACATATAGATTTGGTGTGTCCATGGGAGGAAGTGAATTCAGGAGCCCTCTATGTCACCATCTTGGACTGGAACCTTCAGGAGGAAGCTCCTTGACATATTTCTTGTGTGGACAAAAGTGTTGCCTGCCATATCCATAAACAAAGGATGTTGTGGCCATCAAGCCATCAGCCACTGCAGCCACCCCCAATGGTGCACACCAGGGGGATTCAGGATGGAGAAAAACAGAATACTGGCCCCAGATAGTTAAGGTACATATCAAAGGAATGATTTCAATGAGCCTAGACTCATTCCCATCTTCCCGCACTAAATTCATTAACTTGAGATGTCTGTTTTTTCTTTAATTAGCAGTAATCTTCTGATGTTCAACTACCTGTTTTGTTTTGATTTGTTTTTTACAAAAACTCCTATATGTCCTGGCTCCTCCCTTACCTCTTTGGAACAGTCCCTCAGAGCTATCTGAGAGGTGGTATCCCAGACTTTAATCCTTAGTAATGCCCCAAATAAAACATAATTCTCAACTTTTAGGTTGTGATTTTTTTTTCATTTGACAATTTACAATGATTTTTTTGGATATGACACCAGAAGCACAGGAAACAAAAGCAAAAATAAACATGTGGGATACATGAAACTAAAATGCTTCTGCAGAGCAAAGGAAGCCATCAACAAAATGAAAAGGCAACACAGTGGAACAAAATATTTGCATACCATATATCTGATATTCAAAATGTATAACGGACTCCTTTAGCTCCTTAACAACAACAACAAAAACCCCAGATTTTAAAACGGGCAAGGGACCTGAATAGACATTTCCAAAGAAGACATACAAATGGTCAACGAGTATATAAAAAGGTGCTCAACATCACTAATCATCAGAGAAATGCAAATCAAGACCATAATGAGATATCACTTCACTCTGCTATGATGTCTTTATTTTTTTTTAAAGGTAAGTGTTGTCAAGGATATGGAGAAAGGGAACGCTTATACACTGAGGGTGGGACTGAAAATTGGTAGAGCCATTATGGAAAACATTTGGAGGTCCCTGAAAAAATTAAAAGTAGAACTATCAGATGATCCAACAATCTCAGTTCTGGGTATTTATCTGAAGGAATTGAAATCAAGATTTTGCAGAGATACCTGCACTCCCATGTTCATTACAGCACAATTTACAATAGCCAAGATATGGAAACTACCTAAATGTCCATTGACAGATGAATAGTAAAGAAAATGTGGTATATACATATTGCTACAGATTGAATGTTTGTGCTCCTCCCACCCACCGCCCACCCATCTAATGAAATTCTAACACCCAAGGTGATGGTATTAGGAAACAGACTTTGGGAGGTGATTAGGTTATGAGAGCAGAGCCCTCATAGGTGGGATTAGTGTTCTTATGAAAGAGACCCAAGAAAGCTCCCTTTCTCCCTCCACCATGTGAGGACACAGTAAAAATATGCCATCTATGACAAGAAGTGTATCCTAACAAGACACTGGATCTGTCAGCATCTTGATTGTGGACTTTCCAGACTCCACAGTGTGAGAAATAAATTTCTGTTGTTTATAAGCTACCAGTCTCTGGTATTTTGTTATAGCAGCCTAAACAGACTAAGATACATACAATGGAGTATTATTCAGTCTTCAAAAAAAAAAAAAGGAAATCTTGCCATTTGTGACAACATGGATGGACCTGGAGGACATTATGCTAAGTGAAATAAGCCAGACACAGAAAGACAAAATCTCACTTATATGTGGAAAAATCTCACTTATATGTGGAATAATCAACCTCATAAAAGCAGAAAATAGAATGGTGGTTTCCAGGGACATGGGGTAGAGGAATGGGGAGTTGAGGGTCAAAGGGTACGAAGCTTCAGTTGTGCAAGTGTGGTCAAAGAATGTCACCTGCTATTTCAGTAAATAAAGGATGTTGTGGCCATCAAACCTTCAGCTACTGCAGCCACCCCCAATGGTATACTCTAAGGGGAACTCAGGATGACAATAAACAGGATACTGGCCCTAGATAGTTAAGGTGCATATCAAAGGAATAATTTTAATGAGCCCAGACTCTTGCATCATACCATACTAAATTTATTAACCTGAGATGTCTGGGTTTTCCTTAATTAGCAGTAATTTTTTTTTTTTTTTTTTTTTTTTTTTGCGGTACGCGGGCCTCTCACTGTTGTGGCCTCTCCGTTGCGGAGCACAGGTTCCGGACGTGCAGGCTCAGCGGCCATGGCTCACAGGCCCAGCCACTCCGCGGCATGTGAGATCCTCCCGGACCGGGGCACGAACCTGTGTCCCCTGCATCGGTAGGCGGACTCTCAACCACTGCGTCACCAGGGAAGCCCGGCAGTAATATTTTGCTGTCCGACTACCTGGTACATTTTTTTGCAAAAACTCCAATATATCCTGTCTCCTTCCTTACCTCTTCAGAACAGTCCCTCAGAGCTATATGAGAGGCTGTATCCTGGACTTAAGTCCTCAGTAATGCCCCAAACAAAAATAATTCTCAACTTTTAGATTGTGCATTTTTTCAGTCAACACAAGATAAATAAGTTCTGGAGATTTACTGCACAGCATTGTGCCTATAGCTAAGTTTTGTATACTTAAAATTTGCTAAAAGAGTAGATCTATGTTAAGTGTTCTTACCACACACACACACACACACAAGATAATAATAAAGGGTGTGGGAGGAAACTTTGGGAGGTGGTGAATATGTTTATGGCCTTGATGTTGGGATGGTTTCATAGGTGTATACTAATCCTCAAACTCGAATTGTGTACATTAAATATGTATAGCTTTTTACAAGTCAATCAGACCTCAGTAAAAAATTTTAAAACAATGTAGTGACTTAGAAGAACAACAATCATTTCATTATCTCCCTTGGTTCCTGTGGGTCAGAAATGCAGAAAGGTACAGACCTTGGGTCTCTGGGTCTGTAACAAAAAGTAGGGGCAGCTGGTTTCCCACTGAGCTCAATTACATGAGCCATAACCTGGATAAGTTTGTACCAGTCCACTGTGTCCCATTTTATGATTAATGAAAATGCCTACCAGGATCTGGTCAAGCCATTGATTGGGTTGACATTTCCAGTGTTCTTCTGAGTTCTTGTTGTTTTCTTTGTTTTCATGAATAACATAAGGCAAGTTGGGAGAGGCTGCCTCATACACTTCTAGTCAAATGATGTTAAAGCCAGAAGTCATTTCCTTGTGGCTACCATTTTTTTATATATGTGTTTAGATCTGTCACTAGGGAGAGAGGCGAAGTGTCAGTAATCTGTGAAATAGGACTGCCTGGTTTGGGTTGTGCATGAATGGTGTAAAGTAATACACTGCAGGGGCCAGACCTCAGAGAATGCTATTATTTTGTCACTTGTAGTGAGCTATTTACACAGGACCTGTTCTTCTGTATAAACATCAGATGTTACTGTACTGACTTCAGCACAAAGAGACCCTCTTTCCTGTCTCTCCTCCCCTGAACCCCTCTCGACAAGTCACATTTTCTAACCACTGGGCCACTGTCTTTCCCATCAGTTGAAACCTCCACTCAATGTATTCTCTGCAAAGTGAAAACTCCAGTCTCAGCTGCTTATTTCTCAAGTCTCCTTCCTGGGTTTATTCTTTCAAAACGTTTGATCAGGCAGTTAAGGCTGGAGAAATGCGAGAGAACAGGGTGGTCCAGTAGGATCCACCAGAGGTAGAGGGTGAGCACGTAATTAAGGTGTGTCATCCACAGAGGCTTGAGGCCCACTCCTGGTGAAAGTTATTCTTAACTTCATTCTTACTTTAAAAAAAAAAACTTGTTTTTCAAAAATTGTGATTTCAAACTTGCAGCGTTAACATAGATTTCTCAAAAACATATTGGATGGTGATAATTTTACAATTTCATTTTGGTAAACGTTTCCGAAAGAGGGGTTGGGGCTTATTGAAAGATTTAAAGAATTTTCAAAGATTAATTCACATTCATTGAATAAATATTTATTGAGAATCGACTATGTTCTAGACTGCACTAGGTACATAAACTTCTAATGGGGAAAGATAGACAAAAACCAACAATTTCGGAAGTCCTCATGTAGTATAATTGTGGTATGGGTATAATAGTTATGAATTTAGATGAAGGAAGAGATCTTTTACTTCTCCTAAGTCAAATTAAATCTCTCTGGAGAGATTGCCCAGGTTGATGAAGTTCACCCTGGTGACCCCTGTTACCCTTGGGCTGATGTCATGCAGGAAAATAGCATAGGGACCACTCCTCAAGCTCAGTGGCTCCCACTTTGGCTGACTCTTATCCTGGCCCATGTTGCCCTGCAGTGGTAGCCCATTCTTCTGGAGGCTCCATTCTCTCTATCCAAGCTTGACCAATGAGAGCCGCCACCAAGGGTTCAAGTGTACAGACTTAGTGCCTGGATTCCATAGGCACCTTAGCAGTGATCTACTAGAAGCCTTGCCACTCCAGAGAAGATAGTGCTGTGTGGTCAGGCTCACAGAATCAGCAACCTTCTCCTCCAGCCCCGATCCCTCATGGTTCCAACGCTCACCCTGCCACCCACTCCCACCCAGGAGGCCCATGGTCTTTACATCCTTCTGAGTGCCCTTGAGAAGCCTGCAGGATACTATCAGACTTCATGGGTGGCCCTGACCACATCTGAGGAATCAGAGGAGGCTGCCTGGAAGAAGTGATATTTAAGCTGAGCCGTGAAGGAGAGTAGGAGTGAACTAGGAAAGTTTTAGTCTTGGTGGTGTGGAAGGTTTTGTGTGTGTGCGTGTGTGTGTGTGTGTGTGTTTCCTGAGAATGTTAGTAAGGGAGAGAAGTTTATTACTAGAATTAGAAGGATGACATTTTGATTGTGAGTATAGCTTGGTGAGTAGGGCTACTTCAACTAAATCTCACATTTAGGTATTTCTTACCTTCTTGGGACTTTTGGAGACATTCCCAGAGGAACAGGTATTGGTTCTTACTTCCCAGCTGAATTCTGTAAGAGCCAGGGAATTTGGATATGTCTCCCAAATTTTAGGTTGTGTAGAATGATCTATAGAGGTAAATCATTAAACATGTACCAGACTCTCCTTTGTTCTGATTTTGATTTCTTTCAAATTGTTCACCACCACCACACATGTAAGAACACGTTTGGTGTTAAGATTCCTGTATGTGAAGATCTACACAGGGAGAACCCCTCCCAAAGGGAGGCATACTCATCATTCCTCATTCTCTTAGTCACTGGGTTTACTATCTAGAGCCTTTGTAGCTTCTTTCGGCTGTAATGTTTTCAATCATTCTCTCTCTCTTTTTTTTTTTTCACAAGTTTTAAAAAGAAAGGGACGAAGCAAGCTCTCTTTTCAGAATCAAAATGCAGAACAAATGAGAAAATGATGGTATTTAACCTTCCCATGTTTGAGACCCCAGGAATAATGCAGCCAACTTTTATATTTTCAACAGCCCTTCTACATACAATCTGTCTTCTCTGACTTGGCTCCAAGTTCTATCCTCACTTTCAATTATGCCAATTCTATTGTTATTTAAAAGGAAAAAGCCTTCTTGGTTATTGTCAGAAACTGCTGTATAGCTTACCCCCACCAGCACCCAGGAAACTACAGACAGGATGGAGTGGAAGGTGGGCAGGACAGAGTCAGAGGCGATTCACCAGGGTCACTTAGTTCTTCCGTGAATCTTGTTGTTAACATTTCTATTATATTGTAACAATGACTACTGACTGTTATTTTCTGAGAGAAATAGTAGGCGGAATTCCTTTCTTTTGAGGCAGCTAGTACATAAAACAGCGATCTCATCAGCTGAGCTGTCAGGGAGAATCCAAAGAGTCCAAGAGAGCTCTGAGATCTGAATAGTTACCATCACGGCAGGACTGTGTCTTCAGTGCCTCTTTGCCAAGGGTCCTGGTGGTGATAATGTCCTTTCTCGGAGAGATGACCCTGCAAGAGAGAAGCAATGACCTTTGTTTAGCTTGTGGCAGGTATAATGAGGGGGATGAGTGTTTACTGAGCCCACTCTGTGCCAGGCCCTGGATTTGAAGTTCGCAGGCCAGAGTTCAGATTCCTGCTCTGACATTTCCTGGCTGTGTGACCCCAGAAGAATCATTTAATTTCTCTGAGCCTCAGCTTACACATCTGTAAAATGGGGATACATTGGTAGCTTCATCGCACGTGGTTGATATAAGGATCACATGAGATAATTAATCCGTAGCTGTTTGTAAGTTGGAGCCATGAGAAGGAATTGCTGGTTACCTTACTCAGTGTGATCCAACCACAATACCATAGAACCTGCCCCACCTGGAGGTCCAGTCTGGGGGAATTCCAAGGTCTTGCCCAACTGGAGAAGCAGGTCAACTGGCATATCCCTGTCTGGCATCCGGAGACCCATGAGAACTGGCAGGCCAGATCTCTAGTGATATGTAAGAAAAGGACCAGGCGAGAGATACTGGGGGCAGGCACATCTGCTCTTAGATCTGGGGTGCCACTTCAGGCATAGGCAAAGGCTGGGTTGTGGGCAGCAACCAGATTATGCCGAACTGTTTATTGCTGTATTTGCAAACGTGCACCTGAAGGTTTATACGATTGCTCACAGGGAAAAATAAATTAAAAAAATACCAGAGGTCCAGTCATACAAGAGTAAGAAATAAAATGACAACATCAAGTATCTTTCAGACCAGGATAGAAGTCAAAGTTTTTTTGTTGCTGTTGTTAATTTAGAATTATATACATACTGAAAGGGCAAAAAATTAAGTGAATCGTGACTCACTGAATAAAGGCCACTAAACTCAGGGTTTTTTAATTAAAAAAAGATAAAAGGTCAACACACTCTCTTAAAACTAAGGGTAAAATATAAATTCGCACTCATTAAAATTAAATAAAAAATCATTTGATACCATATGATATCACTTACATATTTTTCTGAAATATGACACAAATGAACTTAATGAAACAGAAACAGACTCACAGACATAGAGAACAGACTGGTTGCCAAGGGGGAGGGGAGGTGGGGGAGGGATGGATTGGGAGTTTGGGATTAGCAGATGCCAACTATTATATACAGGATGGATAAACAACAAGGTCCTACTGTATAGCACAGGGAACTACATTCTATATCCTGTGATAAACCATAATGGAAAAGAATATGAAAAAGACTGTATATATATATGTGTGTATGTGTGTGTGTGTGTGTAACTGAATCACTTTGTGTACAGCAGAAACGAACACAACATTGTACATCAACTATACTTCCATAAAATAATTTTAAAAAGTCATTTGAATGTTCAGTATCTTATACTGCTGGTAAAGAGAAGGAAAAAATGAGAGATGGGCAGAGTAAGGAAAAGAACAGGAAAAGCTGACCGGAGAGCAAGGCAGGGTAAGTGGTCCCGGGAGGCAGCAAGTAGGGCAAGCTGAAATAGAGCCAAAGAAACTGCTCTTGTCACTTGAAGCACGGACCCCAAAGTAAGTAATTACTGACTGGTTTTCTGATTATTTCTCAGAACCTAGAAATGGCTCATCTACCTGTTTTAGGAAGAAATGCTTGTTGTGAAGGAATGGCTTAAGTTTTAGGAATTTTCTTTGTGTGATCTTAGTTGTAGCTTCAGATCTGTTGGTTTACTTTTTTTTCCTATGTTCCTGCTGGTGGTCAATAAAAGTGAGCAGAGAGAAAGAAGCGGGCATGCCCTGCCTTAGTGGACAGCTATTCCACTGCTTTGTGTCAGATTCCCAGAGATTCGACTTGGAATAGCATCCCTAGAAGATCTGACTGAAGAATCCTTAGGATCTGAAATGTGCCAAGTACATGTCAGTTCAGGTAGCTGCCCCTGATGATGCTGGTAACAGGTTGGATTTAACAGGCCGGAGGATGATAACATGGCTATAAATTAGTGGTCTCACCTTTCTCCTTTCCATACCATTCATCTGCACACCACACCCCTGCTGGGGACATCTCTCATCACAGGTGGCCGTTCTCAATCTCTCACTGCTAGAAGAGCACATCAGACTCTGAGGGCAGGTCAGACATGAAATGTGAAAGCCCCTCCCCAAGGTTTCTGCGTCCACCCCCTTCACTAGTACCGATATTATGCTCGAGAACAAGCCAGCATCAGACAGAAAGTCACTGTCGCTACAAACTGTGCTTTGTCAGTCCTGCGGTTGTACCATTGTAGCCTCATCTTCCCAAATTGGGCAGACACTGCACCTGCCTATCCCCATGAGGTGACAACAGTTGCAAGTCACAGCAGTGACATCCACCGTGCACTGAATGGCTTCCATGCATCCGGCTCTGATTACACCCTTAACACGCGTCATCTAATTTAGTCTTCCTCATTGACGCTGTGTGCTGAGTGTTATGACTAGCCCCACTTTATAGGTAAGAAAATTGCCAACTGGAAAGGTTCAGAAAGTTGTCCTTGGGTCATTAGTGCCAGAGCTAGGATTTGAACTCAGAAACTTGAGAGCCCGTTCCACATAGTCCCAGGCACGGTCTTTCCCTGTAGAACCACCTTGACTTTTATGATTTAAAGACTCCTTTGTATGGGGCTTCCCTGGTGGCACAGTGGTTGAGAGTCCGCCTGCCGATGCAGGGGACAAGAGTTCGTGCCCCGGTCCGGGAAGATCCCACATGCCGCGGAGCGGCTGGGCCCGTGAGCCATGGCCGCTGAGCCTGCACGTCCGGAGCCTGTGCTCCGCAACGGCAAAAAAAATAAAAAAGACTCCTTTGTATGATAAAACTTCTATCCTTTTATAGGTCTGATTTTCTAACAGGTGGGGGTTTGAGTGAGTACCTGAAAGGAAAAGAGTGTTCCAGTGTGTGAGAGGTTGGGTGGAAGGGAGGGAGGACGAGGCACAGCCATGAAGACATGGGTGCTTCCAGCCTAGAATGAGTTTATTGCCAAAGGTCAGAGGTCATTTTTTCCAGCTGACCGAGGCACTGAGTATGCCCCATTTCCTGGGAAATGAATGGACAATTCGGGGCCTAGTCAGTCACTGCTACTTCTCAGCCTTTAAGCCATAAATCTAAAACAAATAATAAACAAGGGAAGCTCTTTAAGACTCCCTCAGCAATCTAGTCTGCTTGATTTTTATTCAGGGAAGATGCCAAAAAATCCCCGACTCACTACAATTTGTTTTTTTGTAAGAAACTGAAAAGAGGGAAAACTCAAATGTTTCTGCTCTCCCTCATTTGAACGTTTCGAATCCAAAGTAAACAGGGGACCTCTGTCCTTTGTGTTGGATGGTGGTAGACACAGGGCCCTTGTTCCAGGAGCAGTGTCTGCCCATCACAGGCCCCAGTGCACACTGAGGCCCTGTGTCTGGGCCAGTGGTACGGGCCCTGATTCCCCCATGCTGTGAAGCAGTGCACACAGTTGGTGTTCAAGCTTCATCTCTCCCCGACCCCCGTGATCATCTCTACCTCAATGAAAAAAGAGAAACCCTCTCATCGCTCACTCTCGGGGACACTGAAACCCATGCAACTGTGCTCACTGCTTTTCTTGCTGAGAGAAAGCAGTTTGTTTCTTATTGCAAAAGTGAAACAAATTCATTGTGGAATATTTAAATCAGAAGACGAAGAGAGAAGAATAGACAAAGAATCACTCAACTTAAATGCCCAGACATAAGTGCTAACCATTTTGGTGTATCTGTAGCCTTTATCTGTTTCCTGACTCATGTATAGTAACATATTTATGGGGGGAGGAGCAACATTTGGATCATACTGTACATTGCTTAGGGATGTATTGTAAATCATCACCCAAAAAAATGTCAATTGGAATAAAGAATTAATTGTAAAAGGTGGTGGAATAAATACAGATGAATATTTATTTCAGTTGTTAACCTGGGGCCCATGCATAAGCTTCAGAGAGTCTATAAATGCTTGTAATCATATGCACAAGTTGGTACACAAATATAGATAAAGATAAGGACATAGATAACGGGGGCAGCAGGGAAGATAGTTCATAGTTTTCACCAGATTCTCCAAGATATATGTGACTCCAAAAACCAATGACTTATATTAACTTGGCTTGGGGGAAAATTCCCAATGTAGGAGACCACCTACCACACAGCTGGTAGGAACGTGAATTGGTTAAACATTTCTGTAGGGCAATTTGGGTAATCTTGTGTGTGTGTGTGTGTGTGTGTGTGTGTGTGTGTGTGTGTGTGTGTATGATTTAAAATATCCATAAGAACATATTATGAAGTTAAAATAGTGCAAAGCAGTGTAAATTGGAGAGCAGAGATAGACAAATTATTAATACAGAATACAAAGCTTGGGGGATGGGCAGGATCAAGAATATAACAGATCTGTGGTATGATAAAGGTATTATTTCAGATCAGTAGGGAAAGAACGGATAAAGTTAATGGGTATCAAAACTTATCAAAAACCTTAAGATTCTTCACCAAATCAAATTGTATGGAGAATGTTATAGAATAGTGGTTAGATTAGCATCCTTGTTTGGTTCCTGTCTCTAATGTTTTCATATGAAGAATTTTACACATGCTGATTTGATGTAGGTATTCCTAATGTTAATGAGGTAGTCTATATCTAAGGTATTTTTCCTGTAACTATAGAGATAATTACATTTTATCTTTGATGCTAAAATGTAAAAAAAAAGAATTTGTAACTGTGTAGAATGGATGTTAACTAGATTTATTGAGGTGATAATTCAAAATATATGCAAATATCTGATCATTATGTTGTACACCAGCAACTAATATAATGTCAATTATATGTCAATTGTTAAATGTAATTATTTATTAATAAAATATTACCTGAATTACCAGAACAAACTCTACTGGGTCCTAGTATATTGCTTTTAGTGACATTTTGGATTTGATTTGCTAGCATTTTATTTACTTTTTTTCATCTTTCCTCTTAAGTCAGATTGGTCGTTACAGCTTTTTTTTTCTTTTTTGTTTGTTTTTGCTACTTCTGTTAGTTTGGTATATCAGGGTTGCTTTAGTTTGAAAAACTGAACTGTGACACTTTCCAGCCTCTTTTATGTTCTGGAACACTTACTTAAACAGCAAAGATATTAAATTCCTTGAAGGCTAAAAGAAATATACTTTATAACTCTGTGGAAACAGCATCTTTTATGGAGTAATTTTTTTAACAACTTTTCCATTTCTTTTCTGATTATTAGTTGTTTCTAGTTTCTACTTCTTCTTTTTTTTTTTTTTTTTTTTTTTTTTTTTTTGGCTGTGCCAGGTGGATCATAGTTCCCCGACCAGAGACTGAACCCGGGCAACAGCAGTGAAAGCATCAAGTCCTAACCACTGGACCGCCAAGGAACTCCTTGATTTTTGCCTTTTCTAATTCACTAATTTTTGCTTTAATTGTGACCCCACATTTCGGTTTTCCTTAGATTTATTTTATTTTCTATTTCAGTAAAGTTGTTACTTCATTTAGTTTAATTATTTTTTTATAATAAAAGAAAATCTGTGGCTACAAATTTCAGCTTTAGCCGAATCCCAAATATTTTGACTTTGTTCTCATCACTATTTTGAAGTATAATTTTAATTTTCTCTTAGATCCAATAGTAATTTAGGAAAAAATGTTTTTATTGTATGTTTAAGTTGTCCTTTGTTATTAAATTCTAATCTAATTGAATTATATGGTTAATGACTGTAGCCTAAGAAAGAAGTTTTTTCTTCCTGAAATTTAAGGTTTCATTTGAAGGTCAGCATATGTTCATTTCTTAAAACTCTTTAAGGATTTTTGAAAGGAATGTATGTATATTTGTAGAATACAAAATCTTAATTTGTACATATTAAATTAATTACATTAGATAAATTATCCAAATTCATTGTAAATTTACTAAGTTTCTTTTTCCTTTTGAGGTGCCACAGAGATGCTCCAGTTTCAAAAAGGGTATCCCTTATCTATTGTTGCATAACAAACCACCCCAAAATTTAGTGGTTTAAAACAGCGACATTTTATTATTTCTCAGGATTCTGAGTGGGCTGGGTTCACTCTTACAGCTGAATTCAACTGGTGGATCAGACAGGGGCTGTGTTCAGGACTGGTGGCTTGTCTCTGCTCCACATGGCCTGTCATCCTCCAGTAGACCAGACTGAGCTTCTGCACGTGGTGGTGGAACCATTCTAAGACAGCAAGCTCTAATGCACAGGAGTTTTTCAAGTCTCTGCTTGTATCCTCCCATTAACTGAAGTCCCATTGAACTAAGAAAGACACATGGTCAAACCCAGACCCAGCGTGGGAGGGGGCAATCCAAGAGCATGGGTATCGGGGAAGTATGCGTCATCGGGGACCATCGACGTGAAGTATGCGTCATCGGGGACCATCGACGTGAGAGTCTGGCACACAAAAGGATGAAAATTTGTTCCTGTGGTTCTCCTTGCATTTCTAATAGTTTTGACCAAAATAATCTTGTTTATATATGAATTCATTTTTGTGCTACAAATTTTAGTTTTCTCATAATTATGTTACCCTACCGCATTCCTTCTGGTTTGTATTTACAGTTTTTGATTTTATATCACCGACAGGTGAGTTTTTTTAAAAGCCTCTAGTTGGATTTTGTATTTTAAAAGGGGAATTAAAACGATTCATGTTTAATTGGAATACAGATACATTTGTGCTTACTTCTACCATCTGATCATATGTATAATTTTTTACATTTCTTGGACTTTTTCCTCATTCCCTTTTCCCGCTAACTCAATATATCTCTCTCTGCTCCCTTTTTTCCTCTAGAAATTTGGATGTTAAATGTTGTATTATGTTAAATGTTGTATTATTCTATTACTAGTGACCTTTAAATCTTTGAATGAATTTATATATCTATCAAAGAAAATAATTTTATAGTAGTTATTAATTCTCTTCAGTGAGTGATAACAAAATAAGCACATTTTTATTTTCCCTTCTATGCCACCCTGTCCCTCCAGTTTCTACAACGATAATCTGGGCCTTTAGATTTAGATTATTACTATGATTTAATCCTGACTACTAATCCACGTGTATATGTTTTCTTTCAAGAATTATCTTCAATAGTTTTATTAAATTTCCAACCATACCTTCAGCTTCACCTAACAGTGGCTCAGACATTAAGGACATTTAATTACACCACATAGAAAGGAGAGTGAATGGAAGCAGGTCTGTGGTTGGTTCAGCAGGTCTATGTTTCGTTCAGCAGCTCTAAAATGCCGAGGTGCTCTCAGATTCTCTTGGCCTTTTCCTCATGGTCACAGGATGGATGTCACACCCCAGATACTTCATCCTTAGACAACCATCTTCAAGACAGGAAGAAACATCAGGCTACCTCATTGCCTGGCTTCAAAAAGAAAATTCCTAATAAACTTAACCAAGGAGGTGAAAGGCCTATACTCTGAAAACTATACAACACTGATGAAGGAAATTGAAGCTGATACAAAGAAATGGAAAGATATCCCATGTTCTCGGATTAGAAGAATCTAATCCGAGAATACTGTTAAAATGGCCATACTGTTAAAATGGCCATACTACCCAAAGCGATCCACAGATTTAATGCAATCCCTATCAAAACATCCATGACATTTTTCACAGAACTAGAACAAATAATCTTAAAACTCATATGGAACCACAAAAGGCCCCAAATTGCCCAAGAAATCTTGACAAAAAGAGCAAAGTCTGGAGGTTATACCTCCCAGACTTCAGACGCTACTAAGTCTGAAAGCTACAACAAATGACATACAAGGGAACTCTCATAAGGCTATCCTTGTACTCTGTTGGTTGAAATGTAAATTTGTGCAGCCATTATGAAAAACAGTATGGAGGTTCCCAGAAAACTAAAATGATCCAGCAATTTCACTCCTGGGTATATATCTGCAAAAAAACTAAAACACTAATTTGAAAAGATAATCTGCACCCCAATGCTCAAATTGGGTTAAGAAGATGTGGGGTGTGTGTGTGTATACCAGATGTGGTATACATACACACACACACACACACACACAAAATATGTAATATTATTCATCTATAAAAAGAACAAAATTCTGTTTGCAGCAACATGGATGGACCTAGAGAATATTATACTTAGTGAAAAAAGTCAGACAGAGAAAGACAAATACTGTGTGATATCACTTATATGTGGAATCTTGAAAAAATACAAATGAATGTATACGTAAAACAGAAATAGATTCACAGATACAGAAACAAACGTGGTTACCAAAGGGGAGAGGGAAGGGGGAGGGACAAATTAGGGGTATGAGATTAACAAATACAAACTACTATGTATAAAATAGACAAGCAACGAGGATATACTGTACAGCACAGGGAATTATAGCCTTTATCTTGTAATAACCTATAGTGGAGTATAATCTGCAAAAATACTGAATCACTATGCTGTACACCTGAAACTAATATAATATTATAAATCAACTATACTTCAATTAAAAGGAAAAAGAAGAAGAAGAAGCAAATTTCTACCCAAGAAGCCTAACAGGAGACTTTCCTGACATTTTATTGGCCAGAACTTAGTCACATGTCCAGCCCTAAGCCAATCATCAACAATGGGCAAGGAATCCTCTTGCTTCGTCCCCTGGGTCAGCGCATGCTGTCAATCACACAAAACTGGGATTCTGTTAGCAGGAAGAAAAGGAAAATGTCCACTCTATTGGCATCCAACAGTGAGTGCCACAATATATTAAAAATCGGGAGTAAGGCTCAACAGTGTTACTGCTTTATCATTCACTGCCATTTCCGTTACACTATTTCTTTTACATTACTGAGTTTATTTGCTTGGCTGGAATATTTGCAGTGGAGTCTTTTTATTTATTTATTTTTCCATTGGGGTGGTACATGAGTGATTTACATTTTTTATAGCTGCTTGTCTGAAATAGCTTGGTAAGAAACAGAATTTTGTGTTACAATCATTTCCCCCCAAAATGCATTTTCCATACATATTGCTTTGTTGGTTTGGGCATTTATGCAGCAAACACGAAGATGATGTGTTTCCTTCAGAGGTTACCTGATTCTTCTGCCTGTGTGGCTTCACAAAGAAGAGAGCACTTTACTTGTCCATTGTTGAATCCCTAGTGCCTGGAACATAACAGGCTTGTCATGGACATGTGTGGAATGAATGGATGAAAGAAAAAAGAGCCAGGTGTCTGTGGGAGACTCCCGAAAGAGCCCCTGCATTTCACCTGCACGTTGAAGAGTTTCTCTCCCCTGCACGTGTAACCACATAACGCTAGCTGGGAGCCAGTGCGGCTGCCCTCACCACGGCCTCCTCGGCAATGTGCTCTCTGTGCCAGGCATCAAACGTGAGAGCCCCCTCCAAGGGATCCCTGCCCTGTGTGCACCCCGGTACCTGGACACTCCCTGGATTCTTCAAGAGGATGGAGATTTGCCCCTCCTCCCTTTTCTGTGGTTCATTTCTGCCTACAGCCTTTGTTACAACCAACCTCAGGAGCATTGCTGGGTTCTGATGGGGGTGGCTCCCTAGAGATACCTTTCTTTTCTGTGAGGTAAATTGAAGGTTGTCAAAGCCTTCTCTCAAACTGGTCTCATCTGCGTTGTCTTAGAGAAATTCCTAAAATGTCTGTTATGTGGGTGGAATCCTTTTTCAGTTTTGAACAATGGCAGATTTCCCCCCGTCATTATTTTCCTTTGCCTGTTGCAATGGGAGTTTGAAAGAGAGGCAGGAGGAGAAGTTCAATGTGATGGTTTAAATGTATGTCACAGAATAGAAGTCTGTCCTTGCACTTTTTATTATCTCAAAATCCCCTCCCCCTTATAGATCTGTGGGATGTATATCCCCCTCCCCTTATTGAGGACCCCTCCTGTCTTGGGACACAAGAACAGTTTCTCCTCTGTCAGCAATATGCTCCCTTTTTGGCTCTCTGTTAAAAATATTTTGGATATCCTGGCTTTGTCCTTCTCTGTCTCATATATTTTAAAAATTATTTATTTATTTATTTGGCTGCGTCCCGTCTTAGCTGCGGCACGTGGTCTTCTCTAGTTGCAGCATGTGGGTTTCTCTCTAGTTGTGGCACATGGCTCTAGGGCGCACCAGCTCAGTAGTTGTGGTGTGCAGGCTTAGTTGCCCCGTGGTATGTGGGATCTTAGTTGCCCGACCAGGGATAGAACCCATGTCCCCTGCATTGGAAGGTGGCTTCTTAACCAGTGGTCCACCAGGGAAGTCCCTCTGTCTCATATCTTATCTCTCATAATTTTTTTCCTTTTCCTCTGAGTTTGGGGAGAATTTTTTGAGCTTATCAGGCAGATTGACCCATCACTAAAAAATATTTAAGTCCATTTTGCAGCTCTCTATCTTTCTTTGATTTTTCCTTCCTCAATTCTTTATATATTTTTTCCTGTCTCTCTTTTGCTTCTCTTCATCATCACTCCTCCTCTTCCCATCAATACCATTAGTTTCACCTGCGTAAGGATAGCTAGGCATTTGATTTAGGACTTTCCCCCGGCACTCCTGAGAATTTGGAGGGCAATCTTCCCAGTCTTCAGAAAGCTCTGGCTGTACGGCTGAGGCTGCAGGAGGTCGGGGGACAGCAGCAAGGACAGAATTGAATGCATAGCTCTTCTGTCTCCAAGTGTGCTTAATGGAATGGTTTGGCATCAGCTGTGCTGAATCCTCTGGGTACCTCTCCTGCATGCTGGTCAACTAGGCAGTTCACGAGCTATATGAGAAGATAAGGATTTTAGTTGTAGCAGCCGCCTGGTAACTCTGAGTCTTAGAGACTCTGACTAATACCTTGACATCTTGGAGCCGCTTGGACCGCCTGTGGAACCATCAACCTCCAGACTTCAATACTGGGCTTTAGAGCCATCCTGCAATATCCCTTGCGAAGGAAGGATTCAAGCTGAATACACAACTTGAATGTGCATTCCCAAGGTAGACCTGAGAGCTGGGAGATAGATGGAAGATGTTAGCAGAAGGTCAGACCAGTCTTCCGACAATACTGGCATGAAAACCACCTAGGTAGCTGAGAACAAAGCAAACGCCTCTGATGGCTTCTTACCTCACCCATTATGCTGGTGATGAAAACTGTAAAAGTGGACTCCGCATAAGGTTTCCTACTTTTTCTTTTGGCTAGAGATAAGGAATACACTAATAGCTGAGGCTTTGCAGGGGGCTGATACTCGAACAATACCTTACTTTGGATTAGATTTCTTTTCCTAAATCCCTTAACACATTAAAACCTCACTCTGCCTGAACACAGTTCTCCAGAGTCCTTTATAAAACCTCTCTCTCGGGCTTCCCTGGTGGCGCAGTGGTTGAGAGTCTGCCTGCCGATGCAGGGGACACGGGTTCGTGCCCCGGTCCGGGAAGATCCCACATGCCACAGAGCGGCTGGGCCCGTGAGCCATGGCCGCTGAGCCTGGGCGTCCGGAGCCTGTGCTCTGCAACAGGAGAGGCCACAATAGTGAGAGGCCCGCGTACCTCAAAAAACAAACAAACAAACAACAAAAAAAAAACTCTCTCTCTCTCTCTCTCTCTCATACACAGATGACATCTGACCTTTGACATCCTACTGAGTCAGGCACCCTTTCCTGTTTTTCCTCTGAGTCCCCCTGTCTACTGCTGCCATCGAGGAAGGTCCTGCAGCCACCAGAAGACTTCTCTGCTCACTGCCCTCCAAGGCTTGTCTGCAGGAATTGTAATTCCTTCAATGCAGTGGCCCATGGCAGTGCTTCCTCCCTAAGAATGTCTGGGCTGTTTACTCACTAATATCTGGGTTAATTGCCGATCTAAACAGCGAATTCTGCTGGCCTGAATCATTCAGGGAAGACTCTGAGGCTAGTGGTCCCACAATCACTTCCACAAATGAATCAGGAAGGAGGGGGCGGCTGATTACAGTGAAGAAGGAGACTCTTTAAACATACACTCTGTGATAAGTATGTGGAAGAAAGGAAAGGGAAAACTGACAGTGGGACTTTGCTGGCCTCTGAGCAGAAGATAGAGCAGTTCTCCTGTTTGCACGGGGAGAAAAGGCTGTGCTTGGCTTTACAGAAGGTATTATCCTTGAGCTCAAGGCCAGCTGAATCAAGCATGTGCAGCAGTAGCCCAGGCATATTCTTAGGAGGAAGGCCACACGCTGGTCAGTCTCCACGCACACAGAAACAGGACTTTCAGTGGCCACGCGAGACAGCTACTGTGTCTGTAAGTAAAGGAACGCAGTGGCGTTCTCTATGCAGCATCCAGGGGCTACAGCTGGAATTTCACTCAGCTTGGGGTGCCATTATTCCATACTGCTAAAATACAAAAACATCACAGCTTCCTCTAGGAAAAATGATTTCTTCCCTCTAAATCGCATTCTGTCATTTTTTTTCTCATACTTCTTATACCACAGGCTGAGAAACAAATTCATAGCTCCTGACTTACCTGTGAAACTATCCCCCGTAGGAAGGTGTACACATGCACAAGCAAAGAACTGATATGGAAATGATAATTTAAAAAAAAAAGACACTGGTAGGAAATTGAGAGTGGGAAATTTATGTCCACTGAGAGAGTTTTTCTTTAAGCAATAGTTATATTTGTTGATATTAAATAATGTGCTAAGCATACAAATAAATTCTTCCATTTAGTCCTCACGTCAACCCAGTGAGTTCAGTATTATCCTTATGAAAACCATGGGAACTGAGGCAGCATGGTATAGAAGCCAATACAGAGGCTTTCGAACCGGCTCATTTTGCTTTCAAAATCGGGCTCTGCCAATTGCAGGCTTTGTTTCTCTGGGTAAGTTACTAAATTCTCTAGGTCTCGATTGTTTTCATGTAAAAGGAGGATGGAGTCTACCTCATAGGGTTGTTGTGAGGATTCAATCAGATATACAAGATGCCAGAGTCAGAGTGTTAACATTTTAGGATATTGGGTTTCCTCCTAGTTCTATAAATGTCCAAAAATTATTTTTCAGTTTACAAAAAAATGTTGTAGATGTTTAGAAAAAAACTTCAACGCCTGGTTGTCTCTTTGACTTGAATGATTTGGAAGGTTGATAAAACTACAGATGTGGACTGGCTATTGACAATTTGAGGGAAGAATTAATGATTTCCAAGCATTAGAATGTCCTTTGATGTGAGTACTCTTTAGCCTGCAAGATATCAAATTATATTCTGATTACAAAGATTTTACAACGCTGAAGGGGACAAGCTCGTTGTCTTGATTCTGCTGCTACTTCCCTCCACCCAAGACTTTGTGTGCAGGCAGGGGGCAGAGGAGGGGAAACTGCTGAACCTGACTCTTGCCAGTTTGGACAGTCAGCCCTCAGCCACAGTGAACTTGATGTGTGTGTCCCAGCAGGAAACAAGCTGACAGGTCAATTCTCCACTCTTAGCTGGGGGTCCTGGAGAATAGGAGAAGGGTGTGGAGAACTCCTGATTTCTTTCCTCCTATCGAAAAGGCAGGCTAGTCTAGGAAGGAGACAGAAGAGCCACTGGAACAGGTCAAGACCAGTCTGAAGGATGAAGACACAGATGCTGAAGGGAGTCAGGGACCACTCACTAAAGAGAGTGTGTGTGTGCTCTGTACATGCATACGTGTGGACTTAGGAAAAGATGTACCCAAGGACTTATCATGAAACCCTCACCACCAATCATTAACGGTTGAAAGAGCAGCAAAATATCCTCTGACAAATGTATTGCAAAGAATGGTTTCTCAGAGTAAATTTACACTGTTTTCAAAATCCCTTTCTACACGGTGTTTCCTGCTCAAATGTTGAGGCCAGTGGCCTGGTGCTTCCTTTTTGAAACTCAGCTCCTATGAAATAAACTTAACAAACATCAACTCTGAGAGTCTGAGCATTGCACCAAGGAAACAGAAAGAGATTTTGCTCCCTGCCCCTTCAAGGAGAGTGGGTCTACCCTGAGCAGGTAGGCTAGAGGGACCAGGAGAAGACTTAATCCTTGAGCTTGGGGCATCTGGAGAATACACCAGTCACAGCCTCTCAAGGGCACACTGTCCCCTATGGATGGCCCCTAGGGAACATATAATTCTTCCATTCTCTGTCCAGAATGTCTTCCCTCTGTCCCCTCTACTTCCCCAAATTCCAGCACCAGGGGCCAGCTCAAGGCTGCAAATCCTTGAAAGAACCACTCAGGTAGCTCCTGCCCATACACATCCTCTCTCAGGGACATATGGCTGCATGCTACCTTGTTCTCGGCCTCAACGGCCTGTGGCGGGATGGGGTGGAGTGGTCTGGGGGTACTGGTGGTGATAGATAACCAGGTGCCCCACAGCAAAGACCCATCTTCACTGTCAGCATCAGACCAGATGCACGAAAGCCCGCTGATCTTAACAACGTGCCGCCTGAGAACGTGGGGTGGCTGTGCTCCCGCGGCAGGCGTCCCGACAATCCAGCGTTCTCTCGGATGGGGGCGCAGGTGGGAAATCTGGTTGAACAAATTCTTCGCTCGATTCTGGGGAGCACTTTCCTTGGGCCAAGTCTTGACAGGGGCAGGTGAAGCTCGCAGGTCCCGTTCCGGGTCGAGTCTCAGTGCCTTGCCCGGGAGAGCCCCCGGCAGCTGCCGTTGGCGCAAGTGACAGACGCCAGGGCCGCTCCGCTCCCCTGCCTGGCTAGAAGCGGCCACTGCGCCCGGCCGCTCGGGCTCCGCACTGAGCTGCTAGTCTGAGGGTGGTGTCTGAAATCAGGCGCTTCCTGCCTTTCCCTCGGCTTGGGTGCCCGGCCCGCGCCGCGGACTCGGAGATTCCCGGGTCGCGCCGCGCCGCCCCGCCCCGCCCGGCCCCGCACGGTGCGCGCAGTCTCCCCGCCCCTGCTCCAACCCCACCCCCGCTCCACCCCCACCCCCCTGCCCCTAGAGGGGCTCCCCCAACCGGGGCGCGAAGGTGGTCCGCCAGGCCCAGTAGCGGAGTGGCGGAGGTGACGGTAACCGTCTTCCCGTTTCCGCCCGGCCGCCGGCGCGGCGGGGCGAGTGCCAGCAGAGGCGCGCGGTCCTCCCTCCGCCCGCCCGCGCCGGGGGCTGGCCCTGCCTAGCCGGCGCCTTTTTCCCCCGCACCGCGGCGCCGCTTCGCCACTTGGGCACCTCAGGTAGGGCAGGAGGCTGGAGTGCCTGCCGCCCGCCGCCCGTAAAATGGTTACCTCGGCTGGACAGCTCGCCCTCTTCGTGCTGGGTACGTACGCTGCCTACTGCGCGCCCGGTGGCACCTGCCCTCCGCGACACCCCGCTTTCCCCTGTCCCCTCCACTTCTCTCTCCCGGGGGTGTTCTGCGCCCGCCTAAGAGGAGAGGGCGGCGAATTCTTTTCGAGGCTTGAAGGCTGGGAGGCAAGGGGAGCTACTCGGGCTTACTAGGAATTGGGGGACCCTATTCCAAAGAGGGGGACCGTCGAGCGCTCAGGCTTTCCCCGGTAAGTGGCCGCCGGGCGGTGCGTGAGAACACCCGCCGGGGAAGGAGGAGCGGTGGGTGAACGGGCTTGAGCTTTAATCCGCCTTCTCTGTGTGCTCGTACACTTGCCCACACCTACCTGCTTACCTGGCTGCCTCCAAGCCAGTCTTCACCGGCGTCGGTAGCGCGTAGACTCGCGGAGGGTGGCCAGCGTCCGACCCTCCGGCCGGACCTTGGCTGCTTCCCTTTCGTACCCGCCGCCTACCCGTGAGCCCCAGCGACCGGCAGATGTTCACCAGCAGCAGCGGCGCCTCAGTCTTCTAACTTTGAGAGTTCTCGAGCTTTGGGGGTGGATTTTTGTGCGGATTAATTGTTGTTTTAATTAACTTCCCTTGGAGAAGTGGTTTAAGTGTCAGCCGAGGGCAGGAGTGAAACCCTAGACGAAGCGCTGCTGATTTCCTTTGAGTTTATTCTTGGAAGAGAACGAGGGATGGGGGAAGGGAGGGGAAGTTAAACCCGGCAAACCGGAGTCGGGTCTGGGGAGCCGGTGAGATTTTCGACGGTGAAGGTCACTGCCCGGCCGGCTCTTGCCCCTCGCGGCGCCGGGTCTCGTGTTGAGATAGCAGATTGACAGCCCGGGTGTCCTGGTTACTGCCGTAGCTTCCGTGAAATGAATTGTTCAGTCCCTATCTCCTGTGTTTAACCCTGTAAAGCAAGTTGCTCCCTACAAGATCATTTATTAGAGCGTGAGAAAAGCTATAGAACCCTTGCCTGCAAAATGCCCAGAGCCGCAGCCCCACCCAGTTCCGTGTACAGTTTCAGGGGGTTCACGGACCCGCCCGTAATCCTGCCCATGAAACGCTGATTAAGAACCGCAGCAGAAGTGGAGGCATCATATAAGGGAAATACAGAGCAGCCGTGGAACGGGATTCCACAGCTGCTCCGAGGTGTACCCTCACCTGAAACTCCCCAACAGGTGGCATGACTCTGAGTGGCTTTTTTTTTCTTTTCCCAAGACCATTTTATATTTTTGTATTGATGGTTCTAATTTTAGATTTTTTGTTAAAGCAGTAAAACATTACCAATACAGTAGAAGCCTCCTGTATTTGGGTCCCTATGTAATGTTTTTTGCAAATGCTAATAGTAATAATATTAATAGCTAACACTCTTTGAGCACTTACTCTGTACCAGATACTGTTCTAAGTGCTGTGCATGTATTAACTCATTTAATTTTCACACCAACCTGATGAAGAAAGTATTATTGTCCCCATTTTATGGAGGAGGAAAGTGAAGCACATGGTCCCACAGTTAGTAGGTAGTTGGGCCAGAATTACGAGAGTGTGGAAGGAATATGGATATTAAAAGTCACCTAACTGTGGTCACTGTAGTTCCATCTCCTAGGTTTGGGACTTTTCCTCGAGTCGAGATGGGTGGAATACCCTGGAGATTGTTTTAATTGGGTTTTCTTTTGGACACTCAGGATCTCAAGGCGGTCTTAGGTTATTCAGTGAAAATCAGAGGCAAGAAACAATGAAGGTAAGCAAATTTGAGGAAGCTTTGTAAAGTTGCCCCTGCCTCCCCCCCCCACCCCCCCGCCATCATACTATACTTGCCCATGAAGACTGCATTCATTCATCATGGAATTTTTCTCTTCTGCCTGAGTTCAACTTGATCTTTGTTTCCTCCCTTAAGAAAAAGATGTATAAATTTGCAGAGGTTGATCAATATGTGAAATCTGGCTCATACAGGTCCAAACTATGAGCAGTTGAAAAAAGTAGAGGAAAAGAAGGCAGGAGGAACTTACACCAGTGAGGATTCCTTTTTATTTATATTGCTTTAAAAAAAAAAAAGCCATTGAACTTGGCCAAAAGTAGCCAATGTCGTTCTGTACATTGACGACCGCTTCTGCCTCCCACCTCCCTTTCTGCTAGATTACTAAATACCTGTCAGTGCCATGTGCATCTTTATTCTGCACATTTCCTCCAGAGCTGCTTTCCTCGCTAATTTTTCTTAAATTAGTTAAAGGCAGTTCCAGGCAAATCAGCCAGTGTTCCATCAGTAATCAAGATCTAGAAAACCGGGATCTTTTCCCTCCTTCCCCACCTCCATGGGAACAGTCTGAGAAGGAACTGTTAGGAGTCTCAGCTGATTCTTCTGATTACTTGATTGATGTTTTGGTCAAGAGAATGTGGAGACTGTTGCTTAAGTGGCAACATTGGGAACATAATCTAGGTTCCTGTGGTGGCTGCGCTCCCATGTCAGGTTTCCGTCCTTGGCGGAGCAAACCTCACAGGGGCTTGGCTTCTCCGGTCCCAGGTCCTCCCTGTGTCAAGGGAGCAAGATGTGTAATCTTGGGCAAGTTACTTAGCTTCCTTGTGCCTTGTTTTCCTCATCTGTAAAATGGTGATATTAATAGGATCACTGAATATAGTTAATGAACCTAGAATGGTGCCTAGCACGTAGTAAGAGTTTAATCAATCATCGTCATTGTCACTTTGAACCTCATAGAATTCCAGGTATCATTGCAGGTTATGTCCATTCTGTAACTGAGAGTTTGTCTTACTTATCTCATTTTCCATCTCCCCACCCTTCCTAAGACAGAAAATACCACCTAAACTAAAAACCTACTCAGAGATTTTAGCGAATATCGTTTGGCAGATGACAACTTCAAGAAAGTTTGGGAGTTCTTTTGGACCTTGTGAATTCTTTAATTTTTGATGCAGAACATTTGTATTTCCTCCTTACTGTTCAGTGGTCAGTTGTTTATTGAAGTCAGCACTAAGTGCCAGTTTTCTTATCTATAAAGTGAGAATAATAAAACTACCCACTTCACAGGTTGTTATGAGAATAAAATGAGATGGTAAATGTGGAAGCTATTTATAAACTTTAAAAATAAATAAAAATAAATCTTAACACTACACACAAAATGACATTGATTTTATAATGGGTCTTATCATCCAGAAGAAAAGCATTATTATTTTTATGGCAGCTCCCAGAAGTAGGACTAAATGTAGGCTAAAGAAGGATGTCCTAGGACACGAAATGCCATGAAGGGTGGGTAGAAAGGAAACAGGTCAGCTTCCCTGTGGATTCGGGGCTGAGGGACCAGCAGGGGTCATGAAGTAAGACAGTTCTCTTCTCCATTACTTGGTAATGTTGTCTTTCAGAGTGAACAGTGGAGGTTTGCCCAGGACACATGTTTTCATTATTGGGCAGCTGAAATTAGGGAAAGTTCACTTTGAACAAGGGCTGTAAAGGTGTATATGGAAGGCTTAGAGCCTGAGTTTCCTGTATTTACTTTTCCAAAATCTGATTTCCTAGGATAAAGTGATCTTTCTGTAAATACTCAGTGTCCCCTGCAAAGGAGACCTTTCTTATAGGAGTAAATGATGCTTCATGTTCCTGTGGTAACATACGAAAAATAGATGGTTTTTCCATTAGACCTATCTCTAAAGGCCTTTTGAAAGTATGTTTTGAACAAGGCCCTGCTCTTTGGGCTGCCCACTAAAAGGGACAGGGGATGGGAAGTGGAGGTTGGGTCAAACAAAATGGAACTGGCCTGGCACACTGAATTGGGCATCTTGTGCCTGGTTTCACACTCACAACCTCTGTAGTGTGTTCCACAGCAGTATCCTCAAATTACAACCACTTGGAGAGCTTGGTAAACCAGATGGCTGGGCAGGAGGTGGGAGAGTTTGCCTGTGTAAAGAGTTCCCCAGTGTGGCTTGTGCTGCTGGTGGGGAGGAGAGTAAAGGGACACTCTGAGACCCATCGCTCTACAGTTGGTGCTGTTAGGGAAGCTTCCAGCTTAATGAGTTGCATTTTGTCTAACGAGTTGCATTTGGCGTTTGATGTTTTAAATGCTGCCGTGGGTTTCTGAGCATTATTAAAGGCACTTCTATGGCCTGTCTTGTTTACCAGAGCAGAGTTAGAAGTCGTGCTGAGAACTCTTACCTGTTCTAAATGTTCTTGTACTCTACCTATGGAAAATGTAATAATCCCATGTTATTAAACTCCAGCTGACCAAAGCTAATCATGTCACGCTTTCTTTTGTGTGGATCACCAAAAATTGACTGTTGTGTTGCTGTCATTTCAAATATTTTTCATCCCCTCGTTTTAAAGTATGAACTTAATTCAATGCTCAAGCTAGTATGTGTTAGATGGCATCTAGATAGAGGATTGGGGCACTTTTATGGTGACTTTTGTTTTGTTTGTTTTTTTTTTCCTGTGAAATGTCAAGTATAAAAGTCTTTTGTAGTATCAGGAAAGCCAGAAATCTAGGCTACCAGAACCATCTCTTAGGAGCTCTTCATTTTAAGCACAAGGCACATTCCCTTTAGACCCTCTCTAAAAATTGGGGTAAATTCTTTTGAGGCATTAGGAATTCGTTGTATTAAACATGACTTGAATAGTTGTTACTTGGGCTTAGAAAAAGTAGGAAGTTTATTGAAATGGAATTTTATGTATTTTGCTAGTATTTTTCTTTCTCTTTTAAGTCAGAGGAAACAAAATTTTCTTTCACTTCCCTAGTCTAGTGTATTATATGCCCAGTAGTTTTGTCCTTAATATTCTGCTGTCCTCTTACCTTGAAAAGCTTTTAGTTTTCCCCACCTTAGAGTTTATACTTCTCAAGTACTTGCAGATGGTTAGGGCTTCCTCTAGGAGAGATTTGACAAATAACTCCCTTCTATAACAAGCTTGTATAACTTTGTATAACTCCAGCCTGCTGTTGCCTTTCCTCTTTTGGTTTTAATTTTTCAATGTGTTAACTTTTCTGGCTGGGAACCTCAACAGCGTGTCCTGACCCCTCCAAGTCCTGCCTTCAACTAACATTGGCTGGTACTTGCCCCCTCTTCCCTTCTAGTTTGAGGGCTTCTTGAGGGCAGAGCCCCTTGGTCTTCATCTTTGCCTTTGGCACCCTGAGCACAGGCCGACCTTCAGGGGAGACCAGTGAGCACTTGATGACTCCTTGGGGTGCCCCATACTGAATACTCCAAGTGTGGACTCAGTTGGCAAACACTTGGCTGGGTAGGTAACATTTATGCTGAAAAACTCTTCATTATGATAATCAAGAGTGGTTGCATATAAATTCTTCTATACAACTAGTTTTCAGAGAGTGTTTTATTGTTTTTTAAAAATAGATTATGATTTGTTTTGATTGCAAAAACATATTTTTTTTCTCTAGAACATAGAAAATTCAGGAAAGCATAAGAGAAAAGTTATTTTAGTGGCCTGTAATTCCACCACCCAAAGATAACTATGATTAACATTCCATTGCACAGCCCGATGGATTAATGTATAGGTCAATAGATATTCTTTAAAAACTTGTATGAATTCCAAGAGGCTCACACTGTTTAACTTATTTTTGTAACTTAACCATCTTTCATGATAAACATTTTTATATCATTTAACATTCATCCATAACATCATTCTTAGTGGCTGGGAAATAATCCCTTGATTATGTTTACTATAATTTTGAAGCCCTTTGGACATACAGATTTTTCTTATTTCTCACTGTTATGAATAATCCACACAGTGTTGTTGGGAATATAAATTGATACAACTTCTCTCGGAAGTCAACGTGACAATAGCTATCAATTTTACGTGGGTATAATTTGGGTCATCAGTTTCACTTTTTGATATATATGCTACAAAAATACTTGTCTAAAAGTGTGAAGAAAAATGTAAAGGGTGATGATTGTTGACTTGTTTATAATAGTAAACAAGTTGCCAGTAAACAAGTTGCCAGTACCACACTGTTATAGTTTATTTTTTATTTATTTATTTTTTTTGCGGTATGCGGGCCTCTCACTGTTGTGACCTCTCCCTTTGCGGAGCAGAGGCTCCGGACGCGCAGGCTCAGCGGCCATGGCTCACGGGCCCAGCCGCTCCGCGGCACGTGGGATCTTCCCGGACCGGGGCACGAACCCGTGTTCCCTGCATCGGCAGGCGGCCTCTCAACCACTGCGCCACCAGAGAAGCCCTGATTAGTCTTTTATAGTAAGCATATATTAAATTTATAATGCTAAAGTCAAGGAACATAAATGACACAACAGACATTCTTGTATATAAATGTTTGGCTCATCTTTGATTACTTAGGATAAGTTTCTAGAAATTGGCTTTTTCTCCCACCAGCAGTATATGAATGCTTACTTTCTAGATTCTTCTATAACCAAAAGTTAGTTTTAACATTTACCAAGTTGATTGGAGAAAAGAAATCTTAGCCCAATTTCATATTTAATATTTGTTAGGGTGAGTAAGTTTGTGCGTCATTTATCATCTTGTTATTTGCATCTTAACCTTTCAAAATTTCTTCTTACTGACGGATCATCCTTTTCTTAGAACTTTATAACACACTTTATGTAAAAAGGTTGTTAATACTTGGCAAGTGTTCATTTATTGTTTGTCTTTTACTGTTTTGTTTATGATATTTTTGACACGCCTAAGGTTTTTGTTTTTATGTAAGAGAAACTGTAAATCTTTCCCCTTAAGCTTTCTACCTTTGCTTGTATAATTAGGGAAACCTTCCCTGTCCTAAGTTGAGGTAAACATTTACTTTTTTTTTTTTCTAATTCTTTAGTGGTCTCATTATATTGAACTAATCTACCTGTAATTTATTCTAATGTATGGTGTGAGGTATCAGTACAACTCACGTTTCATTTTTTTTTAAAACAGCCAACCAGTTAATATTGTCAATTGTCACTTGTGGAATAATCTATCCTTCCTACTGTGGTTTGAAATTCCATTTTTTTATCGTATGCTAAATTCTTCTAAACTTGAATCTGTTCGTGGGATTTCAGTTTGGTTCTTTTATTTTGTATTTTTGCCCTTGTTGTGAACTTGTTCATTCAGGTAGTCTACAAATATTTATTGAGCACCTATTCTGTGCTGCAACTGCTTCTAGGTGCTAGGGAATCAGCCAAGACTGATCCCTGTTCTCATGGATCTTGTATTCTAGTGGGTGAGACCTTTTCCGCTGCTTTGTATTCTAATTGGTTATTGATATCTAAAAGCTTTTTTTAAAAATTATTTATTTGTTTGTTTTTAACATCTTTATTGGAGTATAATTGCTTTACAATGGTGTGTTAGTTTCTGCTTTATAACAAAGTGAATCTGCTATACATATATCCCCATATCTCTTCCCTCTTGCGTCTCCCACCCTCCCTATCCCACCCCTCTAGGTGGTCGCAAAGCACCAAGCGGATCTTCCTGTGCTATGCGGCTGCTTCCCACTAGCTATCTATTTTATGTTTGGTAGTGTATATATGTCCATGCCACTCTCTCACTTTGTCCCAGCTTACCCTCCCCCCTCCCCATGTCCTCAAGTCCATTCTCTAGTAGGTCTGCGTCTTTATTCCCATTCTGCCCCTAGGTTCTTCATAACCATTTTTTTTTTTTTTTTTTTTTTTTTAGATTCCGTATATATGTGTTAGCATACAGTATTTTTCTCTTTCTGACTTACTTCACTCTGTATGACAGACTCTGGGTCCATCTACCTCACTACAAATAGCTCAATTTCGTTTCTTTTTATGGCTGAGTAATATTCCATTGTATATATGTGCCACATCTTCTTTATCCATTCATCTGTCGATGGACCCTTAGGTTGCTTCCATGTCTTGGCTATTGTAAATAGAGCTGCAGTGAACGTTGTGATACGTGACTCTTTTTGAATTATGGTTTTCTCAGGGTATATGCCCAGCAGTGGGATTGCTGGGTCGTATGGTAGTTCTATTTTTAGTTTTTTAAGGAACCTCCATACTGTTCTCCATAGTGGTGTCAGTTTACATTCCCACCAACAGTGCAGGAGGGTTCCCTTTTCTCCACACCCTCTCCAGCATTTATTGTTTGTAGATTTTTTTTTTTTTTTTTTTTTTTGTGGTACGCGGGCCTCTCACCGTTGTGGCCTCTCGCACTGCGGAGCACAGGCTCCGGACGCGCAGGCTCAGCGGCCATGGCTCACGGGCCCAGCCGCTCCGCGGCATGCGGGATCCTCCCAGACCGGGGCACGAACCCGCGTCCCCTGCATCGGCAGGGGGACTCTCAACCACTGCGCCACGAGGGAAGCCCCTGTTTGTAGATTTTTTGATGATGGCCATTCTGACTCGTGTGAGGTGATACCTCATTGTAGTTTTGATTTGCATTTCTCTATCTAAAAGCTTTTTAAGAATATTTACAGTTGACCTCTGAACAACACAAGGATTAGGGGGCCAACCCTCCAAAAATACACCTTTAATTTATGGTCGGCCCTCACATCACCGGTTTCTCCATTTCCAAGTTTCCCCATGGGCAGACTCAATTACCTGGATCGTGTAGTAGTGTAGTATTTACTATCAAAACAAAACCTCACATATAAATGGACCCACACAGTTCAAACCTCTGTTGTTCAAGGATCAACTGTATTTTGTGATGGGTTTTGTTAATTTTAATAGTCTTTCAGTTGATTCAGGTTTCTTATGTAGATGATCATGTAATTTTGAATAGTGATAACTTTGCCTCTTTCCTTTTATATTTTCATCTCATTACTTTTTCTTATCATTCTGACTAGAACTTTAAGAACAACATTTTTTTAAAGGCAGTAGATATCCTTGTATTTTTCTTGATGTACTGCTAATGTTTGCAACATTTAACTAAGTCACACAAGAGGCTGACTTTTCAGTTATTTATATATAATATACATATATATGTGACTGTATATTTATATATATGCATATAAACTTTATCATGTTAGTAAAATATACTTCTCTTCATAACTTACTAAAAGATTTGGTATTTTGCTTTGTTTTTTGAAGCAGGGGAGATAATGTGTTGTTGTTTTTCCAAATGTTTTGAGGATATTTATTGACTCAGTTAAATTAAAGCCATTCTTGGGGCTTCCCTGGTGGCGCAGTGGTTGAGAGTCCGCCTGCCGATGCAGGGGACACGGGTTCGTGCCCCGGTCCGGGAAGAACCCACATGCCGCGGAGCGGCTGGGCCCGTGAGCCATGGCCGCTGAGCCTGCGCGTCTGGAGCCTGTGCTCCGCGATGGAAGAGGCCACAGCAGTGAGAGGCCCGCGTACCGCAAAAAAAAAAAAAAAAATTAAAGCCATTCTTAAATTCCTGGAATGAACCTTCTTGGTTGTGTGGTATTATCCTCTGTATCTACTGCTAGATTTGATCTGTTCTGAAGTATTTGGGGCCTTTTTTCTTTTTTTGGTTTTGATATCAGTGTTATGTCAGCTTTCTAAAATAAATATTAAAATGTTCCATCTGCTTTACACTCTGGAGTAGCTGAAATATCATGGAAATCAAATGGTTCTGTGTCAGCTTGAAAGAAATTGCTTATGAAACTTCTGAGCTTGGTCCCTTTTTAGTGATCAGTTCAAGTTTTCTACTTCTTGAGGTGTTTTTGGTAATTATTTATTTTCCTCACAATCTATTCAATTCAGATTTCTAAAGCTTTAGCACAGATTTATAAATGATCTCCTTTTAATTAAAAATTTTTCTTTTGCACCCGCAACCTCAGTTAATATGACTTTACCAAATATGAAGCAAAGCAAACACTTAGGCCCCCCCAAATAAAATATATTTTTAACTTGTTTTTCTTGATAATGATATTTTGAAGAAAAACCTCTTTTTAATCATCAACCAAATTCAAGTCAAAGCTTCATATTTGATGGTCTGTTTGCATAAATGCATGTGCCAGAGTCATCGTAATAATGCCATTTCTGATTTGGATGACGCATGGCACTGTGATTTCTAGCAGAGGCTGCTAAGTAGCTTCCTAATGGTTTCTTAAGCTTTCAAAAGTTTAAAAACCTCCAGATACACTATTGTGTCCATTAGATGTTACTGTAGTGTTTGGAGCAAATGGGGCATTTCTGTTGTTTGTTCATTTGCTTTTTGTTTATTTTTTTCATTTGTTTTTAAGATCAGTACTTCTAGGTAAAAAAATGTTGGGTTCTGACAAAGAGACCATGTCTTCCTCTTGGATTTTAGGCCTCTAATCTGAGTTTGAATGAGGTTAGTAAACAATTCTCCTGGGTGCTTAGAGAATAGATATACCTTGATGGCTCTTCCGTCCTCTCTTTCCAGGGCTGAGGCACTCTCTGGGTAACTACTATACTTCCAAGAGGTACGGGAGATTAACTGGCTAAATGGTACACGTAAAGTGGTAACAGAAAAGCAGCCAGAGCTGATAAACGAGCGGTTTGCAATTACACACTCTGCTCCCCTCCCTCTGCCAGGCCTTGGCAGCAGGGAAAACACAAACTTAGGAGACTTTTCTTGGTTGAAAGAAAGCACGTAAGACTTGTAACTTTCACCGTGGCGGTGGCTTTGAGGAATTGGCATGTGAGCTGCCGAGGGACATAACCTGGTCACTTTATTTGTCACTGAGCTCAGCTGGAAACTCTGGGCTTGGGCACTTCTCACCTTGGACTGGTTTCTGGGTTACCACTTTGGCATTGAAGGAGCACATCAACAGGCCGGTTTGCATGCCGTACACACTCTCTGCTAGCACATTTGAACAATGACAGATGTTTTTGCACATAGCAGACCTTGGGTGTTATAATTAGAGTTTCAGGGGATGAATCATAGGTCCCTGAGCTAGAATGAAAGCAAGCCCGGGGCCTGAGCATTTTTTTAGGGAGGTGAGGTAAACTCATAGATCACATTGATGGGGAATCCTTCTGGATCTGGACTCTCCTTAAACCTCATCAAAGACTCCCAAGGCCCCCCCGACCCCCACAAAACAAACAAACAAACAAACAAACACATCTTTTGTACTGGCCCCAGTGCGGGCCACTTAGTGTTACCAGAACACACACCCTGTGGTCGCCACCTCCCATGTGGGCCACTCGGTACCCTCCTTTTCTGCCAGCCTCGCTAAATCCTAATCATTGTTTTTCCACAGTGAAATAGAAATCAGAATCTACAAACAAAAGTATCTAGAAAACACCCACACATTCAGCTCATCAGAGACATCTGCTTAATGAGGTTGAACTGTCAGGGATCTCACCAGATCCGTTTCTGTGTGTGGTTACAGATATATTTGTATATTCACTCTTATTCCTTCAAAAATGGCATTTGGTATTTTTAAATCTGCTTTTCACTTACAGTGTATGGAGAAAATATTTCTGTGGCAAAGATACAAATGTATCTATCAATCTATTCTTAATGACTAACGCATTCCATTACACAGCTCTGTCATTATTCATTTATCCACCCCTTATTGATAGAGATGTAGGTTGTTTCAAACTTTTAAATATTCAAACCTGAAATGAAAATGTTTACAGCTAAACGTTACCAGCATCTTTGAATTATCTTCTATGGTCAAATCCCCAGAAATGGATTACTAGGTCAAAAGGTACACACTCTTTCACCCCTCAGTGTGTTTTGACTATCTGCCTTCCAGAAAAGGTAGACAAATTTATACTTCTGTCCTATGTGTGACTGCCTGTTTATCAGCAGCAAACTTACCTAGGATGAATATTATCATTTTCTAGACTTTGCTGATGACGTTGGCCAAATTGTATCTCCTTGTTTTAATTTGTGTTTCTTTGGCTAACACCAAAGTTTCCTACAATTGAGTGCTTTTTCATGTTTGTGTATTTGAATTTCTTTTCTTGGGACTTACCCATTTCTGTCCTCAGGTCACGTTTTGGGTGGGTGAATTATCTTCCCATTGATTTGTAAACAGTTTTATAAAAGATATATTAAATATTTTCTTTATTTTGTCATTTAAATTTACGTGTATGTGTATGTTTGGGTTTACAGAAGTATGGTTTTGGTTTTGTTTTTAACTTTTAAGGACTTAAAATCTGTTCATTATTTCTTTGTGATTTCTACTTTTGTTTTGTGGTAGGAAGGGATTTGCTATGACTCTCTGATCGCTCATTTCCCCTTGTATTTTTATGTTGTTACTTTTTTGGACTTAAATTTCACTTTTTGGTGTAAGATGTGAGACAAAACTCTAACTTGCCTTTTTGTCGAAATGATCCGGTTCCTCAAACACCATTTGTTGGATTTATTCTCTACTTACTGATTTCAAATCCCACTTTTGTCACTTGAGACTTTCTTAGACGTACTCGAGTCTTTTTGGAGTTTCTGTTCTGTTCCATTAATCTGAGGCTCACCCTTTAATGAACCATTCTTTGGGGCTGGTAATGTGTTATTGCCCCAGGAAGCTGGGGCAGAAAACTCTTGAGAAGTAGGCAGGCATTGGGTGGGCATTGAGTCTCACTGTCCTGAAAGGCATGGTGAACCTGCCTCTGCCCTCCTATCTTTTCTGGAACTTTGTGCTTTGCAGGAGTTGGGGGACATGAGGCAGGCCTGCAGTCCTCACTCCATGTGACATTCTGGTTAACTGACACTGTATATTTTCATGTCGCCTTCTCAAATGGGAGGACGGTGGAGTCTGCCATGGCATACCTGGAGCCACAGACCAAACCTGGCACATCTCCCAGGATATAGTAAAGGAAATAATTAATCAGAAAGGAACTTCACTGGAAAGTCATAACATTGTTTTATATACTAAAACAAACTCAGATATATTAGCAAATAGAATGCAAGATTGAAATGTCATAATTAATTTTTCGGATACAAGACTCAAATAAATTATGATTTTTTTTTCACTTCGATTGTTTCAGGCTGTGCCCCCAGACTCTGGAGGAGCGGGTATGAGTTCCTTCTCTTTGCCATTTTGGGGGTTTTAATGGAAAAGTTTGAGAAGTACTGTACCATGTGGATGACTAATTTTCAGATACTTAGAGCAGAATAGTAACTAAAATGAATATCTTCATCATTCTTCTGCTTCCTTTGGATATAATTTGCCTTTTTCTAAGTTTTCCTAAGGCAAAAACTTAATTATTGATTTTAGATTTTTCTTCTTTTCCAATATATTCATTCAGTGCTATAAATTTCCCTCTAGACACTGCTTTCACTTCATTCCACAAATTTTGATGAGTTGTGTTTCCATTTTTATTTACTTCAAAATACTTTTTGACTTCTCTTGAGATTTCTTCTTTGACCCATGTGTTATTTAGATTAATCTTCAGTATGTGGGGATTTTCTGGCTATATTTCTGTTGTCAATTTCTAGTTTAACTCCTTTATTGTCTGAGAGCAGACATTGTATGATTTCTCTTCTTTTAAATGTGTCAAGATGTGTTTTATAGCCCAGAATGTGGTCTGTCTCAGTGGATGTTCATGTGAACTTGAGAAGAATGCATATTCTGCTGTCGTTGGGTGAAGGAGTCTATAGATATCCATTATATCCAGTTGGTTGATGGTGTCGTTGAGTTCAACTGTGTTCTTGTTTTCTGCCTGCTGGATTTGTCCATTTCTGAAAGAGGGGTGTTGAAATCTTCAGCTGTAATTGTGGTTTCATCTATCTCTCCTTGTAGTTCTATTCATTTTTGCCTCATGTATTGTGATGTTTTATTGTTAGGTGCATATAGGTTAAAAATTGTTATGTAATTTCATCATTCTTTAATGATTCAGGGTCTCCCAGTGCCTGAAGATCATCACTAGTAAATCCTTTATCCACACGTGGTACCTGTAGTTAATGCAAAACTTCCGTTGCTACCTGCGAACGAGGAGAGCTTTCTTCCTTAGTTAAGCAGAACTCTATTTTAACTTTCCTTGTGGAGAGAGAAAAATATATAAAAGGCATTACTCCAGGTTCCTGGACTAGTGCTCTGTTAGGATCAAGGTGGTGGGACCTTCATACCTTCATTGACTGAAGCCATCCTTTCAAATCAGTTCTTATTTTGAACCCTCTGTAGGTTGTAGAAGGTTTTGGTGAATGGATTATGCCCCAGTGAATCACTTGAGAGAGATTTACGCTTAGAAAAACATCAACTCACCATGTAGTATTGATTTACTTTCTTGTGAAGTGCCCTTTTCCCCTACTGTGGAACAGAGGGAAAAATAAAAAGTCCTTTCAACTAAATTGGATTTTTTTGGATTTCAGATAAAAGGCAGGACATTTTTCTCTTAACAGTAATAACAGAGGCATTTGGAGTATCTCAGCTGTCATCCCATGTAGAATAGATCCAAGTGATGAAACAGTAGTTGTGATTTTTGTGAACTGGGCCTAACCTTTCATTCTTAATTCACCCAAGCTAGCTACTTTATTCACTCTAGAGCCCAAGGGATGAATCACAAAACTAAGATCTGTCAGCTCAAAGTGAGGGATGCTGTTTGTTTGTTTGTTTAGGTTATTTTATACATGGATTGTTCACTTCAGCAAACACTTAACTGTGTATCAGACCGTCTGCTGGGTTTGATGACACTAAAGCAAAGAGAGCCATGACCTAGCCCTTGCCCCCAGCCCCTGAACTCTTTGTAGATTGTAGCAGAAGAAAACACACAGTTTTTCGCAGTATGACATGAGGTACACATTGAATACCTTGGGCTCAAGAGGAGGGTCCTTGAGGGAATTCCCTGGTGGTCCAGTGTTTAGGACTCTGCACTCTCACTGCTGAGGACCCGGGCTGGGGAACTAAAATCCCACAAGCTTTGTGGCGCGGCCAAAATGATAAAAGAAAAGATGAGCGTTCTTGGTATGACGGGGCAAGGCACTCTTTGAGGAGATAATGGCCAGTACTTAGAACAGTGCCTGGCACATGGTAATTTCTTGAAGTGCCTTACATATCGCACACATTCCTTTAACCCATCTAGCAATCCTGTGACATACAGTGATGAGCCGCATTTTATAGGTGAGGAAACTGACGCACAAAAATGTCAAGTAACTTGCTGAAGTTCCTACAGCCAGCAAGTGGCAGAACAAGGATTTGAACCCAGGACCCTTTCCTGCTGTCCTAGCCTTCCCGCTGTTCTGCTTCTCCAGGTCATCCATGGAAGGCTGTGGATACTGAAGTTCCTGGCATCAGTCATGTGTGAGAGTGCCGTTTTGGAGTAGACATTAAGTGTAATCAGGCTTTCAGACAGCTGCTCCCCTAAATAATATTTACCATATTGAGAGTAATTGCCATGAAGGTAATTGTCATGCTGGCTAAAAAGAAATATTACTACTTCACAATGCCATGAAATGTAAAGAAACAAGAGTGGTAGAGGTTTTATCCCCCCTTCTTCAATCAAAAGTTCAGATGTTCAGAAGACAGATAATCACATGAGGTGTGTGTGACTTAAAATATATTCTGTTGTGACCAGGGAGCCTCTAATAATAAATTTGAGACTTGATAGAATCTCGGGTCAGAACAGAAAGAGCATTTACTGTTCCACTTGTGTGTAGGAACTTCATTCATTCAGCAGGCAGCATTTTTGATGGCCTTTGTACCTCTGAATAGACAGTTGAGTATCGGATGCCCAGGTGTTAGGACAGTGCCACAGCGTGGACAGTCGACAAAGGTTGATTCAAGGTGATTTTTTTCCCCTGTAGGTAAAGGTAATGGGGTCAGATGCACTGGCAATCAGTGTGTTACTCACACACAAAGCAGCCAGTGGGACAGACCTCTTTTGCAGTGAGTGAGCTTCTGAAAAAAAATGTGGGATTTTAAAAAATCTGTATCTTGTTTAAAGGACCTTATTTGATAATCCTTTTCTAGAACAATCTCTCCTTAATTGGTTTGTAAATCTAGAGCATTCACATCTCTGGTTTGCCTGAAGTAGGTTGCCTCTACTGTGGCGACTCCTCTCAAGAAAAGGTTAACTAGTTGGGAACTGTGGTAAAGCCCATCCAGTTGGCCATGGGGGAGAAGAAGTTGATGTTTTAAGGGAGCCAAGAACCTAAACTCTCCCCCGAGAGTCACCCACACAGATAGTAGCTGCTTATGAAACTCCTGATATTCTCAGAGCAGAGGGCCTGCTTGCATTTTCCACGGTCTTCTCCACACTGGGCTGCAGGCTTCCTTGATCTTTGTTTGCATCTTCTAATGTCTTAGTGACCCGCTCTCTAACGTTTCTTCCTCTGATTGATGCTCTTTAGTTGTGACACTCAACAGGAGAGAAAAAAAGAAAGGTTTAACATTTTGGAACAGAGTAATCCTCTGGGGACACAATGTCTTCATCTTTTCAGCTTGTGCCTCAGAACCCAAGGAACCCAAATTGCACAGGGCTGGTGTGTGATAATGAGGAAAAGACTAGGGAAATAAGCCTAGCTGTTTTCCAGCAGGAAGAAAATAAACGTGCTTCAGCATTCACTCATGTGTTTTACCTACTAATCAGGGAACAATGCCTTCCGGCCATTTTCTGTGCTCCTGTGGGAAGAACCATGTGAAGCAGGGAGAGGGTTCTGCTCCAGTGGGTGACTGTTCACGGGCCAGGGATGGAGAGGCAGCCCCCACTGCTGAGAGCCTCACAAGCCCGGCCTGCAGATGGAGAGCTTATCTGAGCTCTCAGCCTTGCAAAGTGAACCACAGGGCTATGGGGGGGGGGTATGTTTTTTATCCTAAAGAAATAGGATATGATATGCACCTTCCCTTAAAAATACTTCCTTAAACAAGGCAGGTACCAGCCTGCAAGGTGAGACCCCCTTCTAGGTGTGTGGTCTTCATCCCTGAGCGTGCTGTGACCCCAGAAGCCGGTCCTGGCCCAGCCAAGAATGTTCTCTGGGGACTGTGATGTCGTCTGATTCTACTGTAAGCAGAGCCAAAGTGGGCACGTGGCCTCACTGTTTGGCCTTGAAGATAAAGTCATCACCTTTTGTGAATGAGCATGTTTAGGTTCCCAGTAAGTTAATTAGAAAGCATTAAAGAAATCTGCATCGTTCTAACTACCTATCTCTGTGCTGCTCTGGGTCGTTTCCACTTTAGCCTCTTTTATCATCGATTCAGTCATTGTTTTCACCTGGGCTGTTTATCACCTGAGATATTTTCAGAGACTACACAGGCAGAAATTTTCTGAAAATCTAGGGCCTTGATGTATATAAAAACCTTTTGCTTTGAGGAGGTGGACAAATTGGTGTGAAGAGTTATTGGTATTCTCTGGTACTGCCTCCCTTATCCTGGCGGAGAAAAGAAGAATCCACTTTCATTTGTAGCCATACCAACAGATGGCATCTTGCTCCATTGACAATAATTGTGTGCAAGGGTGTGGGAATGTGTGCATGTGTTTCATCTAGAGGTTTCGTTTGCTACTTCATGGGCTTTTTATTTCAGATTTCCTCTTGCCCCCATCCTCAACTTCTGCAGTGCTTCACACAATACCTAACATTTAATGATTGATCCTTATGTTTTTATTGATGACAAATAATTTACCCACAGAGTCTCTCTTCACTTCTCTTTTCTTTCCTTCCTCTCCCCACCTCTAACTTTCAAAACATCACTAACATAGCAGCAGGTATTTTTTGAGCAGAAGTGGGAAATAGTTCCATTTTCTAGGCCAACTTTGATCCCTTGGAAATGGCTGTTTCTAAGGATTTGGAGGCTGCATCTGAGTTCAGTGGGAGATAATGCTGTGATCAATTAGTGATGTCTGTTGTGGACCCAGTGTGGAGGTGGTGTCACATATACTTGCATTCCTGCTTGAGATGGTGGGCCATTTTTCTTAAGAATGAGAAAAAGTCATATGTTTCTCCAAGGAATTATTTGAAGTTGTTCCCACTGGTGTTGCTTACATTTCCTGCCTTTTAAAAAATACAGTACTCTAATTTTTAAAATGTGTTCCATAAACCTAATACCGTAACCATGCATAAGTGCCACTGAGTTCTGCTAGGCAGGGTTAGCATCCAGCAAGGCAGAGAGCCTGTGAGGGTATGGACTGGTACATCCTGTCGCCGTTCAGGACACGGGGGTGTTTGCCTACCTTCAAAGTAAGAAGCAGAAAACCACAGGTAACGCTGGATGACAAAGCTCTGTGTTGATGTTCATGTCTGCCGATCTTGGGCCCTCATTGGGTTATTAGCAGGAGTGTTCTGACTTGCCTGCTAGTCAGAAGGGAACACTGATATCTCACTTTCTTACAGGGAGGGACTCCTTTCCCTAGAGGATATGTAGCGTGTCGTGGCACTCCCGCCCCAGCAGTCATCAACATCCTTACACCCGCATCAGTGGGGGTGACCATCCCTGTTTAATCGTCCCGCACAGGCACTGTGAGGGGATAAGAAAGAAAGTAGAGAGAAGGGCTGTGTCCACATGGGGCATAGAGGTTGCGGCAGAGGCAGGACTTGTAGGGCAGAGAAACCCGGAGCAGAGAATGGTATCTGGGTCTGTACGTTTGCAGCTGCTTGTGCTCTGGTCACAGGTTGGCTCGGAGCCTGTGCGCTTTGCTCCTCGTGGGCCCTTCACTTCTGAGTCTGGGTTGCTTCAGCACCCCAGGGGTGGTAGCAGAGGGGTGTATGGTGAGCAGGGTTAGATACTGTGTGAGCCTCCAGAAAGCCTTGGGCACAGCCATTGTTGTCTGGACCCTAACGTATCCTGGATGTTGAATGTGAGTCTCACAGGTAAGCCTGGGCTGCCCTTGGACTGAGATTCCTAGCACCTGTCTGGGGATGAGCAGGGCCAGAGCCTTCATTCCAACTTGTAGCATCCTGGAGGATCTTGGGGGTAGTGGACAGACCCTGGCTGGGCCCTGTTAATGAACACTCTTTAGAGAACTGTGAGAACATCAGGACCAAGAAGAGATTGACTTCTGTGGCTTTGGTGCTTGTTGGCAATTGCGAATGGGTTTCTTCAGACCTGTGTCCCTGTTGACTCATTTGCTTGCTATTTTAATTTTTTGAGGGAGAGGGGGTCCTCCATCTGAGGTGGTCAGGAAAGGTTTCTGAAGACATTGATGTTTGAGCTGGTCTTGAAGGCAAGGAAATAGTAGAGGTAGAGATGGGGTGAGGAGAGGAGGTCCCACGCTCAGCCCTCCCGAGTTCCCGCGTCCTGCTGGCTCTGATTCTGTTCTATACCCGACCACTCCTCATGTCCTCCCAGATGCCCCTCTCATCTTCCGCCTGGACTGCCGTAGCCTCATCCGTTCCTCTGGTTTCCAGTCTTGCCTCTATAAGGCCTCTTCTGTTCTCATCCATCTAATCGGATGCTGTGGCTTGTCTTCTCAAAACCTTCCAGTGGCTGCCCAGCTTGGAAAAGTTCGGAGTCCTACTGCTCCCTGTGACAGACACCTGCCTGGCATCCTCCCACCCTCATTTCCCACCGCTGTCCTCCAGCTGCACCAGCCTTCCTGCTCTTTCTTGAACATGCTAAGTTCATTCCCACCTCAGGACCTTTGCACCTGCTGTTCCTTCAGTTTTGACTGCTCTTCTTCCACATTTTTGCAGGACTGCTTCCCTCATTTTATTCAGGTCTTTGTTAAATGTCACCTGTTCAGAAAGGACATCTGTGATGACTTTATCTATCTATGCACACACCCATGATGAAGAAAATGCTCCAGTGTCTGCATTATTTCTTGGAGAACTGTCATCACAGAAAAGTTTTAATGGTGTCTTCTTATTCCAGAAGGAAAGAACCTATATTCCACAAAGTCTGTATAAAAGGCTACTGCTCAAATAGGAGTTTAAGTGTCACCTTCTTTAGTTCACACTTCCTAGACATCTCTGTGGAACTGTCTCCCAGGTTTGGCTTTAAAAGGAACTGAATTCATTCAGGAGGTATTTGTTCAGAGCTGTCGATGCGTCAGGCGCTGTTCCCTAGAGGGTGTCCCCCACTTGGTGCCAAGGAGACAGAAAATAAACAAATAAACCTACAATAAAATGTCAGGTTTTGACAGTGCTGGGGATGGGGATGAGCCACTAGCTTCATTACCTTGCAAATCGGTCTTCACAGAAGGATACTTTCGGGCAGTTGAAAGCCATCTAGTTCTCTCTCTTCTTTTTTTTAATATTCTTTTTTTAAAAAACTGTTGATTTTATTGATAAAGGTAATTGGTAAAGAATGCAAGTCAAAGGTACACATCTGAAAATATCAACTTTAAATCTGATTTACTCAGTATTAATTTTAGGTGATAGATTAAGTAAAATTAATGATACAAGCCAAATGATGCCTGCATCACATTCAATGTGCGTAATGCTCTTGACAGCATCAAAGGAATTAAATGTTTGAGGAAAACCAGCGATTACGTTTATCAAACATCTGTCACTGATGCTAAACAAATTGCAGAATCTCGTGATTTTGACACCAATTTCTGTTCCTTTCCTACCTGAAGTGTAAGAAAGGACAGGAAGAGGAGGGTGGAAGAGTTCTCTGTAACGGTAGCTGCATTTTGTTATGCCAAAGGCTGTGCTTGTTACCCGCATAGGAGCCCCCCTCTTAGATATAGCAGGAGGGTCCAGAAGCAGGATGAAACCATCCTTCTAGCAACTCTTGAATTCTGCTCCCTCGGTCTCAGAGGTGACAGCTGGCTGGCTACAGATTGAAAATTGTATTGATCACTTGTCCTCAGCTGAGGGAACATCTAGGATACATCATCTGTTTTACGTCAGAAACCACAGAAGCAAGGCCAGTTGCCTGAAACCAGGGCACTGGATTTCCTTGGCTGTTGCAAAAGCTGCTCAGATTCCCGGTGGTGCCTATCAGCCTCTCTACAGGAAGACTTCTCTGGGAGACCCCTCACCCATTGTTCCTCCCCTTCCTCCTCTCCAGGCTCCCGCCTGCCTTATCCGGGGCCCATGTCCAGAGGGTTCTCCTCGGCTTCCTCGCATTCTGACACACTCCCAGTTTGAGAGTGAGGCTCAGGGTCCATGGTGGCTCAGTCCAGTCAGATCAGCCACTGATCAAAGCTTCTCCCTGGCAGCCACCATCAGTATACAGTTGTCTGTAATAGACTGTAGTTTTTGGTTTGTTTTTATTGGGCTATAATTGCTTTACAATGTTGTGTTAGTTTCTGCTGTACAAAAGAGTGAATCAGCTATATGTATACATATATCTCCCCCCTCTTGGACCTCCCTGGCACCCCTTACTCCCATCCCACCCATCTAGATCACCACAGAACACCGAGCTGAGCTCCCCGTGCTATACAGCAAGCTCCCGCCAGCTACACATGGCAGTGCACATACGTCAATCTCAGTCTCCCAGTTCATCCCCCCACCCCCGCCTCCACACGTCCGTTCTCTACGTCTGCGTCTTTATTCCTGCCCTGCACATAGGTTCATCTGTACCATTTTTCTAGATTCCACATATATGCGTTAATATACGGTATTTGTTTTTCTCATTCTGATTTACTTCACTCTGTATGACAGACTCTGGGTCCATCCACGTCTCTACAAATGACCCAATTTCGTTCCTTTTTTATGGCTGAGTAATATTCCATTGTATATAGGTACCACATCTTCTTTATCCATCTGTCTGTCAATGGACATTTAGGTTGCTTCCATAACAGTGCCTCCTCTGGCCACGAGGGTCCAGGTGGGCTGAGCACTGCCCCCCTCTAGACTGTTGTGGCCTATCCCGTTGCAGAGCACAGGCTCTGGACGCGCAGGCTCAGCGGCCATGGCTCACGGGCCCGGCTGCTCCGTGGCATGTGGGATCTTCCCGGACCAGGTCATGAACCCGTGTCCCCTGCATCGGCAGGTGGACTCTCAACCACTGCGCCACCAGGGAAGCCCTAGACTGTAGTTTTTTTAGAGCAGTTTCAGGCTTATAGAAAAATTGAGCAGAAAGTACAGAGAGTTCCCATATGCTTCCCCTGTTATTAACATCTTGCTTTAGTGTGGTACATTCACTCTAATTGATGAGCCAATATTGGTACATTATTATTAATGAAAGTTAATGATTTTTAACTAAGGTTAAATGTAAACAAAAGTCCCTAGTTTACATTAGGGCTTATTCTTTGTGCATTCCATGAATTTTGACAAACGTGTGATGACATGTGTCCACCATTGTAGTATCACACAGAATAGTTTCACTGCCCTAAAAATGCTCTTTGCTTCCCCTGTTCATCCCTCTCTCCATGGTCCCAACCCCCTGGCAACCAGTGATCTTTTCACTGTCTCCATAGTTTAGCCTTTTCCAGAATGTCATATAGTCGGAATCACACAGTCACAGTACATAGCCTTTTCCAATTGGCTTCTTTCACTTAGGAACATGCATTTAAGTTTCCTTCGTGTCTTTTTGTGGCTTGAGAGCTCGTTTTTTATTGCTGCATAATATTCCATTGTCTGAACGTCCCACAGCTTATCCGTTCACCTGCTGAAGGATGTCTTGGTTACTTCCGAGTTTGGGTAATTGTGAATAAAGCTGCTCTAAGCATTTGTATGCAGCTTTCTGTGCGTGTGTGTGGACATACGTTTTCAATCATTCGGGTAAATACCAAGATGCTCGATTGCTGGACCCTATGGTAAGACTATGTCTGGTTTTGTAAGAAACCGCCAAACTGTCCTCCAGAGTGGCTGTACCATTTCATCGGCTTGTTCTGGTTCCTGCACCACTTTCTTTTAGAGGAGGCTGATTTTCCTGGGCAGTGCTTCAGAAATACGCCGAATGTTCCAGGGATGCCGCACACATTCTTCTTTCCGTCATCTTCCTCTTGCGCGAGCTAAACCATCCTCGCAGAAAACGTCCTCTTCCCTCCCTCTTTTCTTTTGCTTCGCACCTCTACCCTCCCTGCCAAAAGTCAATGAGGGGAGTAGGGGAAGGGCAGAAGCAGGGTTGGTAGGGGAGAATTACCGTGCTTCCCCAGGGTTTTTGTGTCTTCCTTTAAAATGATTTAAGTTGATACTACTAAAAGGTACGTGTTGCTCTTCACCCAAAACTGTGGGGTCAGGTGTACCTTATTCCTCACTGGTTTGTCTCCAGTCAGTACATGAGACTCTTCCCATACGACTAAGTGCTTTGGGGACATTCGCTGAACAGCTTTGCCATATGTGGCCAGAAGAACATACACTGGCCAAAGGGAAATACGTCAGGGGCCCTAAAATCAGTGCACCAAGAGACAGTTGCCTGCCTCACCCCTCCTGCAGTTCCCTCCCACTCCGGGCTCCCAGGGGTCTGCTTGGAGCCCCATGACTACAAATCCCCGGGAGCAGGTTTGCTGATGGCTTGTCGATCTTGTTACTTTATAGGTAGGCTTCCTATTGTGCAACCCAGATGCTTCAGGTTATTATAGAGAGGCGGACAGATGAACAGAGAATGGAGGGAATCGCTGAATGGGGAAGGGAGCTTCCCAGTTTCCTGAGGGCAGGCTGACCCCACAGTCCTGCTCTCCTGAGCCACCCTGTCCATTCCTGTGACTGCCGGCTTGTTCCATCTCCCCTGAGTTTAGGGTGCTTCTGCCCGCGTGCCTTTGGAGGCTGAATGACCTGTGGCTGAAGGGACTTTCCCTGCTGGGGTCTGGAATTTCTCAACAAGGTGCACTGTTAGCGTCTTAGGCAGGACAAAGCCCTGTGCATCGCAGCAGTTTAGCCTCCCTGCTCTCACCCATTAAATACCAAGAGAGCCCCTCACGTCATTGTGACAATCAAAGCTACCCCACCTGTTACCATATGCCCCCAGGAGGCCCTGCCAGCAATGAGAACCCCTGGGCTAGGGGTGGTTTGGTCAGGGTCTCCTAGTTAAAAGGGGTCACTCTCAGTGCCTCTTGCCCACTCCTCATCCGGACCCTTCTCGGCAGCTGGTACCTGCTGTTTTCACCCACACCCTTTTTCATCTACTCTCCCCTCTTCCTCCTCCTGCCCTCACTTCCAGGGCCCAAGGAGAAGAACGTAGACATTTTTCCAGCCTGCAGTGTGATGTGGGGTTTCAAGAACTTCAGGGTGTTTTCCCTTAACTCTTGAAAATCTGGGCTTCTGAGGATTTGTTTTCTCCATTTGAACCCTGCTTCTCACTCAGTGGTCCTCACGCAGTCAAGTGAGTTCTCCTAAGGGGTGTTCTGTGGTCAGCCCCGAGAACACAGAACATGATGGAAGCCTGACGGTGGCGATTAGCATTGGCGCGGCGCTGTCCCCTCCGTCCAACCCTCCCCCAGCCCCCAAGGCTGACGCTGCATTGATCTGAAATTCGGCCAAGTCATACTGGTATTTATCTTGGCTCAAACCCCACGCCTCGTCATGCCTTCTACAGAGGGGTCCCAGGGAAGGGATGAGTTTGTCATCACCCAGCTATTCACATGGAGGAAATGGGGCAGAGTTCAAGGATTGCTTATTTTTTTTTACCTCCCCGCTCGTAGCCTACTTCCAAGCCACTAGCGGTGAGTGATGTGTACATAGGGCCTTGACAGAGCTGAGGGATGGGCCTGGCTTTGTTGGGGCTGCCAAGAGGCTAACTCTGCTGGGCTGAGGTCCACACAGGCAGAGCCACTGCTGACCCTGGGCCCGGAGGGTGGTAATTATGGGGACACCACAAGGCCAGGGGGAGCTGGCATGGGGCCAGTGGGCCTCCACGAAGCGGGAGGGGGCTTGGTGTTTGATTTCTGCAATTCGCGGCAGCCGAGGAGCCCGGGCCCTGCAGGTGGTGTCCTTGCATCTACCACTTGATCCCGGCCCGTCTCAGGTCCACTCTCCCGCCCCTCCTTTCCTCTGGGACTCTGGGAAAGTCGAGCGTGGCCCTCGGCGCTGACACCTTTACTCCTCAAGTCAGTGTCAGTCGGCTGCAACGGGGTCGCGAGCACCTCCGCACAGCTTCCTGTGGCCTCGGAGCTCAGCCCTGGTAGAGCCTGTTGGTGATTCAGCAGCCGGGAAACTCCAGGAGGGCTCGGCGATACTCGCCCTGCTGCCCTGCAATGCCTGGCGGGGGCCCTCGGCCAGCCAGCATGGGAGCGGGGCCTGTAGAAGAGGAAGTTTGACTCAGTCGCCAGCCCTGGTCCAGATCTCTGATAAACCCTCAGCTCTGCTTCCTCCTAACGAGAAAGGGCGGGGCACAGATGGGAGCGAGCACAGGGCCCGCCTCGCCCAGAGGAGATGCTTTGTGCATCCTGGTTAACTTACTGTTTGGCGAAGATATTTTGCTCCTGCGTGTTGTTTGCTTTGTAGGAGGGGGTCCGCTCAGACCACCGGATCAGTAGGCAGCACTGTTCTGTAAGGCTTGGACGTGGGTGGGTGCTGGGGAGAGCAGAGAGGAAGATATGTACGTAGCAGTGTGAGGGGTTGCATCACACCTGCCAGGCCTCAGAAACAAAGGTTTCTCAACAGGGCAGCACCCACCCCCTCCTGCAAGGGTCTCTGTGGATTTTTTATTTAGTCATTTCTTTTTTGCGTGTTTTCCAGAAGTCAGGATGAGCATGCCACCTCCTCTTATAGCTGCATTGCTTCTCTGATGCCTGTGCATGTGGTTTAAGTCTTGGGCATTTATTAGGACCTGGACTCTCAAGAGCCCAAAGCAGTTTGCAAATCTTCTCATTTGGCCTTTGAAGTGTGGAAAGCAAGATAGTCATCTGTTCTCCTAAGTCAGAGATGGTGGGAAAAGAGGTCTGGGCCTGGGGGCTGCAAAGAAGTGAGGTCAGGGCAGCCTGAGGGTTTTCCAGGCAGGAGAGAGCGAGTGAGAATATTTAAGAGGCCTGGGCCAGGTGGACACATTTGGGTGGAGCAAAGGACTTGAATAGCGAGCGTGGGAGAGGCTCCCAGGACACAGGTGAGTGTGTTTGCTTCAACCGTATCTTCTTGCTTTCTCATAAAGATTTCAGGAAAAACTGACAAAATAAGTTAAGGGTGTAAAACATTTCGGGGGTCATCTCATCAGGTGACCAAACGACTCAGGATCATCTTGGCATGATCGTGGTTCAGCAGACTTACTCCAGGGTCAGGAGAAGGGCGATGCCTCCCCATCCTGCGTGGTCTTCTCTATATTCTAGTGAGACTCGTTAACTAGGATTGAAAGAGAAGAGGCACCTTAACTCAGCACCCGACTGAATGATGGTGCAGCCTGACTTCTATAATGGAGTTCGGTGTGATGGTTTCTAAGGGTTGGAAGAATTATTCCTCCCAAGACGAGTACATTGCAGAGGTTGTGAGAGAGGGGCCTTTGAGTCCCTCCCCTATCTCTGCAACCTCTAGAGCAGTCTCTGCCACGTAGTGGGTGCTCAGTAAACACTGTTGAATGAGTGAATGCCAGGTTTCCGTGTTCTCCAACTCCACTGAAATCAGAAAAAGAACCGACACTGAGAGAGGTGTAGCTGGGGGAGAAGTGAGGGGGGAATTCCGGGGGGTCGGTGGGTTTTCCCACTCCCCACCTGTACACTGTCAGTACTCACCCCCCTCCAACTCTGTTTTCAAGCTGGTGACCTCTTAGAGAAATCCAGTTCAACATACATGTATCTAAACCCTAAGTAGGTGCCAGGCATTGCACCAGGTGTGAGGGTAGAGATGAGCAGGACACGGCTGCCGACCTCGCTGGCGGGGAGGGGTGAGACGTGAGAACTTCTTAACTACAAGGTGGGATGTAATAAGGACGGCACTGAGGAAGAAATGATTGGTTCTGACACTTGAGCGAGGCTTTCAGAGGCAAATTTGTTTACAGGTAGAGGAAGGGGCTGGCTGACTCAGAGAGCAGCATCGAAATGGACGCTCTCGGTCATAGCAGCGACCACATGTTGCATGGTTGTGACGGGCCACTCCATGTATTACACGTTTCTCCTGAGTCCCCTCACTCAGTCTTTACGGTAACCCTGTAAAGTGGGAGACCACTATCGTTACCTCTTTTTCATAGCGGAGGAATCCGAGACTCAGGCAACTAAGCAAAGGTCACACAGCTGCAAGGACTCGAGTCAGGACCCTAGTGGCGTGAGCCCCAAGGCACCAAGCTGAGTGAAGACAGGTCGTGTGCAGGGAAGGGGGACAGTGCCAGGAGGCTGGTGCCTAACAGGAGCGGGTGGGAGGAGCCAGATGGAAATGGGGTTGGGGACCGGGTTATGCCCCTGAAATCTCTGCTTGGGACTTCGTGACTGGGGGAGGGGGCTCTGTGAGCGGGGTTTAGAGGGAAGGAGTCTGATGGCCCAGAAGTGCTCTGGAAGCTCACTTCTGGCAGCAGGAGCAAAGGTGAAAAAGCTGTTGTCAGGAAAACCAGTCAGGCAACTCTTGTGATAGCCCAGGAGAGATGACGAGGCTGAACTGGGGCAGTGGGGATGCAGGGGGATGGCTGAGGTGGAGGCAGGACGTGTAGGAGACCTTGGCTTGGATACCGGGTAAAGGAGAGGCAGGGCTCGATGACAGCTGTCGGGTCTTCAGCCCCACCTAGAACGAGGGAGGAGGAGTGGAACGGTCAGGAGACAGGTGAGCCTACTTTGGAACACGACATTTGAGGCGCACGCCTCTGGAGAGGGGTCCGGATCGGAGGTGGTGCGTGGGACCAGGAAGTGGGCGGGTGTCTATGGGAACGTGGGGTTTCTGTGTTGGCTTCCGCAGCCCATACTCATCTGCCTTCGATGTAGTATGGAAGAGTCCATTTTCCTCCGACTCTGCGTACACCATTTTATTTTATTTAGTCCTTGCAGTAGTCACGTGAGGAAGTGTTATCCTTATTTATGGATGAGGGCACAGAGGCTCAGCGAGGTTCGATAACTTAGCCAAGGTCCCACAGCTGAGTGGCAGAGCCGGGATCTGAACAAAGGCCTGACGGCAAGGCTCCTTTCTACTCTGCCATAATAGACCCTGAGTCAGGAATAGAAAGTGGTACAGGCTTGCAATGCAGGCACCCATCCGCCTGACTCTTTCACCTCCCCATCCTGCAGGTTCATTCTGAATACTTGAGGTTTTCCCATCCACAATACCCATGAGCATTCAGGTAACACTGGCTTATTTTCCACAATGTCATAGTTATGAGGTATTGCCTTAGACGCATCAAGTTGGGCTTTGCTGCTTGTGGCCACCCAGGGGTCATTAGGAAGGGTCCCAAGCTCACTGACCCAAGAACATTCCTCATGGACTATAAACTCGGAATATATTATCAAGCCAGTGTCAAGACTGCACTGAAGGGCTTCCCTGGTGGCGCAGTGGTTAAGAATCCACCTGAATGCTGGAGACACGGGTTCGAGCCCTGGTCCGGGAGGATCCCACATGCCACGGAGCAACTAAGCCCATGCACCACAACTACTGAGCCTGCGCTCTAGAGCCCGCGAGCCACAACTACTGAAGCCCGCATACCTGGAGCCCGTGTTCCACGACAAGAGAAGCCACCACAATGAGAAGCCTGCACACCGCATCGAGGAGTAGCCCCCGCTCTCTGCAACTAGAGAAAGCCCACGCACAACAACAAAGACCCAACGCAGCCAAAAATAAATTAAAAAAAAAAAGAGAGAGAAAAGACTGCATTGAAAATGTAGAAATGAAAAGTGCCCTTTTAGGTTGCGGTTTTCGGATCTCTCCCATCTTCTGATATTTGATGGAAGTGCCAAGCTAAATGGAAAGACAAAATTACTGTAAACCGAGCACATCACTGAGATAAGCACACGCAGCCTGCATCTTGCCTGATCCTTCTTCAAGGCGAGGGATCCACCTACAAAGCATTGGAATGAGGCCAAGTATGTCCCCACCCCCCTTCCCCAGATAGCTGGTTGAAGAAGATGCACAGCCCCATATTGTCCCAGAAGTTAAGGACTGGGCTGATCTTCTGGCCCAGCTCTGTCATTTAAACGTAAGGAGCCCAAGATTGAGAGGTGAAGGGACTTGCTAAAGGTGACACCATTCACGAAAGACCCTAGTCCCTGGACCCCTTGGTAGCCTGCATATCCCAGTACATCTGGCTTAGATCCAGAAGAGGAGGAGGTGGACTTTTCTAGCATGTCTGTGTTCTTTGGCTGTACTTCATAGGGTAAGGGGAAGCAAAGGGGGGCCAGCTGGGCCCTGTAACATGAGCCTGCAGTGTCTGTCACTCACAAGCTGGATGACCTTGGGCAGGTGACTTCATCTCGTGTACCTCCACTTTCTCACCTCTGAAATGGGAGCACAAATAGTACCTACTTCCTAGGACTGGCTTTGAGTATTGAATGAGATGATGCAGGGCATGTCATAAGTGCTCAAATGTTGCTGCTATTATTGTTAATAATGCTGTCAGCCACAATAATAATTATGGCTGGACGGTGTGAGGAGGGAGCTCAGAAGACCAATCAGGCGCTGGTGGTCTTCCCTCTACCACCCGCCACTGACATACAAGTGTCTTCTCAGTTCATGTATCCAATGTGGGGCTGTTTGGGCACAGGGTCAGAACCTCACTTGGGTGGGTTTGTAACTGAGAGCTGCCCTCTCCCTGCAGAGTTGGTTTCTTTGCTCTGTGTGTCTGGACTCGCCACCTGAAACACAGCACTAACCATTTCAAATAACTTCTCGATAAGATTCTCCTTGGGTAGCAGAATCCAATCTGTGTTTTGAAAGCAGAGTTCCAGATGCTGGGATGGTGAAAGAAAGAGCCCTCTGTCCCATGAGCCCATTGGCCTAAGGTGATTCATTCCCGTGTCACATATTTCTAAACCCTCCTTGCCTTCCCCTGAGCTGTCCTAATCCCGTCTGGCCAGTTCCTCCACAAATTCCTCTGCTGCTTTGCCTGCCATCCTCTGAAGCCAGTGTAACTGGTGTCTCTGTAAGTAGGAGCACTTGTGAACTGCCAGCTCTTCCTTGGAGAGAAATGCTGCACTGGGGCGATGGGGATGCCTCGTGGCTGCTTTCGACCATGGCATTTATGGATATTCTCGAAGGCAGGGCAGGCCCGGGTGTCCTGGTCCTACCAGCTTCCCTCCTTGTCCCTGCCTGCAGTGTGTTCCCTTTTTCTTTCTTCCAAATCAGTTCTGACCCTGAAGCCAGCATCTTCACTTGGCTATCAAACCTCTTGCATTTACTTTTATTTATTTATTTATTTATTTGCAGTATGTGGGCCTTTCACTGTTGTGGCCTCTCCCGTTGCGGAGCACAGGCTCCAGAGGCGCAGGCTCAGCGGCCATGGCTCACGGGCCCAGCCGCTCCGCCGCATGTGGGATCTTCCCGGACCGGGGCACGAACCTGTGTCCCCTGCATCGGCAGGCGGACTCTCAACCACTGCGCCACCAGGGAAGCCCTAAACCTCTTGCATTTAAAAATACTGATAAAGTCACAAATATTGCAGTTTTTGCTATGCAGTTAAAAATCCTGCCATGTTTGCAGATGAAATTCAGATGTTGGAGTATAATTCATAAGAAAAGATACCTTAGAACCTGGTACCAGAAGATACCAGCAGGCCCTGGGTTCCCCGTGACCCATTTCCATATACTTTTGTGCCCTATATGGCTGTCCATGAGTGTCACCTGAAGACCTCATGCTGAGATGCAGGATTCTCACCTTCTAGGCACCACCCTCACTTCCTGAGCTCCTGTTCTGTCCCTTATGACCCTGCGACCCCAAGCATGGCAGGAGAGGAAGGGGGGATCCTGGCTACCCTCCAAACACCCACACTCCCTTCTGCCTCTCTCACCTGATTCCTGCCCCTCTCGTCTGCATTAGCGCTTTCTCCATAGGCCTTTGCTCACCATCTCTAAATCCAAGGCATCCTTTTTTTTTTTAACATCTTTATTGGAGTATAATTGCTTTACAATGGTGTGTTAGTTTCTGCTTTATAACAAAGTGAATCAGGTATGCATACACATATATCCTCATATCTCTTCCCTCTTGCGTCTCCCTCCCTCCCACTCTCCCTATCCCACCCCTCTAGGTGGTCACAAAGCACTGAGCTGATCTCCCTGTGCTCTGCGGCTGCTTCCCTAGCTATCTGTTTTACATTTGGTAGTGTATATATGTCCATGCCACTCTCTCACTTCGTCCCCGCTTACCCTTCCCCCTCCCCGTGCCCTCAAGTCCATTCTCTAGTAGGTCTGCGTCTTTATTCCCATTCTGCCCCTAGGTTCTTCATGACCATTTTTTTTTTTAGATTCCATATATATGTGTTAGCATACAGTATTTGTTTTTCACTTTCTGACTTACTTCACTCCGTAAGACAGACTCTAGGTCCATCCACCTCACTACAAATAACTCAATTTCGTTTCTTTTTATGGCTGAGTAATATTCCATTATATATATGTGCCACATCTTCTTTATCCATTCATCTGTCGATGGACACTTAAGTTGCTTCCATGTCTTGGCTATTGTAAATAGAGCTGCAATGAACATTGGGGTACATGTCTCTTTTTGAATTATGAATTTTTGAATTATGGTTTTGAATTATGAATTTTTGAATTATGGTTTTCTCAGGGTGTGCCCGAATGGAGATTGCAGAGAGAGCCCAGGGCACTGGGTCGTATGGTAGTTCTATTTTTAGTTTTTTAAGGAACTTCCATACTGTTCTCCATAGTGGCTGTATCAGTTTACATTCCCACCAACAGTGCAAGAGCGTTCCCTCTTCTCCACACCCTCTCCAGCATTTATTGTTTGTAGACATTTTCATGATGGCCATTCTGACTGGTATGAGGTGATACCTCATTGTGATTTTGATTTGCATTTCTCTAATGATTAGGATTAAAGACGTAAATGTAAGGCCAGACACTATAAAACTCTTAGAGGAAAACATAGGCAGAATACTTTATGACATAAATCACAGCAAGATCCTTTTTGACCCACCTCCTAGAGAAATGAAAATAAAAACAAAAATAAACAAATGGGACCTAATGAAACTTAAAAGCTTTTGCACAGCAAAGGAAACCATAAACAAGATGAAAAGACAACCCTCAGAATGGGAGGAAATATTTGCAAATGAAGCAACTGACAAAGGATTAATCTCCAAAATTTACAAGCAGCTCATGCAGCTCAATATCAAAAAAACAAACAACCCAATCCAAAAATGGGCAGAAGACCTAAACAGACATTTCTCCAAAGAAGATATACAGATTGCCAACAAACACATGAAAGAATCCTCAGCATCATTAATCATTAGAGAAATGCAAATCAAAACTACAATGAGGTATCACCTCACACCAGTCAGAATGGCTATCACCAGAACAGCTGATTTATACAGTGGAGTAGGTAGGAGCAAATGCTGGCTGTAGCAGAGGCCAGAGCAGGGAGGGCATGGTCAGCTCTGCTGGGGTGACTGGGGCCCTGAGGATGCTTCTTCCAGGCTGGGGCCCTAGAGCTGAATGTCCACAGAGGAGGCGAGGCAGTCAGTAGGCCAACAGGTGATGGGTGGAGGGTGTCCCGTGCTGAAGGTGCAGCCGGGTCCCAGTCCCGTGCCTGAGTGAAGGCGTGCATGGAGGGGGCACCCTGCTCTGTGGCCTGGGGGTGAGGAGTGCCCAGCGTCCATCAGCAGCTGTTCCCATTGGCCCAGAGGTGGGTGGGCTTCACAATGGCCCGGTCCTGTGAGCTTACCAGATAAGTAGGCTAGCCTTTCTCTTGACATTCTTCCTGTTGGAAACGTCTGTCTGCATTCCAAACAGCTGAATTATAAGCACTGCAGCCCTTGTCCTTCCTGGAGGGCAGCCTGGGTTCCCACTCTACCTCAAGGAGCGGGGTCCGCCTTTCATAAGGTCTTTATTCCGTTGCATGTGGTTTTCCCCTCACCACCACCCCCTTTCCTTTTTAAAGTTCACGATGCAGGGATTCCCCTCTTTGGAGCTATTTAAACAGAAACAGGGTGCTGGCAGGAGCAGCCCAGAAGGGATTCCTGGCCCAGAGGGAGGCTGGCTGGGTGGCCCTGCGGCAGGCGAGGTCCGGCTTTGAACCTCAGGCGAGAGACACCTGTGGCTGCCAAGCCTCTGTCTGGAGTGTGTGTCGTCTCCCCGGAGCTGCTGACTGTGGCACTGTCCCCGGGCCTGTACTGTCCCCATCCAGGTGCTCCAGGGAAGGATTTCCTGTCCTTCTGATGAGCCTCGGAGCCTGCCAAGTCCACATGTTTCTGGAAGGCCTGTGCACAGCCCGGGGGTGGGGGCTGGCAGTCTGGGCAGCTGGGCTTACGAATACTAGGCTACAGGGAGTCTGGACAGTCACACCCTTGACCCTTCTCGGCAGACCTCACTCGTAGTGGGGGAATTGGAGACAGTGGGAGTATCCCAAGAGGTAACTGATGTAGCTTCTGGAAAAGACGGATCAACCTGGAGGCTAAGCCTGCTGAATCTGTTGTCTGGACTCATTTGGGGGTTGTCACTGGTAAACACACACCTTCCAGTGTGTCATGACAGGCTGTGGTCAGAAGGACTGGTGTTTGGGGTGGTAATTAAACACTGTCTTGGGCACAGGAGTTGAACAGACTTGAATTTGAATTTGGCTGCAGGAGCTTGGGCAAACGTCTCGACCTCTCCAAGCTTCAGTTTCCTCATCTGTAAAACCGGATGTTTCCATGGGCTGGACCAGACGGCAGGGAGGCCAGGAGGTGCCCTGTATCATGGGTTATCGTGAGGACTAAGTAAGATAATGCATGTAAAAGCCGAGTGGTGGGCCTGAGAGTGGCACCTGTCCAATAAGGGGTATCCGCCCACGTGAGAACTGAAAGAGGCCTGACCCTGTCGTTTTGGTCTGGGACCCTCTAGTGAAGGGAAAGCAGAGGCCTCGCCTCCCATCCCAGGGCCTCAACTGCAGTTGTGCCCGAATGGAGACTGCAGAGAGAGCCCAGGGCGCTAAAACGTTTTTCCATGGGAACGTGAGGGTATAGAAAGGAACGATTCTTCTCCTATTGCTCAAATTATGAATAAAAACCCAGTGTCTTTCATCTGTGGGACATGGTGGTTTTGTAAACTCTAATTAGTTCCCAAGACATCTTTGCAAGTTGGCAGCTGCGGACTCCCAGTGAGGAGCAGAGGGGGCAAGAGGACTCACCCCGAGTCTGCGGGAGCCCCCCTCCACACACCCTGCCGACTGGTAAGCATCTCTGTCCCGGCTGGAGTTGGACAGTATTCGCTTTCTTGTTCTGGTTTTGCTGAAGCAGAGGTCACCGTGGAGCCCAGGAACTATACTGACTGACAGGATATAGGGCCGGGGAGGGAGATGGGAAGGTCATTCACTCGTTCAGGGACCGTTTGTGACAGGCCATGGGCACTTTCTGTCGAGAGGTGTGCAAAGCATCCCCGAGTCGTTCCTTTTGGTACCACAGGTCACGGGCCACCTTTGGCCCAGAGTGGTTTGCGGTGGTCAGCAAAATCAGATTGTGACAGGTCCGCAGCTGACAGTGAGAAACCTCTAAGACTTCTTCTGGCTTTGGTAGGAAAGCCTCGTTTTGACGCTTGGTGTGCGGATTACAAACTGGGCTTTTTAGATGTGTCCAGGGGAACCCTAAGACCATGCTTCCAAAGTTAGTGTCTGTTGAGCAGCAAGAAAGAATTGCACGGGGCAGATGTGTGATTTTACTAACTTTCTCTCCTTGTCGCCCACTGTCAACTGGTCTCCCCCAACCCAACTCCAGCACAAACGTCTGGTTCAACACTCTGTAGGAGTATTTGGGAAATCCATGCCAAGCCTGCAGTAAAAGCGGTCTGAAGTTTTTGAGATGTTTCTCATGTCAAAGGCCTCAAGGAAAGTCGTGAGCAGATTGCCATATCTGTTCCAAGCGTGTTTCTCCCTTGAGAGTCAAGGGCTGGTGCGTCGACACTCTGAGGGATAGGAGAAAGGAGCCCTCACAGCCTGCACGGCGGGGGGTGAGCTGGTCCTGAGCATTGGGGTAGGGGTCACAGCGCAGAAGTGTTTGCCTGTTTTCTCTGCCGCCTCTGGGCTAACCTGCAGGCGGCCCAGCCTGTTAGCATGGCCACCACGGCGTCTTTTTGCAGTTTGGTTTTAGGAAGTCATTCTAACTTAATTCATGCTGATTGCACAACTCAGAGAGGTTCCTTTTTCATCAGAATTTTGCTGCTCTGTTTCCTGAAACCTCTGGTACTGTAACATGCTGGCATATAAGGTCATCTGCTGGCAGGGGCAGTTTCACAGGTGGTCACAGGATCTCCTGCTCAGGTGGGCCCTGGGCTTGGGGGGCTAACGCCGCTGCCGCTGTGCAGCTGCAGTCTTGAAATTCTTAACAGTTTTCTCTTTGCATTTGTATCTTGTAAATGAAGTTCAATGGGGCCTTGGGGTGTGCACCGGGGAGGACTTGGGCCTTTTGCCTCCTGTGGTCCCACCTACCATCACCTCCCTGCCTCCCCTGGGTGGGTTCTCACCCCTGCCACCTGGGGCCTGGACACAAGAAAGGCTGGAGTGAGGTGTGCACACCCCACGGCATCCTGAGCAGGGCATGCTGGTAGCTGCCCCATCCTGGGCTGGCAGCCCCACTGCGTTTCTGTGGATGACTGACTCCCCTCCCCCCATCCAGGTTGCCAGGGTGGATATTGCAACACCTTCGCGGGTCACCTGCCCACCTTGGGTTGGGGCGACTGGTTTCTGGGAAGAAGAAACCCCTGACTAGGCTCCCCTGCCCCCAGCTGGGTTGCACACATCCATCCCGCCGCCGGGGGAGGGGAAACGCGGCAGACCGGGGTCACGTGCGCACCTGTGCACTGTCGCAGGGGCCCAGGGTGCCTCTGAGGAGCTGTGCTCACCCTGCAAGTCTCCAAGACCAGAAAGAGCAAATAAAAAACATCACGACATGCTCAACAGTGTGTCAGTACTTAAAGCCACCGAACTGTACACTTAAAGACGGTTAAGATAGTAACTTCTGTGTATGTTTGACCACAAGAAAAATATTTATAAGGTGTTTTTAAAAAGACAGAAACAAGAAACATCATGACAAGTGTTGACAGAGAGACCAGGAAAGGAAGGGAAAAGCTTGATATTTTAGTAACTTAGAGTGCCCATTAGATAGGCACTTTTTTCCCTGCATTTTGGACAGAGGGTCCCACGTCTTCACTTTGCACTGAGCTCCCCGAAGTATGTCACCAAGCCTGCCGTTGGCCACCTTGTGAAACTACCAACTCTCCCTTGTGAGGGCCCACTCTCGAAGCCTGAGTTCATGGGCTGCTGGCCAGACTCTCACCTGTCCTCTCTTCTTCCCCTCACAGGTCTTCTGTTGGCTGTGTGCCAGGCCCTGGCGAACAGTACGTCCGCTCTGAGTGGTGAGTCCCATCCCCTTGGTGTGGGGTGGTGTGCAGAGCATTGCATGGCGGCAGACCCTGGCTGCCTTGTGGAGCCTGAGCTCTAAGCTTCCTCCCGGGGCTCCTGGCCGCTGAGCTCCTGCACAGCTGTCCCTTGCACCCTCTCTGTCCTCTGTGCCAGGGGCTCAGGGAGTGCCCCTGGGAGGTCTTAACTGCTGGCCTCAGGGCTTGCCCTCTCCCTTCTCTGATCAGACAATCACTGTGGGCAGGGGTGCCGGAAAGCAGAGCCCGCACGACCCATAAGCTGGGAACCGTCACGTTATAAACCATCTAAAGAAGAACCCAGATTCCTAAACCCTTTTGTCTCCTTCTGCCTGGTGATTTTGTTCAGTTTTTTTTCCAGTTTATCTTTTGACATTTGTAGTCATATTTCCCTGGTTTCGTTTGCAAGATCCTCGATCAACAGATTGGAAAGTTGGGAAACGTGGGAGGAAAACCATTCACGGGCAGAGGATCACAGAAAGCATCGGCTTCTAGCATTTGTCCATGTGCGCTAATATTTTTATCCAGTTAGTTGGGAAACGTGGGAGGCAAACCCTCCACGGGCAGAGGATCACAGAAAGCATCGGCCTTTAGCATTTGTCCATGTGCGCTAATATTTTTATACAGTTAGTCATGATGAGGAAACTATTTGGATTCCTGCTTTTTAAATTCAAGATTTGGCGTTGTGCGTTTTTCCATGTTGCTAGAAAGTCTTGAAATTTATCCTTTTAAAATGTCATGATGTTCCATGAAAACGGACCTATGTGGTTTAATTAGGCATTTCCCATGGGATATTTTTGTTGCCTCCAGTTTAAATTATAATGCTACATCTTGATGCCTAGAAGGTGTTTCCTTCTTTTGGATTCTTTCCTTAGGACGTATCTCCAGGAGCAAGGATAAATATATTTATGAACCTTTTAACAAATTGCCAGATAGCTTTCCAAGTGAATTGAGCTGATCTCTATGCCAGCAATGCATGATTCTGCCAGTTTCACTGTTCCCTCGTTGACATGGAGTATGCTCCCATCTGTTGTTGCAGTGGCCCCTGCTGTGTTTCCCTAGTTATCTCAGGGAGGTGCCTGGGCAGGAGGTGGTCCTATGCATTCATAAATTCTCTAACCAACCACACAGTGTCCCTGGTACTTGGCTGTTCTCTTCTTCCAGACCTTTCCATCCAAACACAGTGGAGGTGATGCTGCCACTCCCACTGAGTACCAGTCTCCTCTTGGAGCTGTTATTCTTGATGCACTTGAACCATTAAGGTGTCCAAGCCACTTGGTGGCCCATGTTGCCACAGATGCCTTTCTTCCTCTGTGGTATTCTTTTCTGGGACTCGGGGTAGAAGGATCTGTCCCTCCCAAAGCGGTGCTTTTAGAGTCCAGGGTCTGCCAGAGCTTCCATGAAGTAGTTCTTTCACTTTTTAATTACTTCCCCCGTCACAAAGGGCTCAGATATGGTATATAGGGAGGGGGAGATAGCTTTGTGACTCCCCCATGCTGTTTTCAGAACTGCCCCACCCCCCCTTCTGGGATGCATGTACCCCCCAGGTGCATCTCCAGCCTCTCCTGGTGCTCACTGTAGGACCTGGCGGGCCAAGAGCCGGGGTCTCCTCTAAGTCACTTGCAGGTGACAGTTTGTGGTGATGGCAAATGTTGATGCTACCTCCATGGGGACGGGTACTCCTGGTTATTTTATCCCCTCCTCCCATTGCATCCATTTGTACAAGAAAGGCCTAGGGGATGTCGTACCTCAGCCAATCCCCTCAGGGGCCTGGCGTGGCTCCTGCTGAGGCCCTTTGTGGTTTCACAGGCTCTTCCGGGTAGAAATGGGAAAACCTGGGACATTTATCCAGAGAATGACTGTCCTTGCTGCAGTAGTGACCAACCTCTCTTCCATCTTTCCTTTCTGGACTTGCTTCTGTGAGATAGTCTCAGGTCCTTGTTGATATCAGAGACATACTCTCCCTCATGATGATGTATGTTCAGAAAACAGTAGTTGTGTCCTGCCCTTTTGCACATGACCCTGTAACTGGCTGAGTGCCCCTCTGTAGCCCAGTGTGGTGGGTGAGAGCAGAGGCGGTGCCACGCCTTCTAGTGTCCAGGGGGCCTTGAGATCTTGGAGTTGGTTGGCGATATGTGGAGAAGGGAGGTGGGCTGCCCATCTGGCCTCTGCATTGCTCTCTGTTTGATGGGTTACTTAGCTATGGGACTTGTGCCCCGGAGAGGTTAATGGACTAGTTCTTTCCATGTTTGCTTACTCTCTACCCTACTCCATTGGACCAAGCCATGAGTCCAGAGAGGGCTGGGCTAGTTAGTAGACAAGTCCAAATGGTGATGGCCGTGTCATAGCCACCCCTCCAAGGGCTAGGACTTTGTGACTAAATCAGCCTTGTCTGCTCAACTTCCTCTTCCTTTAGGGTGACCTTCCTATCTCCTAGAAGACTCCCCAGGCCCTGGTAGGCCTTGACCATCCCATGCCACCCCGACGCTGTCCTCTCCAGACATGGCTAAAATCCTGCTGTGGGTGCAGCTCAAACTGGGGACAACCCCTGCCAGCCATACTCACTACCCCAGCACTGGGGTATGTGTGTATTTAATTCTTGACTAATTCAGGAAGTAAAACTATTTGTTACTGTTTATAATAGAAATCTTCATACATAGAAAAGAAGAAATAATAGTGAAATCAATCCCCATATACCCAGCTTCAGCAATTAGGACACTCTGCAATTTTTTCTTTCATATGTTCTCTCACCTTTGTGAGTTTTATCTTTGTTGGGATAGTTTAAAACAAAGTCCATTTCACTTGTGAACACTGCTTATATCTAACAGGTAGGAACTTTAAAAACAAAACCCTAGTTCAGTTACACCCACAAAAGCAACGAGAATTCCTTTTTTGTTAGATCCTTAAATATGGAGGGTGGATGATGCCGACTTCAAATCCGTGGGCTTCCTTTAATTTGCATTCCCTTTGTCACACGATGAGACGTTTTAGATTTGTTGTTGTTGTTCTAGATTTTTTTTTTTTCCTCACGTGTTATGCAGGATCTTAGTTCCGCAATCAGGGATCGAACCCGTGCCCCCCCGCAGTGGAACCGAGGAATCTTAACCACTGGAACGCCAGGGAGGTCCCCAATTTTCATTCCCTTTGATGTTTTCATAGTTTTCTTTCTACTTATATTTCCTTTCAGGTCAACAGTGCTTTTGGAAAATGTGCTCGTGTATATACTGGGTGACTGACTTCCACATCTGAGTCCCTCCTACAACCCTCATGCTCTGGTTGTTGGTGGGCTCATTTACTAAATCGTCAAACTGTCCATTTAGGTGTGAAGATGGGTTGTTTTAGGACAGAAGCTATGAGAGCTTCACCCATGGCATAAATATGCAGGTCTCTCCACTCTCAGAGTTGATTGGAATGAGAAGCAGTAATGGACATAAGAAGGTTTTGGTACATCCCTGACTGATGGCGCTGGAGCAAAGGAGTGCAGGCACACTCAGAATTCAGCTCTAACGTTTTGATGGAGAAGCACAGAGAGAACATTGCAAACTCCATGTGCCAATCAGGAGTAGAATATGAGCTTGAAGGAACAGGGGCTGATCCCACGTGGCTTTCTTGTGCTTTTCCCCCAGAAAAGTTCCATGTTCTCATGACTTCATGGTTGCTCCTGACTTTCTTGTTGAGGTTTCATTGGTTTCTTCCGATCTTCCTTTTTATAAAGCCCCATATGTGGAGGGTAGATGATGCCAGAGGCATGGGAAACTGGCATTATTGTCATCAGTAGATGCTTCTCAGACATCTGCTTTGGGTGGGCCATTGGAGGGATACATGCCTTAGGCTGAAGTTTAGGCATCCTGGGCATTGGGCCCATCTGGTCTGAGTTTTGCCGAGTTCCTGGGCAAGTTATGCATCTGGTTCCTGTTTGGATCGTAGTTTCCTCCTCTGTTGGCCTTGAATCAGAAATCACCCGTGACGTTTTTCACGTGATCACTCTGATGGATAGATAGAGACTACCTGGAAAGCTTTGCTGAGGATTATATGGCTGCCTTCAGACTGTCGGGAAATATGGCAGTGGTCAACTGGCGGTGCCTGCCACAGGCCTCAGATAGGCTGGTGGTAGTGTGACCGCCACGTATCTCATTCTCTTGGAGCTAGGTGCTATTGTACATTCAGGTTCTAACATTATAGTTACTGGACAACTTCTGTGTCCTCGTCCGCACTACACAGGTGAACCCGTAATGAGAGCCTCATAGTGACAGAAGGCAACCACAGCTGACTGCTTAGTGTATGATTTAGAAAATAATTGCTACAAAAGTGAAGTCAGTCGTCTGGGAGTCAGGACAGAAAATCTGTCTCCGGTTGGTTGTCAATGTGTAAAGCGTGCAGAGAAACGTTAGCTGGAGGCAAGGTGAGGGTGGCAGGCAGCACCTACAGCTTAGAGCTTCGCATCCTTCACAAAGAGTTACAGCCTATCTTCAACGGCACCTTTTCATGCCCCTGACAAGGGACAGAATGCATCCTGGGTAAGTTGTTGGGTGGCTGCTTGCTTAACCCTCGGAAATGTTGCGTAGTTCCCAGGCTGCCCATGAGGTTCTCGTGTTTTCGTGAGACTTGCTGTAGTGACCGAGGGGTGTGGTGAGGGCCTTGCTCGGGCACCTGGCTGTCTTCCTTGCACGATCTGGGTCCTCGGGTGGCTCTTTAAACCTCTGAATTCGGCTCCTTCCTCTAGCCTGTGTCTAGTGACCCCCACCGGGAACCGGGCAGTGTTGGAAGCCTTACCTAATTCAGCATCTGGGAGACTTCAGGGGCAATGATAAAAGACCATGGAAAATCCACAGTGCTGTTATTCATGGGGAAGGTCACTCTTATCGACTAGCTTGGGGAGATGGTGGTCAGATTTTGGTGGGGACTTTGGGCTTAACTCTGTTGAGAAGGGCAAGTTTGGGCTGGGAGTGCAGAGGGAGGGCAAATCTGATTATAGGGAGCAGTCTTTGAAGGCGTTACTTGTTTGGAAAACAGGTAGAACATGGGTCAGCCAGCAAGCAAGGGATCTGTTTATTGCTCATCTCACCTAACAAAAGCTTTTCAGAACTGCAAACCACTTCCCCGTTCCATTGTCTGGAGTTTTCCCACGTGGAGCTGAAGTCATTCTAAAATTAGAAAGCTCACGTGTTCTACCCAGGTACGTGGTTCACTGTTCCAAATATGTGTCTGGAGCACAAGAGACTTGGTATGACTTTGTTAGGGGCTAAAGGCACAGACAGCCATAGGTGCTGGGACTAGCTCACTTCAGAGGACACTTAGTGGACCGTGGAGCCTCAGGAGAGAGACAGGGACTCTTTCTCCTTTCCTCATTTTACCTTTGACTTTCTGCAGAGGAAACTGTGCTGGATCAGAGGGATGTTTGCTTGGGGTAGTAGACAGGCCACAGGATGTGGAATCCAGGATTGTAATTCTGACTCACTAGCTGTGTGACATCTGTAGTGCTCTTAAATCTCCCTGAACCCCAGCTGCCCCTCATAAAATTAAGGAGTTGGATGAAGGCAGTCTTTTCAAACTGTGAGTCACAAAATCACTTTAGTGGGTCACAACCAACATGTTTTAAAAGGAGATCGAATAGTTTAGACTAGAGAATTTCAGAGGGCATTACATGAAGGAAAGTCAGGTAATGTTTCATGATACTGTTGTTGGGGTTATCCATGGATTTATATATTGGCATTCTGCATTCGTTTACTTGTGTAAGCTGCACCCTTACTGCATCCTCTGTAATTTCCATATTTGATTTCTTCCGCGTAAGAACTTAGACGCTTGCAAAGTAAGGGCTGTAAATCTTTGTAGATTTACGTATACTTTTCCCCCCGTACACCTAGTCCTTTTTAGTTGTCTTGTTCACCCCTAATTTGACAGCAGTTCTTTTTTTTTTTTAACATCTTTATTGGAGTAAAATTGCTTTACAATTGTGTGTGAGTTTCTGCTTTATAACAAAGTGAATCAGCTATACATACACGTATATCCCCATATCTCCTCCCTCTTGCGTCTCCCTCCCACCCTCCCTACCCACCCCTCTAGGTGGTCACAAAGCACCGAGCTGATCTCCCTGTGCTATGCGGCTGCTTCCCACTAGCTATCTATTTCACATTTGGTAGTGTGTATATGACAGCAGTTCTTTTTATCTACTCACCTTTATCAAGTCTTTCCAGAACACTCCACTTACGATAGAAACAACAGCTCTTTCCTTATGCATAGATATGTCATTAGTTTATGTAATATGTAATTAAATTATGTAAATACAATAAAGAGTGCAACTGACATAAATAGGTTTGGGAACAAACACACATGTCCTCTTGGTAAATATATAGCTTCACTGGTAAAAACAGAAACGGGCTGGTAAGCTAGAGTAGCCAACTCATTGAGCTTTTGCACTCTGAGGACATTGGTCTAGTTGTTTTAACAAAGGAGTGGAGAGGATGGATTGGGAAATCAAGGCCCTGGTTTAAGTTGAGCTCAGATAAGAGAGCATCTACCAGCTTTGAAAAAAGCAAAGCAAGTGACACAACTCCTGGATTTCTAAAAATCAAGGCCTATAGAAGCCTACTGTTCTCCCACTTTTTAGTTTTCAACTTTTACTTAGCACACACTTATGAGGTACTACCTTATGCCAGGCGTTGTGCTAGGCCCTGGAGATACACATGAGAAGTCACTATGAGCCCTGGCATCAGAGAGCATAGCGTCAGGCAGATGATGATGATGATTTTTACATCTCAAAGTAAATCATAAACCTAGACCATGTGATCTACCATATGGATTTCTTTGAAGAAAACACCTGCTTCCACTATATGCAGACTTCCCTTTTTTTTTTTTTTTTTTTTTTTTTAATGCAGTACGCAGGCCTCTCCCTGCTGTGGCCTCTCCCGTTGCGGAGCACAGCCTCCGGACGCGCAGGCCCAGCGGCCATGGCTCACGGGCCCAGCCGCTCCGCGGCACGTGGGATCCTCCCGGACCGGGGCACAAACCCGTGCCCTCTGCATCGGCAGGCGGACTCTCAACCACTGCGCCACCAGGGAAGCCCCCCATTTTTAATCCAAGTGCCAAACTGTATACTTTTTATTTTCTTTGATAAATTGCTTCGTGCTCAGTTTGGCCCGTGGTGCCGAGCTGGTTTTCCATCTGATTGATCACCCGTCTGGGCTGTGGTTGGCATCTGTGGAGCCGGCAAAATCCCAGAATTGCTGAGCAGTGAGGCCCCACAGATTGTGGCCTTTTACTCTGTACCTACCGTGAAGATCATTCTAATACCAGTTCATTCCATCTCTGCGCCACTTAGCTCAGAGTCTCAAGAGAGAGAATTGGATCGGTTTGCCCCCTTTGGTCAAGTGGTAACCCAACAGCTGTGGCAGGACTGGGAAGGGGAAGCTGCAGGTAGCAAGGTGCCAAAGATCAACAAAGATTTATTGAGCACTTATTATGTGCCAGGCCCTGATCAAAATAAAGTCTATGTTTTTAAGAACCTTATACTCTGCTGGGAAAGATAGACATACTATTAAATTTTTATCTATCAAATCGGCGCATTTTTGAGAATGGCAACACTGAGTGCTGGTGTGTGTGAGGTGAGACAGCTACATATATTGCTTATGGATGTCCATATTGACTTTCTAGGAAAGAGCTTAGTATTAATGGGGAACTTGCTTCCTTAGTATTAGTAAGAACCTTAAAATGGTCCATGCCCTGTGACTGAACAGTTACACTTTTAGCCATCTATGTTACAAAAATAACCAGCGATGTTAGGTTATTCTCCATTATAGTAAAATATAGCCAAGTTAAATGTCAGCAAGAGGGAAATAGTGATGGGACAGGTGGATAGATTTTAAATGAAAGCCCTTTAAAATCATGCTGAAGAATATTTAACAATATGGGAGAATGCACGTGTAAATAAACAGAAAAAGTAGTATATAAAATTGAATATAATATATCAAAATTGTACAGAGAGATGCAAAAATAAAGGGCAAACATCATACGGTATTAACATTAATTATCTCTGACTAATGGGAATGTAGGTGATTTTCATTTCCTTTGTACTTTCCTGTCTTTCTACCCTGTCTACAGCAAGCATGTTTTAATACTATAGTCAGAAATAAAAGGAGCTACATTTTTTAAAATAAATTTACTTATTTATTTGGTTGTGTTGGGTCTTGGTTGCTGCGCACGGGCTTTCTCTAGTTGTGGCAGCGGGGGCTACTCTTCGTTGTGGTGCGTGGGCTTCTCACTGCGGTGGCTTCTCTTGTTGCAGAGCATGGGCTCTAGGTGCGCGGGCTTCAGTAGTTGTGGCTCGTGGCCTCTAGAGCGCAGGCTCAGTAGTTGTGGCTCACTGGCTTAGTTGCCCCGCGGCATCTGGGATCTTCCTGGGCCAGGGGTCGAACCTGTGTCCCCTGTATTGGCAGGCGGATTCTTAACCATTGCGCCACCAGGGAAGTCCCGAAAGGAGCTACATTTTTAAAAAGAAAGAAAAGGCTGTGGCTGACATCCTGCCCTGCAGGTCTGTTGGCCAGCACAGGTTGAATGCAGGCTGCCTCGGTCTTGCTGCCAGGGCTGCAGCTGTCACTGAGGCTCGGGCAGCGCCGCTGTTTCTGGAGCACAGGGACCTGCCATACTGGCCTGCATGAGGGCTGCCTCAGTTCCTGCAGCTTGGCACCCACCCCCAGGGACCTCGCTGTCTGGAGATGTTGACCCCAACAGGATAATTGCCAGTTCACCTCCAGTTCTGGGGATGCTCATCCAAACTCTTCTTGGGTGACCCTTTGGCTCCTAAATCCTGATCCACTTTTTTTTTTTTTTTTTTTTTTTAATTTTTGGCTTCATTGGGTCTTTGCAGCTGCGCACGGGCTTCTCATCGCAGTGGCTTCTCTTGTTGCGGAGCATGGGCTCTAGGCGCGGGAGCCCTAGAGCACGCAGGCTCAGCAGTTGTGGCTCACGGGCTCTAGAGCGCAGGCTCAGTAGCTGTGGCACACGGGCTTAGCTGCTCCGTGGCATATGGGATCTTCCCAGACCAGGGCTGCCGATCTCCTGCATTGGCAGGCAGATTCTTAACCACTGCGCCACCAGGGAAGCCCCTGATCCAGTTTTATCTCTGGTTTTCAACAGAGAGGCTGGGCTTTTCCAGGCCCCCAGCCCTAGAGTCAGTCTCTAGAATGTGAAAACTCTGGAACTGGACAGAGTTCAGATTCTCCCTCTGCCTCTTACTAGCTGTGGGACCTTAAGCAAATCACCTAACCTCTCTGTATCTCAGCTTCCTTATCTACGAAATAGGAGTAATAGGACCTGCTCTTAGGGTTGTTGTGAGGGTGCAAAGATTACACATGAAACACTTGGAGCTGTGTGCACACACACGTAGGTACTCTGCTGCTACGCCTCTTACTGTATTATTGGTGATGCACAGTCATGACGCCAGACCTGTATCTTTATGGGTGCTTTTATCCCCTGCAGTTCAGTTCTAAGGCAGTGGTTCTCGTGTTTCAATGTGCAGAATAGTCATCCCGCTGACTGTGTTAAAATGCAGATTTCTGGGCCCCCGTCATCATGTGGCCCAGATCAGCACTTCTGGTCCTCAACGGCATTTCGCTAAGGCCCGATGGGAAGAAGTTGAGTGGTACACACCCTTGTAGGCTGAGGGGTTTTCTCCGTAAGACAACAGCCCCTCCCCGTCCCTGGAGTTCTTGCTTCTTCGCTGGACAGAGCCGGTTTCTGGGAGTCTGTGAAATTGTTTGTGTTCCAGGACTGACTTTCTAGCATTCACCTGGAAGCTTGGTAAAGACAACCCAAAACCTCAGAACTTGGGCCATCACCTCAAAACATCCTCTTTCTTGTTAGCCTTGCTATGACGAAATGATGAACACGGAAGCTTTTGGGTAAGGCATCAGCTTTGTTTTCTGAGAGCCTGACCCAAACCTCCTGCCTCTGAGTTTGGGGAACAGCCTGGGTGTCTGGTTATTTACTAATGAAGGGACCTTTAGCTGTTTTGACGGGGCCGGGTTCAGATGTCCTCCTAGCAGCCTCAGTAACTTTGACTTACAGTTTCATTCTGAATCTCTCTTCTTCGTTTCCTGTCTAGAAAGTTATTGTGCAACTTTCTTATCAGAATGTGTAACAGAAGGTGATTTCATATGTTTGACCATTTAATCACTAGGCTGCACTGGCTAAAATGTTTCTGAAATACCAAAACATGCTAGCACTAAACAAGGGGGAAAATGGGTAAGATGAAATAGAAGGGAGGGCTCAGTTTTACTCGTGCCATGGAGCTAGGTTCAGAAGAAGGCTGCTTTTCTTCTCAGTGGTCGTTTAGCAGCCCGCCTAGGAAGCTCTCTTTCTGGCCCTTTTTGTCCAGGGGGCTTGGGATATAATAAACATCTCTCCCTGCCTTACACAGTAGGTCTAGGAAGGCATTTTTTGAATCTTGAAAGTGAAAAATGTTAGCTCTTACTAGGAAATCTGGCACTAATGAATCTTCCTGGTGCTCTGGGGCCTGACAAATGGAAATACAATCATGAATCATGTAGCCACCCACAGGAGCCTCTATAAAAGTCTGGGTCTAGCAGGCTTTCCACCTGATATCCTGTTAAATAACCACAGCCCAGCACAGCGAAAGGTTCTAGAAACCTAGATGCACATCTAACCAGATGATAACCACATCGTAGTTGTCGTTGTAGGCAATTTCCTAAGGATTTAACCCTAGGTCGGTGCTTCCCAACCTTTTTCAGAATAAAAACCTAATTTGAACGTCAAAAGTATGTGACACTTCATAGTTAGTAGTTGTGCCTTTTTTTTTTTTTTGCGGTACGCGGGCCTTTCACTGTTGTGGCCTCTCCCGTTGTGGAGCACAGGCTCCGGACGCGCAGGCTCAGCGGCCATGGCTCACGGGCCCAGCTGCTCTACGGCATGTGGGATCTTCCTGGACCGGGGCACGAACCCGTGTCCCCTGCATCGGCAGGCGGACTCTCAACCGCTGCGCCACCAGGGAAGCCCAGTTGTGCCTTTAATATTAAATTAATATATGAAAGTTGCAGTGAGAACTCAGGAACACTTCGAAGTAAATTTGTATTTTATCGGTCACAACAGAGTTCACGTAGTAATGTGACCTAACACTTATAGAACTCTCACTGTATGCTGGATACTTTTCTATATATCTGCATTTAATTCCTAGAACTCTAGGAAGAAGGTACTATTATTAGCCCCATTTTACAGTTGGCAAAACTGAGGCACAGAGAAGTTAAGTAACTTGCCCAAGATCACATAGAAAGCGGCAGAACTGGGCTTTGAACCCAGGTAACAGCATTGTTGGAAGCACTTCATCACTAGGCTTGAGAAATACACACACACAGATACACGTGTATCTCATTCAAACCACAGATATTACTTGAGGGAAGATTTACCAACACCTAGCATTAAATAACTCTAATTCTCTTTTTTTCTACCTTCCACAAGACAAATTAGGACCAACTTTCTTGGGTTTTTAATCCTCTTTTCCACTAAAAATTAGACCTACATCTTAAAGCAAAGCATGGGCATGTATATGTATATAAATGCATGTGCACATGTGAGTGCTCATGTGTGAGCATGTATGTATACGTATATAAGCTTCTGTTTAATTTTATATTCTTCTTAACACAAAACTGTGGAATCTTCCTTTGTACACTTATTCTTCCATTCAGCGAAGACTGACTCAATCCTAGGATATGCTGAGTCCCAGGGGAACAACTAAGACATCGTTCCTGCCCTTGAGAATCTCAGCATCTCAGGGCAGAACTGTCTGGCTAACAGATAATCACACCCGCGGGTGGCACACGTGCTGTTGGGTGGCTGCACAAGGTGCCGAGGGAGAGAGGGAACCTGAAGTTGTTCTTTGGGAGGCATCAGGGAAGGCGTCTCACAGGAAGTGACTTTTGAACTGAGTTTTGGAGGCTGAGATGGAGTTAGGCAGGCAGACTTTTGGGGAGAGGACGTGCTTGCAGGTGTGTGGAGGTGAGGCTGGCAGAAAGCGGTAGCCAGCTGAGGAAGACCGTGCGTGGACTTTGTTCTGAGGTGTACAGATTATTATCATTGTGAATGTTTGCATAGATCTAGTCACAGAAAGGTGCTTCCTGAGGGAACCTTTTCCTAGATTTACCTAAGGTGGTTGTAACTCGGCTTTTGAAACACAAGGGGTTAAATCTAGAGAACTCCAAGGTCACAAAGTCCATGTGGGTGATAACACAGCCCTCCCACTCTTTAGCTTTGTCATGTGTGATGGCCCCATTTGCTAGCTGCCTTGGGTGTATATCCAGTGGAAGTAGTTAGAAATTCTCGGTTATTCTTAGAGCTTCAGTTTCACTTGATTTCAGCTTCTCATTAGCAGGTGAGGGAATTATGCCTTTTCACCTACTTAAGTGTGGCTTGATGAAAAGGTGCCTAAAAATAAAAATCATAAGGCTGATAGCACAGTAGTTACAGTAGAATCTAGAGTCAGCCTGGATTCAGGTCTTAACTGTGCCCTTTGGGGACTGTGATCCCAGGCAAGTTAACTTTTCTGTGCCTCAGTTTCCCCATCTGTAAAGTAGAGGTAACAACAGAGCGTCCTTCATAGGGTCATTGTGAGGTTTAAAGAGATGACCTTGTAAAGTGCTCAAACAGGGCAAGGTGCAGAGTAAGATCTGTGTATTGGTCACATAAATCTTTTCAAAGATAGTGAAAGCAGTGATATACATGTGAGAAATGGTATTCGAAGTACGGAGATGGCCTGAAGCAGTTGGTAGCCAGGACACGAGTTGAGTTTAAAGTTGTAAAGGACTGAGCCGGGGTAAGCCGTATAACTCCACGCTCAGGGGCTTGCCCTTGAAACTTAAAGGAAAGGTCAGAGGAAGCCCCACTCAGCCTGTTGGGAAGTGGTGTTATAGAACCTGCCACTTAGAAGATCCCAAAATTAAGCTCTCCGTTTAGAACTGTGGTACCCAACGTAGAGGAAACACAGCCTGGCCCTTCGGTGGCAGTGATGGGAGACGTGGGATGTTGTGCTCTATTCTGAGTAGTGAGATTTAGGAGGGACGTAGAGAAGCTGGAGAAACTGAACCACCATGAGAAGCCAAGGCACCGGAGGGCAGACGAGCAAGGCGAAGGTCTCAGCTCCCTGTACGGGGTACCTGGCACAGGCCACACAGTCACATGCTTGAGGGATTCACAGTCCCGCTACATGGAAGGCCTTTGACACCGTTGTTTAAAATAAAGTGCAAATGGGTTGCTCTCCCTCCTGTGAAGGCTTCAGGGAGTGGCTGGTGATCCTGTGTGAGGACTATTTATAGCTATTAGAAGAGAAGAGTTCAGTCCTAATTCCCCTTTTGATTCTAATGATTTCAGAATCTAAGTGGAAGCACAGGTTAGAAATGTATAAAGATGGAGAAATAATTAGCTAGTGAAACTGAGAACATACCTAATTGAGGATTGTGAGCTATTGGGATTAAATAGCTTTTAGCTTGAGAAAGAGGATATTATACTGAAGGGATCTTTGGCCAAATTTGACTTGACTTTCTTTCTTTTTTAAACATTTAAAAAAAATATTCATATGACTGTGAGGGCTTACTACAGACAGCTGTGCTGGGCATCAGAGATGGGCAAGGGACAGTCCCCACGCTCAGGGCCCTTTAACTGGGAAAAGTGAGGAGTAAAACTTCGAACCTTACTTGAGTTAAATGCCCACCAAACTCTGTAATAACCTAAATGGGAAAAGAATTTGAAAAAGAATAGATACATGTATATGTATAGCTAAATCACTTTGCTGTACGCTGAAACTAACACAACACTGTTAATCAACTCTACTCCAATATAAAATTTTTCAAAAATTTGTAAATGACTGCCCACCGGAATTATAAATAAATCCTTGTCAGGAGGGGCCAGGTGCAGGCCGTCCTCTGCCCGAGGGCCTGAAGAAGGCTCCTTAGAGAAGTGAATTCTGTGAATAATCTGTGTTCTGCTCCAGGGACAGTCTTCTCAGCTTGAAATCAGCTTCAGCAACAATAGGAGGCTTGAAAACGGGTGTTTGGAGGATCCTGAGTGGTTCAGGGTCCAGGATCTCTCATCTGTGAACCACGGAAAAGGATACGGCCTCCGGAGCATTTTCAACAAATGAAATGTCATATTTGTTGAGGATTCTGAAACAAGGGGAAGTCTAGGCCCCCCGTTCCCCGTGTACACCTTGGTGTGCCTTGTGCCACTCATGCCCTCAGTTGGCTCCTCTAGAAGGACAAGGGGCACCTGTGATTAGGGCACAGCGGGGGAGGCACAGACAGCCCGTTTTCACTGTGCTTGAGGGAAGGAGGTCCACTGAGCGGGCCTTGCTTCCTACTGGTCACATTTCAAGTGAAAATGATCAACCTTGGTAGAGTGTTGGTATTACAGAGCTATGCAAATAGTCATTCTTGTAAAAACTCCTGTTGGCTAATTAAGTCAAAGTAATTCTTCAGAGGTATGTTTTTGCCCATTAATGCTGCAGGCTGACTTTTTTTTTTTTTAACTTGGCTTAAATAGTATAGCTTTATGAGTAAATAGAATCCCCTGAACCAGGATGTTGTTTGGGGAGAGGCTTTGACAATGTCAATATTTTTAAATATCAGTATATTTGTATTGGTCTCCAAAGGCTTATATAATTAAAAATCTGGAGCATGCTCAGTTCATGGTTTGCCTTTAAGAGGATGAGCGCTCAATGCTCAGTGTATCCTCCTTGAAGAGAGAATGTCTTTAGAAACCTCTGGCAGCTGTCTAGAACTGCGCTGTCCGATACAGCAGCCGCCAGTGGCTACGGAGCCAGTTGACATACGTTAAAATATACAATAAACACCAGGTTTTGAAGACTTCTTATTCTTTTTATGTACTATCTTATTAATATCTGTTAATACTTGTCATCTGTTGAAATGACACCAAATTGACCATATTGGGTTAAATAAAATATTCAAATCCATTTCACTTTTTTTCCCGAAAGGTGACCTTCAGAAAATGCCAAGTCACCCAAGCGGCTGAGGTTAATTGCTACTAGACAACACAGCCCCAGGGCCTTGCAGCACATCTGTTCCCATTCACATCACTTCCCTCCATCCTGGGTCTTCCCCTAAAAGCCAGCCCCTTGGTTCCTCTCTCATCAGCCTTATCCCAGTATCTTGCTCCAACGCATGTGTCTAGTGCTTTCTCGTGTACCTGTACCTGTAACAACGTTCTGCTTAGGGAATGTGGACTTGGCCTTTAAGATCTAAAGTCATACATCTATTCCTTTAGAAAGCTTCTCTGACCATCTTTGGGCAAGATTAATTCGTCCCTCCTCTGTCGCATCCTCTTGTTTTGAAATATTGGAAATATTTGGTTTTTCCCCCCTGCTGCCTTCTCTCCTGTGGTAATGCTTGAGGACGAGGGAGTGTCTTGTTCTTCTCTATATAAGGTGAATGCTTAACTCCACGCCTGACACAGCGGGCGCACAGTAAAAGTTGAATGAGTAAATGAATACTAGCTCTCTGTAACACCAAGTTCTGTATAAAGACATGAAATACGGCAAGTTAACATAGCATCGGGTTTACTTCTAAAAGTGGAGGCCACAGGCTGCTAGCATAACAATCAGCGGGAGACTTATAAAAATTACTATTCCCAGGCTTCACTCTAGACTAACAGGTTCAGTCAGGAGAAGTTAAGTCATGCTGTAGTAACAAAATTTCATTGCCTTAACAGCAGAATTTTCTCACCCATTTAAAGTCTTGTGGGAGACTTCCCTGGTGGTCCAGTGGTTGCAGTGCAGGGGACACCGGTTCGATCCCTGGTCGGGGAACTAAGATCCCACGTGCCACGGGGCAACTAATCCCGTGCACCACAACTAGAGAGCGCACGTGCCACAACTACAGAGCCCACGTGCTATGGAGCCTGCACGCCACAACTAGAGAGAAGCCTGTGCACCGAAACAAAGAGCCCGCGCACTGCAACTAAGACCTGACACAGCCAAATAAATAAATAAAAAGTTCACCGTGGGCCCTGGGTGACTCTGCAGGGAAACGGATGGTTCAGGTTAAACCTCCTGTGGGATGTAAGGTCAAGTGTCCACAGCTGAACGTTCTCACCAAGTTATGGGTCACTTTTCAGTGCTCACATTTCGTTGCCTGAAGTAACGCCTATGGCCGTACCTATACAATGGCCCGAGGAGACCAAGCCTGTGTGCCTAGAAGTCGAGGGATGCATGTATTGATACACAAGCCAAACGCGAATCTTTGAGGTGGAGCTGGGGAATCCACATTTTTAACTCTTTGCTGGTCCATATTCACACTAACATTTGGGGCCCATTGGCTGCACATTAGAATTACCTGGGGAGTTTTAATGACACTGATGTCCTGGCCCTATCCCCCATAGACCCTAATTCACAGAGGCTGAGGGTGAGGTCCAAGCATTAGTATTTGTTCAGTCTTCCCAGGAGATTCTAGTATAAGGCCAGAGTAGAAAACCACAGGTGCCGGAAAAAGAGCGAGGGCCTTTGAATCCTGACTCCAATACAGACTAAACCTTGGTTTGCATACCTGTCGGTAGCAGTGAAGATCAAACACATGTGAAAGTATTTGTCAGCTACAATATTGAACAAATATTGGCTATAATTATACACTGGCAGGTGTGGACTTTTTATAAACTGGACTCATGTACATTCTTATATGCACACATGCCAGTCCTCTCCCTCCCCCACCCAAAGCCAGGAGGGGAAGCAAAGCATCCTCCCCACCTTTGCGTCTGCCTCCTTTTTACAGTCAGTTAATTGGGGGTGGTGGGGTCCCTCCTCCCTCCCCTCTGCTTATCTTCATGATAAAAGGAAGCGAAAGGGGGGGAAAAAACCCTTCCCCACTTCTATTTTCCTCTCCCTCATCTGTTCCAGAACCCTTAGCCTAGGGCTCTTATTGTGCCGTCTCCTTTCCCAGGCCCCTCCCTTCACTGTCCCTTCACTCTGAGACCTGTGCCTTATAGCTCTAAGCCCCTACAACCATGTTGCCAACCTCTCCCTAAAGCTCATATCCCACTGACACCCCAGTCCCATGCCAGGGCAGACAGCAAGCACCCTGGCCCTGGAGGAGGCCCCTTCCTGCTTTCTGATGGGTTTGAGCAGCATAGGAAATCCATGTTCTCAGAAAATTGGAATCCAAGGCGTTGTCCCATAGCAGTATCATTAGGACTGGCAGACTCCGCAGACCTGGAGAGATGAGTTGTGCAATAGGTAAGGCCAGCTGGTTTAGCACTCTTACCCTCTTTATAATATCTTGTTTCCTGTGGTTTAATATTTTATTTCAGGTTAGATCCTGAGATCTAACCAACTGATTTGCAACAACTTCTTGAAATGCTGCCGTTCTGTAACCTGGGAACGGCCTCCGAAGTCAGTTGTCTTCAGTTTTAACAATACCACATTGGCTTTCTTCCATTGACAGAGCTGAGAGTTTATGCTGGAATAAGCTGTTTTTAATTATTTTTCCTCTCATGTCTAACAATTTCCAAGGCAGAACAATGCAAGGGTACCTCTCAGGAAATAAATGCAGTACCACTTATGAAAATAACCCATTTTGTGCATTTGATGCGAACTGTTGACTTTGTAGAAGGATCAAAAGCATCCAGCAGCCTAGACAGCTGTGATACAGATCCTCTGAAATGATTCTTACCGGTCCAGCTAATACGGCTGAGGACCTTGTCAGTGGAGGTTGTATGTCAAGCATCAGATTACAGGCCACACTGACCTTTCCAAAGCTGGAGCCCACTTCCTTCCTGCCCATCAGCCAGAACGTCCTCTCCACCTGAGCTCTTTCTCAGAAGTCAGCAGGGCTGAAGTGCCATGTGCCCAAAGGAAAAGAGCTCCAGGGCTCAGCTCCTTGTCTGCAGGGACGGCAGGTGCAGCTTTTCCTTATTTCCAGTGCCTCCCACATGGCAGGTGCAATTGATGTTTTTCCTTTATTTGTGCATGGTGTCAGGTCTCGTACAGACATCAGAGATTCGTTGAATTAAACAGAAATGCTTAGCAATCTGAAAATGAGCCTGCTTAGGCCAGATCTCCTTGGTATGCTTTCTTGCAAATGAAGATAGTTGAATAAGTATTTGAGCTCTGGTTTGAACCTCAACCCAATGCAGCATCTCCCTCGTCACCATCGGCTATAAGAACTGGCCGCCGCAGTAGAAGCAGCCAGAGACCCAAGGTGCTCCTGCCCCACGAGGCCCCGCCGCGTGCAGCTCCAACCTCCGTCTTCAGCAAACGCCTCTTTCCTCTCTCCTCTCCGTGCTCCAAGTCTCTGGCCTCCTTTGTTTTCCTCAGAGGTGTCAGACCCTTCTCCATCTCGGGGCTTTTGCACTTGCTCTCCCTTCTGCCTGGGATGCTCTCTCAGCAGTTTTTCCATAACTGACTTGTCTGTGTCCTGAGGGTTTCAGATCTGCTTCCCCTTCTCAGAGCGCTCTTCCCTGGATGGTGACCTCCGACGGCAGCTCTCCATCACACCTCTCTTCCTTTCCTTCGTAGCACTCACTGCTGTCTGTAATGATTTCATGTGTTTATTGACTTATCATCTGCCTGCCTTCCCCAGTCGCCCTAAGTTCCTTGAGTGCAGGGATCTTGTCTGGCTAGTTCAGTAACGGCTCCCTGTGCCCAGCGCAATGCTGGCCACGTAGAAGGCACTTGATATTTGTGTAAGCGAATGGAGAAATGAATGAATTTGTGCTTTACGTTACCCCTGCATCTTTACAACACTCACTATGGACACATGGGGAAACTGAGGCCCAGAGGGTTTCAGGGACTCGCCCAAGTTCAGAATTAGCAACAAAGGGCTAAGATTTGATCTCAGTCTGCCCGTCTGCAAACATTTGTACCAGAGTCAGGTCTGAGGTTAGGGTTCAGATTTTTGCCTTATTCTGTACCTTCATGGATTTGTTAATAGCAAGTATTTTGTTTATTCCTGTGACTCAAAAATTCTTGTCCATGGCCCTTGAAACAGGTCATTTCCCACAGTTTTGTGCAAAAGAACCTGGTAGAAACGAGGAAATGTTCCAGCAGAAGCATATTTTGGAGGGAGCTATAGACGTTTGCTTGAGCCTGAGGGTTATGGATGATTCGAGAAGTAATGCATGTCTTAAAGTCTAGGTTTTGGAAAATAAAAATAATTATGGCAGCAAATGGAAAGCAGGGCTAAGCTCCAGGCAACACTGATGATGCTTGGTAACAACACTTCCCCAGCAGCGGGAGCTTCTGAGGTTCCTGTGTGGTGTAGCAGCAGCACTGAGATCTGTCAGAGCCAGGCCTCTTAGACTAGAAGACTGACAGAGGGGGCCCAGTAAACTGGTTGGAAAGGAGATAAATTGCTGTCTTTAAAAACTATATTGTCATATACCTGGAAAACACACAAATCACCAGAATGCCTGTTAGAAATATTAAGAGTATCTAGTAGGGTGCAAGTAAGAAAATAATCAGTGGTTTCCTAAAAATCAATTAAAAGTGTGCTGGGGAAGGTCACCTTCAAAATAGTTATGAAACATAGACTATAGACTCCGTAGGGATAAACTTTAAAAGATGTGCTCAGCATCTGTTTGAAGGATACCATAAAGTTTTCCTTTTGAGGTAACTGATTTGACTAAATAAAGAGAGCCATGCCTCCAGAGCAAAGCACGATGATATGAACTGTTAGTCCTGCCTATTATTACTTTGTAAACCCAAGGCAGTCCTGGATAGTCTTTACACAGGATCGGAATGGGGAAGGGGCAACTTGACTAAATGATTCTAAAGTTTACCTTTAAGAATAAGGCACAAGAAAATGTTGATTTAAAAGGTGGAGGGATTTGTGCCATCAAGTATTAACAATTAATATAAAGCTGCACTAATTAAAACATTATGACACTGACACAAGAATAGATACATTCGGGACTTCCCTGGTGGTCCAGTGGTAAAGAATCCACCTTCCAGTGCAGAGGATGCAGGTTCAATCCCTTGTCAGGGAACTAAGATCCCACATGCCGTGGGGCAACTAAGCCCGTGCGCCACGACTGCTGAGCTCCCGCGCCTCAACTAGAGAGCCTGCGTGCCTCAAACTACAGAGCCCACGTGCTCTGGAACCCACATGCCACAACTACAGAGCCCACGTGCCCTGGAGCCTGCGCACCACAGCTAGAGAAGAGAAACCCCGCATGCCACAACTAGAGAGAAGCTCATGCACCCCCACAAAAGATCCTGCATGCCTCAACAAAGATCCCACGGACCACAATAAGACCCGACGCAGCCAAAAATAAAAATAAAATAAACAAATAATTTTTTTAAAGGCATTAGATTTTTTTTTTAAAAAAAAGAATAGATATATTCATGAGCCAGTGTGGAAGGTTCCAGAAGAGAGCCAATTACATGTAACAGGTTGACATAATACAAAGTGGCATTTCACATCCCTAGGGAAAGAGGGGATGATGTCATAAATGATTCTGGGGTCACAGGCTAAACATTGAAAAAGAGACAAAGATAGGAAAACCTAATGACATTCTAAAATAAGTTCTAGCTGACTAGAGTAATTGTTTAAATGGAAGCAAAAAGTTTATCTAAGAAAATATAGGTGAATGTTTATGACTTACACAAAAGGAGAACTAATCAGAACACTGAAGACAGAAACCATAAAGGAAAATAGATATATAGAAATCATAATTTTCTGAATATCACAGAAAGAACACTATAAAGAAAAGTCATAGATAATATTTGCCAATCGTTAAAACATAAAGTACTCTTACAAACCAATAACAAAAATTTTAATATACCAGTAAGAGAACAAGCAAATTATTTGGATAAGTCACAAAATAATAAGTACCTGTGGGCAATAAACATAGAAAAGATATCCAGCCTTGCTAGTCATCAAAGAAATGCAGATTAACTCAAGATATCATTTTCATTGATCAAATTAGCTAAGGTAAAAATTGGTGTACAAAATAGGTAAGGTTGGAGACTCATACCGTTGAGTGTGTAAGTTGTAAGTCTCACGTGTATGAGGGCAATTTCATAATGCTCATCGTAAGTCTTTAAAATGCCCTGCTTACCCAATGACCCAGAAATAACACTTCTAAGAATTTATCCTAAGGAAATAAGCGTGGGTAGATTTGTATGACTTAGCTACGATGATGTTCATGGCAGCAAGATATTTTTCAGGAAAACTCCAAGTATTGAGATGGTAAGAGGTGCTGGGGAAGGTTTAGGATTGCTCTGGTGGGCAGAGCCTGTGCCATATTACTGGACCACACAGAACCTTTAGCGCTCAGGTCACCATCTGAGGGGCCAAAGAAGTGTACAAGTAAATGGCATGATGCATTTGATGGCCTGTTTTTAGGGCTTTGTTTTTTCATTTTGATGGAAGTTTTTCAGGTTTCTGTCTTTCAGGTTACTATGAATTGGGGTCCACATTTCTCATTTATAGTTTTGAACTATTGAACACTTGCTTAGGTTTGTATAGTACCTGTGGACATAGTCATTTGATTGAACTTATAACTGTGTTGGCCCTCGGATTATAATTGTACAAGCAAAAAATGTAGGTTTGGACTTCCCTGGTGGCGCAGTGGTTAAGAATCCGCCTGCCAATGCAGGGGACATGGGTTCAAGCCCTTGTCTGGGAAGACCCCACATGCTGCGGAGCAACTAAGCGTGTGCACCACAACTACTGAGCCTGCCCTCTGGAGCCCACGAGCCACAACTACTGAGCCCGCGTGCCACAACTACTGAAGCCCATGCGCCTAGAACCCATGCTCTGCAACAAGAGAAGCCACCTCAATGAGAAGCCTGCACACAGCAATGAAGAGTAGCCCCTGCTCTCTGCAACTAGAGAAAGCCCGCATGCAGCAACGAAGACCCAATGCAGCCATAAATAAATTTTTAAAAATTTATTAAGAAAAAAATATATATGTACAGGTTTCCTTTTCCTCCCGCTCTACCAATTTTTGCATTTTAGAAGGGCCATCAAACTTGCAAATATTTTTCTGCAGACAACAGATTACTGGACAAATAGAATTATTTTTGTTAGGTATAGTAGCTAAATAATGGTCCCCCAAGGATGTCCACATCCTGAGCCCCAGAACTTGTGCATATGTGACCTTGCATGGAAAAAGGAACTTTGCAGGTTGATTAAATTAAGGGCCTTGAAATGGGGAGCTTGTCTTGGATTATCTGGGCAGACCCAATGTAATCAAAAGGGCCCTTATAAGAGGAAGGCATGAGGCCCAAAGTCAGAACAGGAGAGGAGATGCGGGAAGCAGAGATTGAAGTGATGCTGCGTCTAGTCAAAGACTAGTTCTGGCTGATTCTAAGGCTGGGAAAGGCAAGGAAACGATTCCCCCCTAGAGTTTTTAGAAGGAACCAGCCCTGATGACACCTTGATTTTAGCCCCATAAGACTCATTTCAGACTTCGGACCTCCAGAACAATAAAATGATAAATTTGTGTTGTTTTAAAAGTCACTAGGTTTGTGGTAATTTGGCATAGCGCAATAGAAAACAAATACATTTGGAAAAGGAGGAAAAATCAAACTTATACTTGAGCCGTAGTTATACATTAGTTGGTCCCGGATGAGAAGTTCAGAGACCTAGATTCTGGTCATGACTTTGGGAAGTCACCTCTCTAGATCTCATTGTCTTCATCCTTAAGGTTCACTTCTTGCTGTAAAGTTCTGGTCTTCCTCAGCATTTGTTTACCGTCGTTAAATACATCATTATGGTGACACTGATAAGTGTGTGAGGCTGGTGAATACATTTTAGTTGATTTGTTTTGGAAGCTGACTACAGTATTGTTAGCATTATCCTTTTTGGGGTGTGTGGTGTGTCCTCATACGGAGGATCTTGGAATATCACAGTGAGTGCTGTGGAGTCAAGTGAAGACACACACAGAGGTCAGAAGCCGTTAGAACTACAACAAATGGATTACAAAGTGACCTGAGATTGGGCATGCAAGCCTGACAGACTCTCCCATGGTGATCCGAGATCTTTCTAGGAGGATTTTCTAGATCTCGCCTACTCAGACCCCTACTCCAAATCACTGCAGAGTTTTGCAGATGCAGAGTGAGAACTTTGAGACTATAATGTCACACCACGGCCCTGCCGTGGAGCAGCTCAGGTGTCCATAGTCACTTGCCCAGCAGACCCAGAGGACCTGCCCAGGAGAGAGAGTGGGCCTTATTCATCTTCTCTGCTCACATGTGGTCTGCTCTCTGGCTCACAGAAGGAGCACAGAAGGAGCACAGTAAACATTGCTGAAGAAAACTGTTCAGAACATTAGCAGTGAGAATTGTCACTTGATACTAGAGTGTATGCATGTTTAATTGGTACACGGGCATTTCGTGGTTTTATCACGTACATTCTTTCCTCTGCATATAAGCACAAGAACCACAATCCGTATCCATTACTGTTTGAGTTTGACTATATTAAAGATAAATACATACACGTAGTTTTCAAACTGAAGTTTGTTCCTATGAGGGATCCAAGCTACATTTTAAAATGAGAATGAATTCGTCTTCTCACCATTGGGAATGAACTACTGTAGAATTTAGCATGCACGCCAAAAGTAAAGCTGTGTTTATCAGGGAATAACTTGATAGACATCTTTGTTTTTCAGAGCAATTGGAAGCACAGTTGGTGATTGAGAACCATGCCGGGGGGGGTGCCGTTCTAACTTGTTATCCCAACACGTGGAAACGTTGTGAAATGGAACTGGGGTTTTGAAGTTAAACACGGGATATCATTTCAGTCATCAAAAGGGATATCAAGGAACATCAAGGTGACCAAAACAGGCTAGCACAGTTAAAAAAAAAGGGGAAAAAAAAATCCCAGGCTTGATTAACCAGTCATGGCTGTGCTGCCAACCAGCAGAGCGACCTTGGGCAAATCACTTAACCTCTTGAGTCTGTTTCGTTGTCTACTAAATGGGAAAAAAATACCTTCTTGTCTGGTGGTGGTGAGAAATACGGGTGATGGCTGACACATGCAGCCACTCATCTTGTCCATGATGACTGACCTCAACAGATGCACAGCCCAGCTCAACTGACCACGATCCAAGATGGAGCTCATTCATTACTGCTCTAGAATCCTCTCCCCTCTTCCCACCTTGGCCAGGTGTGGAGAAGGAAGTGCCACATTCCAGTACCTGTCATGGCCCATGGTGGCTGTGGAAGGCTCCCATCAGTAGGAGACAAGCTCTGTTGCCCTTCTTCCCCTTCTCTATCCCTTATTGTGTTGAGACCCAGGTTTTGTCTGTAGTCTTGCCTCCTTTCCTCTCATCCCTCTTGATACCTTTGTTTTTCTCTCCTTTGTATCAGCACAAACTGGAGTGTGAGTAGTAACCTCACCCGAATATAAGATCCTTGAAGGTAGGGCGTGACTTGCTTGTGGTTTTTCTCTTCCGTACTAAGTTTTCCTGTACAGGTAAAGAGCTCAGTTAATATTTGCTTTTAAAAAATTGTACAATTGAAGATCTCACCTCCGAGACACTGGAGATGTACCTTGTGCAACTCATTTCCTGGGCTGTGTGAACTCGTAGTCCGTGCTGTGCGGACTGGCGCCCTGGGAGTTCCCAAGGGATGAGGGTAGGAAACTGACAGAGTCGTGGTCTCTTCCACATGGCGCGGAAGATGTATACGAGCCTTTTCTTAGGGGGTCAGAGGAGAGCAAAGAAACCCTTTCACTCATCAGAGCGGAGCGCTTCTGAGAAGGAAAGTGGTACCAACAGTAATGGGCATAAGACCTTGTTAGGCCACTGTCTTCAGGAAGGGGGCCTGGCTGTCTTGGGGCAGGGTGAGAGGGAGACTTCTCGCAGTATACACTTGTGTTCTTGTGAATTCTCGAGAAGATGAAGGGAATGAATGTCTTTAAAAACCAGCTTTCATAAAGGCCATTTTGCAGGCCGAGGAAACTCCCAGAAGCACAGGCGGGCTTTGGCGGGGCCCTCTAGACTGGAGCAGTTCTCCTCTGCACATGCGTGGTGGAGTGACTTCTAGACCGTGCCACACTGGAAAGTTTGGTCTGGTCTGGAAGGTTGTGGGTCCCCTGAACACTGTAAGCTGCTGGTCCTGGCCAACCTCCTGACACCTAATTGTCGCCTTCCTCAACGTGGGTTTGTCCTGGGGGACCCCATTCCAGCACCATTGCTGACACTGCACACCTGGGGCTGAATAGCCTGAGGGAAGCACCAGCCAGCAGCTCAGGTCCTGGTCCTCAGCCCGGCTCTCAGAGAACGTGCTGGGTTTCTGGTGGGGCATGGGAGCTAACAGTGCCTTCTTTAGGAGTTAAAAGTGGGTGGGTGGGGCTTCCCTGGTGGCGCAGTGGTTGAGAGTCCGCCTGCCGATGCAGGGGACGCAGGTTCGTGCCCCGGTCCGGGAGGATCCCACATGCCGTGGAGCAGCTGGGCCCGTGAGCCCTGGCCGCTGAGCCTGCGCGTCCGGAGCCTGTGCTCCACAACGGGAGAGGCCACAACAGTGAGAGGCCCGCGTACCGCAAAAAAAAATTTAAAAAGTGGGTGGGTAGGTGGGTGAACTCTGTGCTGCCCCTGGGCTTGAAATACTGAATACTGACCGTTTTTTCCACTGTCAGTTCCCACTGAATGTGGTCATGTTGTATGTCAAACCTGATGTGATTTGGGAAACCCAAGCCAGGAGTCACTTTATATTTTCCTGAGTCACTTTTATGAATGGCTTGAATTGAAAGGAAAGACGCTGAGTGGTCCACAGATATGTCTACACCTTGTTGTGCTGGCTCCAGGGCCAGATAAATGTGCAAAGTGCAGGAAGCCCTGTAAGCCGAGACTTGGCTTTGGGGCTGATGTCCTTCCTGCCTAGGTGGCTGGAACACGAGGGCAGATGTCTTTTCATAGCTCACCTATGAGTTTAAAGCAAAATAAGGCAGGAAGTCAGAGAGAGACCAATTCATACCCCCTTGATTATTTACCCAACATGATGCTGAAAGACATTTGTGTTTTTTGGAAGTTCTGTTCCCTGGCAATGAAATAAAACCTCCTTTCTAGGCTAGAAAGATTGATGTCCAACTACATTAAAGGAGTATGTGAGTAAAAGGATACTCTGTATTCTGCCAGTGAACACAAGAACTTCCACTGTGCTTATGGGACCGTAGTGCAGAGTGCGTTATCAGACCCGAAATTTGCAACGCAAAAGTAAAAATGTTCTAATAAGACAGGAGCATAAAAATATTCCCACTTGCCATGGTTTGGAAATTGTTGTATGAGGAGGGTTTTCTTTTATTAGTCAGAAGATGGGAGAGAGGAAGTGTTACCTTTTAACCTCACCAAAGAATATGATTCAACCTTGTTTTTATTTTTCTCTTTCTTAAGGACATCGTTTATTGACACCGTATAGCAAAGGCCCATCACATCAGTGGTTATATGTCCAGTTTCTTCTCAGTGAGTTTTGCTTAGCTGTTTGCAAAGTTTTCTGTGGTTCTGTTTATAGTCCAGGAATTCCAGAAGGAATTTCTTAGTTTTCTTCTTTTAATATATTTATGTATACTAGACCAGTGGTTCCCAAAGTTTACTGCATATTAGAATCACTTGGGGAATCTTAAAAAAATCCCATTGTCCCAGCTGCACCCTAGAACAATTAAGTTGTCATCTCTGGGGCTGGACCCAGGCTTAGGTACTTTTGCAAGGTGGTTCCAATGTGTGGCCAAGATTGAGAAGTGCTGGACTGCAGTGTGTACACAGCCCTCTGTGGGGGACGGGGAGGTCGGGTTAAAATGCAGATTCTGATTCGGCAGCTCCGGGGTGGGGCCTGACACTCTGCATTCTGACAAGCCCCTGGGTGGTGTCGGTGCTGCTGGTCTGTGGACCAACCACACTGAGCAGTGAGATCCTAGACTACAGAAGAGAACTTACAGCTAGATGCCACATGGCAGACACAGTGATGATAATATGCTGCTCAGGTTCCCGCGTGTCCCCTGACTGCTGTCCCCTGCTGTGTAAACAGACAGCAAAGCCACCAGAGTTCATCTTCCTTTTCCTATGAGGTTTTTAAAATTATTATTTGCAAACCCCAAAGGAAAAACCCCTCCTTCTCAGACCTCACTTGACGGTGTGTCCTTGAGAACATGAGTCACCCCCGAGGTGGAGATTGGGGTCTGTCACCCCTGAGTGGGTGGCTGGGTATTGCAGTCGATAGGGTGGCGACCTGTGCTCTGTGCTCTGGCGGCTCGCCTGGTTGAGGGAACGTGCCCCGGGAACGCTGGTCTCGTGCTTCGTCTGGTGGGGATGAGAGACCTCGGTAAACACTGCGTGGGAAAAGGAGTGAAATGGGCTGAGAATGAGGTTAAGGAATGGGTGTGTGAAACACCAGGTTGAGCGATGCCAGGGTGCCTGGAAGCAGCATTCCAACGCCCGCCTCTCCAGCAGCTCACCTGTCCAGAGAGGCCGGCGGTGCCGAGCACAGGACGCAGGTGCCCTGGCAGAGCTCTGGGGCACGGCCTGTCTGAGCCTCGCTCTGGGGCCTGGGTGTGGACTGGAGGGGCAGCTCCTGCCCACGCCTCCCCGTCTGGGGACCCCACAAACGATCTCCAGGCCCCGTCCTGTCCCCCAAGCTGGGAAAGATCATCTCACTCTGTGTTCCCCACGCCCTCTCAATGCCTGGAAAGGTCTGATTCAAGGCCAAGACCCCTAACTTAATTTACCTGGATTCTTTGACCATCTTTGGACCAAGGAAGTCTTAGGACCGGGCTGGACTTTCTGGACTAGGCCCCTCTATGTAGAGAGTGGGTGAATTCTGTAGAACGGCCACCCAAGACTGAGCTAAAAGAAACAGACGTATGAAACCTTGCTCAAATTCTGGCCACTGTGGTTTCGCTCCCCAGACCCACCCGAGCAGATCGAATGTGCCTCCCCCACCCGCTCGCCTGCCTCTCGCCTCTGCGCCTCTGCACATGTGTTCTGCATCAGGGGACTGATTGCACATATTTGCTCTGCCCTTCTGAAGATCCCACGTTCAAGCTCACTTTCTCCAGCAAGCTTCCTCAGACCAAACTAGCTGCATTTAAATAATCACCTTTTCTTCCTTACTCTTTCAGCATCTAAGCATACCATTATTAACAGACATTACCTTTTCATTTCTGTGAGACTCCATCCTCCTCAAAGGGCTCTCTCATCCACCATCTCACTTTTGATAGAATCAGAATTTTAACATGAAGGGAACCTTGGGAACCGATTTTACAGAGGAATAAACTGAGACCCAGGGAAGGGAGTGACTTGGCCAAAGTCATGAAGAGTGGGTGTCCAAGCCACCACTAGGACCCAGGCTGCCACCTCAGTGTTTCATGATGCCATCCTTCCAGCCTTGGCGCACCCTTGCATCTTCCTGCGCACAGGGCTACAGCAGGCCAGCGAGGCTGGAGGCCTTTGCAGATCCTATCAGGGACGGTTCACACCAAGCCAAGGGCATTACACAGCAGCGGTGGTTGTTGTGTGCAGAGTTCCATAGAACTAGACTGCAAGACACACAAAGGAGATTTGAATAAATGGAAAAGCATAGTATGTTTGTGACTAGGAAAACGTCATATTATCCAGTTATCTCTAAGTTAATTTCTAATGTCAGTCTCCAAAATATTTGGGTATCAGGGAGGGAACTTGACAATGATTCTAAAGTTCAACTGGAAAAAATAATCAGATGAGAATATCTAACAATTTTCTTTTTTAATAATGTGTCATGGGGGCAAGGAGAACAACAAATTTGTACTGCCAGGTATGAAACCATGTTACGGGGTTACAGTAAATAAGGTGGTTTGGTACTGATATAGAAATAGAATCTCAGTGGAACTAAACAGAAAGACCAAAAAATAAGTATAGTTATGATAGAGATAACATTTCAAATCAATAGGGAAATGATGAGCTATTCAATAAATGGTGTTGGGAAAATTGGTTGGCTGTTTAGAAAACAATAAAGTACACACTATAAATAAATGTAAAATGATAGATTGTTTGGGGTTAAATGTAGATGATGAAATAGTAGAAGGAAATATAGGTAAATATTTGCATAATCTTAAGGAAGGGAAGGCCTCTAATCATAACACTGAGGTGATTTCTGCACAAGCAAAATGAAGATGCAAACCACAGATTATTGTCTATACATATATATATATATATATATATATATATGTGTGTATATAACAGGATACCAAGTTATCATTCCTATCATTTTAAGGAGCTCTTACAAACAAACAGGAAAGAACATATCAGTACAAAAATGGACAAAAGATATAAGCAGCTAATTCACCAAAGCTGAAACACAAATGCTAATAATAATATGAAAAAAATATGCAACATCATATGTAATCAAGGAAATGCAAATTTATATGAGAGGTTTCCATAAGCCTCCATGAAATTGGCAAGGAGGGAAAGGGAAGGTAATATCCAGTGTTGGGAAGGTTAGGAGCGTTCATCTCCTCACTGGAGCATAAATTGTTACAAATGTCCTGGAATGCAGATTGACAATATGCCTCAGAAGTCTTAGAAATGAGCATTCCTTTGTCACACCAATTCTGCTCCCAGGAAAATAATCATAAATGTGCTTGAACAAAGGTCTGTGTGGAAGAGTCTTCAGTTCTGTATTATTTACAGTAGTGAGTTATTGGGAAGCTATCAGTGTCCAACAAGAGGAGATTGGTTAAAGAAAATGTGTATCAGTGGAAAACTTCAGCCATTGAAGATTACCTTGTACTATAATGTTACTGAGTTGGGGAAGTGTTCATGATAGCATCATTTTATTCCTGTTGGGGACAGAGTGGGGGCCCAGAATAAAGACAAAGGTTATACTCCAAAGTGCTTATACTGGTGATCCCTGAGTGATGGGCCAGCAGTGGTTATCTATAAGTGGTGGGCTTGCAAGTGACTTAGTTTTTTTTTTTTCTTTCTTTGTGCTTTTCTATTCTCTCAAGTTTTCTGCCTTGAACATATGTTGCTTTTGGAAATTTCAAAAGTTATTAAAACAAGGAAGACAAAAGAAAGGCAGGAGGTGTAGTTGTAAGAATCTGGGTGGGATTTGCTCAGCTGTCTTTGAGAGACTATATAAGTGGCTTGTGGTCGGGGCCTGGTACCACTAGGAGGAGTGCACCCTAGAGGTGCCCAAACCAGGATCAAAGGAGGTAAAACACCCTGCCCTGTTCCCCAGGCCCTCCTTCCCATAAGGAGCAATAGATCAGAGTGTTCGTGGTTTCACTGTCTAGGTCTACAGAGGACATTTCTGCTGCGTTGCCCAGAGGCAAATATAGACCTTCCCCATTCACAAAAAGCATCTCACAAGTGGGTACATGCAGGACAGCTACACTCCAGTGGGTAGTAGAAAGCAATGACTTCTGACTTGGAAGGCTAGGAAAAATATATTCAGGACAGGTTAATTAAGAGACTAGTTATGTGAGCTTTTGCCTTTCAAATAGCATCACCGTGATACCACCTGAAGAGTAGAAGACCCTAAGGGCCCTCAATTCCAGGAGGAAGCAACACAGTTGTGAACTGTTACATCCTGTTGAAGGGTACAGTGTTGATCCTGGTGTAGCTAATTAGCAGGTGTCTGGTCTTTCTCATATATACTTGTGTGTGTGTGTGTGTGTGTGTGTGTGTGTGTGTGTGTGTGTGTGTGTGTGTGTGTGTGTGTGTGTGTGTGTGTGTGTATGTGTATATATATATATATGACCATCGCCTATAAAGATTTCATCAAGAGATGGACTATAGCACGTGTAAACAGGGGAGTAAGCACGTGTTTGGCAAAAGAGCCCCCCAGCTAATCAGTATGTCCTTAAACAGAAATTTGGGGGTGAGAAAGATAAAGATTCCAGTAAAAATATAAAGCCAGATGCTGCGGAGAGGGTGGCAAGTGTAGTTTGAAAATTAAGCAGCACTAAGCCCCTTTGAGCTGATTTTTAATTCTCAGTTACAATATTGAATTTATTTTTAAATTTCTCAAAACCTTAAAGGAGGCCATGAAGTTATAACAATTTAGGAAGGGAGAGCTTAGCAAAGAACAAGAATAATGCAGAATACAGCATTACTATCAACAATACTTAAAACTTCTGGTAACTGTAGTCTCAGAGCTCTCTTTGGGGGCAACGAATAAATTCAACTTGAAATTTTAATCTGGTTTATGCCATGTGGGCTTGTTAGGGAACTGTTTCTGAAAAACAAATAAATGGATGAGTCTGGTGAATTGAATGGGTGATTCCATGATGCTGTGGGCATTGGAGACTTGGTGGGAAGAACGTCATTGGAATAAGTGATTGGAGAATATGCCTTGTCCTGGAGTATATCAGCTAGGCTTTTGGGGTTGCAGCAATCAATTCTGGCTACCTTAAACAAAAGCAGCCTTGTTGGAAGGCTGTTGACAGCCCACAAAATCTGCAAGAAAGCTAGAGAATCATGCTTGGAAAGGTGCCTCCAGGGAGCCAGGCATCTCAGGACAGAACTGTGTTCAACACACTGCCATTGTAATGCATGAACTCCACCCTCATTATCTCTGTGTCTTCTCAAGGTTCAAATTCTGTGAGGGACGGTAGGTGTCTGACTGTGGCCATAAACCAGTATAAACCCATGGTGGAAAAAGTAATTCCCCAAAATAAAATCTGGGTGCTGTTTGGAAGTGGAGAAATATTTGCCACGCAGCCCTAAATTGTTGAGCATGAGCTCAACAGAGACATGGATGTTTAATTCAAGGTTAAAAAAAAAGGGAATACCAGGCTTCCCTGGTGGTACAGTGATTGAGAGTCCGCCTGCCGATGCAGGGGACACGGGTTCGTGCCCCGGTCCGGGAAGATCCCACATGCCGTGGAGCGGCTGGGCCCGTGAGCCATGGCCGCTGAGCCTGCGCGTCCCGAGCCTGTGCTCCGCAACGGGAGAGGCCAAAACAGTGAGAGGCCCGCGTACCGCAAAAAAAAAAAAGGGAATACCAAAAGTAATATCATCATGGGTCAATTCTATGGGTAGATGGTTTATCCAAGTAATTAACACTGCATGGATCCTGATTCCAAAGTAGTCATAAGGATAGAATGTGGTTTAACAGCAAATGTCAGATTGGTACATTTTCTGGAAGTCTCAATGTGCCACAGATTGGACAGCTGAAAATTTCTTTACACACCTGTTGGCTGTCATATCACTCAGAAAGTAGAGAAGACAGGGACACCTGCTTCTTTGAATGCAGCCTTGACCAGAAAGGATAACAGGCTGGTGTGTCTCTGTGTCATTTTAAAGTTTCTAACATGAAAGAAGGAAACACTAGGCATAGTTCAACTTCAGAAAAGCAGAGTCTCCAAAAATTCAGAGGAAAACCAAATGTGACCCCATGAGTAGGATTCTAAAAAGGAATATGGCCTGGGGAAGTTGGAAGGCTCATAATGGTTCCGAGTTTATAGTCAGAGGGTGCATGATAAAGACGAAGAGTAAACATTTGAAGAAGACCCGAGTGCATCTGCAGAGGGAGGTCTCTGCAGTACCATTTAATAAGTGGTGCAGAGAAGATCAAAAGAGAGACATGCCCCAAGAGATGCAAAGAACAGTACTGAATGACACTTTGTTAAGTGAACAAGCACGTTGGTGCCTTCTGGGTGCCAGGTGTTACTCTGGGCACTGGCAGGTGTTCACGAGAATGTCAGGAAAACTGAAGGACATGAGAAACAGAGGCTTGCCCACATGGCTATTGGCCACACAAGAAAATGACTTTTTAACCCTATACTTGGGAACAGACAGGTAAAGAAGGAAGAAATATGTCCGTTCCTTGGGGCAGCTGGAATGAGGTTAGTGCAGAACCAAGAAAAGACTACTGCTGGCTAAAATTTTAACTGTAGAAGATAAAACATAGCAAATAAGAAATAGAAAGGCAAATGAGGATCCTAGTAAGACCACCTAAGGCCATAAATGAATTTATTTTCAGGGGTACAGATGAATTACACTTCTCTATACTGAGGACTCTTGTAGCAAAAATCTTTCCATCCCTGTTGGGAATTTTTAAGAAGTAGTAGGAAATGTAAAAATTGCTCAGTGAAAGAAAAAAGACAAAGATGTTTCTGACTTTAAATAAGTAAACACCTTAAGATTCTTTAGACTATAGATGGGAAAACTTGATGATACTCTCAGAAAAACTCCAGATCTAACTATTACAGGGGATAGAGAATGAATTCTTGGGCCTCTCAATGAATCCATCAAAAATGAGTTATAGCAGACTAACTTTATTTCCTTTTTAGTGTTATAGATTGATGAGGAAAATGCAGCTAGGACAATGTTATCAAGGTAACGCAGTTTCATTTCAGCAAGGCACAGGACCAGATCAAAGTATTCAGTAGTACAAAATGGAGAAACGGGAGTTAAAAAGGTGGCTGATCGGGCTTCCCTGGTGGCGCAGTGGTTGAGAGTCCGCCTGCCGATGCAGGGGACATGGGTTCATGCCCCGGTCCAGGAGGATCGCACATGCCACGGAGCGGCTTGGCCCGTGAGCCATGACCACTGGGCCTGCGCGTCCGGAGCCTGTGCTCCACAACGGGGGAGCCCACAGCAGTGAGAGGCCCGCGTACCGCAAAAAAAAAAAAAAAAAAAAAGGTGGCTGATCAATAAGATGGAACAATGGTAGAGACCCCCTTAAATGAGTGAATCCCCAGGCATACCCTACACAGATTCACCAGTGAACTTTTGGGAAGGACAGGAAGTTTGTAATCAGAACATCCCCCAAAAGTGGTCGCTGATGTATTCATATGACCTGGGAGGGGGCCTCAAGGGTTTGCCAGCAAGATTTGTCCACCTTTTCTGTTGAGATTTTTATGAGCAACTTGAAAAAAGACATATAAGTCAAATTTATCAACTTTAGAGGTGACAAAAGCCCAGAAGGATAGCTGAAGCGTTGGATGATAGAATAAAGACTCAAAAGGGGGAAAAAAAGAAGTATTGAGCTAGAACAATGGATCAAAGCCAACCAACCAGGTTAAATTGAACAGTGACACATTTAACAGTATCTAGGTTAAGAATAACTATTTAATTAGGAAGGATATGAGGCCAATTCTGACAATCATATATGTGGAGAAAAGCTAGAGGCTTTAGTTGACCACAAGCTTATATAAGCTCTAGAACTGCTAGCAAATGGATGGAGAATTGAGTTATATTATTGTAGAAATCAGATCATAGGAGATTGATTCCTGCTGTCCTCTGTCCCCATAGCCCAGAGCTTTAGGGTGTGGGCTCTGGGGTCACACCACCTGTTTTTGGATTTCCCCTCTGCCCATTCCTAGTTCTGTGCCTTTGGGCAAGGCCCTAACCCTTTCTAAACCTGTATTCCTCATCTGTAAAATGGTTAGAGTCACAGAGCTATGTCACAGAGCTTTTATAAGAATTAACTTAGATGATGCATGTAAACCTAAAGCATTTGGTAAATGTCTTTGCAATAGTTGTTGTTGTCAGTGTTACCCTGTAGTGGACAATTATAAGAATGGCACTAAAAAAAATGTCAGACAAAAAGTCAACAGACTTTCTCACTTAAAGAACATTTATAGGAATTGGAGTGTATATTAGTTATCTCTTGCTGTGTAACAACTTACCCCAAAATTTAGCAGCTTAAAGCAGTAAACATTTTTTTTTTTTTTTAAAGCAGTAAACATTTATCTCACACAGGTTCTGAGAGTCAGGAATTCCAAAGCAGCTTAGCTGGGAGGTTTTGGTTCAGGGTCTCTTATAGAGGTTGCTGTCAGGATATCAACTAAGGCTGCACTGTCATCTGAAGGCTTGACTGGGGGCTGGATAAGGGCTCACTCACATAATTCTTGTCTGGAGACCTCAAGTTTCTTGCCACATGGACCTCTCCTGATGACCTGGCAACTAGCTTCCCCCCCAGGGTAAATGATGAGAGTAGAAGAAAGCAGAAGTTACAGTGCCTTTTGTGACCTAGCCTCTGAAGTCTCATACCACCTACATTCCGTCAGTCACACAGGCCAATCCTGAGACAGTGGGAGGCGAATTCACAAGGCCATGGGTACCAGGAGCTGGGGATCGTTACGAGCCATCTTGGAGGAGCCATCTTTGGGTTTATCACCACAAAGTCTCAGAGATTTGGAAACCGACTGCAGATACATGAAAGGACTGTTGTCTAGAAGAGGGAGACTTATTCTGTGTGGCTTCCAACAGTCAAGCCAATAAACAGAGGGGTTTCAGGCAGGCATATGTCAACTTGGTTTAAGGAGGGACCTCCTTGCAATAAACTGCTCCAAAGAGAGCTGGCCGTGTGGAGTTGCCTTAGGTAGTAGTGAGCCCTGTGTATAAGAAAAGTCAAGGGCTTCCCTGGTGGCACAGTGGTTGAGAGTCCGCCTGCCGATGCAGGGGACACGGGTTCGTGCCCCGGTCCGGGAAGATCCCACATGCCGTGGAGCGGCTGGGCCCGTGAGCCATGGCCGCTGAGCCTGCGCGTACGGAGTCTGTGCTCCGCAACGGAGAGGCCACAACAGTGAGAGGCCCGCGTACCGCAAAAAAAAAAAGAAAAGTCAAGCACAGGTGGGGTGCCCCCCTCAGGGACACCATATGGAAGGATGGTCTCTGGGCTAGCTAGAAAGTTAGATTTGAGCACCTCCATCTCTGTAATATTTCATTCCTTGGTTAGGGAGGAATCTGGGGAGATGGGACCCTATAGGGCTTTTTTCTCTTTTTTATTTTACTTTCGATAGAAAAGAAATGTTTCATCAAAATATAAGATCTTTGTTTCTGAACCAGTGTGGCTTGGAGAAGCTATTAAGAGGTAAAATGACCGTGGTGTTTCTGGAATCCCCTTACATTTCTCCTTTTAAGAACAGAGTTCTGATGTCGTTGGTTTACATCTAGCCTGTGGAGTTAAAACCAGGAATTCCCAACTTTTTATGAGACAAAGCCTTTAAAATCATGGAAGGGACAGGAACACTGGCACTGAGTTTTCTCTTTGGGAATCCCAGCAGACCTTGGAGAGAGGGTTGAGTATGCAGTTCTGGGGCATACTGGCTAGGTAAGGCTCAGACATCTACCGGGGGAAACCAGTCCACTCTGAGCATGCAAAGGTACTTGCTGACACTTCACTGGGGATTCCATAGGGAGAACTGAGAATGCAGTTCCTGGAGAAACTTAAGGGCGTTGGTGGGGGGTGGTGAGGGAGTGTTACACAGGTCACCCGTAATGTAGAAAATGTCAATAGGAAAATGAAGGGAGACGTGCGCATACCACTTTCACTCCTCCTTTCTCCCATCTGCCCGTGGTTGCTCATTGAGATGAGTGATCAGTGGAACATGAAACTATTTCTAAACTTGTATCAGTACTAGAGGCTCTGAAGAATTTCTGCCAGTGAATGTTCAGATGGGACCCATCCCCCCAGAACAGCATCCACCCCTCCAGGAGGTGAGGGGATTGTCAGCAGCAGAATCACACCTTGGAAGGCCAGGGTATGTAGGTGAGAGCTGGCCATGTGGCAGTAGGGTTAGGGAAGGTCCATCAGGATCCTGTCCACACCTCAAGAAAGGACACCAGTCAGGGCCACACTGAATGATGAACTCCGTCAGCTCTTACTCCTGGCATGGCATGGGTGCCTCGCAAACAAGGGAAGAAAAGAAAAAGCTTCTGTCCCAGAGATAAAACCCTTTGCTGTACTTGCTCTGTCTCCGGCTTCTACCGAACAGATTCCTCAGATATTTAAAGCCAATATTTAAACTTTACCCTTTCTATCTTTATCTGGGCCAAAAATATTGAACAGGGCCACACGGTCTCTGACGGAGCCTATCTTAACTCTCCATCATACTCTACAAAGTAGATCTTCATCTGTAAAGATGATGATGCAAGAAATTACTGGCCACATGAAAGATCTATTGGGTTGGCCAAAAAGTTAGTTCGGGGTTTTCTGTAAGATGTTACAGAAAAACCGGAATGAACTTTTTGGCCAACCCAATATCATATGAGAAGAATATTTGTGAGGAATTTCAATGACTGTCTCTACTTCTAAGAAATGGGAGAAGATGTAGAATTATCTCTAATTCGTGTCTTTGAGACTGAAGCTGACATTGCATCTGTGAAACCACATCAGGGAGCTATTAGTAAAAAAACAACTGCAAGGACATGAAAAATATGGCGCCTAATTTTGAATTCGTAATGGACCAATGAGTAACAGATTAGATGTAACAGTAAGTCAAATCAGTGATTTTTTTTTTTAATGACCTGGGAAATATCTCGTAGAGCTCAAAAGGACGCAAAGATAAAAATACAGAGGAGAAAAATCTGAAAAACAGAATTAAGTGGTCCAATACACAGATAATAATAATTGCAAAAGAAGAAAGCAGACTAAGGTTGACGCAGTCATCGATGAAGTAATTCAAGAGAACTTTCTGAAGCTGAAAAAATATGTGTCCTTAAGATTGAAAGCATTAACTTCCAACGTGACTTGACAAGTTTTCATTGCAAAGAAAAAAACCTCATAAGCATCCAGGTGAAAACAAAAAACAGGTTTCTTACAAAAGAATACAAAGCTAACCTTGGGCTTCTCATCAACTACAAGCCACAAGTCAGTGGTAGGAGGCCTTACGGGGTCTACAGATTATGACCCAAGTTGTCATTCACATGCAAAGCCATGAATGTGGACGAGAACATAGAAAGATATTCTCAGACACGTAATAGTTCATGATGTAGACATACCCCTCGCATGCCCTTCCTGGAGAAATGTCCAAAGATCCTACACAGCTAGATAGCAGCTGTATCAAGGTCAAAAGCCCCAAAAATGGGAAAGATATGGTGTAGAAAAAACAGTGATGATGTGTGTCCAAGTAACTGTTGTTGATTTAGTTATATTTAGTACAAGTGTCAAAATTAATTAGTAAAATAAAAGTTACATATAGAAATAATGCAAAAGGGATATGAAATCAGGCTGTAGTAACTGGTAACTGGGGACAAGAGGAAGGAGGAAGTAAAAGTACACTGAATTCCATATCGAATGGAACATCCAATTTCATTCTTTTTTTTTGGTGTGTGTTTGGTACATGGGCCTCTCACTGTTGTGGCCTCTCCCATTGCGGAGCACAGGCTCCAGACGCGCAGGCTCAGCGGCCATGGCTCACGGGCCCAGCTGCTCCACGGCATGTGGGATCTTCCCGGACCAGGGCACGAACCCACGTCCCCTGCATCGGCAGGCGGACTCTCAACCACTGCGCCACCAGGGAAGCCCTTTCATTCTTAATATTGATAATTAGAGAAAATAAGTTAAATATTTTTAATTTAAAGATAACCATAAATAGATATATCTAAATCATTACAAGGGGAAAGAAGTCAAAGAAACATAGTCCCTTATGCAAAGGACAACAACAAAAAAGGGAAAACAACTAGAAATCATAAGCACTTATAAAATGTTCTGTGAAAGCAGTGGTTATTTCTCAGCAATGGCAAGTAATTTTCTTAGGATTTTTCTATTTTCTAAAATTTCTACAATGAAAATGTATTACGTTTTAAATAACAAATTATAAAACTCTTTCTGGGGCTGTTATAAAAAGTTGTTTTATATGTAACACACCACCAGTAAAAACTAAAGCCTGGATGGAAAGCCCCCAGTGATATTGATGAGATATTATCAAGATACTCTGAGGCAGATGATTTAAGATTTTGTAACTGGTGAGATACAAGTTGTGGCAATTTGGAGAAATTATAGGGCACCACCTTCTGTATCAGGAAGACTGAAGATGTGGTAGACACGTTGCTATCCTGCCTTGGTGAATTTTTTGTCTAGAGAGTTTTGATAATCTAGTAAACTCACATCAGCTGTGTCATTTCAAACAAGACAGCTGGACCCTGCCTGCTCTCAGTTGTGGCCACAGTGCTTTATATTTTGTTGTGTTCTCAGACTTACACTTGAAGAGGTAGCCTTTGCTCAGTTACAAATGCTGGTCGCATAAACATTGAGCAAGGACAAGTCACTCCTGGCCCGCAAAAGATTATTACCAACCCTGTAGAGGTAGGTGAGGGTTGACCTGACCAGAGAGTGGACAGGACATACCATAAGCTGAGGAGCAAGGGTTTCAAACTGGAGGCTTCCAGTAAGGGTCAAATGGACTTGAGATTCTAAGTGTAAGACATGTTGGTATTTTGGGTGAGTTTCCCAGAAGGGACTATGGGAGAAGAGGAGAAAAGGAAATGATTTATTAAGAGGATTTCTCCCTCATCAGAAATTCACTAACCCCCAAACACTGTCCAGACTTAGCACTTGAGTAACACTCCCTGCTGTAATAGACAAGCCCTGAATGCTGTTTATTTCCTGCATATTTCAAAGTCAGTGCAGGTGTTCCTGGCCTTACAGACTTCTTTCCTTGCAGTTATCCAAGGACCCAGGCTCCTTCCATCTTGTGTCTCCTCCCTCCTCCATGCCTTTGGAGGAGTTCTCTCCATTTAGCCAGCAGCTAGGGAAAGAAAAAGGGAGATCTCACTGGAGAGGTTTATATGGACCAAAGTCGTGCATATAACTTATGCTCACATCCATTGGCCATAACCTGGTCACATGGTCACACTTACCTGCAAGGGAGTCTGGGAAATGTAGTCTGTGTGTCCAGGAGGGAAAATATCAGAGGTTTAGAGGAACTCATGGGAGTTTCTGCCCCAGACTTTTTCCTTCTTCTCATTCCCTGCCTCCTTCACAGAATGGTTTCCCAAATGTCCTCTTTCAGTTAAAAAACAAAACAAAACAAACAAACAAACAAAGACATGAGTATAGGAGTTGGAAGTAGAGTGGATCACACAGGCCATGTTCTTTCTGGGGTTCATTGTTGTTTATAGTGGGAGCATGTGAGGTTTCTGCACCTAGAGGCCAAGCCTGAGGGCAGCTTTTACTAAACATCTTTCATCTTAGCATCCTCTATCTTCTCTAAACATTTATTTTGTGTATCCCTCCTCCTCATGGCCCCTTTAATGATAAAACACAAGGCAGTAACATGATTTATGTTATGCAGATTCAAATCTAGATTCATAAAGGCCAGTTTCTATAAAACTACAGTTTCATCTGTGAGTAAAACAATGAAAAATAAAAATGGTTTAAACTTTATCTTTTTAACGTTGTACAGTATTAATTTTAAATAATGTTTATTTTCAAACTCTAAATGTTCATTTTATAAAATTGGGAAAATTATGAAAGGGAAAATGATTGCCCATAATCCCACCACCCTCTCAACGTCTCGGTGTTTTCCTTTTGGAATATAATCTTAATTAAAGGGCTTTTATCTAAGGTCAACCAAAAATCATCAGTATAACTGCCAGGTTGAAAAGGAAGAGGCCACGTATTTGTCAGGGGACAAAGTCCCAGCTGCAAAAATCACATCTATGATTTTAAGGCTGTTGAGCTTTGCCTAAAATTTACCTCCGGATGCCTCCATTTCCTCACTTTAAAATGAGGAGTGTCCTTCATCTACCCAGACCGCATCTGCAGACTGTAAATGAACAAGGCATCTGTCAAAAAGTTCTGAGGGCATAGAGTGTTCTAGAGAAACAGTTGTCCTAGTAGTATTTACATGTACTCAGTGTGGAGGGTTTGAAGGGATTATGGTTCAAAGACTCAACAGGAGGAAGCATTTTTTCCTAAGGGTGGATTGAGGGTTTCCTGCCAACCACTTTACCTAACAATTTTGATATTAATAAAGAGGAGAACAGAGACACACAGAGACTGCAAACCTAGGTGGCCCCAGGCTCCAGCGGGGCTGTTCTTCCAACAAAGCCAGAAGAGAATTCCCCGTCCAGCAGGACTCGGCTCTAGTTCCCAGAGCCGTTCACATTTTGATTCAAAGCTGGCTGATGAGAGCCAAACGAAGATATCCTTGTTTACTTTGTAAGTGGAAATTTGAAATGAAGTATTTTCAAAATGCTGGTTGACACCCAAGAGGATGTAATTAGAATAAGGGGCTTTCTGGTTTGATGATGTGAAAGAAAAAGATGATCTGTCGCTTTGAAATCAAATTATTAAATTGTAAGAGAGAGGGGAGGTTTGACTTTCAGTCTTCAAAGCAAAATCACGACTGGCAATTTTCTTAATTGGTTTTTTGCTTTAAATCACTAAGGCCAAGGTAGAGAGAGAAGGGGCAGCCAGGGGGCTGGAGAGCAGGGTCGTGAGGAGAAGAAGGAAGAGCTGGGTTGCAGGGGTCGGTAATCTTCCATGTGTGGTGCATTTCCCTTCTATTTCCATCTCATTTTAATCCTTCACGGACTTAAAATGCAGTTTGGGGGCTACTCGGGGCATCTCAGGCATGCCTCTCCCTTCCTCATGCGCTTTGGGGGAGGAGGTGGTGTTACTGGTGAAAGCTGGACGCAGGTAAGAGGCCAAGTTGAAATCTGTATTCTGAGCATCTTTAGATGAGTACGCCCAGAGTCTGGTTTTAGCCCATACTTCACATGATGTCACTGAGATTTTATTTTCGATTCCTAAAGCCTCTTTGCTAATTAAAACCATTTTGCCTTGGGACTTTTAGCTCGTTTAATTCTAAAAACAGCCCTGAGAATTTCATGGTAATTCCTGATTTGTTTACTCTTCAAATGAAAGAGTTGTCTTAACTGCCGGAAGGTGCCCATAAGGATTTAACCCTCAACTCATTCTTTCTCTCTTTCGCCCTCTCTCTACTCTCTTTCTCTCCACGCCCCCCCCCCCGCCCCCCACACACACACCCTGAAGCGACAATGGGGCATATTAGGAAGAGCAGGAACTTTACAGACTGCCAGCCATGAGTTCTGGTTTCAGCTCTGCCATTTGCAAACTTAGCAACATTGAACATCCTTAACCTCCCCCGGCTTTACTTTCCTCATCTATAGTCTGGGGTAGTAATGAGCACCTCTCAGGACTTTGGTGAGAATTAAACAGAATTCTCTGTATAAAATGCTGGGCATAGTGTTTGCACTTAGTAGACAATGTATTAATGGGAGCTACTATTCATAATAATGGTCGTCATCATCATCGTTCGCATCATCGTAGTCCAACCGCAGAAAATCCACACTGGGTTAAAAACTCTAAGCCAAGTTAAAATCTCTAAGCCCACTTTAGGTGGGATATGAACCTAGCAAATTGTTTTTATGTTCATGCTATGTGATTCTGTTCTTCTCTTGGATTAGAAAAGGATACCAAAAGTGATGCAAATTCTGCCTTTGCCTTAGAAATAAGCACAAGCAGGATGAACCCCATTGGAGTCAAATACCACTGGTGACTTTCTCTCTGAATGTGTGTCTGTTTTCCTCTCTCTCTCTCTCCGCCCACCCCACCACACACACACACACACACACACACACACACACACACACATACATGAGCGCGCGCGCACACACACACACACAGGTGTTGTGTTATTAAAAACAGTATCTTTGTAGGAAAATAGGAAGTATGTTGTCTATGGTGTCTGCTTCTTCACCGATACCTTTCTTTGAATTTGGTTCCATCACGTCTGATTCCCCTTGGGTTTTACCCAAAGAGAGAAATGCTCAGAGGGAATTAAATTAGCTCAGATGCTCCCTTAGGTTCCCCCAGCATCTTGTTTAAAGCTGTAAAAGCAATTCAGAGTCCATTTTAGCTGTGCTCTAAGCCAGAAGCTCCCGATTTCTAGGGCATGAGCACCATGTAGCCCAGAGATTGGGGCTCTGGGGAGAGCATGCTTTGTGAGACCACTTAGTACCATCCTATGGACCAGCCCCCCACCCTACTTCCAGCTACTCCTCAGTTAAGCATCATCTGTGGACAGATAGAAATCTCTTTTGCATCTTTGTTTTTCAGCTACTACTCCCTTGTGGGAATAATAAGTCCCATATGTATAGTTCCCCACTCCTCCCCCAGATAAAGTAATACTTCCCGTTGCTTCTCCTAAAAGTGTGCCTTTCTGATTACTAGAAAGTAATCTAGTTTCCTAACTACCTAACAAGCTGAGAATTCCCCTTCCTCATTGCCACCTGATTTGTAGATTTTGATTATGTGCCTTCCCAGCATTTGTCTTCTTGGACTTGAATAGTGTCCTAAGAGAGTAAAGAGAGCTCTTTACTCTCTTAGAATCAGAGAGACCTGAGATAAAATCCCAACTCTAGTACTTTCTAGCTACGTGTCCACTGGCAAGTTTATCTAATCTTTAGTCTCCTGTTCTCATCTGAAAAACAGAGAATAGTAATGCTTACCCCACAGGGTGGTTTGAGGTTTTAGGAGATAAAATGGTATCCGTGTTCTTAAGTGGGGATGAAGGTATGGGTAGGGTCTAAAGTCAGTTTAAGACCAGGGAAAATGTGAAGATCAAATAGGGTCAAAAGTAGCCGGTGTTGGAAAAGATTGCTTAAAAAGTAGTAAATCTGTAGTCAGAGATCATGTAATAGGAAAAATATATATGTTTTAAGTATAAGATTTACTCTCAGGAAATTGAGCATCTTGCGGTGGGGGATGGTAGTAAAAACAATAGTGCTACACTCCCCCATCCATGGAATGGCAAGAGGAATTGCAGGGCTACTTATTTTTCTCTCATCACTTAACTGAAACAAATGACCGCTCCCTCTTAAATGATGGTACTGTGGGGCTTCCCTGGTGGCGCAGTGGTTGGGAGTCCGCCTGCCAATGCAGGGGACACAGGTTCAGCCCCGATCCAGGAAGATCCCACATGCCGCGGAGCGGCTGGGCCCGTGAGCCATGGCCGCTGAGCCTGCGCGTCCGGAGCCTGTGCTCCGCAACGGGAGAGGCCACAAGAGTGAGAGGCCCGTGTACTGCAAAAAAAAAAAAAAAAAAAAAAAAAAAAAATGATGGTACTGTGAAGCCAAACTGCTTTCAAATTGCTTTATATCTATTATTTTTAAAGTATCCACTGTCCTTAGTTTTAATAGTGAATGAGTTGAGTGATTGTATTTATGTCATACCACCGCCACACACATCCCAAATACAGCAAAATCGAATTCCCCTTGATTGGCCAGTAGGCCTTAAGAATAACATGTGTTTTCCTACTTCTGTGAATGTAGCTGGGCTTACTCTTCCGTACTCTGCTGACTTCCACTGCCCGCTTGAAATTGCCCCCTTGTTCATCTGCCCCCTCACACAGCCTCAGGAAATGCCCTTATTAATTGTCTTCCTTTGTGGGACGTTCCTCTCTGTGGTAAAGGTCAGCAGTGTTGCCATGCTTGATCCTGACAATGCTCTTCCTCCTTGGGATCATTTATAAAACTTCTAATAGTTCTTTTTCTCACTCCCCAAATGCCCAGAGAGACCAGGGTCCCTGCCTACCAGTCCCTGACTGTGCTCTGTACCATCCATTTCTCTAAGCCCTGGCTTAGCACTTCCGCCACCCAGGTGTGAAGGCTCTGTACTAGCCTTTCCTTCACACGCTGGCTAATTTTGCAGGCTCATGCATTGCCTCATGTAAGCCTAGAATTCCATCCCTGTAAACTGGGCCCACTGACAGCCTAAAGCGAGCCTTCTCCATCCCAGAACTGAGCCTAGATGACTTTGTGACTCTAGCCTGGCCCTGGGGGCATCAGCGTGTGGGTCTCAGATGCACTCAGGTCCATGTGCTCCCCTAGCTTCACCGGGGCTGCTGACCAGTTCCCATCTTCGTTAAATTCATCTACTGCCTTTTGTCTTAGACATTCCAGAAGCATTAGTTGGCTTTCCCACTATAGCATCTGAAGAGAAAATACTTCACCCCAGGTCAAAAACGTGGCTGAAAGTTCCTGCTAAAAAGCCAGGTGTCACTCTTAAATTGTCAGAAAGTTAGCGATGACATTTGAGGAAGTAATGAAACGGCTATAAATGATGTAAGCTTTTCAACAGGCAAACGTGTTTGCAACTTCTAACACCTGGAGAAGAGAGTGAGGTATCCGCTCCCAGCGACCAGCCCAGCAGAAAGTCCAATTAGGGCCGCTTTTAAAGGGGGTGATCACCTCAGCGGTGTGGGCGCCGCTCCCAGGGGAGCAGGGCTGTCAGAAGGCGCTGTCCAGATGGCTGCCTCCCAGCCCTTCTGAACTGGAGAGACCCCTGCTGTGAATCGAATCTGTGGCTTCCGTGCCCCTCGATTGCTATTCCAGACCCTCTTCCTGTGAGTGGGGCCGGGGCTCCAGGCCCTATGAGTGGGTCTGTGGTCTCTGGGCAAAGCTTTCACAGCTTCTCGGGAGAACAGGGGTGTCTGCGAGACATGCGTTTAGTTAACAAGCCCGAGAGGCCTCTCGTAAATTTCAGAGCAACAGGAACTGAGCGGCTTTGAAACTCCCGCGGCAGATGGGCTTGGTATGTCTGTTCCTCAAACCAGAGCATTTGATTTTCCAGTCAGCCTGCGTGCTAATCAGACCTGGTGCCTGGAGGAGAGGAGGGCAGGGTCCTGGGCCCGGGGGAAGGGGCAGCCCTATCCTCCCTTGCCTGGACTTCCGCCCCGCCCCCCCTTGGAGTTTCCCTGTTGGCCTTTACTGCCTTCCTTTTCTAAATGAGGTGGGTTTTTTCCATTTTAAGTGTCTAGGCCTCTCCTTCCTTCACTTTGATATTTCCTTGAGTTTTCAGAAAGGAGAGAAAGAAAAATTAGAAGGGGAAGAAAGTAGAGGAGGATAAAGGAAGAATAGGGAGAGGGAGAGGGAGAGGAAAGGAGAGAGACAGAGAGAGGCTTCGAGACTCATTCTCTGGGAAGATGCTGGAAGTTCTGGATGTGGCCCACCTGCGGACTGTATTTGGTTCCCTCCTCCCCGTCCACTTCCCCAGTGCAAACCACATCCCCCCAAAGCCGCTGAATGTGCTGTTGGAAACAGGACCCCCCCTCACTATGCGCGATGGACCGCTCGGGGTTACGGATCACGATGGCTCCCAATGCAGTCTTGAACTAAATGCTCACTTTTAAGATGTTTGGGATTATATTAGGAGGACAAGCTTGTGTAACGGAATAGAAACAGGAAGTTTACGTGAGTGCGTATATGCGTGCGTGCGTGCAGGCACGCAGGCAGCGTGTAGTTACGTAGTTCTCCCTAAATGGTGGATTGAAGATGGGTTTTATTCCCTAAGATTTTTTTTTATTCTACATTGGCATTTATAAAAGGTTTCCACAGTGATGTATCACTTTTGTAATCAGGAAAAAGGTGTTTAAAATAAATAGCCTTTTAGTCATCATGATCATTGACTAGCATCAAGCTCCCTTGGTCCCCTCAGCACCTGGGCTTGAGTGGGAACGGTGGGATTGTGGAGGAGTGGGACCCCAAGCTCTAAGCATCAGACTCCCCTCCTTACCCTGGTCTCTGACCGGAGGGAGCAAATCCAGCAGGCATTTACTGCCTTCACTGTGACCAGGGCAGGGAGTTTCCTCATTGCCTGGGCTCTTCGGCTCTTAGTGAGCTGTTGAACGACAGACGGTTTACGTTGGCAGATGCCTCTCTGTTGTCTTCGTGGAGGATGTCGTCCACCATAACACGTGAAGTCCCTTTCAAAAGCAGCTGCAGAAGAGAAGTTGCTCTCTGACCTTACACTTGGGCAAAGCCGAGTCTGTCCTGCAAATGCAAAATAGGTGCATTTCTACTTAATGGACTGTGAACACCCTCGCTTAGGTGGCTAGGAGACATGGCGCTTCAGCACATGCGCGGGACTGTCTGACGCGTGTCTTCATATGTAACCTGATACCTGAGCTCTTTGCTCTTTTCAACCCCTGCCCTTATAGTCCTTTGCTCTGCTCTGTCCTTCCCTTTCTCACTGCCTCTCTGTTTCTTCCTCTCTGCCCCACTCCCCTTCTCTGGCCCTTTCTCTCCATCTCTGTCTCTCCCTCCTTCCCTCTTTCCCTTCCTGTCTGTGTGTCTCCTCTGCCTCCTCCCCCCACCTAATTCTCCCTCCGTCCCTTCCTCTCTGTTTCTCTCCCTCTCTCTCTCTCTCTCTCTCTCTCTCTCTCTCTCTCTCTCTCTCTCTCACACACACACACGTCTTTCCCATTTGTGTCTCCTTTTTATGGTACCTATTTTTATAAAGCCTCCTCAAGTCGTTTATGAGATGAGGCCAAATAGCCGTAAATACAGGTTAAACGAGATCGCGGCATTGAGTCTGCCCCTCCCCTGTCAGTTCCCAAAGACAGATCCTGAGTTTTCCTTTTAATGTATTTCTATTGACCTGACGCTTGACCACGGAAAACCTCAGCAGATTCCAGGCTTCAGTATCACACAGGAGTTTGAAGAGCTGGAAGGTGATCAGTTCCAACAAGGATCCCTTTCAGGATCCCTGTCATTTTACTTCTCTGAGAGGCCTTTTGTCTCTATCCTTTGTTTCCTCTGATACAAGCCTGTCTCTCAAACATTCGTGCACGTCAGAATCCCCTGCAGGGCAAATGGTACTGTATATCAATTCTACCTCAGTAAACCCAACTTCTAAAAAAACCACCTGGAGAGTTTGTCACACGGATTACTGGGCCCCACCCCACGGACCCTAATTCCATAGTGTGAGGTGGGGTCCATGAACTTGGCCTTCTGACAGGTTCTCGGGGGTGTGAAGCTGCTGGTCCCTAGACCACATGTTAAGAAGCCCGGCTCTAAGCCCTGACAGGGGACTCCCACTAGCCCCTTGGAGGTGGTTGTCTAAATGGCCTTTTGTAGAGCTTATCAAAAGCCTTTTTTAATGTCTGAATCAAATTAGATCCGAATTAGATCCAAATTAGATCCAAATTAATCTCCAGCCACTTCATCTCTCCATATTTGCCCCTTGATGAGTTTAGTCAGCACAGAGACACCAGTTATATGAACTACCGCAGACCCTTCCAGCTTCAACTTACCATCCCAGTGTCCGCTGTCAGCAAGTGGCCAAGTCACTCATCGGCCACCTGGGCCTGGGACTCACAGGTGGCTGTTACCAGCCAAGGCAGTCGGAACCCGTGTCCCAGAGGTCCCTGCTGGACAGGGATGTGCTGCCGTCAAGAGCAGGGCCGTCCAACAGCCCTGCGTCGCCATCTGCACCTGGCTCTGGGCTTCCCAGCTTGTCCTCACATGTGAAAGTCACTGTCTTAGTAGCTGAAGGGCCCACCTTGACTTTTAGTTATGCTGCACTGAACTTATGGAGGGAGGGGGAGATTATATACTAGAGTGGTCTTGTCACGTGTGGGGACTCATTAGCATAGTGGGATTGTCAGTTATGATAACAGAAGAGCTAACAGCTGAGCGATACGTACCAGACAGTTTGCTGAGCACAGTATTTAACCCGCTTGGCCTCGCTCAGCCTCAGAGCCACGTTGAGGCAGTGGACTCCCCATCTCACAGGGGCGGAAGCTCAGCACCGCATCCAGGCGGCAGAGGCAGGACCCAGACCCGTGTCTCTCTGCCTCCTAAGCCCACACTCATAACCTCTGAGTGCCCTCTCGCCTTCTGCATCACGGACTCTGCTATATTTTTAGCCTCTGCTTTTTCCACTGGAATTATGAGGTTTCCAAAATTATGATTCTTCTGGAAGTAATAGACAGCAACATGAGTTTACTATTTCGTGGTGGTCAAAAATCCCACAGTATGAAATTGGGGCTTAATTCACTGAAAGAGCAAGAACTCCAAGCACATATTTTTTTCCCCAAAAAATACTTGAGAAAGACCCACTCCCCGAATGCCTGAAACACAAAATATAAGAGGGCCCCCTGAAAGACGCAACAGAAACATGTATCATGCCATCTTGAAATTGCTATCTACTATGTCTCAAGGGTTATTTGGACAAAACAAGGCTATTGGAGTCTAACAAAATAAATCCAAAGTGATACCCTTTGGGCTGGCCATTAGGTCATGTGTGGTTCCTTACCGTGCTTCCAGCTGGCCTGAGAGGTTTGGTGATGCCCCAAACCCTTGAGAGTTACAGGTGCCAGGGCTCCGAGTGGACCCAACTCTGCTGCCTCTCCCTCCGCATCAAGCCTTTCCCAGTACTGCCTGTGCCGCTCCTGGGTGGACTTCTATGCATTAAGTCATCTTCATGGCACGATCACGCCTAATCCTACCACCCCAGAAAGGCCCTACCACCATGTTCATGTAAATCCTTCCCAGACTTCCTCACATCTAAATTTCTGTTTGTTTGTTTGTTTAAATAGAATCATACTATACAGACCACATTGGAAATGCACTAGTTCACTTACAGTCATATGTCATGAACATCTTTTTGCATCATTATTCTTCCTCAGCATCAATTTAATGGCTTTCGAGTACTCTTTTGTGCCTTTCTTCGGTTTCCTACCTTTAAAACAGATTTTTATGAAGGCTCTCTTTTAAAAAATCATCACTATCACCTTGCAAAAGTAAAATTAGGTCATTCTTGGGGAACAGGCTTTAAAAGTAAAATTGCTCTGGTGTCTCTGAATTACACTGAGTCTTTTGGAAAGATTGTTTTGTTTTCTACAAAGTTAAGTAAATAAGTAAAGCCCCACTGGAAGGCTCACACTGCAGGCATCTCTGGTCCTGTACTGGCTGTTAGAAAGTTAGAGCTGAAGAGGAGGTACTGGTAGAGACCAGAAAACCCAGCCATCCAGGCTCCCTCTCCGGTGGGGTGGACCCATGGGATGTCTGGCTATGCCTTGGATCTGAGCCGAATGTCTTTTCTCTCCCCAGCAGACCCACCCGTGGCCGCAGCTGTGGTGTCCCATTTTAATGACTGCCCTGCTTCCCACAGTCAGTTCTGCTTCCATGGAACCTGCAGGTTTTTGGTGCAGGAGGACAAGCCAGCATGTGTGTAAGTGTCCCCTGGGGTTCTGGGGTGCTGGGGCTGCCCACGCGCCAGCAACCCACTAAAAGAGCACTTCCCTCCAGAAGCCATGCCCGAGGCCCCTGAGAGCCTTGCAGCCGACGTGTTAGAGAATCAGAACAGCGGGCTGAGGGACACCTGCTTCAAACCCAGTTGGTGAAAAATCCAGGTTCCAGAGCCCTGGCCCAGAGCCACTGAGGCAGAACTCCTAGAGTTTAGAGCCTGGGGATCTGCATTTTTAACAAGCACCTCAGGTGACTCCTGGGTTCAACAAAGTCTGAAAATTCCTGGATTCACTTTTTTTCTTTTTTTTTTTAATTGAAGTATAGCTGATTTACAATGTTGTGCTAGTTTCAGGTGTACAGCAAAGCGATTCAGTTATTCCTATATATTTTTTATATAAAGAATATATTCTTTTTCAGATTCTTTTACATTATAGGTTATGACCAGATAGTGAATATAGTTCCCTGTGCTCTACAGTAGGACCTTGTTGTTTATTTTTTATATAGTAGTGCATATCTGTTAATCCCAAACTCCTAATTTTGGTTCAAGTTGAATTCACTACTTAGAATTTCTGGAGGGCAAGGCACTTGTTTGGATCCCTTTGAACAGCTGGAGTCTCTTAAGATGAGGTCTCTGCCCTCATCCAGCTAATAAAATAAGCCAGAAGTGCACACAGAGGGTTGGTGTGCATGAGTGGTAACAGAGCAAAGCAATTTGGAAATAAAGATGCAGGCCAGGGCGTGGCATTTGCCACTGCAGGCTGAGCATGGGCCCCCGGGGGCTGCTTCTGAAAACATAGCTGAGCCCCACCCCAGTCCCCGGAATCAGAATCTCCAGGAATGGGACCCAGGAGTCACTTTAGTTAGGAGCCACCAGTGATTGCCATGGTCAGCCCGACTGGGCAAGGAAGGCCCATAAGGAAAGCTTCCCGGAGCAGGTGTCGGGGATTGGCTGGTGTGGAGAGCAGAGAGGTTGCTCCAGGCCTGGAGTGTTGGGTGACCTGCCGTTACAGTCAGTGAGGCCACAGTAGGGAGGAGACAAGATTGGAGATGAATTGGAAGCCAGAGCCTGTTGGAAGTGAGCCTTTATTCTCTAGGCAGTGGGAGCCGTGCCACTCGTGGCAAGGGGTGTTTTAGGGAAGTAAATCTGTGCGTGGTGGAGTACGGTTAGGTGGCCCTATAGTCAGCCTTGGCACTGTTGACTTTTGGGGCTGGGTAACCCCTTGCTGTGAGAGCTCGCCTGTGCACTGAAGGGTGTTAGCAACCCTGGCCTCTACCCACTACGTGCCAGTAGCACCACCTCCCCCCAACAGTCGTGACAACCAAAAATGTCTCCAGACATTGCCAGATGTCCCCCAGGATGGGGGTGGGGGGGTTGGGGGCAGAGGAAGAATTGCCCTCTACCCCCATTAAGAACCACCCATGTCTATGAAGTTGCCATTTTTATAGGTCAAAAACGGTTAAAAGTCAGCAATTTCATATGATCCAAACTAATAATACCAGTAAATAATACTAGATGTTAATAAAAGCCAGCATTTATTGGGCTTTGCTTCATGCCAGACATCGTTCTAAGCATGATCCATGTGTTAATTCGTGTAACCGTCAGAATGATCCCGCGAGGTGGGCCCAGAGAAGCTGTGCCCAGATCGCATAGCAGAGCTCACATCCAGACCCAGCCTGTCTGGCTCCTAAAACTGCATTCTTAACCGTGATGCTTAAGGGTATCGGATGAGTAGCCCAGGAGAGACTGGGGACCGGGAAAGCCTGCCACAGTAAGTGGTGGTGGGTAGGGCTTTCCTCTTCCTGATGTGCAGCTGTGTGAGCCTGGGCGGGCCCCTCGGGGTGCCTCTGAAGCCTGGAGAGGCACGCTGGCCACCTTCCTCCTGGGAGGCCTGGGTGAGGCCCCCAGGCCACGTCTGCAGAGCCAAGAGCCCTCCCCACCCCTAAGTACAAAGCACGATGATGACAATAGTCTTCGTCACTCATGGTGATCATTCTTATTAAAATACACAGAGGAGCCTCTGGGAGGCGATGGGATTATTTTTGATCGTAGGCTGGTCATTATGGAAAAACACTGGCCCTGAAGGAAGGGTGGCTCCTTGGCCTAGATCTCAGGAAGCCTACCAGTGCAGCAGGCGGAAGGCCCTCTCCCCTCCAGCGGTGCCCGGTGCCGGGACCCTCAGGCTGCCCCGGGCTGTGTGATGGGAGAGAGAGAGGGGAGTTCTGATCAAAAGTGTGTCAGAAGTTCAGTTTTTCCCCCAGATCAGGGACTGTTGTAAACTCTGAGAGCTGGCAGCCTTGAGCCTGGGTCGGCAGGTAACCTTGCCTGTGGCCGAGCCCCCTTCGGCTGGCGGACGCCTTCTGAGAGCAGGGGGTGGTGGCTCCCTTGTTCTGTTCGGTCCAGATCCCAAGCCCCGCTCGTGGCTCGGGGAGATCACTGTCCCTCACATTTACACACCATTGCGTGCTGGTGGTCAGGAAGACCGGCTGTCTCTCTCCCCACTCACCCTGTAACTATTACTGTTAATAATAGTAGTAAGCTCTCTGTAAAAGCTGTAACTGTGTGCCGGGCCGGCTCCCAGCACTCCACATACAGTGACTCATGGAGTCCTCCCATTCTCCCAGCTTCCCTCTCAAGTAGAGATTCTTGCCCTTATTGTATGAATGAGAAAACAGAGGCTCAGAGAAGTTAGGGACTTGCCCGGAGCCCCAGAGCCCATAAATGGTGGAGCTGGGGTTCAGTCCCATCAATTCCAACCCCGAAACCCATGTTCTCAGCTGTTGCCCCTGAGGGCACTCTGTCTCAGCCTCACAGAGTTCCCCTCAAATAGCTCTTATTTCCAGGAAAGGTGTTGGCACCTTCCCCCTGCAGGTAAACCTTCCTCCAGAGGAAGGTCAGGGTCATTCCTACACTCGTTACCCTCAGCACAGACTCTCAATGAATCCTTCCTGTGGGCCGAGGGCAGGGTCTACAGAATCAGCGGAGCCCCTGCTGCAGTGTGGGAAAGCTGACCGTCTGTGGGGAGGCGTGGCCACGTGAACCTTTACCGCCTCTTTACCTCAGTTTCCCCGCTGGATCTTGGCGGCCCAGGGGTGGTATTCAGCCCACAGACGTGTTTCATACCACGGTAGATGAGTCTGCCTCGTGCTTTGGTGGTTGTAATTAGCTGTCCACATTTTGGAAGTCAGTTTTACATCTCCAGGCAGACGCCCAGCTTCTCTGGAACACAGCCTGCCTCCCCCCACAAGTTCCCCAGTTTCCACCTCTTCCTGCTGGTCCCCAACACTGAAGCCAAAGTCGGTCCCCAGTCATTCCTGTTGCCCGCTCTGTTCCGCTCACGCCAGCCTGCTTTGCTCACTTCTGCCGCCACATGAGCTTGTAAGCTCAGTGAGGGCAGGACCACGCCTTATACCTTTTTGTATTTACAGTACGTAGAAGAATGTTCTAATTCATTAATTCCCACCAGACCAAAAACTGTGAGTCCACGCAGAGAAAGCAAAACCTGCTGTCCCCGCTCTTAGAACTACCCCAGCTTTAGGGAGCTGACACACTCGTCCTTGTCAATAAAACTGACATACCTTGAAGTTAAGGCCGTGTCAGTCACGGCCTTACAGGAAAACCCACAGGGGCCCAAGATTATAGTCCGAAAAGAGGGAGCTCTTTCTAAACTACTGTCATTCTTAAGCTTTGTTTTCCATAAGAACAATAGTCCTTAGGTTTCCAGAGAACTAAAATGACATCTCACACTAAAATATGAGATAAGGAAAAAAAGTTACAACAAATAACTAGTCAGAAATCACCCAAGGTAGTGAACATTATCCTGAAACATTTATGCTTCAGATGAACCCTAGATTGTATCTTTGGTCTCCCTTTAATAAATCCCTTCTGGGAGCCAACCACTTCAGAAAACAAATAGGGAAAGAATTTCCAAAGGTAGTAAGTAAAACCGTAGAAATGCAAGGTTAGGACTCAAACACGGTTTTTTTCCCTGAGGCAGATTCTGCAAACCGTTGGTCTGCTGCCTGCAGAAACCTTCAAACAAAGGAAAACAGTTGAAGGAAGCCACCCGGGTGACAGGTTTTCAGGGTTCCAGTGTTGGCAGCCAGTGACAACTCATCGAAGTGTCTCACCTATCCAAAAAATGCCCCTCGGTGACTAAACACCCTGACTTTCCCACAGCAAAGTGTGAAAGCACATTACTGTCAGCCAAGGAAAACATTCCACCTGGCTCTGGCCACAGCACATCCCAGTGGGATCTGAACAGAGTCAAACACCCAGAGCGGGGTGACCACCTTCAGTGCGCAAGCAGACTGCCTGTGTGACCAAGATCACGCCATCAGGATTGGGAGTGGTTTTCTTGTTGGTGCGTGAGCCACTTTATGTAGATCTACTGTCATCTCAATAACCAGCAGGTGGTGGGGTGTAGGGCTAAGACGTTAAGACATCACCCACCCACAGGTCTGGAGAAAGTGCACGCCCTCTCTCTACCCCCAGCGGAAGCAGGTACTGAGGGTCACGCACCAGGCAGGATAACGCAGCAGTTAAAGGCATGGATGTGGACATCAGACAGATCTGAGTGACTTAGCACCGTTAAGCCTCAGTTTCTTTGTGTATAAAATGGAGAGATTAGTACTTCTCAGGATGGTAATGAGGACCCAGGGACCATAATGCAAGCAGAGCTTTTGCTGTCCAAGACAGGAGCCACTAGCCACGTGTGGCTATTTAACTTATTTAATTAATTAAAATGTAGTTTTTCACAGAAGTAGAGCCACGGATGTAGGAAACACACTTACGGTTACCAGGGGATACGGGGGAGAGGGATACATTGGTAGCTTGGGATTGACATATACGCACTACTCGATATATAAGATAGATAACTGATAAGAACCTACTGTATAGCACAGGGAACTCTACTCAATACTCTGTAATGGCCTATATGGGAAAAGAACCTAAAAAAAGAGTGGATATGTGTATATGTGTAACTGATTCACTTTGCTGTACACCTGAAACGAACACATCATTGTAAATCAACGATACTCCAATAAAATTTGTTTTTCAGTCTCACCAGCCGCATTTCAAGTACTCAGTACCTCTAGGCAGCTAGCGGCTACGGTATTAGACAGCACACATACAGACGCTCTTTCCATCATCACAGAAGGTTCTTCTTAAATGTATTTTTTTATCGAAGCGTAGTTGGTTTACAATGTTGTGTTCATTTCTGCTGTACAGCAAGGTGACTCAGTTCTACATATATATACATTCTTTTTTATATTCTTTCCCATTATGGTTTATCCCCAGATACTGACTATAGTTCCCTGTGCTATACAGTAGGACTTTGTTGTTTATTCTCTGTGTGATAGTTTGCATCTACTAACCCCAAACTCCCAATCCATCTGTCCCCCACTCCCCCTCCCCCTTGGCAATAGACAAATCTGTTCTCTATGTCTGTGAGTCTGTTTCTGTTTCATAGATAGGTTCGTTCGTGCCGTATTTTAGATTCCACATATAAGTGATATCATAAGATATTGCCTTCTCTTTCTAACTTACTTCACTTGGTGTGATAATCTCTAGTTGCATCCACGTTGCTGCAAATGGCTTCTTTCGTTCTTTTTTATGGCTGAGTAGTATCCCATTGTATATATGTACCACATCTTTATCCATTCATCTGTCGAATCATCACGGAAAGTTCTATTAGCACATTGGAGAATATTGAAGCCCAGTTCCTAGCAGAGCATAAGAACAGCCGTCATCAGCACGATCACCATCGTGAACAGCACATTGTTGCCATCACCACAGCTGAAGGATCCAAGTCCTGCTGAAGAAGCAGTGAAAGTTGGGTAGACCATGGAACCCAGGGCTGTACAATGAGGAAGCCCCTACTCCCTCCAGCCCACTCCTCCCGAGCGCCCCAAGCAGAGAGGTTCTAGGACTTGGTAAATCCAGTTCTTGAAGCCAAAAATGGGCAAACCCAGTACAGGTGTCCTGCGACTCATGTCCCCACTCCCACCACGGCCCTATGGATTTTCTCCATGTTAAAGGCAAGTTGGTATAAACGTTTTTCTAAAACCATGGTCCCTGGCCCTTGGTCACCTTGGTTCTTGGCCCCCATGTTAAAAACTTTATCTCGGAGCCTGTGCCAAAAGGCGTGGCTACAAATCAGAGCCCTCGCCTCCTGCCAGAGGGTACGCCATTGTTTATGAAGACAGTGTCTCTCAAGAGCCTGGAAAATGCTCCCATTCTTTTATTTACATTTTTTGCACTCGTACAGCCCTTCCTTTGTGTCAGGCACTTCACAAGATGTTAACTCATTTAATGCTCATAACTCTATGAGGTAAGTTTTATTACTATCATGTTTTAAGGACGCAGAATGAGTGCCACAGAGAGGTGGAGTAACTGGCTCAAGATCACACAGGCGTTACGCGGGGAATGGGATTCAAACGAATGACAGTTTGGCTCCAAAGTCTGTACCATGTTGTGCCCACTTGCGGGATCCTGTCCCGAGGAAGTAATCTCAAATGCAAACAAAATGTGTACACAGAGATAATCCCCTGGCATTGTTTATGATATCAAAATTGGATACAGCCTAAACGGTAAGGGTTCAGTGAAGCAAATCGTGTATAATTTACTTTACAACCATTTTAAACAACTTCTGCAGTTTCCTAATGACATAGTAAAATGGTGAAGAGATGTTAACTGAGAAATTGATGCAAAATCGTATTTTTTAAAAATCTTAACTATGTTAAAAACTACATAGAAGTAGTCCAGAAGAACTCCTTGTCAATCAGACTGCCATTTAAGGTGGTAGGGTGGATTTTTCTTTGTCTTTCTGTTCTATTATATTGTGATGTATGTTCTTTCCAATTTGCTTAGAAACATTCTTTCTCTAGTTGGAGAACATCTTCCTTAAGGAAAAAAAACAAACAAACACACTTATAAGAGCACAGCTCTACATGCATTATCCTATTTCTTTAAAATTTTAAAAGGCACTGTGAACCAGGTACAAAAGGGACTTAGGGGAAACACTGAGCAACTGGACAGGACTAGAAGGTCTGAAAACCCTCAGCAGAGGAGAAAGAAAGGCATATCATTGATCATGTAATTCTTATTAAAATGAGGAGGCCTAAGCCACAAAGTCTGCTCCTAAGAAAAGCACCAAAGCAACCTCCAAACTGAATCAGTAACAAAAATGAGAAGGTCTCAGGGACTCGCCTGGCTGGAGCCCGTTGCCTTTCGTCTTCAGCCACGGTGGCCCCTGCAGCTCAGACAAGCTCCTTGCCCCTCCTGTGCTACACTCTTTCCTTTCTTTCTTATGTACTTCTTTTTTATTCTTATCTGGGGGAAACAGCCTACATGTGATTCCAGAGCCTCATTTTCAGAATTATGAAGACAGAATCAGCATTCCAGAGTCTTGTGTTTGACGACATCCACTCTCGACAGATAAAATTGAATGGTCAAATGTTATAAGAAAATGTTCAGCCTTACACATGTGCCATTCCCCTTCGTGACAGAAAAATTCCTATTTTGCTCAGATTCCTTTCTCTTTTTTTTTTTTTGCGGTACGCGGGCCTCTCACTGTTGTGGCCTCTCCCGTTGCGGAGCACAGGCTCCGGACGCGCAGGCTCAGCGGCCATGGCTCACGGGCCCAGCCGCTACGCGGCATGTGGGATCTTCCCGGACCGGGACACGAACCCGTGTCCCCTGCATCGGCAGGCGGACTCTCAACCACTGTGCCACCAGGGAAGCCCTCAGATTCCTTTCTTAAACAGAGGTGCTGCATCTCCCATTTCTCCTGCACCTGAATGAGAGGGCCCACTGTACAGCTCCCAACCTGGGGAAATGCCCAGGCAGAGACGGGGGAAGAGAGGAAGGAGAAGGGGGAGGGGCAGATTTTGAATTGTTGGGTCTTGATTCTGTGTCCTTAAATGACCTTCTACCTCAGTGGTTCTCAGGCCTCAACATTAGAGTCACTTGGGTGCCCAGACCAATTGGATGGGCATCTCCAAGGGTATGACCATGGCTCTGGCATTCTCCAGAGCTTCCAAGGTGATTCCAATGTACAGCCAGGTGGGAAGCAGTGCCTACCTGAGGTAGAGACAGCAGCGTGATTCATTTGTGACCAGGTGAGGTGACTTTTCCCCTCATTGTGTGACTTATGCTAAAATAATTGCGTAATTAAGTCTAATATTAGTAGAAGCTTGGGAGACTTTTTTTTAAATGTATGTCACCAAACCTTTTCTTGCTCCCCCGCTAGTAAAGAGCAACTGAGAAGCATCCGTGTATTACAGTCGACTGGGGAGAAGAAAGGACCTCCCTCCACCCCAAGGCCAGAAAGTCTAAATTGTGTTCTCAACTTTGGCTGCCCATTGGAATCATCTGGGAGCTCTAAAAATGCTGATGCCCAGGCCTTACTCCCAGGGATTCTGATTTAGTTGGTCTGGGCTGTGGCCTGGACCTCAGGATTTTTTCAAGCTCCCCAGGCCATTCCAATGGCCAGCCAGAGTTGATTTCGCTGGTAAACCTTCACGGTGGCTTTCAACTCAGGCTTCATCAGAATACCCTCGGCCTTTTCTTTAAGACACCCGGGCCCCATTTTCAGAGAGATTTTGACCTGGGAGGTCCTGGGAGAAGCTCAAGTATCTGGACCACTGGCTGTTCTGCCTCCCAGCTGCAGCTGGGCTGCTTGGTGCTAAGACTTGCTCTTCTTGGAGCTCACCTGGGCCATGACCTGGAGTCTCATGTATTGGGCAGCAACTCAGGTGCTCCCCATGCCTCACTGGGGAAGTTTTCATTCAGAAGCAAGCTGAGCTCCCTAACTCAATGAGACTGGGGTTTGAATGTTTACTGCTGTGACACTAAGTGGACAGAGGCATTCTTTTTGGCATGAAGACTTTCCTAATGGGAAAGACCTCTGCCCGGGGCAGTACTGAGGCCAGGTTGGTTGGAAAGGGCCCAGCACACACATGGCAGGAAGAGGATGGAAAGTCAGCAAAATGTGACCCAGCCTAGAGGGTTATCTTCCCTAGTGAGTTAAGACGGCACTGTTTGGGGGCATCTTTGCAACTTGCTACACCCACAGCAGGAAGACCTCTTTATGGGGCAATCAGCCACCCCTCTTCCTTTTTGCTGTGCAGTTTGTGAGTTTGCCATTGAATCACTATCCCAGAGTAGTATCTTCTGGATTAATTTGCATTACCCCGGAAAGGTCTCCTTCACAGTTGAGATCCTTAGGTTTTTAACTCCAGAATCTGCCCGCCCCATCTGTGAAACAAGGTAAACAGCAGCCCAGACCTCCCATGCAGTAGTCATTGTTGGGATTAACAGAGATAGTTCATGTAGGAGTTTAGCGTAGCCTTCGTTGATAAGATAATGTAATTAGCACTAAGCTCCCACTATTTTATTTAAACGGGATTTCTTAGAGTCCCCAGCATTGATTTGTTAATTCATAGGGTTTCCAGAACCAAGCAGTTGAGGAGGTGTTAGAATCCTCCTCTCCCAGGGCCTGCAGGTTAGAGTAGGAACGTCTCTAGCTGGGTGAAATTGCCTCCTGAGGTGCTCTTCCTATAGCCTGGACCTTTCACGAATAGCTGTGCAAACCCTCATCACACTACCCTTCCCTCGGAGGAAGCAGACTGACACCCAGCTACAGAGAAGTCTCACTGGCTTGACTGCAACTCCTGGTTAGACATCTAACTATCCATCCCAAAGCCCAGGCTCCCCAACCCTCTTCTGCTCTGTGGTTCACCAGAGTTTTTGTAGAGCTAGGTCTTGCCTGCGGGAGCCTGGAGGCTGGCCTAAAGTGAGGCTGGTGGGAGAGGCAGCCAGAGAGGTGGGCATAGTCCTAAGGGCCTTCAGAGAAGGAGAGGCTATAGGGAGATCCATAGAAAGAGCTATGGAAAATGGATGGATGGATGACTGGGCGAATGAATGAGTGAGTCTTTAAATTATATCTTCTTGGCGAATGTGGTCTTTGAGATGGAGTTTGAGGAAGAAAGTGAGGAATAATATTCCAGGCAGAGAAGGTGGCAGGAGCTGAGATGGGCAAGGGGAAGGTAGTCATTCATTCATTCATTCATTCATTCACAGGCCGACGTGTCCTGAGTGCCTATGTGCTGGGCACTAGTTTAGTTGACATTAGGGGTGGGGGGACTTCTTGGGTTGGCTGAAACCTAGGTGACTGGAGATAAAGTAGAGGGGGTGGGTTAGGGTCCTGCAGATAAGGGGTGTTAGATACCAAATGGAGGAAGCCCACAACCCAGGTGGGAGCCATCTGGGTGCAGGGTGAATATTCAGGATGGGTTGGAGGAGGGACCCTTTGCAGGATTCGCTATAGACACCCACAGCTTCAATTTGTGCATCACCTGTGCCTGTTGCATATCGCCTCTCAGTCTCAAGTTCAGTCCACCGTCAGCTTTCCCCTACGGGGAAGGGGCCAGCGCCTTGTTTTCTCCCCAGCCTACAGGGTGAGCTGTTTCTGAATTTGCCCTCAAAATGATTTTGTTATTAAGACCAAACAAAAGCAAACTTGCCCCTGTTTCCTAGCCCCCAGTCTTCGCCATCCTAGCCAAAGTCTGTGAGAGTCTGTGTTCTTATTCACACTTCTGTGGTCCAGATCCTTTTTCAGACAAGGTCTTCTTGCCAGAGCTCCTGCATCTTCTTCCTCTCTGGAGCCTCTCTCTCCTCCTCGGGTCTGTAGATGGCATTTTCCATCCCGGTTGGCCCTCCCCAGCTTCCTTACTAACTGAAGACTGCAAACCCTTTGCACCCTTGTTGAACCTAAAAGCTCAAATCTCCTTTACACTTTCAAGATTGGAGGCTAAACCAAAAGCCAGATTTAATCAAGAGCTGAATCTGCGGCATTCTCATCGCAATCCCCAGATAGCGTGCAGGGGCAGCAGCCCTGCTGAGTGGGCGAGAACCCAGACCCTGTGGTCAGCAGACCTGGGAATGGATTTCTCTCTCTTCCCTGGCAGGGTGGGCACAGGCAAGTGACTTGACTTTTCTGTGCAAAGACTAAGTGAGAAAACATGTGTCAAATGTAAACTAACCTCTAACAGAAAAGCAAGTTCAGACAAAAGAATTCAAACTAAAGAATACCTTTAAAGGAGGTACATAACAGTTGGGCTTTGGGATAAAGAGCACCAGTGAGAGACTTTTCCATTAAGCAGCGTTAAAGACAGAAGCTACATGTTCTGGTATCCCAGGTTGTAGCCTTAAGCAGCCATTTTTGCAGTATCTCCTGTTTGCCATAACCTTAAACCCATACAGTAACTGAAAATGATTCAATTTGTGCTAGCATTGAGCAAAACCTGTACTCCAGGAAAATGCACTATATTTGTCCTGTGACTCCTTCTGGCATGTGGGGTCTGGCAGCCCGGGAGCCCAGGTTTAAGGGAATCACAAATGCAACGCCCCTGGGGCTGGTCCTGCACAAGAGCAGGCGTACCAGGATCCTTAATCCCCCTTCATTTTCCTTGCCCTTCCAAAGCCTTTTAATCTAAAAGTGAAGGTGACAGTCTGGCTATTTCATCAAAAGGTAGACTCTTAAAAAAAAAAAAAATTTAACTATCATTGTCGTGTCCGAAGGGCGGTGGGGAGGGACAAAAACCTTTAAATCCAGTGTGATGTTTGGTGCAAGACTGCCCCTCAAGGAAGTCCCCTGTGGGAAGGAAGCTATCCCACCTGAGAAGGCAGTGGTGATCAAACATTTTCATTACCATAAAAAAGTCACCCCAGACAAAGGGACCTGTGTGTAAGCTAAGTATCTTCTACTGAGAAGAATCATATGCTTGGTAGGAAAAAGAAGGGCTTGCATCAGAAAATGACCATCGCTTCCTTATGCCTAGAACATGTCCTGAGGAATCACCATGCATGCACGAACCCCTTGTGGCCCCAGCCAGAATCTGGGTGGGGGGAGTTTAGCATAGGTGAGGGCTACGTGGAAGAAGCAGCTTCAGCCCTCAGCTCTTAGGAGGAGGCTGCTACTGAAATGATTGATGCCAAAGAGTCTCTGAATAGTAGCAATACAAGCAATACTATCACCTTGCGTTGGTATTGCCCTTTACAGGCTACATGCATGGTCATCAACATGCAGCGTTTTGTGCCGTTACTAATCCTCTAGCGGAGAGAGCCCAGCTGTTATTACCAGATAGTGGTGCTGGCCTCTAGTCCAGTACACGCCCCACCTGGTAGATGTCTGCAGAACTAATTAAACTTGATGAAGAAGATAAAAAAGCAAAGCACAGTCTTTGTCTTCTGCTGGTTTAGCATATTGTCTTTCTCTCATCACTAGGAATTCTGAATACACACACTTAGTTTAAAAATAACCTGGATTTTTATGAACTGCCAAAATGAGCTCCGTGTCTTGGACACACTTGCCGCCCTCCTCACTCCCCCGGGACCTGGCACGGTTACCGTAATAACGAAGTGCCTCAGCAGCACCTTCCCCTCAGATGATAAGCTGGTGAGTTATCCCTTGTTCTCCAAACAAGAGGAGCCTGTGCAGGGGAGTAGGAGAAATTTTGCTGATGCCTTTGCCTCCAATAGCAAAGGCCGGAGGGGCCCTTTTGGGCTTTTCCCCTCCGGCCCAGCCTTCCTGGGGAGTGGGGAGAATGAGACTTCTGCCTGGAGAGCACACTGATGTTCCTGTCTTCCTCAGCTGCCACTCTGGGTACGTCGGTGCACGCTGTGAGCACGCGGACCTCCTGGCCGTGGTGGCCGCCAGCCAGAAGAAGCAGGCCATTACTGCCTTGGTGGTGGTCTCCATCGTGGCCCTGACCGTCCTCATCATCACGTGTGTGCTGATACAGTGAGTCTTTGCTACCCCCGAGGCCGGGACCCCCACCTGCAGGCCCTCCCGGGGCCATAACAGGGCCACCACGACAGCTTACTGCTGTGATGTCTGATGAGTGTTAGCAAAGCAAAGAGGAACTTTGGTGACAGCCACGTTGTGTGAAAGGCACGCATCCTGGGAGGTGCCCCATTGGAAGCAGAGCCAAAGGTGCTCTCTCTCTGCCGTGGGCTTGGAGCCCTCACCATTGTCATGGGGATGTGCAGGGGTTCCAGAGGGAACTAGACACGGCTCCCAGCCTCCCGTGTGCAGTAGCGGCCTCGCTTCCTCTCCACAGAAGGCACTTGGCGAATCCTAAAGCCACTGTCGCTGTTATGACAGGCCTCCCCGTTTCTCTACTTCTCTGCCCTATTCCTCCTCCTCCAAAACTCAGTCTCTGCCTGACATCTTCCAGGAAACCTTCCTGAGCCCTAGACCAACTGAGCCCTTTTCCCGGTGTTTCTTAGCCTCTTTCGCTTGCCCATATCTCCCGATTGGACTGCTCTGCAAAGGGAGAGGCCCTAGGGCTGTATTTCCAGCATCTGGCCAGATTTATTCCCTGGAAGTATCTGGAGACCTCTAAGTCACAGAGCAAGCCCTCAGGGTATGCTACCTAATTGGACACGCACAAGAAAGGGACATAGCGGCCAAAGGCTGCGGTTAGCTCAGCGTAGAGTAGCTCGTGGTGGAAACAGTAAGTAGACAGGTCCCTCTAGCCAGGCCTGGAGGAAGCAGTGCGTGTTCCCGCAGGAAGCCAGACTCGAGCCCTCTGGGGTTGCCTGGGTTTGGGACAGATAAATAAGTCTCCGTCCCGTTTGTTTATTCACTGTTGCTGTTGGAGCGTCTAAAGCACACGCTCCTGGTTCTGGGAATGAACGGGGTGCCCCTAGAGCCCCGGCTTGTTGACAGTAGCCGCAGCGCACTCACATCCTCCTCCTGGATCCAGGCAGTGTTAAGGGTGAGGGATGAGGTCTCAGCTGGGCTGTTCTACTCCCATGTGTCTTGGGAAAACATGTTTGCAGGCTGGGGCATAGTTCAGGTTCTGCTACTCGTGAAGACCCCCTGGGGAAGCAGGAGCAACGTATTGACCACTAGCCTTGATTCTCATGGCCGGCTGGCTATGTGGGGGCGCCCGTCACTCCCACAGTCCTGTTTCTGTGGCCAGGAGGGTCCCAGAGCCGTAGGAACAAGACTCGGTGCCCATGTGCGCCCCCCCAGGAGGAGTGAAAAGCTCATTTTTCCATGTTCTCTAAAGACAGAAACAACCCAGGGTACCTGGGCGGCCTCTCTGATTCCCAGGGAGGAGTCCCCAGGGAGGCAGCCATTCCATCTCTCCTCTGTCGTTTCCAAGCCCGTCCTTGCCAGAAATCAAGTTCAGAGTCCCTGAGAGACCAAGCCCCCGCCAGACTGCTGGTTGCCAGGGCACAGGGTCCCTCCTGAGTGGCAGAGTTGGTTGGGACCAGCTCATCCCATGCCAGAGGGACCTAGAGGCCTTGATCTCACTTCCCTGGGCCATTCCTGTCTGGGTAGTGACCGGGCAAGCCCTCCTGGCTAGGTGACAGCAAGACAGCAGTCACTGATAGATCTGGAGTCAAGGCCTAGGTCCCTCCCGCATGGGCCGAGCTGGTCCCAACCCGGACTCTGTGGCTCAGGAAGGACCCGGGCCCGGGAGACTGCTCTGGCCACCCCTGGCAGAAGCAGCTTGGGCAGAAATGTCCCAGGGTCCCTTCTCAGCTCTGCTGCCCAGAGATTCAGGGGCTCTAGTAACCTTCCTGGGGCAATGCCGAGAGAGAGGGGCTGGGGTGGGGATCGTGAAATGTCACCAGGCTCCAACAGGGAAGCACAGCAACAGGCTTGTTTCCTCATCTGTTTCCAGGCTCATGTCAGCCACAAGACCCCTCCCAGCCCCAGACACTGGATGTATAGGTTACATATATCTTAGGGTTAGAATGAGTGGAAACAGTCCTCCATGCTATCCCGAGGGAAACAACCATCAGTGTCTGTAGGTACTTAATGTCTTAGTGCTTCCTTTTCTGCCCTTCTCTTGGGTTCTCTGGTTCCTTTTTTGTGCTAACTCTGCAGACCGTTCATTCCTGCCCACAGAGGGAGGCCGGAGCGTTCATGGTCCTGATGCTTTAGGACTCCGGGTTTTGGGTTCACTGAGAGGATGAGTTTGCCACGACTAGAGAATGTTAGTCCTCAGAAAAAGATTCGAAGCCACGAGGTGCATGATTTATTCTTCCATTCCTTCCGTGGGTCCATTGCAGCCCACGCACAGTCCCAGCTTTTCGGCTGGCAATTCCTGATGGTTGGCCCCGTCCCTAACCCTCCCAGCCCTGGCTAGCCTGAAGTGGTGGCTCTGGCCCAGTCCTGACAGCGGTTCTGAGGCTGCTCCCGCATTTCTGGAGTTACCCAACTGCTGCTTTATGGAGCAAGCAGCCGGTGGGGGACCGGTCCCCTCTCTCAGCTGGAGCCAGGTACCTGCCTGCCAGGTTACCCTGCCAACCCAGAGCAGAGCAGCCGAATGGAGCTGGTCCTCTGGGGTGGCCAACAGGCCCTCTCACAGGTGGCCAGCTCCTGCCCCAAAGGCCACCACCCTGCAAAGCCCTCAGCCCCCTGCTGTGTCTCTCCCTCCGGAGGCCCCATGGGAAGGCTGGGTTAGAGCCCTAGAGCTGCCCAGCAGGCCCCTCGGGCAGACGCTGCACCAGCTGGGCACCCCTGCCAGGCTCCTGCCAAGACCGTGTTCTCTGCCCTTTTGCAGCTGCTGCCAGGTCCGAAAACACTGTGAATGGTGCCGGGCCCTCATCTGCCGGCACGAGAAGCCCAGTGCCCTCCTGAAGGGAAGGACTGCTTGCTGCCACTCAGAAACAGGTAAGAGGGCTGCCTCAAGGAAAGGCCTTTTTCCCTCGGGAGACACTATTGGGTAGAGAAAAGGACCACCTTCTCCAGGTCAGGGCAGAAGTTCTTGGAGGCTGAAGCAGAAAGAAGGGAGAAAAAGAAGAGTGTATTCATCCTACCAAGTCAGGTTTAGTTTATTCTAATGTGTGTTTTACTCAGAAGGGAGCTCTTTTATCCTTACTGGTGACTGTGTGACCTTTAACAAGTAACTTAACCTCTCTGAGCCTTAGTTTTCTTGTTAAAAAGATGTTGTGCAAATTGAATAAGTACTGATATAAAGCACCTAGTGTGTCACAGATGTTCATTCTCTTTCCCTTGAGAAATCATCTCCCCTTTCCCATCTGTGAAATGAGAGATTTGGCCTATAGAAGGTCTTGAAGGACTCTAAACTCTTAGAATCCTGTGATCTTCCTTCAGTTTACCCTTGTTGCTTGAATATTTTCTCCAACATCCACGAAAAAGATTGGACATCTGGATATGAGGCCAAACTCACATCTCAGGAACCCTCATCCGCGCATCCCTTGCTCAGGGCTCCTTGAGTCAAATAGCAAATATATCCAGACAGGCTCTCAAAAGTCTCACATGAACAAGTTTCTGGACCACTGGGTTGACCCACAAAGCCTGTCAGAAACTTAGAGTTCCTTTTTAGGAAGTAGTGGATCAGGAGACAATCACCCCATACTCGTCCACCTGGGGGTGTCCTTCTCTAGTAAACAGGCAGCATTCCAGACGAGATCGGGCGCGTTCAGAGTGGTATAGCCATAGCACAGTCAGCATTCCAGAAGCTCACGGTTGCATGGAGAAGACAGGAAGAAAAGCGCCTGGGAAGCTGGAACGCTGCGGTGTTCATGAGGCCTCCTGGTGATCTGACCTGGAGGGAACTGAAGGCCCTGGAGCGCCCTTCACTTGGTCTTCATTTCAAGCGCCATCGTAATTGTGCATGAGCAGCCCTTCTGATTTAGGAAGGTGCTGATTCATTAATCCTCACCATAGCCTTAAGGAGGAGGGTGTGGGTAAACTGAGTCTGCTAAAGGCCTGCGTGGGTGCCTCCCTGAGTCCCTAGGGGAGCTAGGATGAGACCCACGTCCTCTGAAGGCCCCACTTACATCTCCTCCACTACCTCAGGGGACCATCCATTGAGCTAATGAAGATAAATATTTTTGTTTTGTCTTTTAGCACCAATAGGAAAACTGCATATGCCTTTTTAAGAAAATTTATACTAGGTTTTGTGCCATCGGTCTGCACCTTGGCAGAGTCATTTAGGATAGAGTAAATTTCTTGTTAATGTCACTTCTTCCCTACCCACATTTGAGAGAATGTTAGCTTTGAACCTGGGGATGGATCTGACCTTCCAGAGATGGCCACCAAGGCTGACGCCCCTCTCCTTGAGTTGACAGGTACCTTCCCACCTCCAGAGGAACCATGGGAGGGACCAGAGCAGGAAGATGTCCAGGCTGGGCTGGACTCAGGAGCTGCTGGGGAATGGGTACACACTGCCTCCCCGTAACAGGCACAGATGACACCATCAGGGCCCACCCATTGAGCAACAAGGGGGTCCATTCTTTTTTTTTTTGCGGTACACGGGCCTCTCACTGCTGTGGCCTCTCTCGGTGCGGAGCACAGCCTCCGGACACGCAGGCTCAGCGGCCATGGCTCACGGGCCCGGCCGCTCCGCGGCATGTGGGATCTTCCCGGACCGGGGCACGAACCCGTGTCCCCTGCATCGACAGGCGGACTCTCAACCACTGCGCCACCAGGGAAGCCCAGGGGTTCCATTCTTAAATAGCCTCGGGGGAAGCCATTCTGCTGCCAGAGCCCTGACCAGCTCATGAGCTGCCCACTAAGCCACCCCTGATGAGGGAACTGGCCGCAGACGGGGTTGAATCACCTCCAGTTGAATGAAGGCCCTCATGACAGCGCGCATCCCCATCCTCTTGTTTCCTTTGGCACCGAAAGCACAGTTTCAGGAGCTTTTGCCCCTGCGGTTTAACCAGCAGAAGGTGGACTTGTCCGCCCAAAAGAGCCTGGTGACTTTGGCTGGTGCATCCCCAAGTTTCTGTCCCAAGCCAGTTTTCCCAGCCTGGCTGGGGTCTGGCCCGCAGAGCTTAACCTGTTTTTCCTTCCTTCCAGTGGTCTGAAGAGCCCAGAGGAGGAGTTCTTCCAAATGGCCTGCGGCAGCCTGAGAAAGAAAGGACTTCTTGAGGACCGCACGGTGAGGGCTGCCTGGGACGGGCCAGCAGACCTTTCCTACTCTGCCTGCCCTCGCCTGTGTGGGCTTTTTGTCTTTTGTGGGCCTTCATTCAAAACTCTGTCCACAACTCTGTCTGCTTGGGGTTATCCAGTGTGACCTGGAGAAGAAATAAGTGGACCACAGTCTAAAGACTGGTCAGAAATGAACGGCACGGGGTGGACCTCCTGTTTACCTAATGAGCTGTGCGCGTTGGCATCTGTGTCCAGGTGTGTGTAGGTGTGTTCTGCGAGTCGCGGATGCCAGGCTGTGCTTTTTTTAATGGGCCCATCTCCCCACAACAGTCTCCATCCTGCTTGACACTGGAGATGCCTTTAGTTGTTACAGTTTTTTTCTTACCGCTTATGGGGGAAGAAGGTGGAAAAAGGCATAACTGCTTTTTGCTACGTGAAGACACCAGTGTAAGAGGAGCCATGTCTGTCCTCTGTCCACAAAACCCGCAACCAGCCCGATATCTTCCACAGACACATGATGTTGAAGACCTTCCCGAGCTGTTGCCACCCTCAGAGATAACTTCTTATTTATTAGATGGATGATGGTGTTATTTTTAATCTCTTAAGTCAGTGTAAAAAGCACAAAACCCTTTCAGACGTCTGCATTAATGATGTATGTGTTGCTGGCCAGAAAGTTAGACTGATTAGAAATGTCCGGTCTCTTTGGAACAGCTAAAGCTTGGGAAAAACCACCAGGATAGATGGAGATGGAAGCAGAGGATGAGTTGCTGATGGGAGCAAAGATTGGGGTTCAGAGGTCATGCCGTTTAATACACAAAACTAGTAAACGCCCCAGGATACAGTCCTGTTGAAAAGTTAGCAAATCTAGCAGTGGAGATCTGGCATCTTGTCAAGGCAGAGGAAGAATGCCTGTGTGTGCCTCCACATGGGGGAAACACAGACCACCCCGCTCTGTTATTAAACACGCTAACCGTCTAGTGGGCCCTCTGAGAATCTGTTTAGAAATAGAGCATTAACAGAGGGCCGCGGGCATTTGGGGCTGCATCCGTGAAGGGGGACCAGTCACTTATTTTCCATGTTGCTACTCAGTTGATGTTCTATTTTGAAAGGGAGAAATTGAACTTTCCTATTTATTTTTAAGCATTAGGAGAAATATTCCAGTGACGTTTTTTTTCTTTTCCATCCAGGATGCCTTTTTTTTTTTTTTTTTTTTTAACAAAAACTCTAACAAGCCATCTCCACCGTGTGGGTCTCACTTTTCCCTCAGGGAAGGAGAAATTGTTCTCCTGGGTGCTTTCCAACCCAGTGGGTCTGCCTGTGGGAAATTCCAGTTCCCTCCAACTGCACGGTGGGAGCTCATCCCTAGGAATTGTCACTAAAATTTGGAAACGGGAAACAATGAAATAATATGTAGACTCCATATGTGAGGGAACTCTTATTCCCTAATATTTGAAAAATGGAAGATTTCTACCTATTAACCCTTCAGTGCCTGTAGCGCCTCACATCGTGAAAGGGACCTTTAAAATATGTCAAGTTGGCTTGAAATTCCTACCAGGTCATTTTGTCCTCCTCGAATTCTTCTACCCCAGTATGTCTACTTCAGTGAATTTTCTCTGTATTTCTTACAGTTGAGACAATTATATGACACGTGTCTTAACTCTGGTACTTTTATTGAATGATGCAGCACCCAAAGCGCCCGTAGCAGAAATGGGGTCCGTTCGCCAGCAGTGTAACTGACCACAGCTCCCGGGTTTTAGTCATAAAAGAAAATACGCCTAAGTTCGCATTCCTTAGGCTGGTCCTACAGCAGCAGATCTGTGGGCTGAGGCTTGACCATAGGAGACCAATGCAGTTGACACTAGTTTGTGGACCCCAGTGTGCACTCACTTTTCTCATCAGGCTCTACTGAAAGTCTGATCCCGGTTCGGAGAGACTAATGAAAGTGGAGTAGCATCACTTGTGTTTAACTTGAGATCACATTTTTACTTTAGGACAATCTTGACTCAGTCTTTTAGAGGCTATTTGAGGTCTGGTTGCCTTTAAAGTGTATGAACTGATGTTGAGAATGTCTCGTGGGGCTATGTTCACCTACTGAGTGGAAGGATCAGTGTCCAGTCTTCAGGTGTCCAAGAGCCTTCGCAGAGGTGAGAATATAAGGATGGAAGCGGAGGGAACCTTCTTTGTTCCCTGTGGGGACCTCATATTTAGGGTCTGTGAATGCCCCAGTCCAGCAAGTCACAGCTGCCGGTGCCCCATTCCTTGTGCCTGTACAGCCACGCAGAGAATGGGCTCAAATGTGTGCCATCCTAGAAGTGCCTCTCAAAACAGTCCTCTGTAAACCAGCAGGTCTGAAGGGAGTTGGAAGCAGAGGTGGGGTCAAGGCAGGCCTGGTTGGACCTCTGTCCATGCTCCAGGCTAGGAGAACCTTGCTTCTTTAGTGATTTCTCTCTTAGAAATCAGATGGCCAGCAAGCATTGGATTCCTATGCCATTAATGGCATTGGTACTTCTTTGGCATTGGTTAGCTGTAAAAACACCCCCTTTTCGGGTTAAAAATCATCTCCTAATCCATCTCCATAGGTTCCCCATGTTTCCTTGCTTTTTAGAAAGCCAAGTTCATTACCATCAGGGAATCATTCCCAAGATCTGACATGGTAAGCGGCCACACACACCTGGGGGCGGGGAACACAGCCGTTTCCAATGTCTGGCTCAGGAGAAATGTAAAGCCCCCATTTAAAAAAAAAGGGAGGGGCTGCTTCCAAATCTTTTGTGGGGCCTGGATTTTCCCACTGCTCTACAGGCTGTGACTTCTTTAAGCATACTGGCGGGAAACGTCTGCTAATGAAAGGAGAGACAGCGGCCAATCCTGATCTGGAAGACACATCTGGATACACATGTAACCAAGCAAGATATGAGTTTGCTATTGTGTGCCAGCAGAGAAGGGGGGCAGAATGTCCCCAGAGTCTATCTGCCATGAAAGGAGCCGGCGGGATTGACGTTCCCCCATCCATATTGACGAGGGAGGAGGTGTGCTTCCAGAGCTTCTTGGGAGCCTGGTCTGTGCAGGTGGAGAAAGTGTCTGGCATCTTCAGGTTTCCTGGGTCTGGGCTGCCTCGGGGCACAAGAACCGCTGGCTATGGCTACTCTTCCAGGCAGGTTTGGCAGGAACAGTGCTCAGGAGACCCCAGCCCCTTAGTAGGATCTGGGCTTTGATTCCTGCCAACCTGCTCAGCTGAGGAAGGGGCAGGGGATGATTCAAAAGCCCAGGACCAAGGGGGACATCACAGAAACAAGATGAACACATATGTTTGTTCTTAATGTTCTAACATAAGACCTGTTCTCTGGAGCTACTGATCTTACCAGGCTTTCTAAAAGATCTCACGGCAAACACACACATAGTACTGAACACAACCCCTCTTCCTAGTGTAATAATTTACTGAAGTGTTCAACTTCTCATTATCTTATTATAACAAACCTGATGCTTTTTTTTTAGAACTTGTTACTCTGACTTCTGTATATGTTGCACTGAAAAGGTTAATATTTAATGTTTTAATTTATTTTGTGTGGTAAGTTAATTTTGATTTCTGTAATGCGTTAATGAGATTAGCAGTTCTTTTCCTTAATGTCTGAATTGTACTTATTTAAAGAGTAGTGAGCAATGTAAAATGCAGTTGTGTTTTTCAGTAATGTGTATTGTTGTTCAGTTGTACTGTACCTTGTTTGGAAGGATGAAGGAATGAACTCTTTTTTTTCCTAAATCAAGACTAGAGCTTTTCTTTCATGAGATTGGGAGATGGCCGAAGCACATTTAAGATTTTTCTCTGCGAATGTGAATGATGAGAAAAAACTAGATGCTCTTTTGCAAATGTGGGAATCCTAAAATTAACTTTAGTTGATCCCTGTCTGCTTGGAAAAACCAAATTCCCTGAAGTTCTTCTCAATATATGAGTATTTCATTTACTATGTGTCCAACAATACACTAACTAGTGTGAAAGAAAAGATGAAACATACAGTCCCTGCCCCAAAGGAATCAAAATCTGGCTGAGACTGACTGACATGCAGAAAATAATTCCAGACTAATTCCAGCCAAAATACAAATAACGCCCGAAATTCTAAGGTAGAGAGGATGTGTTAACAGCTATGATTCTCCAAGTGTGGTCCCCAGACCAGCAGTATCAGCATCACCTGGGAACTTCTTAGGAACGCAAATTTTCAGGCCCCACCCCGAACCTGTTAAACTCTCGAGATGCCCCGTGCCCCCTCCACCTTCCAGATGATTCTGATACATGCTCAAGTTCGAGAACCACTGTGCTATAGGACTCAGAGGACCCATCCAGGAAAAAGCCCCCGTGAACTTGGAATCAGCCAGACCTTCCCTCATTTATCCAGGTGACTTGCAGCTGCCAGCTTGAATCCATGGTCTGGATCGTTCGCGCCCAGCCTTTGGGGATGCTGTCGGCCCACACTTCAGACCCCTGTTTTGCCTGGCTGCTGTATGCCCTGACTCCTGCCTGGCCCGGCCTTGGGGTGTGACCTAGCCTTGCCTCCCCTCTAGCTCGGAGCTCCTTGCCCAGCAGCAGCCTGGAATTCTAGCCCCAGCGCTCTTTCCCCGTCTCCTGAAACTCCCTCTTCCACGCTGGCCATCCACAGGACTTGCTCTGCAGGCCCTGAGCTTTCTGCCTCTGCCTTTCACCTCCAGAAACAGGAAGTGCCCGTGGTCACACACCCCTGGGTCGAGCCATGCCTTTTCCACTAAGCTAGTGTCTCTCACCCCAGATCAATTGAATTCTAGAATCTGTAGGGGTGGAGCTTGAACATCTTTTAAAAATCTCTCCCCGTGATTCTAATCCAATCCCTACTGCCCTCTGGAATATGCCAAGCCCCAGGGAGCACGTGGCACAGGAGAGGTTTCATGCCTGGAGCTGAGATACCCATCCAAGGCGTCCCACCCTAGTCCATGCTTAAGTATCCCTTAATATCCAGCAGATGTTAGCCCTGGGGAAACAGGGAGGCTTGGACCTCCTTTCAAGTGGGATCATCTAAAGCAAAGAAGTGAGATAACACCTGTGGGAACAGGGCCCCCCGAGGAGTACCATGATGCTTGAGGGTATGCACAACTGGGCAATGGCTTTTCAGGAGCCAAATTTTGCAATTGGGAATGAAAATGTGATATTGATAGTGAAAAGTAAACAGGAGAGGAAAAAAATCCTCTCTCCAGGGGCATTTACCTCAATGGAAGCTTCAGGCCCTGATGTGCAGCTGAACAGGTGCCCTAGGACGGGAGGAGCCCCTGCTGCCATGAAGTCCTCCAGGGCAAGTCCAAGTCTGGCAGGGGAGCCCCTCTCAGGGGGGTCAGGGGAGTGGAGTTGAGAACTGGGCAAGGGAACAGCTCCACTTCCTGGGCTGGTCTGCCCTGCCTGTTCCAGGGAAGGATTCCTCGGGTCTAGAAATGTGACATCCCAGAAGGACTGTGCTGTAAAGAGCTGGCATCATTTAAACCTTGTCCCACCAGGGCAGAGCACGCAGCGGCACCCTCCCCTGCAGCATGGCGCTCCCACCTGCCTTTGTAAAAGAAGCCCCCAAAACAGAGCACAGGGGCTCCGGGTCCCCGTGGTGGAAGGAAGCCTGGAGGTGAAGACCTGGGCTGGCTGCAGCCCTGCTTTTGGCTGTGTCACCCTAGAGCGGTACTAATTCTTTCTGAACCTCCAGTCCCTGCCTATTTAGCTCCTGCCCGTTTAGCTCACGGAGCTGCTAAGTTAAAACATATAAACTCCCACTTGCTCAGCCTGATTCTTGCAATAAAAAAATCTAGTGCTGGGGGCTTCCCTGGTGGCACAGTGGTTGAGAGTCCGCCTGCCGATGCAGGGGACACGGGTTCGTGCCCTGGTCCAGGAGGATCCCACGTGCCGCAGAGCGGCTGGGCCCATGAGCCATGGCCGCTGAGCCTGCGCGTCCGGAGCCTGTGCTCCGCAACGGGAGAGGCCACAAGAGTGAGAGGCCCGCGTACCACAAAAAAAAAAAAAAAAAAAATCTAGTGCTGTCCTAAATGCCGTTGACACGTTGCCCACCTCAAGGGAGGCCTCACTCCTCCATCCTCCAGTGACATTCAATCCAAGGTGAAAAAAGGCATGAGGAGGGGAAATTGTAAGAGAACTATTTCCAGAGAGCCAGAGGCAAAACGGACCACATCCAGAGGGTCATGGTCCCAGGACACCACCTTTACAAGTGCTTAAGGACCTAGAAGGGTGAGGAAAACTCTCCTTAGACGGAGGAAGGTGTTCACTGTGGCCTCAAGTTGCAGGGCCAGAGACAAAGAGGTTGACCTCAGCTCATCAGAGGGTCTTTCTCATCATTAGAGCCACCTCCTGTTCCAGAGCCACCTACTGTTCTCCCTAACACCAAAGTGATCAAGCAGAGACTGGGTGGCCACCAGGGACACAGTGGGTGCCTGGTGAACTAGAACAGGAGCCGGAAGACCTTGGGGCCAGTCTTCCTCTAAGTATCCTGACCACCATCTCCTGCCCATGAGTCCACGGGCTACCCCAGCCCTCCAAACCTCCACCTACCACAGCACCCTTCCGCAATAGTCTTTCTGAGCCCAGACTTCAGCCTCTGTCCTCCCCTTGTCCTGCTGTGGGTCTTGTGGTCTCCCAGAGCTTCTCGGTGATGGAGGGGCATCTCAGGCCCTGCCCAGCCCCCTTCCCTCCCACCTGCTGTCTTTAGAGCCCCTGTGGCTTAACCATACTCAGGAGGGTCCCTATACAGGGGCCACAGGTCCAGTAACTCTCACGAGAGGGCCTTCTCTGGCTCCCTCCATCCCCACGTGCCGAGATGTACTAGTGCCCTCCCAGATCCACTCTCCACCGTCCTCTGCCCAGTGCCCCACTATGGACAGCTTCTGTAGGGCTCTCTTGCCCAATGGCTTCTGGTTCAGCTAGTGGGAGGCCCTGGAGGAGAGCGGGGTCGTTTGTTTGTTTGTTTTTATGGTGCAATTCTTTTCTGTTTTTTTTTTTTTTTTTTTCCGGTGTGTGGACCTCTCACTGTTGTGGCCTCTCCCGTTGCGGAGCACAGGCTCCGGACGCGCAGGCTCAGCGGCCATGGCTCATGGGCCCAGCCGCTCCGCGGCACATGGGATCCTCCTGGACCGGGGCATGAACCCGTGTCCCCTGCATCAGCAGGCAGACTCTCAACCACTGCACCACCAGGGAAGCCCTCTTTTCTGTTTTTTAAATTTACCTATATTTGATTTACAATGTTATATTAGTGACAGGTGTACAGCATAGTGACTCAATATTTTCATAGATTATATATAGATTATATGAAATATATAGATTATATGAAATTTTATAAAGTCATTATACTCATTATACTCCGTTTAAAATGACTGCAAGATAATGGCTATATTTTCCTGTGCTGTACAATAAATTCTTGTTACTTCTCTGAGTCGGAGGTATTTTAACCCCCCTCCCTTCCTGCTCCAGTGCTGTGTCTCCAATAATTACACCCCAGCACTAGGCTCTCAGGGCCCCTCCTCCTTCCAGCTCTCACCACACTTCATTTACGCCACTCCCTCCCCTTGTCCCTTCTGCTCTGGGGTGGTAATGGCTCCCCACAGTTGCCAGTTTTAAGTCTGCCAATCTTGCCCCCCCAACCTCCACCTTGCCCTTTAATTTCCAGGGATACTTAACCGGAGGCTAAAAATTCAAATGCTATCAGGAGTGAAGCTGTTAATGGGAATTAGTGCAACTGCTGGATGGGAGCGTAAATGCCCACAAGTAGATTGCATCTGGCATGGGAGGTGGACATTGGGATAAACTGGGATGCACAGACCTCTTCTGAAGGGGGCGATCATGTCTCAGTTCCAGCCCATAATTGATATCCAGCAAGGTGGCCCGATTTTCCATTTTTCCAAGAGAAGCAGAAAATCTGGACTTTTTCATGATATCTCCGTTTCTAAATGTGACTAAAATTCATCAACCGCTCTGTGGCCACACCGAAATCTGTCTGCAGGTCACCATCCGTTGGCAGCCTTCACTCTCAAGCTGTTCACTTGTCTCCACCTCTGCCAGGCCCTTTCACGCCTCTCTGCCTTCACAGTTCTCTTTACTAGGAATGGCTTTTGCTGCTTCTTGGCCTGAGCAAACTTCTGGTCCTTCAAGAAGGGACTCACACCTCACTTTCTCTCTGGAGCCTTCTTGGAGCCCCCAGGCAGAGCCTTCCCAACGCACCCAGAGCACTTTGTACATCCTTATGTTAAGACACTCATCTCATTGGCTGACACGGTTGACAAACTCCTCCACAAGTTGCCCTGTGCCCAGGATCATCTTGTGCCCCAGGTCATGAGCTTCTCAAGGTCAAAAACCTCTGTCCTATGCATCTTTGTAGCCCAGCATTTGATGGCTGAAGGATGCAAGGTGATACAATAACTTTTTGTTGAACAAAATCCTCAGATATACGGGGCTTTGATTGGACCAATGTCTGTCTCTGGAGGCAGGAGAGCAACGTCATGTGGGATCACTGGGTCCTGTGGAGCTGCGTTATCTGGACTTGGTGTTGGATGCTACGGTTGGACACCTCACAGGTCAAATAGGAAGCCAGGGAGAGTCCCAAAGACCTATCATGAGAGCTTTGCTTCTAGGCAAAAACACATTACATGTTCTGACCAGTATCTTACCAAGAACTTCGTCACAGCCTAGGTGAATTTAACAGGAATATTTTTCCCCCCAGATTTATTGAGAAAGAAATGACATATAACATTGTGTAAGTTTAAGGTGTACAGTGCAATGAATTGATGCATGTATCTATTGCAAAATAACTACCACAGTAGGGAAATTAACACTTCCACTCCCTCACATAGTTACCATTTTTGTGTGTGTAGTGAGGACACTCAATATCTAATCTCTTAGCAACTTTCAAGCGTATAATACATATTTTTAACATATAATACATATTTATAACATATTTTAACATATATTTAACATAATACATATTTATAACATATTTTAACATATAATACATATTTTTCTTTCTCGTGGCTGGGCAACATTCCATTGTGTATATATGGCACACCTTTATCCATTCATTCACTGGTGGACACTTAGTTTGTCTCCGTATCTCAACTATTGTGACTAATGCTGCAATGCACAAGGAGGTGCAGATATCTCTTTGAGAACCAGATTCCATTTTCTTTGGTTACATACCAAGAAGTGGGATCGCTGAACCATATTGTGTTCTGTTTTTAATTTTTTTTAGAAACCTCCATACTGTTTTCCATAATAGCTGCACCAATTTACATTCACTGCAGCAGTGCACAGGAGTTCCCTTTACTTCACGTCCTCGCCAGCACCTGGTTTTGGCTCTAGCCCTTCCATGTCCAGCCCCACCTCCTACCAAGGTAATAGCTCCCAGCACACTCTGAGGAAAGATGACTGGTGTTCATGTCAGATCCAGCTCTCCCACCAAAGCCACTGGGCACACGCAGACTGTATAAGGACGCTCCCACACAAGGACACCCCTTTAAGACCACAATAGGTAACCATTTCACCTAATTTCATAGAGATAGAGAAAGTTAAGCAAAATGAGAAGACAGAGGAATTTGTTTCAGTTGAAAGGACAAGAGAAAAACCCTGAAAAAAACAACTAATGAAACAGAATTCTTAAGACAGCAAGAGAAAAACAAAAAGCTATATACAAGGGAACCCCAAAAGGCTGATTTTTCTGCAGAAACTTTTTCCTTTTCTGCAAAAGGAAGTGGCATGCCCTAAGAATTCTCTCTTTAACTTGTATCATTTTAATTATGTCATGTTTTCATGTGAACCTGTTTGGGTTCATTTCGTTTGGGACCTTTTGTGCCTCCTGTACCTGGATATCTGTTTCCTTCTTCAGGTTTGGGAAGTTTTCAGCCATAATTTTATCAAATATCAATATCAGTGTCTAGGTTGCTGGTCTTTTCTTTTCAGCACCCAATACAAGAGCACCTAAATATACTGGGTGGGCCAAAAAGTGCCTTCAGTTTTCTAAGTAAAAATAAAAGACAGATTTTTCATTTTCACCAAGAACTTTATTCAACAACGTTTTCACCCTCTTGTTCCACTACCTTCTGCCATTTTTCAGGCAACTTCCTAATTCCATCTTCCCAAAACTTTTTATCTTTTTGAGCAAAGAACTGTTCCAGGTGCCTTTTACAGTCTTCCATTAAGAGAATTTTGTAAAGACTGAAATAAATGGAAATCTGAAGGTGCAATGTCTGGTGAATACAGCAGATGAATCAGAACTTCCCAGCCAAGCTGTAACAGTTTTTGCCTGGTCATCAAACAAACACATGGTCTTGCGTTATCCTGATGGAAGCCTATGCGTTTTCTATTGACTAATTCCGGACACTTTTCGTCGAACGCTGCTTTCAGTTGGTCTAATTGGGAGCAGTACTTGTTGGAATTAATCGTTTGGTTTTCTGGAAGGAGCTCATAATAGAGGACTCCTTTCCAATGCCACCATATACACAACATCACCTTTGGATGAAGACCGGCCTTTGGTGTGGTTGGTGGTGGTTCATTTCACTTGCCCCACGATCTCTTCTGTTCCACATTGTGGTACAGTATCCACTTTTCATCGCCCATCATAATTTGTTTTAAAAACAGAATATTTTCATTACGTTTCAGCAGAGAATTGCATGCGGAAATACGGTCAAGAAGGTTTCTTTCACTTATGTGGAACCCAAACATCAAAGCGATGGATATAACTAAGCCGGTGCAAATGATTTTCAACGCTTGATTTGGATATTTTGAGTATGTCGGCTATCTCCCACGTGGTAGAACGTTGATTTGTTCTCAATTATTGTTTCGCTATCAACTTCAGCTGGTCTACCTGACCGTGGAGCATCATCCAGAGAGAAGCCTCCAGCATGAAACTTCGCAAACCACTTTTGACATGTTCGATCCATCACAACTCCTTCTCCATATACTGCACAAAACTTTTTGTGCATTTCAGTTGCATTTTTACCTTTCTTGAAATAATAAAGCATAATATGTGAAAAATGTTGCTTTTTTCTTCCATCTTCAATATTAAAGTGGCTACACAAAAATTCACCAATTTTGATGTCTTTTTTTAAATGCACGCTGATATAACAGCTGTCACATACAATCTAACAAAAAAAGACAACTAAGTGCTACTAGAGCCATCTTATGGAAAAAACCAAACGAAATTTTGGCCCACCCAATACAGCTTCCAAGACTGTATCAGGAAGATATTGACAGTCTAAACAGGCTGATCACAAGTAATGAAATTAAATTTGTAATTTAAAAAAGACTCCCAGCAAACAAAAGTCCATGACCATACTGCTTCAAAGGGGAATTCTACCAAACATACCAAGAATTGTTAGTACCTGTCCTTCTCAAACTATTCCACAAAACTGAAGAGGATGGAACACTCCCAAATTCATTCTAAGAGGCCACCATTACCCTGATACCAAAACCAGACAAGGACACTACAAAAAAGGAAAATTACAGGACATTATGTCTGATGAATATAGATGCAAAAATCCTCAACAAGATATTAGCAAATCAAATTCAGCAATATATAAAAAGGATCATATACCATGATCAAGTGGAATTTATTCCAGGGATGCAAAGATGGTTCAATATTTGCAAATCAATCACTGTGATACACCCCTTTAACAAAAGGAAGGATAAAAATCACATGATTATCCTAACAGATACAGAAAAAGCATTTGACAAAACTCAACATCCATTCACAATAAACACTCTCCTTAAAGTTGGTATAGAGGGAATATATTTCAACATAATAAATACCATTTATGACAAGTCCACAGCTAACATCATACTCAATGGTGAAAAACTGAAAGCTTTCCCTTTAAAATCATGGACAAGGGTGCCCACTCTAGCCACTTATATTTAACATAGTATTAGAGGTTCTAGCCACAGCAATCAGATAAGAAAAAGAAATAAAAGGCATACAAATTGGAAGGGATGAAGTAAAAAGGCCACTAATTGCAGACGACATGATACTATACATAAAAACTCTAAAATCTCCAAAAAAAAAATCTATTAGAATTTATAAATGAATTCATTAAAGTTGCAGGATACAAGATTAATATACAGAAATCTGTCGCTTTTCTATACACTAATAATGAACTATCAGAAAGAGAAAGCAAGAAAACAATCCCATTTAAAATAGCATCAAAAAGAATAAAATATCTAAGAATAAACTTAACTAAGGAGGTGAAAGATCTATACTCTGAAAACTACAAAAACTGACAAAGGAAATTGAAGATGGTACAAAGAAATGGAAAGATATCCCATGTTCTTGGAGTAGAAGAATTAATATTGTTAAAATGGTCACACTACCCAAAGCAATCTACAGATTTAATGCAATCCCTATCAAAATGCCCAGGACATTTTTCACAGAACCAGAGCAAATTATCCTAAAATTTATATGGAATCACAAAAGACCTCTAATTGCCAAAGCAATCTTGAGAAAAAGAACAAAGACTGGGGGTTATACCTCCCAAACTTCACACTATACTGCAAAGCTACAGTAATCAAGAGAGCATGGTACTAGCACAAAAACACATATATAGATCAATGAAACAGAGAGTTCAGAAATAAACCAATGCCCTTATGGTCAATTAATCTACAACAAAGGAGGCAAGAATATACTGTACAGAAAAGACAGTCTCTTCAATACGTGGTGCTGGGAATACTGGACAGCTACATGTAAAGAATGAAATTAGAACATTTTCTCACAACATACACAAAAAAATAAACTCAAAATGGATTAAGGACCTAAATGTAAGATCTGAAACCATAAAACTCCTAAAAGAGAACGTAGGTGGAACACTCTGACGTAAATCGCAGCAATATTTTTTTGAACCTGCCTCCTAAGGCAAAAGAAACAAAAGCAAAAATAAATGAAAGGGACGTAATTAAACTTCAAAGCTTTTGCATAACAAAGAAAACCATCGACAAAATGAAAAGACAACCTACTAAATGGGAGAAAATACTTGCAAATGATATGACTGATAAGGGGTTAATACCCAAAATACATAAATAGCTCATACAGCACAATACTTAAAAAAACAAACAACCTGATTAAAAAATGGGCAATAGATCTGAATACTTTTTTTTTTTTTTTTTTTTTTTGCGGTACGCGGGCCTCTCACTGTCGTGGCCTCTCCAGTTGCAGAGCACAGGCTCCAGACGCGCAGGCTCAGCGGCCATGGCTCACGGGCCCAGCCGCTCCACGGCACATGGGATCTTCCCGGATCCGGGCACGAACCCGTGTCCCCTGCATCGGCAGGCAGACTCTCAACCACTGCGCCACCAGGGAAACCCTCTGAATATTTTTCTAAAGAAGATATACAGATGACTAACAGGCAAATGAAAACATGCTCAACATCACTAATCATCTGAGAAATGCAATTCAAAGCCACAATATCACCTCACACTTGTCAAAATGGTTACATCAAAAAACCTACAAATGGGCTTCCCTGGTGGCACAGTGGTTGAGAGTCCGCCTGCCGATGCAGGGGACACGGGTTCGTGCCCCGGTCCGGGAAGATCCCACATGCGGCGGAGCGGCTGGGCCCGTGAGCCATGGCTGCTGAGCCTGCGCGTCCAGAGCCTGTGCTCTGCAACGGAATAAGCCGCAACAGTGAGAGGCCCGCGTACCGCAAAAAAACAACCTGCAAATAACAAGTGTTGTCAAGGATGTGGAGAAAATGGAACCCTAGTACATTGTTGGTGGAGTTGTAAATTGGTGCGCTCATTATGGAAAACAGTATGGAGAATTTTCAAAAAACTAAAAACTAAATATGATCCAGCAATGCCACTGCTGGGTGTATGTCCAAAGAAAATAAAAACACTAATTCAAAAAGATACATGCACCCCAACGTTCATAGCAACATTATTTACAATAACCAAGATATGGAAGCAACCTATGTGTCCATCAACATATGAATGGATAAAGAAGATGTGATATATATATATATAATGGAATACTACCCAGCCATAAAACAGAATGAAATTCTGCCATTTGCAACAACATGGGTGGACCTAGAGAGTATCATGCTTAGTGAAGAAAGTCAGACAGAGAAAGACAAATTCTCCATGTTATCACTTATATGTGGAATCTAAAATATAAAACAAATATATATGAGAAAACAGAAACACACTCACAAATATAGAGAACAAACTAGTGGTTACAAATGGGGAGGGGCAAGATAGGAGTAGGGGATTAAGAGATACAAACTACTATGTATAAAATAAATAAGCAACAAGGATATTTTGTGCAGCACAGGAAATACAGCTATTATTTTATTTTGTAATGGCTATAATCTATAAAAATATAATATGTAAAAATATCGTGTCACTATTCTGTATACCTGAAACTAATATCATATTGTAAACCAACTATACTTCAATCTTTAAAAAAACCTACAACAAGGACCTACTGTATAGCACAAGGAACTACATTCAATACCTTGTAATAACCTATAGTGGAAAAGAATCTGAAAAAGAATATATATATATATCTGAATCACTTTGCTGTACACCTGAATCTAACACAACATTGTAAATCAACTATACTTCAATTTTTAAAAAACCTAACTGTATACTGCTTATAAGAAATGTATCTTAAAAATAAGGGTACAGAAAAATTGAATATAAAAGAGTAGAAAAATATAGACTATAAAAATGCCAAGTAAAAGAAAGCTGGTGTGGCTATACTCACATAAGATAAAGTGTACCACAAGGCATTTCACAATGCTAAAAGTTACATTTACCAGGAAGATATAAAAACTTAAAATGTGCCATGTGTGTGCCAAATGGCATTGTTTCAAAAATACATAAGGCAAAAATGAACACAGAGTATATACTGCTCCTAACAGGTAAGGCACTTTCTAGAAAGAAACATTTATACCCATGGACATTTATTTAATTTAAAATTGGGAGGAAGATGAGAAGAACCAACTTCTTGGGCACACCCTGAAGCGTAAACACAAGTGTGTTATACTCAGAAAAAATGTATACAGTATGTATACAGACTGAGCTACCATGGTTTTTTTCCCAATCTTTGAAGCAAAAGAAGAAAAGTTAAAGACTCTATGACCACTCTAACCCAGATATTCTCCCCTGTCCTCCTTCCATACCCAATCTGAAAACCTTCCTATTTCCCTCTAGATTATGTGGGGGAGAAAGTAGGGATGCAGGAAAAGACACCAAAACTCTCTGTGGATCTCCCAAAGCCAAGTAGTCTTCTGACCACTCTTCTGCTGCTGATCTTTGCTACAGTGTAGCTTAATGTTATGAGCACAGCTTGAAAGTCATTTTGCCTAAGTTCAAATCCCAGATCTGTCGCTTATTAGCTGTGTGAACTTGGGTAATTTATTTAATATCTGTGCACCTCAGTTTCCTTCACCATAAAATGGGGATACCCTCAGAAGTGACTGCAGAGATTAAATATGTAAACTTTATGAAGCTTAGAACTGTATCTGGCACACAGTATAGGCTGTCGTTTTCATCTGCTTCATCCTCTACACTTTGATGGACTGCAATCTTCAACTGGATCAGAAATACATTCCAAACATTCTGTGACCTTCTGCCCACTTAAGGATCTGTGGACATAAATATCTCTCAATTGAATATGATTGGTTGATCCATATAGGGTTTAATTATGGCCATATCCAAGCCTTACTCTCTGAATATATACATACAGGTGAACACTAGGTTATTTCCATTCTGGAAAAGAAAGTACAGATGATGTAACTCTAGTAAAGGCATATTGAGAACCCAATTCCAATGCTATGCTCTTTGAGTTGAACTCTGAGCGGTCATAAACACTCTCAAAAGCATTCAACCTGTGACTGGGATGTTTCCTTGAATGAATATTTGAAATACTGACATGGAATAAAGGGCATATATCAAACACCGGAAGCAATCTTTTTCTCACAAAGCCATTCACTTTTTTCTTTCATTTATTACTTATTTATTTATTTATTTATTTATTTATTTATTTTTGGCTGCATTGGGTCTTCGTTGCTGCGCATGTGCTTTCTCTAGTTGCGGCGAGCGGGGGCTACTATGCGTTACAGTGCACTGGCTTCTCATTGCAGTGGCTTCCCTTGTTGCAGAGCACGGGCTCTAGGCGCACGGGTTTCAGTAGTTGTGGCTCGTGGGCTCTAGAGCGCAGACTCAGTAGTTGTGGCGCAGGGGCTTAGTTACTCCACAGCATGTGGGATCTTCCCCAACCAGGGATACAACCCATGTCCCCTGCATTGGCAGGAGGATTCTTAACCACTGCGCCACAAGGGAAGCCCAGGCCATCTACCTTGAAACAACAAACTTTAAGGTTGACCAGAAAGTGTACAATTCACACTTTCTAAAGACAATATACTAAAGCTATAAATAAATCATATGAATTTAAACAGCTACAACAATAACAACAACTTAATGTTTTCATTAAGAAAAGACTCAAATAATTTTGGCCAGGAGACAGATAGATAAATATAAAACTGAAAACTGACTACAAAATAACAAAAACAAATTACATATCAAAATTTATAATCTGTAGCCAGTTGATTCAGAAGTAAAATCACCTTTATTATTTAATTAAATTAACCAAAGAACAAACAAAATAACTAGATGTTCAATTCAATAATTTACAAAAGAACCAACAAAATGCCTAAAGAAAGTAGAAGAAAGAAAACCATAAAAGTCATCCCATTGGGCTGCATCTCACCAGCACAATACTTTGGGCTGCAAGCAACTGAAGACCCAAGTAAAAGAGACTTAAATAATAAGTTTGTTATGGGAGTTTGCGGGTGGGTAGTTTCCAGAGTTGCTTAATTCGCAGGCCTGTGACCCAAATTCATACAGCCACTATGGAGAACAGTATGGAGGTTTCTTAAAAAACTAAAAATAGAACTACCATATGACCCAGCAATCCCACTACTGGGCATATACCCTGAGAAAACCATAATTCAAAAAGAGTCATGTAGGGCTTCCCTGGTGGCGTGGTGATTGAGGGTCCGCCTGCCGATGCAGGGGACACGGGTTCGTGCCCCGGTCCGGGAAGATCCCACATGCCGCGGAGGGGCTGGGCCTGTGAGCCGTGGCCGCTGAGCCTGCACGTCCGGAGCCTGTGCTCCGCAATGGGAGAGGCCACAACAGTTAGAGGCCCGCGTACTGAAAAAAAAAAAAAAAAAAAAAAAAAAAAGAGTCATGTACTACAATGTTCATTGCAACACTATTTACAATAGACAGGACATGGAAGCAACCTAAGTGTCCGTCAACAGATGAATGGATAAAGAAGATGTGGCACAAATATACAATGGAATATTACTCAGCCATAAAAAGAAGTGAAATTGAACTATTTGTAGTGAGGTGGATGGAGCTAGAGTCTGTCATACAGAGTGAAGTTAAGTCAGAAAGAGAAAAACAAATACCGTATGCTAACACATACATATGGAATCTAAAAAAAAAAGAGCTTCTGATGAACCTAGGGGCAGGACAGGAATAAAGATGCAGACATAGAGAATGGACTTGAGGACATGGGGAGGGAGAAGGGTAAGCTGGAACGAAGTGAGAGAGTAGCATTGACATATACACATACCAAATGTAAAATCGATAGCTAGTGGGAAGCAGCCGCATCGCACAGGGAGATCAGCTCAGTGCTTTTTGACCACGTAGAGGGGTGAGATGGGGAGTGTGGGAGGGAGACACAGAGGGAGGAGATATGGGGATGTATGTATATGTATAGCTGATTCACTTTGTTATACAGCAGAAACTAACACAACATTGTAAAGCAATTATACTCCAATAAGGATGTTAAAAAAAATTAGAAAAAATGTTCCCAAAGCAAACAGTATCTCATAGGCCCTCATTAAATGGTAGCTATTATAATTACTTCAGTTACACAGGGTGATACTTTAAGCCAAACATACTTGCCTCCCTGTGACCACCAGTGGGATTAAAAATCACAGGGAGGAGGAGACAGTTTTGTAGGGTTGAAACCCAGTTGCAAAGACACTGGCTTCTCCTTTTGGCAGGCAGCTTTGTGACCCAACCCCACACAGCAAGTGCCTGTACCTATGCAATTATCTTATTTTTCAATTATTTTCTCAAGCTCTTTCCCCCTGACCTGAACCCTTCCGCGCTGGTAAAACCTTTGCTGCTGCAGCCTCAGCTGAGAATTGCAAATGCAAACCCAAATCTCCCCTCTTCTTCCTATTTTCCTTTGGGGATTCAAAAGAAGGGAAGATTTTGATCACAACTGAAAAATCTTGCTCTTATATCTGAAGAAGGCAGCATTGTCTTAGTTATTGTCTTATTTGTAATTGTTGCAATAAAATATGAGCCAAAAGATTGTTAAAAATGTTTCTTCTATTTTTCTGATTATAAAAGTAATACACGTTCCTTGGAGAAAAAAATCAAGAAAATCTGGAAAATTATAAAGAAAATCAAAACCAATTTCAATCTCATTATCTAAATTACATTTCAGTGGGTTTCTCTTTTTTCCCCCCTATATAGGCAATAGGTATAAATTTTTCTACTTTTTTACAAACAAAATCGGGATCACGCATATAATTTTCATTCTTATTTTTTCATTTATTATATGATGAACATTTTACCACATTTTTTTAAATGAACTTTGGATATTATCTTAATTGTTATACGCTATTTCATTATACGAATGTACCATAATTTATTTTATTACTTTCCTCTTGCTGAATAGTCAGCTTTCAGATTTTCACTATTACAAATAGTACTACAATGATATGTTTGTTCTCATATCTGCTTATTACATTAGAAATTAGAACAGACTCTTAATAAATGGAATTAATGGGTCAAACAAATGATATGGATATTTTAAGGCTTTTGAAACATATTGCCAAGCTGCTTTCCAGAAATGCTACATTAATTTATGTGCTCATCAAATATGAATGAAAGTGCTATTCTCATCCAATTTGACCACTGCAACAGTATGCAGACATCACAAATGGATGAAAAGCATTTTCACTATTGTGAGAAATACTTAAGCTATAATGGTAGGTGGAGGAAAAGACAGAATACAATTTATAGATAGAGTATATTCCCAAATGTATAAAGGTAAATATAATGGTATACTATACAGGTATTTTAAAAATCTACACATATTGATGGTAAATGATTTTCAAAATATGTGAAGAAAGCAAAGTGCATACCAGTGTGAGCACTGTGCTGCCGTTTGTATAACAAAGGGGACAGCTATACATGCATGTATATGTACAGAATATCTCTGGAATTATGTAAAAGAAATTGATAACAATAGTTGCCTCTGGGGAAGGAAACAGGAGAGAGATGGGAGGGCGGCTTATGTTTCACTTTATACCTTTTTGTGTTTGTGTTTAAATTCTTTTCTGTGTATTTTTTCAAGTTTTTTTTCATTAGTAGATGCCTTGAAAGTCATTTTACATGATGGTGGTGTAAAAATTTTAAATAAATCAATAAAAGAAAAAAGAATGTATAGGTACTTCCCTGTGGTCCAGGGGTTGAGACTCCACCCACGCTCCCAATGCAGGGCGCCTGGGTTCAATCCATGATCAGGGAACTAGATCCCACAGGCCACAAATAAAAGATCCCACGTGCCGCAACTAAGACCTGGTGCAGCCAAATAATTGAATAAATATTTTTTTTAAAAAAAGAACGCATATATATATATATATATATATATATATATACACATATATATAACTGAATCACTTTGCTGTACAGCAGAAATTAACACAACGTTGTAAATCACCTATACTTCAATTTAAAAAAAGAACAGAGAAACACACACAAAAAAGGAAAGAAACTAAAGCCTTATAATTACTAATTTGTACACAGTTCACTCACTGGCCATCTCTTTATGCTTTTGGAAAGCATATCACGATGTTCCTGTATTACATCAGTCTACATGGTCACCTCTGTAGTGGATGCACCTCCTTGAACCCAGAAATTGTGCCTTTTTCTTTGGTCACTACAGCACCTAGAATAGTGCCAGGCACGTAGTAAGTGCTTAAGAATATTTGCTGAATAAATAACAATGCTTGAGTAAAAAAAAAAAAAAAAAAAAAGACAGGCTCTCTGACCCATGTTCTAGCCCCTGATCCTCCGCTTCTCCATCAGGCCAGGCTGCAGAGTTGTTATTCAATAATACACCCTGTAGCATGCAAACCTGACCCTGGGAAAGCCAGAAAGAGAACAGTGCCACTGTGACCCCAGGACAGCAAGCCAGGAAATAGTCATCCCATTGGGCTGCATCTCACCTGCACAGTACTTTGGGCTGCAAGCAACTGAAGACCCAACTAAAAGAGACTTAAATAATAAGTTTGTTATGGGAGTTTGCGGGTGGGTAGTTCCAGAGTTGCTTAATTCGCAGGTTTGTGACCTTAAAGAACCCAAATGCTTTCCACCTTTCCGCCAGCCTCAACATGTTGGCAATATCTCTCCTCACAGTTGCAAGTAGGTGGCTGTGATTTCAGGAATCACATGCGTATATGGTAACATCTGTGAAGAAGAGCTTTTCTTCCCATACATTTGTTTTCGTGAGGGAAGAAAACCTTTACCAGAAGCATTCCCCTCAGCCTCCCAGAAGCCTTCCCCTAAGGTCCTATTGGCCTAAGCTAATCACTGAAAGGGGAACCACCGTGATTTGTTTGAACAAATCAAGATCCCCCATCTATGGCTGGAGTCAAAAGCAGCTTCCCTGAGCATATGAGAATGTGAACCACTGCAGCAAGAAAGAATGGGGAATGACTGCTGGATGGACAACTCATGGTATTTTCTACCTATGCACACTTCAAGGCTCACCTCAAGTTCATCTGCCTCTGGAACCCCACCCAAGAAAGCCCCCCCAGCCCTTTGAACCAAGAGGGCTGATTGCCTGGAGGTCTTCTTTGTAATTGAAAACTCAGTCTTACAGCATTTATTGGATGTGTTTGGCACAAAGACGAGCCAATTCTCACAGAATGGCAGACGAGTGAATGAATGAATGAATAGTTATATGATTAAGTGGTCTGGAGGGTGATGTGACTAGAGGAAGCCAGCAGGCCAAAGCATTCATTCAGGAAAGGGAGAAAGGATTTAGACTAAACCAGGGATAATAAGGATGCAAAAATAGATCACATTTTAGAGAAATTTGATAAGATCCAGTCACTAGTGGAATGGGGGAGCGGAGGGTTTGGGAGGAGTTGGTGATGCCTCAGTTTTCTAGTTTGGACTCTCTAATTCTATTTATAGAAGAGGGAAGTCAGGGGGTCCCGGGTCCTCGACTGTACCTTCCTCTTACTGCAGTGCTCACTAATGCTTTTGGTTCAAGAGGGTACCTTCTGGAGAACAGGGAAAAGAGCCCAGTAATGAGATTGGAGTCAAGATCGTCACAGAGGGGCAGTGACAGAGAGAGAGCACAGGTGAGGGCTGCCACCTGAATTGTACCCATCACTGAAAACTCCCTGAACGCAAAACACTTGCTCAGGTCCTGTGGAAAGAGGGGACCTCTCAGCTGCTGAGCTAGGTTGCTGCCATATTAACCCTGGCACCCCAGTCAGCATCCAGGCGGAGGACATAACTTGTAAATGAGCTGCCGTAAGTGCTAAAGGCACATGCTGCTGGGAAGGAGGAAGGGACAGTTCCAAACACTGCGGCAGAAGGTGGGTAGGAAACAGCCCCATATTTTTAATTAAATGAAGTCAGATTGACCTGACCACTGTATCTTAAATTTCTCTAAGTTAAAAAAGAAAGGAACACAGAGCTATTTGGAAGATTATGTGCCATGATTTGAAGTGTATCTCCGGCTGAGTTGAAATGTCTCTAAGAGTAGAAACATAGACTAGAACCAGCACGTATCATCAGAAAGGCCTTCCTCACACTGAATAAAGCCCTCTATGGGAACCGAAGCTGGTTCCTGGTAGAAGGAGTACATATCAGTCACCCTTCTTAAAACGCCTACCATTCAGAAGTGGTGAGTCCTTCCTATTGCCCCTTCCCTTTTCTATTCTCTGGCCTAAACAATCTTTATTCATTCTGCTTTTCTAAACTCATTCCTTTAATAATTTTTGCTCATTTCTGTGGCTTGTTTCCTGTTCCTCTTCTGTGGCACCTCCAAATTGCTTCAACAGGGTATCAGGAGCCCAAGCCACGCCCAATACAGGGAGGAAACTGCCATGCATTTTTCTGCCATTCTGAATTTCTTTCCCCTGAAAACAGGTAAAGGATATAAGCACGCACACCACAAGAGAGGAAATATAAGTGGTCAATAACATATGCCCAACTTCACTAATAAAAGACATGCAAATCAAAATAACAAGAGAGCATTTTTCACCTATCTGATAAGCAAAGGTAAAAATGATTCTTAACCTTCAGTGTTGAGGGATTTTTCAAATTCTACTGTTAGGAATATAATTTGGAATAAACTTTATGAGGGTAGGGCATAACTTGGCAGTATGTAATTTAAGACATAATCACTGTCCCCCATCTGAATTCTACTTCTCTAAATTTATCCTTCAGAAATGTTAGCACTAATGTATAAAGATATATGAAAAGAGCAGTAGTATTGTTCATAGTAGGAACAGAATAGAAACAATCTAAACATCCAGTAATAGAGACTGGTTAAATAAATAACAGTACAGACATACAATGGATTCCTATGTAGCCATTAAAAAGAATGATGCTGGGTTGGATTGGGAGTTTGAGATTAGCACATGCAAACTATTATATATAGAATGCATAAACAATAGGTCCTACTGTGTAGCACAGGAAACTATTTTCAGTATCCTGTGATAAACCATAAAGGAAAAGAATATGAAAAAGAGTGCATATATATGTATAACTGAATCACTTTGCTGTACAGCAGAAATTAGCACAACACTGTAAATCAACTTCAATAAGATAATTTTTTTAAAGAAGGAATGATGCAGGTTCTAATCTACAGAGTTGGAATGATGTCTTATTTTGTTAAATGAAAACAAACAAAATTTTTAATTATAAGTAAAGCAGGGGTCCAATTTTAATAATCTCTGTGTGTATATATGCAGAGCTATAGAGATATACACTTGTGTACACATAGAAAAGAACACTATAAAACAGTGGTTTTTAAAATGGGTTCCACACAACAGCAGCCTCAGCATCACTAGGGAATTTACAAGACATGCAAGTTCTCAGGCCCAACCCCAAACCAGCTGAATCAGACTGTCTAGGGCTGAGGCCCTCAATCTGGCTTATAAGCCCTCTAGGTCATTCTGCTGCTCACTACAATTTGAGAATCACTGTTCTAGAAAGAGCATTTATCTGGAGGTGGAAAGAGAAAAGACCTAGCTTAGGGGGAAATTTCTGCTTGTTTATTCATTTCTGGACTGTTGAGAAAATTTAATTTTGTTAGTGAGGAACGCTTCTCAAAGTCACGTACACATCTTACTAGGCTGTGCTAACTTGTCAGTTGAATCGACCTCTGTGCTCTACGTGAAGAAAATAAAACGCGTAAAAATTCAGATTCATCTGTACAGCAGAAATAAACACAACATTGTGAATCGACTATACTTCAATAAAATTTTTTATTAAATTCAGATTCATGACGCCAATAACATAGGGAAATACTTATATTACTGAATGGTTTCCGACATCACCAGAGTAAAGCAAAATGAACACACACATCAGGAACTGAACTTGGCTCTGCTGTGTGAGCTGAGGAAAGGGAACTCAGTCTCTGAGCCTTGGTTTCTCCTCTGTGACTAAGGATGACAATGGCCACCTTGTCTCCTCACAGGTCACAGGGAGGAGCAGGTGACACATGGAAAGCCCGCTGCTTATTGTCATATATTAGTATCAAGGTTTCTTAAACGTCAAAATGCCCTCAACGACTTGATCGACTCACTTGGTTTTACAGAAACATCAACGTTGCATAAAATCATCCCAGAATAGTCCTCCTAGTAGAAAGCGTTCTGCCAGACAGCCTTGACACATACCTGCCCAGATCACTTTTACTACTGAAACCTGTGAAACTTGCATGAGCCAGTGAATGCGTGCAAATGCTTTCTTTCTGCCATTCTCAAGCCCTCCCGCCCACCCGCCCCAAGCCCCAAGCCTGCTTTGTGTTGTGTGTCTCTTTTATGGTCCGTGAAAGGCCTTCTTCTTGTCTCTCTCACTTCCCTGTCCTCAGACAACAAAGCCGGCTTTTCTGTTTGCACAAAGTGCTTGTTGCTGTCTTGAGCCATGAGAAAGCAGGGAGCAGAAGAAAAATAATGTGCTGCTTCTTTCTGCTCCAATAGAAGGAGTTATGAAACAGAAGCCTGGGGCCAAAACAGACTCACTGTTGTGTGTTTTGACAAAGAAATCATTTCCGTAAGCACAGTCCGCAGTAAGTGGTGGTAAACTAGTCTGTGCGGCACAGATCAGGTAACTGGGAGGCTCCTGCCCTGTCCATGGGACCCTGGTCTCTGGACCCAGGTAGGTACCAGAGTAGCAGGCAGGACTCTGGTCTTCCGTTCAGAAGCCCCTCCCCCCTCCCCAGGGAGGAGGGGTGCAGGGGGCTGCCCACAGCTGCATGAGATGGGAGGTCCCTGAGACTGGCCCCAACTCCCAGCCCTTCAAGGGTCTCCATCTGGCCACAAGGAAGCTGTTGGGACAAATACAGGTATAGTCTCAGTTTTCCCCACTGAGATACTGAATTGATAGGTCTGGGGAAGAGTCCAGGAATCAGCCTTTTTTTTAACTTCTCTGGTTGTTTCTGATGGACAGCCAAATTTAGGAAGCTGTTTTAGTGCCTTCTAAAATGTTTTCCCCGTCTGTGAAACCCTGACTCTCCAGGCAGAACTGGTCTCACCACCCACCCTGGCCTTCTCCCCATTCTTCACACAGGCAGCCTAAGGGAGCCCAGGCCAACGTGAGACCGAATATTCCCTTGACACGTCTCTCTCACCCTCCAAAGGTGAGTAGGGATCTAGTCAACTGGGTCCCACTCCAAGCTTTGCCACTTACCAGCCCATGTCCCTGGGAAACTGACTTAAGCATTTGAAACTGTTTCCTCAGCTGTAAAATGAAAAGCATAATTACGGCAAAGAGTAACTGGGTTGAAAGGGACCAGGTACGGGAAAGCGATGGGCACTTCCGTAAAGAATCAGCTAAAGCTAACATTGTTATTCATAAGCCTTGGTTCAGAGCTCTCTTCCCAGCTGGTGGTCCTCACGCTAGCTCCTGACATTTTAGATACTCCACAATGAGCAGCATCTTTAGTACATATCTAACCATTTTCCTGTGTATGTGTAGGGGAGAGGAGCATCGAGACCCAGCCGGCAGGACCTTGGGTGTAGCTGTGCCCCACTTGGACTAGAGGAACTCTGCTCTGAGCAGTGTCTCCGCCCCAACAAGAGTTCCTTCAGAGACAACGTTCCTATGCTGAAATAAACCAGGTAGAGATGGGTGTCAGGGTGCTGGCTGTGGAAGGATTGATCCCCTGTGTTCCAGAAACTCTATTTGATACTGGGGACATAAGGAAAATTATAAAGACAAGACTTCTTCACTCGATTTCCAAAAGGAAACCTTTTCCCTTGGCTTGCTACTTCTTGAGCCATCACTGACTTTTCCCATGCAATGTTCCCCAGAACGCTGACACTCCTCAAAGTGGCTCTAAAGCCCCTTCAAAAGTCTTAAAATGTGTCCCTGTTTCCAATGTGTATGCCGTTCCCAACTTCCTTCCCCCAACAGCACTGTAGGGCCTGAAGTTTGGAAACATAACAAAGAGTGTAATTCAAGTCTGCAAACCACTAAGTCCCTACAAACTTGCTCTTCTCTCCTCCCCTCCTCTCCGTTTCATTCTTCTTCCCTCCACTCTGATCCCCCCTCTGCCAGAAACAGCACTGAACTGAGGGCGGGTATCCTCGTTCTAGTCCTGGCTCTACAGCCAACCAGTGGTGTGATCTCAGGTCAGTTATTTCAGGATTCTGGCCTCACTGTCCCCATCAGTAAAATGAAGAGGTCCGAATAGACATCGCTCTGTATTTCCTCTAACCTCTGATTTGTCTCTTCTCCATTATGGACATCCATAACAGACTTTGGCCTTAAAGTCTAAGTAAGACTTGACCATGCCTACCGACTCAGGACAGAAATGAGGAAACCAGGCCAAGGTATCTGCATCTTCCCTGTAAGTGATTTTTAGAAAGAGAGGAAATAGCTTGAAAGAGTTTCAGGATCTGAACCCACAATGTTGGGTGAGCTGGGGGTGAAGTTTTTTGATGTTTCCAACTATAATTGTGGATTTGTCTCTTCCTTCTTTCCATTCCATCATCATTTGCTTTATGTATTTTGAAGTTCTTTTATTAGGTGCATATATGTTTAGGGATGTTATGTTTTCTTAATGAATTGACCTCTTTATCACTATGTATCATCCCTCTTTTTATTTTATTTATTTTAATTTTTTTACCCCTCTTTTTAACTGGTAATAATCTTTGTTCTGAAGTCTACTTTGTCTAATATTCACATAGCCATTCTACCTTTTTAAAAATCACTGCTTACATGAGATATCTCTTTCCATCTTTTTACTTTTAACCTATCTATGTCTTTGTATCCAAAATAGGTTTTTTATGGAAAATATAATCAGGCCTGCTTTTTTTTCCCCAATCTGACTATCTCTGCCTTTTATTTGGAGTATTTAGACATATAACTATATAACTATAAATATGATTGGATTTTAATCTGCCATTTGATCATTTGTCCCATCTTCATTTATTTTCCTCTTTTCCTGCCTTCTTCTGTATTAATGAGAACCTTTAATATAATTCTATTTTAGCTCTACTACTGGCTTAATAATTATACCTCTTTATTTTGCTTTTTAGTGATTGTACTACGGTTTACAATATACAGTTTACCATCAAATATTATTATACCACTTCAAGTATAGTAGTAGAACGTTGCAACAGTATACTGTCATTTCTACCGCTCATCCTTCATGCTATTTTTGACTAATACTTTGCTTCTACATATGTTCTAACCCCCCAAGCAGATTTCCTTTCCCTCGCCTGGCAACAGATGGCTTTGACTTCTACCTCTAGTCCAGCACTAGCAGATTTTGCCTACAACTGGGGCACTGCAGAGTTTCCTTCCTCTCCTCACTCCAGAAGCGTGTGGCTTTTGCATCATATGAAAGAAGAATCTGGGGAACAAGTGGGGTCCTATGCCTCTGCAACGCAGAGAGGAGGGCTCTTTCAGGTCTCCTGCCCCACCCCCAGTCTTCTCCATGAGAACTTGGTAGAAGCTAGGGCAAAACAGTTGGCAAGGAAGTGTGGGCTCCCCTTGGGTCTGGGGCTTTCCAGGGATTCTAAATTGTCATACTAGAGCCAGAGCTGGCTCTTAAGAATTCATTAAAATTTCAGCTGTTTTCTTCTTACCTGTCGGCTCTTGTGGCGACTTCTTTCTTCCATACTCTGGCAAAGGTGAAATAGTTCATCTGTCCTGTCTCTCCTCAGAATAGCTTCTCACCACCTTAGAATTTAGTTAACTTGGTTTATTTAAGACCTCAGTTCTTTAACGGATGCAAAAACAATTAATGACTTTCTAAAATCTTTATCCAGCTTTTTCTCATTACTAGTGTGTGCACAACAAGCTCTTGTGGCTTTTTATGTTCTAAAACGAAGCGAAATTTTTATGTAATGTCTTCATTGAAATAGAATTTAGGTATTACCATAAGGTGAAACACGTAAGACACAACACTGCTTCCATCCAAATGTTCCACTTCTATCTCTTGCTGAGAAATCTAGTACTTTGTTCTAATACTTCTTGCTTCAAACCTTAAGCAGTGTTTTCTAAACATCATTCAACAATTTTCAATATTCTTTTTGTGAAAGATGAATGCATCTTAGTTTTTTGCCGTATTGCTTTCTGTGTGTTTCAGCCAGGAAGTCAGGATGTGTTTCTCCAATAGTGTACGGCTTTTTGTCTTTTGCTATTGCCTAAGAAACCTCAAGAGACTTTAAACTGTATTATTACATTTAATAAAATTTCCTTACAAATAGGACTGATTTTTCTTGACTTTAAACATTTCTGAAAAACTGTAGATACCTGCCTTCATGTTTTCTGGGCTTAGTTTTAAATACATTTGCTGAATGTGATGGCTTTATATCACCCTTAGCTATTACCTCAAAACATGCCATAAGGGCTTCCCTGGTGGCGCAGTGGTCGAGAGTCCGCCTGCCGATGCAGGGGACACGGGTTCGTGCCCCGGTCAGGGAAGATCCCACATGCCGCGGAGTGGCTGGGCCCGTGAGCCGTGGCCGCTGAGCCTGCGCGTCCGGGGCCTGTGCTCGGCAACGGGGGAGGCCACAACAGTGAGAGGCCCTGAAAAACATGCCGTAAACTTAGAGGGAAGGTCCCCTTAAAGATTGTGGATGTAAATTCGCAGTTCAAATAGTCTTCTTTACCAATTTTTTCCTTTGTTACCGACTTCTTATCAGATCTGGTTGGATTACCATTGTTTTTTGTTTTGTAAAATGATATAGTTCATTCTGGAAGTAGAAGTGTTTCCCTACTATTTTTTGGTTCTTTGCTTATGTTTAAATTCTAGTATTATTTTCAACCTGTGGCCTCATTTTTAAGCCATTTGTCCACTTTGTTAGGATCATTTTAAAATCCATAAATCCATTCATGTTCATTGCAGTTTGTTTCAATATGCTAAAAATGAGCAAATGAAAGCCTGGGGGTGTCACATCAGCCTCTGTGTGACTGTAACCCCCATTCCACCCTTAAGATACCTCCCGTGCCAGACATGCAGGTGCTAGTTTCCATTAAATACAAGTATACTTAATTTCTTTCTTATTCCTTGGATTAGAAAATAAATATAAACAGATGTCTTAGTATGTTCTTCCTGCTCCCCAGTGGGTCATCCTTGAGGGTCTCACACCCTACCTTGGAAAACATTAGGGTAAAACACGTAATGGGTGCCTCGCACACAGTGGGTTCCTAGTTGATACAAATTCTCTTCCCTGGGGGAACATGCTTGGAAAAAGACACTGGGATGTCTTCCCATCCTCAGCTCTCTGATGAATTTTGGAGGTTTATCTCTATAGGCAGGACTCAGGGAAAAACAAGGCAGGGGATCAAGTGAAGGGGTCTCCTGAAGACTCACTCCTGAGCCCGGGCACGGCTTGCATGAGACCAGAGCCTGAGGTTAAGGGACGAGAGTCACTGAGTCACCACGTTGGGGTCCTCACCAAGGCCATGATCGTGGGGATGGCCCTCAGCAGAAAGAGCTCACCCAGATGTCTTGAAGGCAGGCTCTCCAGAAACGGAGGGAAGACGCTGATGAGAGAGCCCAGGTCTCGCCCAGGCCGCCTGGCCCGCTGAACAGCTGCTTTTAGCTGACAGGAGCCACAGAGGTCCCGGCAGACAGGCGCCTCTATAAGATTCCCAGCAGCAGACAATGTCCCTGACTTTGAAATGCAGCTCTTCTCTTTTCTAAGTGTTCTCTTAGAAACAATGTAGATGGAGACTGCGGCCACAGTCACCAGCCTGAGGCTTCTGCATCCCTAGATGTGACCATGAATACTGCTCGTCTTGCCTGCTGCTTCTGGGATCTGGACAAACCCCACAGGCCTCCTTCTCAAACTGCATCCTCCTCCCTACAGAGGAGCTGGAAACCAGCCCTGTGGCTCCTCCGATGGGCAGCGTGACAAGGAGTCTCTGTGCCCACACAGGAGCAGCTCTGTGTGTCCAGCTGCCAGCCCATGGCCTTTGACAAAGCCACACAGGGAAAGCCTCTTGCGCAGCAAGCACGGCTGGCAGCGCATTTACTGGCCTGTAGCAGTCCTGTGATGGTAAGTCACTGCCCTCCCACCAACCCACTTCAGAAGCACAACTTAAATAACGGCTTTCATGTTAAGGTCTGAAGTGAGCCAAGGTTGGGAAGCTCCTGGCTTTTACGATGTGGCTTTCCTCCTGTTTTGAATGGGCTCCTTTGACTAACCCTAAACCAAGCTATCAATCAACAAAAAATCATTGAGCACTTGCTACTTTTCATTTCACTGCAATGAACATTTTTTTTAACATGCTCACTTGTACCCAGCTACAAGAGAAGCTTCAAATAAAGAGAGACGAGGTGGAAAATAGAGGCCTGGTCCTGGGGATGTAATGTACAGCATGGTGAATATGGCTAACAGTACTGGATAGTTGAAAGTTGCTAAGAGCTAGGTCTTGAAAGTTCTCATCACAACAGAAAAAACATTGTAACTATGTGTGGTGTTGGATGTTAACTAAACTTACGCAGGCCCCTTTTATCCATGGAAGACACACTCCAAAACCCCAGTGGATGCTGAAACCACGGATAGTACCGAACCCAATATGTACTTATGTTTTTTTGCTGTACATACATACCTGTGATAAAGATTACTTTGCAAATTAGGCACAGTAAGAGATTAACAATAATAACTAATAACAAAATAGAACAATTATAACAATATACTGTAATAAAAATTATGTGAATGTGGTCCCTCTCTCTCTTAAAATATCTTGTACAAATGGAATGCCTTATCCATCTTAACTAAGCACTTGCCCACTATGGCTGTAACGTTTGCAGTTTGAGGTGCAACAAAAAAACCAGCATGAATTTGTTTTTCCTTCTTCACAATTTCACAGATAGAAGATCCATTCTTACCATAGATCTTAGCAACCTCAGTGGACGATTTTTTTTTCTTTCCTGATTAAGTTGAGAACTTTCACCTTTTCACTTAAATGAAGCACTTTACGCCTTCTCTTTGGCATTTCCAGATTGCCAGCATCACTACTCTTGCCCTTTGGGGCCATTATTAAATAAAATAAGGGTTACTTTAACACAAGCATTGAAATACTGTGACAGCCAATCTGATCTGGTGACCGAGACGGCTACTAGGTGACTAACAGGCAGGATCTGCTGGCCAAAGGGATAACCCACGTCCCAGGATGGCACAAGATTTCATCACACTACTCAGAACAGTGCACAATTTTAAAGTTATGAACTGTTTATTTCTGGAATTTTCTATTTAATACTTTCGGACCATGGTTGACAAAGGGTAACTGAGACCAGGTATCTTTCTGTGGAAAGCAAAACTGCAGGTAAGGGTCATCTCACAATAGACACATATAACAAATCATTATGTTGTACACTAATACGATGTTATATGTCAATTACATCTCAATGTTTTCGATTTTAAAATTTTAATAAAATTTTTAAAATTAAGAAAAGAACAGCCTGGGACTCCAGAGCCAGAAGAGACTGTAGCTTAACTTCTGTTCTAAAGATGACAAAATAGGTTTTCTTTTGTAAAACCAAAAGGTTTACTAATATGCCCAGGGACCTCCAGCAAGTCCCAGTTAATAAATAGCATTAGAAATTGGAACCCAATCTCTCAGAGTGAGGAGGGGCCTCTAGTATGTTTCATCCAGCTGGACCGCAACTTAAGTTTGCTGAATCCTGGCTCCTTCCCCAAGATATGCGGCTGCAGGGGGTCTAGAGAAGGCCCAGGGACCTTCATTTTAAACAGCCTTCCTCAACTATACCCACTGCCTCACACACACACAGCTGATTCTGATGACAATGGCATCGGTCATTGGTGAAGTCCAAATGTCCAGTAAATGTCAAATTTCCAGGGAGCCATGCCACCTGAGTTGAAGCAAGCCCAGTGATAAGACAATACACACTTCCTGAGAGGGCAGCAAATTTCACTGCTGGATGGCTCTTAGCATTAGAAAGTTCTTCCTTAATGTAACAGTGCTTCAGGGAAGTGCTTTCAGGTCCTGAGAAGACATGTGCTCAGGTGAGCCTAGGTGATGAAGGTGTAGTGTAAGGCCACATGCAGAAGAGAGGAGGCAGGGCTTCCAAGACAGGACTTGGGGCCCAGATTGCAAGGGTCCATCATGGGGAACTGAAATAAGGGCCAATTGTCTTTCAGGTCCAATAAGCACTCCCAGAGATCCAATGGGTTGTCTACCCGCAAAAGCGGACATTGGTTCTTCCCAAAAGAGAAAACGGGTTAATTTATCATCATCCATTACTAATATGCGTATAATTCAAAAATAAGTGTGCATTTTTTGGAAGGATGCTGGAAATAGTTTACTGATACACGTGAACAACTTTTAAAATTTGGAGAGTAGGGCTTCCCTGGTGGCGCAGTGGTTGAGAGTCCGCCTGCCGATGCAGGGGACACAGGTTCGTGCCCCAGTCCAGGAAGATCCCACATGCCATGGAGCGGATGGGCCTGTGAGCCATGGCCACTGAGCCTGTGCATCTGGAGCCTGTGCTCCGCAATGGGAGAGGCCACAACAGTGAGAGGCCCGTGTACCACAAAAAAAAAAAAAAAAAAAAAAAAATTTGGAGAGTAGAGCTTTAGAGCAATAATAAATGAAACTAATCCCTCTTTCACGTGGTACTTCTTAACATTTCAAGACAGCTAGTCTGGTCTTCCTAAGTCATCTTTTCTTCAGGAGAAGCACCCTCGGGTATTTCAGTCAGGCCGGCTGCAAGACCCTTCACTAGCCCTGGCTGTGTTTCTTAGATAGTGTATGGCTAAGATCCACGGCAACTCACCTCCATCACAAGCTCTTAAAGAAACTCTGCAGAGCAGCGTGCCAGGAACAATCATGCTCTTTAAGAATTCATTCAAACATGTCTACTGAGTACCTACCATATACAGTCACTGTTTTAGCACTGGAGGTACAATGATTAAGAGAAGACAGAAAAAGTCTTTGCTCTCATGAGCTTACATTCTAGTAGAGGAAACGGGCAATAAGCCATAAACATACAAGATAATGTTTATACAGTGTAAGTGCTATGAGAAAAAATAATGCAGGATCAGGGGACGGTGAGCCATGGGGATGGGTGACTATCTTAGATAGGAAGGTCAGGGAAGGTTCCACGGATAAGTTAATTCTTAAGACCTGAATGAAGTGAGGGCAACAGACATGAGACAATATGGGGCAAGTGTATTCCAGATAGAAAACACAGCCCATGCAAAGACCCCACAGAAGGAAGGCCTGGGTTTGAAGAGAACAATGAGGCCAGTGGGTCAGAGGGCGGAGAGGGGAAGGAGATAAGATCAGAGAGACTTGGGACTTTCCTGGTGGTCCAGTGGTTAAGAATCTGTTTTGCAATGCAGGGGACGCCAGTTCGATCCCTGCTTGGGGAACTAAGATCCCACATGCCGCAGGGCAACTAAGCCCACGTGCCACAACGAGAGAGCCCGTGTGCCGCAACTACAGAGCCCACGCACTCTGGAGCCCACAAGCCACAACTAGAGAGCCTGCGCACTGTAACGAAAGATCCCTCGTGCCGCAGCTAAGACCTGAAGCAGTCCCAAAATTAATTAATTAGAAAAGATCAGAGAGACTTGGGGGTCGGATTAGGTAAGGTCGGTGAAATGAGGTAAGGAGTTTGGATTTTACTTCAAGTGTGATGAGAAGGCACTGGAGAATTTTGAGCACAGGAATGTGGTATATTTTAAAGTAGAAGTTACATTTTAAAAGATAATTCTTAGTTAATACGTGGACCACAGAGGAGCAAGAATGAAAGAAGAGAGACATGTAGAGAGGCTATTGCAATTGTCTAAGCAAGAATCGTGTTGCCTTGGACCAAGATGGGATTGGTGGAAGCGGTGGGAAGTGGTCAGATTGGGGATGAATATTTTAGGGTCAGCAGAATTTGCCAATAGTTTGGATTGTGTGGTATGAGGAAAAGAGAGGAATGTGGGATGGTTAACTTGCCTGAGCCAGTGAATAGTAGAATAGTGAATAATGACTAGCACAGTCGTTTCCTGAGATGGAGATGACTAGGGAAGGAATGGGCTGGGGGAACAGTTTTAGACTTGTTAAGCTTGGGACGTCCTTAGCTGTTGAGTAGATAATTGTATATATGAGTCTGTTGTTCAGGAGCAAGGTCAGACTGGAAATATAAATTTGTAAGTCATCAACACAAAGATGGTATTTAACACCATGAGACTAGTAAAATCACCCCGGAAGTAAATAAATAGGCCAAGAACTGAATCCCAAGATCTCCAACATCCAGAGGTCTGAAAGATGGTGAACCAGCAAAGGAGGCTGAAAAGAAGCTTCCAGCAAGGAAGGAGGAAAGCCAGGAGAAGGTAGCACAAAACTGCTTCAAGAAGGAAAGAGTGATTAACTATGTCCAAAGATGCCAAGGAGCTAGTCAAAGGTGGACTAAAAAATTAATTAGGTTTTGGCAGAATGGAAGTGATGTTGAAAAGAGTCTTTTCAGTCGAGTTATGAGGGTAAAAGTTGGATTAAAGTGGACTGGGGTGAAAAAGGGAGGTGAGAAAGTAGACAGTATAAACAGCTTTGAGACATTGTCAAAAAGGAGGATGGGGCGGGGCTTCCGTGGTGGCGCAGTGGTTGAGAGTCCGCCTGCCGATGCAGGGGATGCGGGTTCGTGCCCCGGTCCGGGAAGATTCCCACATGCCGCAGAGCGGCTGGGCCCTTAGCCATGGCCGCTGAGCCTGTGCATCCGGAGCCTGTGCTCTGCAGCGGGAGAGGCCACAACAGTGACCTCTCACAGCCCGCGTACCACAAAAAAAAAAAAAAAGGAGGATGGGGGCTTCCCTGGTGGTGCAGTGGTTAAGAATCCGCCTGCTAATGCAGGAGACACGGGTTCAAGCCCTGGTCCGGGAAGATCCCACATGCCACAGAGCAACTAAGCCCGTGTGCCACAACTACTGAAGCCCACGTACCTAGAGCCCATGATCCACAGCAAGAGAAGCCACAGCAATGAGAAGCCCACGCACCGCAACTAGGGAAAGTCCACGCGCAGCAATGAACACCAAATGCAGCCAAAAATAAAATAAATAAATTTTTAAAAATTAAACAAAAAAAAGGTGGAGGGGGGTAACAGCAAGAGGGGATTTAAAGACTATGGAAGGTTTTGTTTCATTTGGGAGATACTCTGGTATGTTTATTTTCTGATAAGAATAATCCAGCAGAGAGGGTAACATTTTAATGACAGCGGAGAGAGAAGGGACAATCACAGCAGGCCAGAGGGGATGGGCTCCAGAACATGAGTGAAGCTGGCCTTAGATAGGAGATAATTCCTCTACTGCACCAGAAGCAAAGAAGAGTATATGGGGTCAGGTGCAGGTAGATTGGTTGATATGACGATGGGAAAAAGAACTACTGCTCTTTTTCATCACAGAAATAGAGATGAGGTTGCCAGCTGAGGATAAGAAAGGGGGAGGGAGGGATGTCGTACTTTATGGAGACAGTGAGGTGTGCAAAAGTCCTCTTGGAGATCAAACGAATGAATTGAAAAGAAAACTGTGGTAGGACGTCTGGGTAGTGAGCACTAAGAGACCTCTTGAGATTTCTGGTCGTGTAAAGCAAGAACATTCAGTATGGCAGTGGGACTTTTCTTCAGCCATATCTGCTACTCGGAAATAGAGTAGGCAGAGAGATGAGTTTATCCAGGGTTGTGTTTTGCCTGGAAAATACTAGGGAGTGAGTGAAAACCAAGGAATTGTGTTTGCAAGGGTATGGACATTGGAATGTTATCTTGGATAAGGAAGTAAATGAGACTATGAAGAGGAAGATTGATAGCATAAAAGTCAACAGATGGGAGGTTTCTATGGAATTGAAGAATCGTTGACACTGGGGTAATCAGGTGAAAGATCTGGAAAGGTAGGTGGCCATGGAAACCAGAGAGTAGGATGCTGACGTCTAGATTTTAGGAGATGGTCCAGTTACTGGTGATGAGGTTTCAGGTAGGGCCATGGAAAGAAATTGAGAGGCCAGGGGTGAGATGAATCATCTATGTAGACGTTGAAGTCACCCAGAATGCTGATGGGAGCAGTGCTGGAGAGGAAGACAGTGAACAAGCTGCTAAAATCCTAGTGAAGAAGATGTGAAGGTGACTTTAAGAAGGAGAGATAGCCTGTGGTAGAGTCTGATGGCACGTGCTTCGCAGAAACTGGGGGTTTTGAGGAAGGAAGAGGGAGAAACTGCCTGGAGTGCCACGAGGAGCAAAGACCATACTACCCGGCCTTTTGTACCTTGAGAAAGACACAAAAAGAACACTGTGAAACACAGCCAGGTTTCCGTTAAGCAAGATCAGTCAAAGCGGAGTTTGAAAACCCAGGCAATTTTTGTGGTGACGGACTGAGTTCCAGAAGGGAGGACTGGGGGCAGAGACGGGTGGGAGGTGGATCAGATTGGGAGCATACAGAGCCGCCTTGTGGAAGCAGGGTTTCTGGGTGAGGATACCCTGCGAGTCTTGGACTTCTGTGGGGACTGCCATACATAGGAAGGCAGGTTGATGGGACCGAACCTGATAGTTCTGAGGGAAGGTGAGCCTCTGTCCTGGGACTGGTTTCCCACAGACTTTGCAGTAGGCAAGCGGGCTTGTTAGGTGGTGGGGAATGGTGGTCTTCCCACTTACCAGGAATGCACCATTCTGTCAGCCTTCCTCAAATCACCTTATTTAATAAGACTTTTCCCCAAGCTCCAGCTGGTCTCCTTGTGAGCTGGACAGGACTGTGTACAGCTGTGAGGCTCCAGCTATGAGCCTAAGGCCCAGTTTTAAAACAAAATGGAGGTGACTCCCAAGACCTGCCTCTTAAACTCAGTCCCTTCCAGAGAGAAAGAGAGGAAAACAGAGGGCTCTCTCTTAAGGTCAAAGTAGAACTGATCCACCTCAGGCTTCCCAGCTTCCCACGCTGGCAGCAGCTGCTGGAGCATCTTTGCACGCAGACCCCACAAAAGAAGAACAAGCTTCATCTAAAGAGAGGCCAAGGTCCTAGCAGGAAGGCCCTGTAAGTTCCTTGCCCTTGATCCACATCCCAGGGGGAACGCCTGCGGTGGGAGAGGGAAACTTGAGCACGCCCTAGAGGACGAAGGCATTCCCTTGTCTCACTTACTTAAAACCCAGGCCCCTGGAACAAAATACAGTGTCCGGGTGCAGAGGACAATGGGTTACATCATAGCTGCTGCTGTCAGTTCAGCCCAAGATTAGGAACTGTAGGTATCTCAGTTGCCAAACTCGAATGTGCAAGAAATATCCCTTTCTTTATTTTATTTATTTATTTACATTTTAGTTTTATTGGAGAAGAGTTGATTTACAATGTTGTGTTAGTTTCAGGCATTCGGTAAGAGATTCAGTTATACATATACTATAACTTTGTAACTGATTCCTTGCCTCCTTCCCAACAGGATGGCGGGAAATTTAGCTTGGTTATCCCTGGTGCATTCTTCCCCAGGATTATGTCAGAGTTTCAGGATTTTATGCAGTCAGTGCCATGGTATCTCTGAGGTAGGAGTGGAGGGTCCCATTGGTCATCAGCCATCTGTCCCCACAGGTTTCCCCTGAAAGGATCACTGTCCCCTGTTCCCAGGGTCCTTTGGATCCAGGGACTGCCTGCTGGGACCGTGCCACACACAAGACAAGAGATCCTTTTTTTGAGGCTACCTAAAGGCCCGTGTGCCTGGAGTCCCCACACAGTCATTCTCTAGGATCTGGACATTTCCTGGTTGACTGGGGTGAAGAGAGAGACCCAGCTCCAACTTCTCTCTCCATCTTCTGCCCCCCATCAGTTCGGAAAAATCTCCAGCTTGGGAGAGGAGAGCAATTTCCCATGACTCTGCCCTGAATCCTCCTTCTTCCTTTGAATTCCTTAGACTGAGTTCTCCTAAAGGATTAGGTTCTCTGGAAAATTGCTTGCCTAAATGTAGATAAGGGAAAGGGGAATGCGCAGCGTGAAGAAAATATATCAATATCTGAAAATATTGTCCTACTACTATCCACTACGTTAGATATCTTATATTGAACCTGATGTTATCAAAATCCCTCAGATCTTTTCCCACTGCACTGTTGCTAAGAGTTATCCCCTACATCATTCTGATTTTTTTTAATGAAGTGAATAGCTTAACATTTTACCCTAGTAAATTGCATCCTATTACTTTCAGTCAATTACTATTAAGACAGACTTTAAGCTTAGTTCTGTGACCCAACACATTATGGTATATAAACCCCCATTCTCTTCTACTGCCTCTTTTCTAAGATGCAGAATTTTTCACATTTTACTATTATGGAAATCAAGATATATCTTAAAATCAATGTCAAAAGAAACTTAACCAGCCACCAGGCACAGAAATAAATTAAAATGCTTAGCCTTCCACGTGGGAAATAATCCACGCATAGAAGTATTTGTTCATCTGATTCTTGTGTCAGTTGAATATTTACATTTTTAGTGCCATTCACTCTTTTAACTTAAATTGGTATCCCTAATTACCAATTTAAATCCCTTTGAAAAGAAGATCACATTATGATGAAGCTCCGAAGCAGAAAGCTGTGTTACACAGAACTTTTCCTGTCGCATACAGAGCAGCTCAGTTAAAGAGTCCCTCAGAATCGATTCTAGAATTTTCAAAGCTAGGAGAGATTGGAGGGGTCAAGTCATGCCTGTTGTGGAGAATTATCTGTGCTGAACATGTATCTGTCAAACGCTCCCAGCTGATTTTCAAAAGACATTTTTAATTTCCAATGATATTAACTCAACAAAACAGAGTTTAACTCGATTACGCAAGTTAACTCACAGGCAGGTATTCTTTGTTGCCCTTCACATTTATTTTCTTAGTCCTCAAGGTCCAAGATCTCCAATCATGAAGAACAACCACCACCAGCACCTCGAGGGTACATTCTGTTTGGCCTTAAACAATTATGGTGCCCCATCCCTAGACAGAGATTGGTTTCAGCATGGGCTGGTGACCCTGTTCTTGCAATGAGAAAGGAAAAAAGCTGTGGGGCTTCTAGGAAGATTCCTCCTTCCTAAGAAAAAGACTGAGACAGCCCCTTTCTTTCTGGACATTGCTATTTCTGGATGCAATGCTGGAACTGCTCCATCCAGCAGCCCGAAGGGGGCGCCAGTCCAGTCAGAAAGGCAGAGCAGAAAACTGGACACAAGCTGCGACCTTGATGATGTTGTTGACTAGCTGAATCAACCAGCCCTGAAGCTTGTTTGACCTCAGAACTTCCAAATATGTAAGATAATAAATTTCCTGATTGCTTAAGCTGGGGAGTGGGGAGAGGGAGGGAGCCCGTCACTGTGATTACTGTCCCTGGATAAGAGCGATTTAGAAGAATCATTAAATTCTGAATGGAACATAATGTTTTGGTTTTCAAAAATCTGTTATCAAATTAATGATGCGGCTCCTACTTGGTGGTGTCTTATAATCAAGAAAATACAGCATACTGGAAGTGCTGCTCAGGACGGGAAGATGCATTTTTGGAAGGATGTCAATTCCTTCAAAATAATTTGTAAGTTTGTTTTGATACCAGTTCTTGAAACTTGACGTCATGATTTGGAAGTTCAGCTGGAAAATAACAGAGATAAATAACAATGAAATATTTGAAAATAAGATTCATTTAGTCCTGGCCCTATCAGGTATTAAAATAGCCTACAAAACTAAAAGATTGAAAACAACGTGGATGGTAGAGAAACAAATCAGCAAAACAGGGTAGAAACGTCCAGAAACAGACCCAGGTACATACAAAAATTAGATGTGAGAGTAAATCATCTCAAGGAAATAGGCTGTGGGGAAATTAGTAGCCCCCTACTCTACAGGACAAAGTAATTTGGCACAATCTTGTTGGTGAGCAATTGGGCACCATAATAAAAGCCATAAAAAATAGCTATTTCCGGGCTTCCCTGGTGGCGCAGTGGTTGAGAGTCCGCCTGCCGATGCAGGGGACACGGGTTCGTGCCCTGTTCCGGGAAGCTCCCACATGCCGCGGAGCGGCTGCGCCCGTGAGCCATGGCCGCTGAGCCTGCGCATTCGGAGCCTGTGCTCCGTAACGGGAGAGGCCACGGCAGTGAGAGGCCCGCGTACGCAAAAAAAAAAAAAAAAAAAAAAAAAATAGCTATTTCCTTTGACTCGGCAATTTCACTTCTAGGAATTTATCCTGAGAAAATGGTATAGGAGGCACATGAAAATATAACTACAGAGTGAAGATCAACTCAAGTGAAGAGCAACGTCTCCAAAAACTGAAGAAGTGTGTATCGATATGACAGGGAGACACTCATGTTCCACCATCAAATTGAGGATTTTAGGCAGAAGGCCACCCATGGTGTGAGAGTGGAGAGTGGGGAGCACCAGGTTCTCCCCCGAACTGCTGGTAGAAACGCAAATGGACACAGCTTGCCTGAAAGGCATAGACATTGTTTAAATGCATATTCAGCTATTCCACTTCTAGAAAGTTATTCTGAAGAAATCATCATGAATATGGGAGAAATTTTAACTATAGCGTTGTTCATCAAAATGTTTTTAATAGATGAAAGCTGGAAACTACATATATGTCCATCAAAAGAGAACTGGTTGAGTAAATTATAATATCAATATTATGGTATTCTGTGAAGTCATGAAAATGATAAGCGATAAGAATATTTAAGGACACAGCCAAAATACCTCAACTGTTTTATTGAATGCAGTTGTTTTATTCAGTGTAATTCAAGCAGATTACAAAATAGTACATACTGTACAATTCTACGTTCATAAAATAAATATTTATTTACACACAAAATTTTTAAATGAGCTTATCCATATGGAGCACTTAGAATCATAACTGCCATGTGGTAAGAAGTCAATAAAGTCAATAAATGGTAGCCATTACTTTTTAATCCTTGCATCCACCCTATAAGGGACCTACTATTACTACTCCCATTTTACAGGTATGGAAACAGGCACCAGGAGATGAAGTAACTTGCTCAAGGTCACACAGCTTTTACGTGGTGGAGAGTTAACATGTGATGCACCGAGAAAAACAGCTGGGACATATGAAGCACTCCATTCTTTTATATTGTTGGAATTCTGTAAAATATTTATATACATACACAGATGTAACTGGGTATTACCTTTTCATGGGAATTTATAAAAAATCTTTTTTTAAAAAAAGAGCTTCCGGGCTTCCCTGGTGGTGCAGTGTTTGGGAGTCCGCCTGCCGATGCAAGGGACACGGGTTCGTGCCCCGGTCCGGGAAGATCCCACATGCTGCGGAGCGGCTGGGCCCGTGAGCCATGGCCGCTGAGCCTGCGCGTCCGGAGCCTGTGCTCCGCAACGGGAGAGGCCACAACAGTGAGAGGCCCGCATACCGAAAAAAAAAAAAAAAAAAAAAAAGAGCTTCCCTACACTTGACCACTGAGAAACCTACTGATACCTCCTTTGCTTATTCCTCAGCCCTGTGTCCTCTCTGTAAGCTCCCCCCAGTGTCAAGATGACCTTTATTTTTCACAGCCTTCAAGACAGAACCTCATAGAATCATCTTTAAGGGCCCAGAACCAGGCACTGGCCAACTCCAATGGACAGAGCATCTTCTCCTCCTGTACCTGGAGTCTGGCCCAGAGCCCAGGGCTGCTTTCTAGGGACAGTTGGCGTTTCCCACTGGATCCAAGCTAAATGAAAACCCACACACCGGCGGTTCTTTACCCTTGCTGATGCCTTCTCTGGAGTATTCTATGGGAATAGGGTCTTAGAAGTTTTCTCAGGTATCAAAAGTCTCTCTCACATTTAAAAAGCAAATATGGATCATTTAAATAGAAAGGCAATTACAAACACTCAAATGAAATAAACCAAATTAGAATATTTAAGAGAGAAGATTTTTATAATTTTTATAGTGGAGGTCTTCAAAGTTGAAGATGGCAGGGATACACTTGGAAACTTCGGATTTCTCACACTGACTCTGAGTTTCATCAGGCAAGACCTTAAAGATTAAAAACCTGAAACTTTCTAATAGGATGTTCAGGACGAAAGGCAGGGCACACACAAGACGTCTCACTCCCTTCTGGACTCCTGCCGCTAAAGCACAGGGTGTAGTTAGCACACTGTCACGCAGGACTTTTCTCTGAATTCAGAAAGAAATTGCCTAGAATTACACATATCAGTAACTATATGTGCATTTACACAAATCAATGAATAGTATGTATGTATAACTTGGTCCATGTTTTTCAAGCCATCCCAGCTTGAGATCACAAGAATGGAGATGAACTCTCCCTAACTAGACAATCACTTAACCCTCCTCAGCTGCCTTTCTGGTTCAAGGCAACCTTTTTTCCTCCTACAGAGCTCTCAGTGATCACTTACCTCCCAGGGACCCTCGCTGTCATGAGGGGGCGTCAGTCCTGTTCTTTTGAGTCCCTTGGGGTCAGCCATCCTGACTGAAGAGGATTTTGATGATACTCAAGTGCGCGAGGGACTGCACCCCAACCTGAGGTACCAAAATCCAGAGACACACCCTCCTGTCCTCTGGGTCAGAGTCTCTGGGTGACCTCGGACCCCAGACTATGGCTGCTCTGGCTGGAACCCTCGTAGGCTCACTGGCTCTTCCTGTTTCAGGGCTTTATTCCCAGGGGCCTAGTCCTTGACTCTTACAGGAGACTAGCTCTGCCAGTCTTGAAATGATACCTTCCTTCAAATTCTCCGAGCGTATTCAGTTCAGGTCCTCATTTAGGGACCTTCCTATTTAACACATTGTAAACAGTGCCTTTGGGCCTGGTTTCCAGAACGTCCAGCCATGGCTTACTCTCCCGTTTAACTGAGCCCAAGCATCACTCCCTCTTGAGACGAATTAGGTCTTCCACATCCAGTTAATTTATTTACCTTTTTTACCTTTGGGAATTCACTCTCCATTTACACTGCTAGCTTCTTTTTTCCAGTATTATAATTCCCAGCAACATGGAAAACTTTCTTGTTACCAGTCCCTGATTTTTGGTGATGCTGGTTTCATGCAGCAATGCTTAAGTTGTAGGAAAAGGGTTTGGGTTCATTGCAACTAAGGGATGCTGATGAAAGAACATTCCTCCTCGAAAGACACACAGTTGTTTCGCTCCAGCATGTAGTCTTGACTTGGGCATAATCTGTTTGCATTTCTGCTCTCCGCTCCCTGGGGGAAGCAGGGTCAGTTTCCACACTCACCTCCTAAGAGCATGCTGGGACAGCTCCCCGCCTTCTCCACCAGCCTTACCATCCTTGTTCCAGCCGCACCCTCACCCCAGCATCCCCACCAGCACTCAGCATCCTCCACTTGTCAGTTGTCTCTTCCTCTCATCTCTGTATACTTCTAGTAACTGCTTGTTTGCTTACTGAGCTGAAATGAACTTCAAATTCTTTTTTAAATTATGTCAATAAAACATGTAGCTTGAAGTGCTTCATACACTGTAAAAATCCATGCCCAGGGCTTCCCTGGTGGCACAGTGGTTGAGAATCTGCCTGCCAATGCAGGGGACAGGGGTTCGAGCCCTGGTTTGGGAAGATCCCACATGCCGCGGAGCAACTAGGCCCGTGAGCCACAACTACTGAGCCTGCGTGTCTGGAGCCTGTGTTCCGCAACAAGAGAGGCCGCGATAGTGAGAGGCCCGCGCACCGCGATGAAGAGTGGCCCCCGCTCGCCGCAACTAGAGAAAGCCCTCGCACAGAAGCGAAGACCCAACACAGCCATAAATAAATAAATTAAAAAAAAAAAAAATCCATGCCCAGACAGCATCAGCCTGTTGATTCATTTTTCTTGGTCTCTTAACAACCACTCAAATCTGTGGCAACAACTCAAAGGTAGGAGATTCCAGTTACCAAGCATCAAGGCTTCCTGATTCCAGGCCTGATTCCAGGCTGAGCTCCCTTGAGCCACACAGATCTGCATCTCTTTCTCTGAGGCAGGAACCCTAAGGAACTTTCTCAGTAAATTATCAAGGACCCATCCAAGCTCCTTTGGGAAGAGACCAACCTAAGGGCAGGCACTATAACTATTCTACACGCCCTGGGCCCCAGCTGGCAGGGGTTTCAGCTACAGGGCACTTCAAATCCGTTTGCCTTCACATCCTGGAATCCCTATAGGCCCTCGAGAGATGGTAAACATTTAGGCTGGAGCATGAACCAGTTATACCCCACCCCACATCTTCTTCTTACAATGTAATGTAATGTAATGTTGCCACTCCTTCAACAATAGTAAAGTCTATATTCCCTCCCCCTTGGACTTGAGCAGACCTTTGTGCTCCTTAAGCGACAGAATGGAGAGCGGGGGTTGGGGGGGGGGGGATGTGATGCTGCATAACTTTTGAGGCTGGTTCATAAAAGTCAATGTGATTTCCATCTAGCTCTCTCTCCCCCTGCACCTGGGGAATCCTGAGCCGACATGTAATTAGTCCAGCTACCCTGAAGCTGCCCTACTGAAAAGACCAGATAGAGAGACCAGATAGAGATATACAGAGGTTATTGAACCCTCAGATCTTTCAATCTACCCAGCATCAACCACCAGACCTGTGAGTGACTGATGTTTCAAATAATTCTCGCCCCAGGCTTCAAGCTGCCCCAGTGAGGTGAGGCTTTCCCGCTGTGTTGTCTGAATCCCTGACTCACAGCATGTGGGAGCATAATAAATGATTGTCTTACATCACTAGGTTTTGAAGTAATTTGTTGAGCAGCCAAAGTAATTGGAACAGGAAAGGAGGATATTATTTGCATCTCAAACTATGAAATAGAGCCCAATGTTACAAAGGTGACTTTGCAAATATCTGATTGACTCATTCCCTGTTGATTTTATTAGTCCTTCTCTCAGCGTTATGGGATTCGCAGAAGATGCTGGGTTCATCATCAAAGCCTTGGTTACCGGCCCGGGTGGGAAAAGTCAGTTCCTGGGCTGTATGTTCTTCAGCTGAAAGGGGCCTTGAGTCTCCTGGTTATTGTTACAGGTCAATGAGACTTCAAGTAAACTAGAGAAGTCTACCCTGCCCGAGACACTGGAAGAGGCAACCCTTTTACATAGGGGCTTCTTTATAAAATCCTCTTTGCTAGATACTAATTGGATGCATGTATTTTAAATTGTTCCCTTAGTCAATCAACTAGGAACCTATTACGTGCCCAGTATTGGATGCTGTGAAGGATGTTTCTTTCCAGACCTCTCTATGAGTTTTAATGTTTTTAGCTGTAAGAAACAGAAACCCCAATTTAAAATGACTTTAAACAATAGGGAAATTTAGTGCACATAGCAAAGGATCCAGAGGAGGGCAGCTCCAGAGTCGGTTCATCCAATGGCTCAACAATGTCATCAAGGATCCACGTCACTGCCCCATTCTGCTCTACCATCCTCAGTGTGTCCTGGCCAGACTAACTCTCCTCATGGTCCCACAGTTCCAGACATCAACAGGCACACGGGATAATGACCGGAAGGAGAAGAGGAACTATTTTTTCTGCATCTATTTCTTGACTTAGACCATTCATGGTTTACTCTATGGAGCTGGACACGGGGCCCCTCTGAGGACATGGAAGGTGAACAGCAGAAAGTAGGACGTGGGCAGCATCCAACAGCGTCTGCTCCAAACGCTACATCCGGTTAGGGAAGTAGGACTAACTAAATGAGACAACGAAACCCTAGTTACTCTCTCATAGAGTATTTAAAGTTTCTCTCTTGCTGCTTCCTCCTTCCTCCTTCCGAGGATGCCATAAGCCATGGTGTTTGTTCACAGTTCTTGCTACAGAGCGCTCAGCTCCTTGGAGAAAATTTGTGACTCAAAGAGCTAAAAACCTAAGGCTTACTTTATCTTTTGTTCTAGATTAAGTGCGGCAGTAACTAAAGTAGCAATCCCATCTTAACTGACACTCCTCGTGGTGAGAGCTGGTTGCCAACCATTGTCAATGGAAAGATAGGAAGGCCCAGGGAGGGGGAGGGGTGGGGAGGCCTTTGTCATTTATCAAGCTGTGAAGGATGGCTGCCACTCATCTCTTGGAAACAGACCACCTTTTTGTATCTGGTACACAAGTTAAGAATGTTTTTTACATTTTTAAATGGCTGAAAAAATTTTAAACGAGAAAAAGGTATGAAATTCACATTTCAGTGTCCATAAATGAAGTTTTTTGGAACACAGCTGTGCTCGTTCATTTACATATTGTGTGTGGCTGCTTTCACACTACAGCAGCAGAGTTAAAGTAGCTACGATACAGACCAAATGGCCCGTGAAACCTAACATAGTTACTATCTGACCCTTTGCAGTTAAAGTGTGCCGACCCCTGTCTTGCAGTAAAAGTCCTACTGAGGCCTCCAGGCATCGGGCGGTCAAACCGGAGCCTCTGAGCAGCCAGACCTCAGTCCACTTCCAGAAAAGGCCTTCCTCCCATCTGAGCAAGAAAGGAACATTCTGTCTAATCCATTTAGAACAGGTTTCTCAGACAGGTTGCACATTAGAATCACCTGAGGAGCTTTTTAAAAATACCAGTCTTGGGCCACACCAGGACCAATTAAACGAAAACCTCTGGGGATGGACCCAGGCATATGTGTCCTTCAAAAGCTCCCAGGTGATTGCCCAGTGCAGTCAAGTTTGAGAACCCCTGCTAGTGGCTTGTTTGCCAAAGTCAGGCCTAGTTTCTGGAGCTTTCTCTAAGCAAACACCATTACCCACCCTCAGGCAGGTGTTTTGGGAACAGGACACGAGCACCATGCTGGGGTGGAGCAGGGCAAGAAGAGGTGGAAAAGCCAACTGTGGTTAACCCCTACCGTTCATTTTCACAGGTGTACAGTCAAATGACCTCACCTGTGTACAGGTGAGTTCCTGAGGTTTCCCAGGCGGAGGAACCCTCATCACCAGAGCTCTCCTGTATCTCATGCCAACTGTTGACAGAGAAAACAGTGTCTCACCCTGACTGCCACACACTGGCTTGCTTTCCTTTACCTGAGAGTTTGCAAATAGGAGCCTGATGTCTGCCTCACTCAGGGACGGTGTAGACGTGCATTTTCCTCCCCGGCACCAGAGATGTCACTTCTCCTTGGCATGCAGTTGAAGAAAACAAACCACATGCTTTCTTTCCTTCAATCACTCACTCAACATATACTTACTAAGCACCAACACTACCAGAAACTATAGACTTTAAGAATACATGATGAGGGAGGATAAATTAGGAGATTGGGATTAACAGAAACACACTACTATATATAAAACAGATACTCAACAAGGGCCTACTGTATAGGACAGGGAGCTCTACTCAGTATTCTATAATAACCTGTATGGGAAAAGAATCCGAAAAGGAATGGATATACGTACATGTATAACTGAATCATTTAGCTGCACACCTGAAACTAACACAACATCGTAAATCAACTCTACTCCAATATAAAATAAAAATTAAATTTAAAAAGAAAGAATACGATGATGAGTCAGCATCCCAAGGGAGCCCAGAGACTAGGGAAGATTCAACCAAATTAAGCCAGTGCCCTACAATGCTGACGGGCTGCTCCGTAGGAGGCCTCCAGGACTCTGAGCGGGGAAATGACCGTCTCTCAAAGGGGAAGATATGCTTGGGCTGGTCTTGGAGAATTCCTTCTCAGTTGAAAGAAGGCATTTTGTGAGGAGGATAGAGCATTAATAGAGATATGGTGGCTGCAAAGAGAATAAGATGGGTGTGAGGTAGCAGGGGAGAGGGCTGCCAAGAGGGGGGTGGGGCAGGAGTGGAGGCTTGAGAAGGGAGCTGGGGCTGCTTGGGGATGGTGGGTCACCAGGACCAGAGGAAACCAGCAGAGCTTTTCAGGAGAGCTTCAGAAGAAAGCCCTGGCTGGGTGTGATGCTGAATTCTGGAAGGCAGCAGGAACAAGGAACATGCCAGTTGTTCAGAATGAGATGTGATAAGCTTCTGAACTACTGCTGTAGATGGAGTACAGAGAGAAGCCAAATCCTAGAAAAACTTCAGAAATGCAGGCTCTAGAACTTAGAGATCAATGTAATGGATGGGGCCAGAGAGTTCCTGCCACACCCACCCACAGCCCTCACCAACTGCCCAAGGCTTCCATCTCTCCTGCCCTTCTCTGCGGCTCTGCTCCCATTCCCAGCCAGACCAGCAGCAGAGAACACCAGAAAGGGAAATAAAAATTGCTGTTGGGGAGGAGGGTCTGTTTTTGTTTATTTGTGTTCTTTTTCATACCCGTTATTGTTGTTAAGCTCCCCCAGAAGTTCCCCTGGCTACTCTTTGAAGTGGATTTTCTGAAAATGGCTCCATGTGCTTCCCCTACCAGCCATGATTAGAGTGTGAACCTCAGGGTTGCTGCTGAGAGGCAGTACCTTTGAGCTCTGGAGTCAGAAGGGTCTGAGTTTGAACCCAGGACCTACCACTTAACAGCTACAAAGATTGGTCACATCGCGTAACTTCTCTAAGTCAATCGCCTCACCTGTCAAATGCATATGATAGCAGTTCCCACCTCATCGAGTTGTAGTGAGGATTAAATGTGACAGCAAGATAGAATGCACAGAGCCTGGCATACAAAAGGGATCGATAGATTTGAGTTGATATTATTATTAGCTATATTTGAGACCCCAGTGCACATTCGTTTATTCACTCATTCAAATGAATCTTAACGAATATTTGTTGAGAGCCCTCCACGTTCCGGTCATAGTCCTGGACGTTGGGAATACAGAAGTGAGCAAAACGTAAAGATCCCTACCCACTTGGATATATTCAGAGGAGAGAAATAAACCAAAAACAAGTAAATAAAGCAATAAATGCGATAATTACAGTTTGAGAAAGGTGAAAATAAGTAAACAGGAAGACAGCAATGTGATGAGACCCTGACATGATGACAATGGAATGAAATATTCAAGAAACTGAGAAGAAAAGATGGAAGTAGCAGCAGCACGGGTAGGGGCGCTAGTACAGGATGGGAGTGGCTTCATAGGCAGGGACCAGTTGGTATCAGGCCTTACAGCCCCTACTGGACTTTGTATCTTTTTTCTAAGTCAATGGGAAAGCATTAAAGGATTTCAGGCAGTGGAATGACGTGATGATTTACCTTTTTTATAAAACACTCTGACAATTGTAAAAAAGATTGAAGGAAAATAAGAGTGAAATTGGAAAGTCCTGCTAGAAATCCATTGCAGATGTCCAGATAAGAGATGATGGCTAGACAAGGATGATACGGTAGAGGTAGAGCTCGGCGCCATAGCTGAAACGTGCCGTGAAGTTAACGCTGACAGGGTTTCTTGGTTGTTTAGAGATAGAGGGATGAGGGGAAAGGGATGAATCCAGAATGACGCCTAGGTTTTCGATCTGAGCAACTCCGTGGGATGGTGATGCTATTTACCAAGGTAGGAAACACTGCAGAAGAATCAGTCTGGCGAGAAGTCCTTAGTTCTGTTTGGGAAAGTTAACGTTTGCAATGGCTTATAGGTATCTTGGTGAAGACATCTTGTATGTGTTTGTATATTTGAATCCGGAGTTCAGTGATGAGGTCAAAGCTGAAGATATAAATTAGGGAGTCATCAGCCTATTGGTGACACTGGGTAAATATGCGGATGAGACCGAGGGGTCTGGGAAGGGGTTGCCAGGAAGGCTGAAAGCAAACCAGAAGAGGGCAGATCTGAGGAAGCTAAAAAGGGCGACTGTTTGTAGCAGGAGTAGGGAGAATAAACCTGTTGGATGCTGCTAAGCAGTCCAGTTAGAGAGGGACAGGGAAGTAGCCATTGCATTGGCAGCATGGAAGTCACCAGTGACCTGGGCAGAGCTACTTCAGTGGAGCAGTAGAGGTAGAATCCACAGAGGAGCAGGCTGAGGAACAAATGCAAGGTGACCAAGTGACAGCACAGGGCGAAGACACCTCTCCACAAGGTTTTCAGTGAGAGGGAGCAAAGAATCAGGATGGCAGGAGGAGGAAGGGTCAATAATGAATTTATTCTGTTTTGTTTTAAGATCGGAGCTATTACAGCATGTTTGTATGTAAGGAAATGGATCCAGGAGAGAAGATGGATGCCTGAAGGAAGATGAGTTAACCACAGGAATGAAGTTGTTGAGAAGGGGAGGGATCTGGGCAAAAGTGGACAGATTTCCCTCTCTGTTAAGAGGGAAGATGGAAAATGTGGGTACAGCTGTGGAGAGGCTTGTAGACCGGATGGTGGGAATATGTAGCTATGTCTGCCCAAATCCTTCAATTCTCTTTGAATTATGAGGTAAGGTTTATCACTGAGGGGGGCAGAGGAAGACATATAGTAGCTTTAAGAAAAGATAGTCTGAAATAACAGCTTTGGTGAGTTGAAAAGCAAACTTACTAGGGAAACATCTGGGCTGTGGTGAATGCCCATTTAAGATAAGGGATCATGACATTTAAATGGGAGAAAATAGCCCTGTTGTGTGATTTTTCCCAGCTACCTTCAGCTGCAACAACATGAATAACTGGGTTCAACTATAGCTGTGATTGTTCCAAGAAAATGTAACAGGGGAAAGAGGGAGTGATTATGATAAACTATGGATTCTGGACTAGACAAGAAAGTAAGTGCGGCCAAAGGGAGAGAGAGGAATAATGACAGAGGCATAGGGTCAATGGATGTGCAGTCCCAAAGAGATCAGGGAATTCTGCAGTGTGGGTACCAAAGTCAGGGAGCCAGAAGAAGAGTAGAGCATTCTCAGAGGAGGGAATCCTCGAAACCAAAATTTAGAGACGCCAGAAGTTACTGGCGACAGTGTGATCTAGGGTGTAAACAGTGTGATCTAGGCTGAGATGGGTTGCAGGAAGGTGTTGGTTGGATCATGCAAGTAGGTGTTAAAGTCACCAATGATGACAAAGGTAGAGATGGAGAGGAAAATGCTGCTGAAGTCGTCAGTAAAGGAAGGGAATCTCAGCTATGAGGAGGGACAACAGGTGGGGCGGCAAGATGGCACCAACTGTCAAGCATGTGATTCGTTTCGGTAGTTCATTAGTTGGCTGATTGACTTTTGTTTATTTTAGGGAGGAGCGAGAAGTGACTTGGTGTAAGGAGGACACCTGCTCTAGCTCCTTGCTTATCAAAATATGAGCCACCCTCTTGAAAAGATTTCCTGGAAAACTGCTAGGAAATGGTCCAAAATGTTAGCATGGTTGTGTAAGGATACACGTTCTGATGATCTGTTGAAGCATAACTAACCACCCTAAAACTCAGTGGCTTGAAACAATATTTATTTTAAAATAGATACACACCAAAGTCCTACTCTATAGCACAGGGAGCTATATTCAGTATGCTGTAATAAGCCATAATGGAAAAGAATATAAAATATATATATATACACATATATCTGAATCACTTTGCTGTACACCAGAAAATAACACAACACTGTAAATCAACTACACTTCAATAAAAAAAATTTTTTTGGAAAACTTTTATTTTGCTTGCAAGTCTGCAATTTGGGCAGAGTTCAGCAGAGACAATTCTCTGCTCCACTCAGTGTCAGCTGGGATGGTTCAAAGGCTGGAGGCTGGCATAATCCGAAGGCTTGTTCACGCACATGTCGGGCTGTTGTTGCCAGCTGGATCTTTAGCTGGGACTGTGACCAGAACACCTTACGACCATGGCCTCTTCTTGTGGCGGCTTAGTTTCCTTACAACATGGTGACTGGCTCCCCAGGGTAAGCGTCCCGAAGAAAGCCAGCCAAAGCTATGTCTGCTTTTGTGACTGAGTTTTGCTCATCGCATAGCCTCACATTCACCCTAGTCACAGGCCAACCAAGACTCAAGGGGATGGAGCAGAGACCTCACTTTTCAATGGAGAAGTGTCAAGTTCACATTATTTTTTTTAATTAGTAAATTGATTTATTTATTTTTGTCTGTGTTGGGTCTTCATTGCTGCGTGTGGGCTTTCTCTAGTTGCTGCAAGCGGGGGCTTCTCTTGTTGTGGAGCTCGGGCTCTAGGCACGTGGGCTTCAGTAGTTGTGGCACACGGGCTTAGTTGTTCCGTGGCTTGTGGGATCTTCCCGGACCAGGGATCGAACCCGTGTTCAATCCCTGCAGTGGCAGGCGGATTCTTAACCACTGCGCCACCAAGGGAAGTCCCTCAAGTTCACGTGATAATAGGAACTTACAAGGTGGAAAAAAGTGGTGCTGTCTTTGGAAAATACAGTCTATCATAGTGGCTTTTTTTTTCTTCTTTCACCTTGTAGTAGGATGGTGCCCAGTGATTTCAAACTTTAATGTATCTGCTTTTAACCAGAAGTTTGATCACTTAAAAGTTATTAAAATCTTCCCTGTTTATAGCAATGGAAATAACAAGAAATCTGTAAGCAGACTTTCATTTGGGAAAGAATCACTTGAATGACCCCTTTCCATTATGTAGCTGTAAAGCAAGAAGGTACACATGGTTCTGGAGAGACAAAGGACGAAGATTTTAATCTATTTGTACATCTGATTACTTTTATTTTTTGCTTGGCAAAGTCCTGGGCTCAGTTTTATAAGCAGTTAGAATTAGGCTGACCATCCCCTACATTCATTAATAAAAGGAACTTAAAAGTTATGAGAGATTAAGTGGGCTAATTTGACAAAAGTTCAAGGAGCTTTCTGGAAAGAGGGGTATCAATACCTTGACCATTTTCCTTTAACATTCAAAGCTGTTACAACAGTTTAATTGATTGGAGGGTCCCAACTGCTAAGAAGGACCAACATGGTCACCTACCCCATAAGGGAGAGAGGTGTGTGCAGTGATTACCTGGGCTCAAGACGAGAGCCTAGTCGTCCGAGAAGAGGGCAAGTGCTGAGAATAACACGGGCTGATATTAGCATCCTTCCGCAGCAAGCCTGGTACTGACAGCTTGCGCTGGGAAGACAGCTCTGTGTATGGGTGAGTGTTTATGGTCTGGGCATCTGTGCCACTGAAGAGCAGGAACAGTGGCAGCCCTGGCGTGCAGAGCCCGCCCTCACGGCTGACACTAATCCGGCGGGACGGGCACCTTGCCCTCTCACAGCGCAGGGAACCATAGCCACACTAGCAACGTCAGTGCAACTGATCCCCACTGATTTGACTTCCCATGTCTGTCGTCAATGAAAAGTGAATATATTATACATTTGTAGGTTTAGGGGCTTTCTACTCCATTTACTGATTTACTGGTGTTTCCACCAGTAGTAACGCCCTGCTTCATTTTTATCACTTTGTAAAATTTAATTTGTATTTACCCCTTTTATTATGTTTTATTATATTAAAAAAATTTAAGAATTTATCTTCTATTTTTTTTTGGAGGGGGTTTATCTGTGGTGTCCAGCATTGATTTATAACTTTATCATTGGTTCATGGATGCCCCTCTTTTATTTACTACATTATACAATGAACACCCAGAGTACACCATCCAACCCCAAGATTTGAAGCATTACCAATAACTTGCATATACCTACATGCTCTTTCTCATCCCAATGCCCTTCCTCCCCTACCCCGCTCCCAGGAGTGAGCACTAGCCTCAATTTGTTTTATCATCCCTTTATTTACATATATATACTTTATCATATAGCTATTTAGGCCAAAACAATATATTGTCTAAGTTTGCTTACTCTTCACCTCTAGAAAAAGATATCATATTGTATATAAAGTCTTCTAGGACTTGCTTTTTAACCTGACGTATTTTACTAGTAAGTATCCATGGGGATAGATGCAGGTCCATCTGTTTTCACTGCTGTGTGACAGCCCATTGCGTGAACACAGCACAGTTTATCTGTCCGTTTTCTCAGGTTGTTTGCCCGGGTTGTTTCCAGTTTTTTGCTGTTACACCTAGTGCTGCTGTGAACAGCCTTATACCTCCCGGTGACCATGTACGAGAGTTTCTCTCAGATGTATGTCTGGGAGCAGAATTTGTGGTGTGACACACAAATATTCAGCTTCACAAGAGAATGACAAATAATTGTCTTCCAGTACTGGGTATTGTCAGATTTCCTAATTTTTGCCCATCCAGTGGATGTGCAAATCCACGGTGGAGTGGCTTTGCATTTCCCCCAATGCTGGTGATACTGAGCTTCCCGTTCATGTACTTATTACTTATACGTGTATTTCCTCTTTTGTGCAGTGGCTGTGCATGTTTTCAGTTACTGTGCTTCCACATTCTTTTTTTTCCTAGACAAACCTTATTTCTTAGAATAGTTGTAGGCTTACAGAAAAATTGCAATGCTAGTTCAGAGCTCCCCTACACCTCCGGCCCAGTTTTCCCTGTAATTAACATCTTACATTAGTAAGGTTCATTTGTTACAATTAAAGAACCAATATTGATATTTTATTACTAACTAAAGTCCATATTTTCTTTAAATGTCCTTAGCTTTTACTGAATGTCATTTTTCTGCTCCAGGACCCCCTCCAGGATACCACATTACATTTCTAAGTCATGTCTCCTTAGGCTGCTCCGAGCTGTGACAGTTTCTCAGATTCTCCCGGTTTTGGGAGATCTAGACAGTTTTGAAGAATACAGGCCAGGTATTTCATAGAATATGCCTCAATTAGAATTTGTCTGATGTTTTTCTCTTGATTAGACTGGGGTTATGTAATTTGGGAAGGAAGATCACAGAGATAAAGGGCCATTCTCATCACATCTTATCAAGGGTACAAACTATCAACATAGCTATCACTGTTGATATTGAACTGGATCACCTGGCCGAGGTAGTGTTTGTCAGTTTTCTCCAATGTAAAGTTATACTTTTCCCCTCTTTTCATCCTGTACTCTTTGGATGAAAGTCCCTATATATGGCTCACACTTAAGGAGTAGGGAGTGTAGTAGACTGAATAATGGCCTCAAATATTTGGGTGGCCAAAAAGTTCGTTCGGGTTTTTCCGTAAGATAGTACAAAAACCCGAATGAACTTTTGGCCAACCCAATATATTCACATCCTAATCCCCGGAACTTGTGACTATTACCTTATATTGCAAAAGTGATTTTGCAATTGTGATTAAAGATATTGATATGGGGAAATGATCTTAGATTATCTGAATAGATCCTAATTGTAATCATAAGTGTCCTTATAAGAGGGGGGCAGAGGGGGATTGACACAGAAGTGGAGAAAGCAATGTGACCATAGAAGCAGAGCCTGGAGTAACTCGACCAGCAGTTTACCAGCAGCTGCAAGATGCAAAGAATGGATTATCCGCTAGAGCCTCCAGAAGAAGCACAGACTACAGACACTTTGATTTTGGTCCAGTGATCCCGATTTTGGACTTCTGGCCTCCACAACTGGAAGAGAAGAGATTTCTGTTGTTTTAAGTTACCAAGTTTATGGTAATTTTTTTACCACAGACACAGGAAACTAATACGAGGCATTATGTTTGTTAGCTACGTCCCTGAGGGCGGAGTATCTACATAAATTACTTGGAATTCTGCACAGGACTTTTATCTCTTTACTCCCATTTATTTATTTAATCGATTATTTATGTTATGATGGCCTCATAGATATTTATTTTATACTTTGGGTTACAATCTAAAGTTGTTCCACATTCTTTTTAAAGACAGAATGGGGACTTCCCTGGTAGCGCAGTGGTTAAGAATCCACCTGCCAATGCAGGAGACAGCAGCTTGAGCCCTGGTCCGGGAAGATCCCATATGCCACGGAGCATCTAAGCCCGTGCACCACAACTACTGAAGCCCGTGCGCCACAATGAAGAGTAGCCCCCGCTCGCCGCGACTAGAAAAAGCCCGCCCACAGCAACGAAGACCCAACGCGGCCAAACATTAATTAATTAATTATTTTTTTAAAAAGACAGAATGTCCTTCTCTGTGTAACCCAGCCCATCTACAGGTGCCACCTGAGAAGGTTCTAGTGACTAGATGGGGATTTGGAAGGTGAGTTTGTCCAGCCTTGTGACTGTGGCCTGAGGGCTGGGCGGGCAAACTTTGAAAGAGATACAGAGTAATAAACAAATTGACTCATGCACACACAAACTAGATTTTGCACAGAAATGAATAAATGGATAGGTGACACCTGTCAGATGTTTGTCAATCCTTTTCCATAATATATCAGGGAACTTGATATTTAAGAAGAAAAATGAACTCAGGTCTTGGCTGAAGTCACTGATGCTTTGTCGTCACCCTGGCCTTAGCTGCTTTCTTCACAAACACCTCAAGGAAGCCACTCCACACCCTCCCTTAGTTCTCACTCGGAGAATTTTATGCTCCTTACAGACAAGGGTTTCCTTGTTCTCAGCAGAAGTCTCTTCCGCTTTAATTCCAACTTTCAGCCTGAGAGAGAGATAGAGAGAGAGAGCAGGTGTGTTTTCAAAAAGGTTTTCAATGCCCTAATTGGGTTGGGGGCAAGGAGGGTTGCAAAGGCAGTGGTCCTTGAGAGAAGGGGGAGGAAAAGGACCCTTGTCTCAGGACTAGACACACAGGTCTTTAGTTTCCTTCCAGTGCTGTTAGTTTGCTGGAAACAAGCTTGTCAAGTCAAGAACACGCTTCTCAAGGAAGGAGGAGATCATGGCCCAGTTTCCAGGAGTTAAGGAGACAGCCTGCGGTGTAAGACTGCCCTGGGTTTTAGTTTGGGCTGTACCTCTTACCGCCGTGTGACCTTTGGCAAGTTCACTCCTTGGATCCCATTTTTCTCATATGTAAAGTAGAGACCACATCGATGTCACAGGTCATGTGAGGACCAGATGGGATTACACAGAACATGGCAGAGCCCTACAACCACCACTGCTATTATTATTGTGGTGATTTTGTTATTATTTCTTATTATTAGTTAGTAAAATCATAAGAATAGCACAGGCTCTGGAGTCAGAGAAAGTTGGTTTGCAATCCCAGCTCCACCACCATAACCCTGGGGCAAGTTATTTAACTTTGCTCTGCCTCCATTTCTCCATCTGTAAAATGGGGAATATCCCATAGGATTATTAGGAAGATTAAAATTAAATACAATTCAATTAGAAGATGCATGTAAGGCACAGAACACGGTGCTCAGCACGTTGAGTGAGCTCAATAATGTGAACTATTATTATCATATTAGTGTCATGTCCTCTACATCATACCTATCAATGTGCATGGTTCCCACTTTGGCCACAGTTCCTAAGGGCCTGCAAGCACAGCCCCAGGTCCTGAGCTGATTTAACCAGACCCGGCAGTATATTAGTGGCCCAATAATTTAAGGCAGTGAGAACAATTTGGGAGCCCACCTGTGCAGTGGGTGAAGGAGGTAGGAGGGTGGGCTGACAAATTGTTCTCACTGCCTTAAATATCATAGCCACAAGCTGCAATCTGCAAACTCCCCTGTAGGTCCAAACAGGAGGCCTCAGGCCAACAACCCACCTTCTGCCTTGGGTTTCTGAGCATAACCTTGGGGAGGCTAAAATGGACCCCCAACGCATATCGCTTGGGCCCTGACTCATTGCTTATCATGCACTAACCACGCCCCCTGGCACGGGAGCCTGGCACATTCTACCTTTACCCTCACCCGCTGGCTAACGCCCTGCTTTGCCTCCCACATTAGAACTAGGCCCTAGAGCTAGAGCCCTGCTCAGAACCCCCCAGCGCCCTCACCTCCGTCACCCCCCATGGATACTGGCACAGACTGGCTCACTCTGAAGGTCACTCTAAGGTGCCTCTAAGATTCTGACATCCCAAATAGCACCCACCTGTCCACCCCTCTAGCTGACCCCTTCTCTGCTCCTGGGCTGCTTGATTCACAGCTGAGGCACTGGAGGCTAGCCACTACCTCATTTTGCCCCCATAGCAACTCTTGAATTGTCTTATTTCACACATAAGGAGCCCCAGAGATATTCAGAAATTTGCCCAGTGTCATGTGACTAATAACTTCCAAAGAACTTGAGCTCCCCTGACCTCTATCTAGTTCAGGGCCCGCTCAGCTTCCTGTGTCACAGATCCAAATCTCAGGAGAGCCAGCTCCCTAATTTTCACTTTGGATGAAAACCCAACTTTAAAATCTTGGCAGGCATCACTCTTCCTGACTCCCAGGCATTTGGCATTGGTTGGTGTATGTTTCCAGAGATATTTTTCTGCCTGGAGGAAAAAAAGAGGGAACATGTTTCTATTTGACTAAGAAACATGTAATCCCAAGGACTCCACACATTTTTAAGACTTCAAATAGCACAGAGACCTGAGCAACTGGGAGAAACAGGAAAATACTGAGTTTGGTGGAAACATATACATTTTATTGCAAAGGGGCCCTTTAGGATATAAGTGCTGTTAACATGATCCCCAGAGGCGGGGAAAGGGATTTACCAAGGCGCTCCCAGCTCAGTGGTGCTCTGTATTTTAGAGGACCTGGGGGACTTTGTGTCTCAGAAGTCGGAAGTTTTGCCCTGGAGTCCCATATGTGCATAGGTAGGCACAATGGAATTAGCCCCAGTGGCCTTAAAAGCCACTTTCAACATTGTCAGGAGTCTTTGCTATGACAAAGTCTCCAACACATGAGTCTGGAGGAAGAGATGTCCCCTTAGCCCTCATCACCACTAGAAATGACCTTGTTAATTTAATTGTTTGCACGTAGGTACTTCCAGGTATGTTCCATGGGGTCAAGGACATTGATTGTTCACTGCTGGATCCCCAGCTCCCACAGTAGTGTCTGGCATATGGCAGGTAATCAGTAAATATTCTTTGAGTGCCTGTATTATAGTCTTTAGTTCGGACCTTCTGTATTAGCTACCAGCAAGACAAAGGGCACCGTGCTCTTACTGTTCATGGAGTGGGGAAAGCCAGGTGGCCAGCCTCAGTCAGCTGCCCAGTGGTCAGAGGTTACTGCCAGGTGTGGCCAGCGTGGGGAGGGGGTGGTCAAGGGCATCTACCCTACTCATATCTCTACCCAGTGTTTTCGATATTTAGTTGTTTGCTTTTAATAACAAGTATTATAAAGAATTTCTTTGCCAAATGGCCCATCTCATTAACTCTACCAAATATATTTTTTATCCAAATCTTAGCTATAAGTAATAACGGTTTCTATTGGCCATATCATTTATTGATTGACCACCATGCGTATGCCATGCATTTATTGCCTCATCAAGTTTTTAAAGCAAGTATTAGATTTGTATTGTTATCCTTATTTTCTTGATGAAGAAACTTCGGCTTGAAGAAGCTGTATGGCCTAGGGCATTCAGATGTTAAGCAAAGGAGGCAGACGTGAATCAAGTGAATCAAAAGCCCCTGTTCTTGACCTCCATGCCATCCTGCCTCCACAAGGCCACAAAATAAGTGAACTGTTTTTTTTCTCTATGTCAAAACTCTGCCAGGAGAGACATCCAACCCAAATTCTCCTGTCAGACCTGAATTATTCAGTGATTTGTTAGTAAACAGCAAAATTGACCTTCTGAGTTGATGGGGTCGCTGAGGTCATTTCTTCCTGGTGTACTATCAGAATCAGATCAGAACAACTAAAGTGGTGACCAGCCATGGCAACCCTTAACCACCCGAGAATAATACAGGTGGAAGCAGCACAATGAAAGGAAACTGTGTTTTTCATCAACTTGTTCTCTTCCCTCTATGGGCCTGCCCTCCCTTCTCTCACCTGTCTTGGGAAGACATGAGCATAGGTGAAATAATTTACAAGAGTGTTCCAGAGCTCTGGGAAGGTGCCTTTTCTAAGTCCCCTGAGATAATCATTAATCATCTTAATGAAACTCTTATTAGGTCATGTGTCCATTACTCTACCCAGGAAGGACCAAGGCCCACCCAGATTTCTTCCTGATGATATTTTAAGTTACAACAGTACTGTGGCTTCTGGCATTTGATCCTCAGACCTCACCAGGTCACCCGTCACACAAACTCCCAAGACCACCCCATCCTCGTCCCGCTGGAGGGGAATGAGCCTGGGACTCCAGATTAGGAGGTCCCATGGTCCCGACTGATTCAGGAAGGAACGAGGTCTTCCAGGGTCCATTTTCTAGAGAAGGGCTTTATACGCATCCCAAATTCCACCCCCTCAGAAGAGCCTCCCCACGCCATTTTCTAGTGGCTGCCTCAGTTCCCTGAGGCATGCAGTAGTCCTCAAGCTTTCCATCAGGGCTGACAGTCCAAAATTGATCTCTCATCTGCTCCACTGGCAGAGCACTCCATTTTGGGTGCCAAGAAAGTGGTACTTTAGCTGAGGGAGGTCAAGCGGAAAGGAAAAGATACATAACTGCGGTTGCACTGAAGCATGACATCAGGGTCTGGAAACGGAAAAAGGCATGAGACGGAGAAAGGGGAGGGACATTTGTTTGGAAACCATCTCACAACGTCCAAATTAAATAAGCTGTTCTTTCAAGTCCGCTTTCCATCTCTGCCCCATCTCTCTACTAATTCTTACCTCTTCTAAGAGCTGTCTCCCTCAACCCAATGTCTCACTTCTATCAGGGTCTAAGGAATTCTTCCTGATCTTCCAGGGCTTGAAAGGCCCATGTAAACCTAGTATCACCTGTCCCATTTAAAAGTGTCAAGAACAGATCAAGTCCCACATCTCTTTGAAGTCTTTCCTGAACATTGCAGCCACCTCTAGTTTCCCTTCATCCTCACCAGTCTTTGAACTTACTGACTGGATCATCCATTTGAGCATTTGAGCCTCTATTTAGCCCAAGAAAGACTATAGCTCTTACATCTTAACTATTCTCAGATTATTTCATGTAAGTATCTTATCTTCCCAGGAAAACTGCAAGCACCTCGGAGTCTCAGACTGCGTCGTGTAATCCTTTTGTATGTGCCACTGTGTACCCTCATGGCTCTGAATACATAGGAGTATTTAATTTATGAAGCTGTCTGAGCTAAAGAGAATTAAAGGAAGGCACACAGGAAAACATGAAGCCACTGGGCACTCATGAGGAAAATGGCTAGTGGCCTCCAGTTTCAGGTGAGTAATGCCTAGGATGGGCCCAAGGTGTGTGCCAGAATGACACACACAGGGTCCAGTACCTGTAAAAACAGGTAAGTTGACAAAGCGTTCCAAGGTTGGATTGAGCTCCTGCACGTGGAGGGGGAAAAAGGAGGAAGATCCATACTTCATTTGCACCAGGACTCAACACCAAACCATAAGCCAAGCCAGGCTACCAAAATGGTAAATGTGTCCCTAGAATAGGTGCCAGGTTCACGAGACTGGTAGCCCATTAGTCCAATTTTGTACTATTGTACATCTCCGTGGTCACCGCATTTTCAAGGAACATCTGCTTTTACCTCAACCACTGCGTATGTTGAAACAAAAGGTAGTTCATCAACTTGCCTCATCGAACAAAGTGAGTCAGAGGTAGCCCTGGGAATTTAACTTACAGCTCTCGAATTTCAGGTCTAATCCCTAGAATTGGAACTATGCTTCCATGTTCACTCACTACCACATGTGAACTCTATGAGGACATTTTTTTCCGATGGCTTCCCCAGCAGATATTAGCAAGAATTAATTTTCTAGCCACTTTACAAATGGGAGAAATAAGCAACCTGAGAAAAGGTAGAACTCACCAGGGTGACCAGCATGAGGTCAACGGTGGACTCTCTGTAGTGTCTGTCAGAGCTGGGAGCAACTTCAGTTTCATGGGCCAGGAGTCCAAGGCCCCAGGAGATGGCATGACCACCCCAAGGTCACATCACTTGATCACCGTGTTCCTGGAGCTGGTGCTTCAGTCTCTTAACTCCCAGTCCAGGTTTCCTCAGTATACCAAGAAGAAAAGATTGCAAGGAATAAAAAAGTGAGGTACAAAGTTTGTGGTAAAACTTGATAGGGGAGAGGGACAATGTCCTTTCAGTGCTCATTAAGAACTGCAAAACAAAAAAAAAGAAAAAAATGTCCACAGAACACCTAGAGTTGGTCGAGCAGTTCATAGTTGCCAGAAGAATAAGGAGCACCAGACCCAGCGTATTCATTTGCCAGGGCGCATAACAAATACCCCCGACTGGGTGGCTTAAACAATAAAAACGTATTTCCTCCCAGTTCTGGAGGCTAGAAGTCTGATATCGAGGTGTCAGCAGGGTTGGTTTCTTCTGAGGCCTCTCTCCTTGGCTTGTGGATAGCCGCCTTCCGTCTATGTCTTCACATGGTCTTTCCTCTGTGCATCTGTCCTAATCTCTTCTTATAAGGACACCAGTCATATTGGATTAGAACCCACCTATATGATCTTATCTAAATTTAATCTCCTCTTTAAAGGTCCTGTCTCCAAATATAGTCACATTCTGAGATACTGGGGATTAGGACTTCAACATGTGAATTTGAGGGGGACACAACTCCATAATGTGGACACAAATCCATAACGCCCACTATCATTTTATTCTGAAGATACTCATGGACAGTTGTCCAAATTCTCCTCCTCCTGCAGACTAGATCTGAACTAGTGTGGTAGGACCTTGACCTAGAAGCTACACTGAGGCTGGGGCCCCTCAGTCCAGCCACCAGAGGAGGACGGAGGGACTCCCTGAAGAGTCACACGCCAACCCTTCAGGAGCTACTCCTCTGAATCATTCCATACACTCTTGTCAGATTCTCCTCACCCATCTCCACAGATATCCACATGCAAATACAGAATAAACGGAAGACTCTAAAAACAATGGGGTCCTGCCTCTAGTCCATTCACGTGGAACAGAACTTTGGGGTTAAAGAGTGAGAGGCAAATACAAATAAGGTGAATGTTCTGCTGTGGCCCTGGCCTGGACCCAAATGAACAGTGCCCCGTGGTTCGTCAGGCTGCTGCCAACCCAGCCAGCCTACAAGAAGCGGGCATGCCAGGGGTGGGGCCACATCTCCCTCCTCTGGCTTCACACTTTCTTCACATTCTCCCCACATCTGCAGCCGTTTCCTGCAGGCAAATCTGTTGCCTATGGTTGGAAAGCCACTAAAGCAAAGATCAAAACAGCATCCAGATTGGCAGGGAATGCCGTTTGAAGTCTTGAAAATAGTTCGTCTTCGGATTCTATAAGAAACTGGCCATAAAGATAGCACAGAAACTGTATCGCTCAGGGAGAAGTGTGTAGTGATTTTTTTTTTAATGCAGGCCGCGGGGGCTATGCTATGAATCTTGCCCCATATGTGGGGCACAGGGACTACAAAGTTCAAAGTAAGATCAAAAACACTCCTCTAATCTTGCCTGGATACACCTGACCATTTGCAAAGGAGACTTGTCTACCTATAAATGTGCAAGTCTCTATGACTAAGATGGAACTTTGGTTACTTGTTGTACCTTGGCCCACATTTGTCAGAGGGACTAGATAATATTGGACACAAAGCAAAATGCAAAAACCCACCCACACCTTTCATATTCACACTGCCTTTCCATTAGAGGACTTTCCTTAACAAAGTTAGTAGGGCAGGCCGATCATACAAGATGCCCTCACATTAGTTAAGGTGTCTCTTCAGAGCCTGATGCCCACCTGCTTCCCGCTGATGGGTCAGCAGTAGCCAGTCCCCGGGACTTTTTTTTTTTTTTTTTTTGGTGGGGGGGCTTCATTTGGTCTTCGTTGCTGTGCACGGGCTTTCTTTAGGTGCAGTGAGCGGGGGCTACTCTTCGCTGCAGTGTGCGGGCTTCTCATTGCGGTGGCTTCTCTTGTTGTGGAGCATGGGCTCTAGGCGAGCGGGCTTCAGTAGTTGCGGCACGTGGGCCCTAGAGCTCAGAATTTGTAGGGCACAGGCTTAGTTGCTCCACAGCACGTGGGATCTTCCCAGACCAGGGCTCGGAGCTGTGTCCCCTGCATTGGCAGGCGGATTCTTAACCACTGCGCCAGCAGGGAAGTCCTCTCTGGGATTTTTTATAAGCCTGGAACCAAGCACTGCCTTCATGGAAATCATGACATGTTCAGGGAATAGCAAATGGTTCCCCATGCCTGGAACTTCAGGTGTGTTTTGCTTTGTAGAAGGTGAAACTTTCCTGTCAATGTCCACCTACACATAAACCCCAAAGAGGACTGATTAACCAGGTGCACAGTATATAGGAATTTATAAATTAGAAAAGCCAAAGTTCATATGCGGAAAACAAACCATAAACGGAATACAGAAATAAAAAATGTTGTGCTTTTATTTGTAAGGACTCAGCAGATGCACAGTAAAAAGTGAGTGAATGAATAATCCTGACTAGTTAGTCCCACACTGGTCCCCATCCTCCATGGGAAGGAGGGATGCCCATGGGGCCTTCCTCCCCTTGCAGCTGGGTTACCAGAGGCCACCCCACAGGCTGCTCAGGTTCATGGTAGGAAGTGAACTCCCTATTTCTTGAATGTGAGGTTTTTTTCTGCTGGAATGTCAACGATAATAATTATATACACATTGGTTTAATAAAAAAGGTTAGTTCCCCCACAAACACATAATCAAAATGACACTACCAAAAGTAAAATGGATAGCTGGTGGGAAGCAGCCACATAGCACAGGGAGATCAGCTCGGTGCTTTGTGACCACCTGGAGGGGTGGGATAGGGAGGGTGGGAGGGAGGGAGACGCAAGAGGGAAGAGATATGGGAACATATGTATATGTATAACTGATTCACTTTGTCATACAGCAGAAACTAGCACACCATTGTAAAGCAATTATACGCCAATAAAGATGTAAAAAAAAAAAGAAATTTGGCGCCAGAATAGAGAATCAAAGGAACTCTAATATATAAATGCAATTAGACATCCCCATGACACTGGCAGCTTTCCTAGCAACAGAATGCTAATTGTTCTGCAGAAAGAGAACAAGGCAGATAAACATCTTTGGTGTGACCTTACGGCTCCTTTTTAATTCAACAAGGAAAGGCCACTCACTGGCCAAACTCTGATTTATTATCCTAATTAGGGAAAAGGTCCAACCCTTGACACTCTGTAGCCTTAAGGAATGAACAGGGCAGGATGAATCAATCCAACCTGCCAGGATAACAAACCAAAGAAGAGATCAGGATGTGGGAGAGGTTTAAATGTAACCTCCACAGCCTAGATGAGGATGGGAAGTCCCAGCCCTGTACAGGAACTGACCAGAGACAGGTGAGGAGAACATTCTACCAGGGCTGTACTTCCTGCTGCACCCAGCTCAGGTTCCCAGGATATACAGATGAGGTAGACAGCACAGCCCCAGCCCTGCCCTTGTGGAAATGACAGTCCTTCTGGGAAGAGGAGACTAATATCCGTGGAACTATCAGAAAACAATTCAGATTGTGCGAAAGGAAGTACTGAGTAGAGGCCCATGTATCCCAGGCCGGAAATGCAGAAAAGGGAGGAATGGGGTGGCCCAAGGGAGCCAGAGGAGGAGGAGACTTAAGCTTGATGCTTAAGGGATCAAATAAGGACTTCCTGCAGCAAGTAAGAGCATCTGGAATGGGGGAAGGGGAAAAATTGGGGAGAAAAAGATTTTCTTTGGAAAATGGAGTCACTTCTAAAGAGTTGGTAGGAGTTTTCTATGCCATGGGTTATTAACTATAGAAATCTCATGCAGGCCTGACTCTCTCTCTCTCTCTCTCTCTCTCTCTCTCTCTCTCTCTCTCTCTCGTGTTGACATGGATTTTATCCAGTTATGAAACCAGAAGGCATCATTCTGTAATCAGCACTTTCAGGAGCATAGAGACAGACCTTTGAGGGGGCTCAAAGACAGACCTTTGAGGGAGCTCAGAGTCATTTAAAAATGATCATTAGGGCTTCCCTGGTGGCGCAGTGGTTGAGAGTCTGCCTGCCGATGCAGGGGACACGGGTTCGTGCCCCGGTCCGGGAAGATCCCACATGCTGCGGAGCGGCTGGGCCCGTGAACCATGGCCGCTGAGCCTGCGCGTCCGGAGCCTGTGCTCCGCAGCAGGAGAGGCCACAACAGTGAGAGGGCTGCATACCGCCAAAAAAAAAAAAATTATCATTAGTCAATAAGGGTGACTCTCCACAACTCTTCAAAGGCAGGTAGATCAGGTAGGAGGGGATCATGATTCATTCTTCCTCACACCAGAAACCAGGCTCCCTAGCCAGGTAGGACACAGTCTCTGACCTCTCCAGAGCCATTGACCAAGACTTTCTGGTGGGTCCCAGCCCGCCCTCTCCTAAAGGCTGCTGGGACTTACTGTAAAGGGCGCAGCTCAGGAACAGAGTGCCTCATCATCTCTGGGAATTTGAGAATGAGGCATCAAAGCCAGAATCCACTGCACCCTTCACCCACCTTCCACAGAACTTCTTTCCCTAAGTGTCTCATAGCTTCAAAATGTAGGTCCCAGAAGGGTGGCCACACCTGAGGATAAATCCTGAGGAGCTGAGTGATCTGCCCAAGGTCACAGAGCTAATGCCTATCAGACTGAAGAGAGGAGAAACAGAGAAAGAATAGCTGGGGCCAACCAGAAAGCAGAAATATGACTTCCTCTTGGCCTCGTGAGAGAAATTACTCATCTTTGTCATCCTTCTCTTCCCAGCAGCCTTCTTCCCTGGGGCTATCTGTCATGTTGACTTTGGTCTCTGGAGCTCTGCCCGACTCAGGACAAGGGACCTCAGTTCAAATGCTGCCTTAGGAAGCCCTAGGTGTCTACTTTACTTCGTTCAGTTGAATGGGCCCCAAATATACCATCACAATGTCAGATTGTTGGGTGACCAACCATCCCGGTTTGTCTGAGACTATCCCAATTTTAGCATGGAAATTTCTGCCTCCTGGAAAAACCCTCAGTCCCAAGCAAACTGGAATGGTTTATCACCTGCTCAGTACACCCTAAACAGGAGCCCTCTTCAGAGGGGTCTCATTAAACATCTAAAACCAGAGGTTTTAATACCTATGGGAGATACTGTGGTCTACAGTTGACTAGATAAGACATTGGAGTGAAGTTTTAACACCTAAGACAGACTTTTAGCTCTGCCAGCTTCAGTTTCCAGACTTTGAATCAGTTATCCAGGGTCCTCTGAGGACTCCTGCTGAGGGGTCTACACACTCTAATTTGCTCACTAGCCAAATAGGGAAGGAGAAACCACTAGGGAATTGGTCTGTGGTAGAGGGCCAGTTGGGGCTTTGACGTGTGCCTGAAACACATTTGGGCTCCCTGTCTGCTTTTCAAGACATCCCAGTCCAGTCTGCTTCCTGGACTGGAATTTGTTCCCCTTTTTCCTCCCCCAGTTTCCCCTCCCGTATGCTCCCATATCTCTCTGTACATCGCTTCCATAGACCATGTTGTTTTCATGAGCATATAGTTATCGATTTGGCTTGTCTATCTCCCTACAAACCTTGAGCTCAGTACTGACCACTCCTGTTCAGCACCATGTCCTTGGCACCTAGAAAAGAACATGTCAAAAAGAAGCCCTCAATACGTGTCCATTGAAAAAGAAATGTTCAAGAGAAGGAGAAGGGCGTTTTCATTAGACTTTGCACACAGTGAATGCTCTCTCTACATACTTTTTCCTTTCTTTCTTCACTATTATATTTCTTTTAGATAAATGGATGCACGCATGATCACCCAGTATGAATCTGAGCACACAGTGGGTTCACTTTTGAGCTTTTTTCCAGGAGTTGCTCCAGTACATTTTGATCTTTCTAGACTTTTAAGGCATCATTCCTCATGACAGTTGGGTAAGAAAAAGAAATAAAAGGCATCCAGATTAGACAGGAAGAAGTAAACTATCTCTATTCCCAGATGACATGATCTCTTGTATAGAAATTCCTAAGAAATTCAGTAAAAACTGTTAGAACTAATAACAAGTTCAGCAAGGTTGCAAGATACAAAATGTACAAAAGTCAATTGTATTTCTACACACTTGCAATAAATACTCTGAAAATTAAAGGAAACAATCCCATTCACAAAAGCATGTAAAGAATAAAACAAGAATAAATTTAACAAAAGAACTGCAAAACTTATACTCTACTCTGAAAACTACAAAATTTTGGTGTTGGAATAAATTAAAGAAAATCTAAATAAATGGGGAAAAAAATCCCATGTTTATGGATCGGAAAACTTAACTTTGGTAAGATGGCAAAACTCCCCAAACTGATCTACAGATTCAACAAAAATCCTATCAGAATCCCAACTGGCTTCTATAAAGAAATTGACCAGATAATTGTAAAATTGCTATGGATTTTTAAAGGACAAGAATAGCCAAAACAATCCTGAAAAAGAACAAAGAAGGATTCGCACTTCCCAATTTCAAAATTTACTATGAAACGGCGTAACCAAGACAATGTGATACTGGCACAAAGACAGACATACAGATTGATGGAATAAAAATTAAGCATTCAGGAAAGAACTCATACATATATGGTCATTCATGATCAATTGATTTTCAACAAAGGTACCAAGACCATTCAATGGGGAAAGAACAATCTTTTCAACAAATGATGCTGGATAGCCACATGCAAAAGAATGAAGAGGGACTCTTACCCCACACCATCTGAGAAAATTAACTCAATTTGTCATTAAGGAAATGCAAATCAAAATCACGATGAGATACCACTTAATACACACAGGACGACTATAATCCAAAAAAATGGAAAATAACAAGTGTTGGTGGGGATGTAGAGAAATTGGAATTCTTGTGCATTGCTCATGGGAATACAAAATGATGCAGTCTATGTGGAAAACAATTTGGTAGCTCCTCAAAAAGATGAATGTAGAATTACCATATGACTTATCAATTCCACTCCTGGATATATACTCAAGACAATTAAAAATGTATGTCCAGATAGAAACTTATACACAGATATTTATGACAGCATTATTCATAACAGTCAAAAGGTAGAAACAACCCAAATGTCCATAAACTGATAAATGGATAAACAAAAAGTAGCATATACTACAATAGAATATTATTCAACCATAAAAAAGAATTAAATATTGATACATGCTACAACACCGATGAACCTTGAAAACATTAAGCTCCATAAAGCAGCCCATCATGAAGACCATGTATTACAAGATTCCATTAATATGAAAGTCCAGAATAGGGAGATCTATAGAGTCAGAAAGTACGTTAGTGGTTGTTTAGGGCTGGGGTGGGGTGGGGAGAAGACATGGTTGCTAAAGGATATGGGTTTCTTTTTGAGGTGATAAAATCTTCTAAAATTCACTGTGTTGATGGTTGTACAGCTCTGTGCATATAAAGACCAGTGAAGGTACACCGGTAAATAGGTAAATTATATGGTGTGTGAATTATATCTCAATATAGCTGCTTTTAATAAAAGAAAAGACTCCATTCCTCCCCACACACTTCACATACCCACACAAAGCCATGCTTTCTCCAGCTCTATGCCTGGAACTTTTAAACATTGGGTCAGCTCGTTCCCTGACTTTGGTGAACTGATCTTTATTTGGGCCCTTTTGACAGTTTGAGGTAACTGGCCATTTACTCACAAGGGCAAAGTAGTACTTGGATAATTACTAAAGCCACAGTCCTGAATCATGGGAGCTTAGAGTTTGGAAAAAACACATCAACCAACCCAACAGCCAGGTTTCCATGAAAGAGGCCTCAGCTTCTGATAACTTTCAAGCACATTCTCAGCTCACTCCACCCTTCCCTGGCTCCTCCTTTCCTATTTTCAACAATTTCCTTCCCTCCCCCCACCCCACCCCCAACAAACTCTTCACTCTAGGAAAAGTGAGCACGTTCCCGCCATCCCCTTCCCAACTGAATTCAACTGCCTCCAGCCTCTCGGCTCACACATAAGGGCCAACAGCCAAACTCTCTGATCCGAGTTAAAAGTTTTGTGTTGTGCCTGCTAACAAGCTGGGGGGGTTTGCCTTTTTCCTCCAGCTCAGATTACCTGGTTTCCAAGTGGGCCAACTCTGGGAGAAACCCTCCCAGTCAATGCCTTCAGTTGAGCTCTAAATGTCCAAGCCTCTTACTCCAGAGGAATGAGAGACCAGAGGAAAAACATGTTGCAACACAGTTATTACATTATTTCTTTATCACCAAGGTCTCCAGGTTGGGGGTAGAGTGAGACATGAAAAGCTTTTGTATTTAATGAATAACTGCCTTGTAGTCCTTTTTGGCTCCTCTTTAAAGAATTCCGAACACATTGCAAATGCTCTCTCAATCTTCCACATGCCACCAGGAGGGAGTTGGAGAAGTAAAACCCATTTCACAGATCCAGAAATAAAGGCAGCAAGTAACCTGATAACTTTCTTGATCCCCAAACAAGTTCTTAGGCTACTCCTTTCACCATCAAATCTATGTCCTACTTTTTTTTTTAATAAGGTATTTTTTTAATATTTATTTATTTATTTTCCTTATTTTTTGGCTGCACTGGGTCTTAGTTGTGGCACACAGGATCTTCAGTGAGGCATGCGGGATCTTTTGTTACAGCACGCCGGCTTCTCTCTAGTTGTTGTGTGTGGGCTTCTCTCTACTTGTGGTGTGTGGTTTTCTCTCTCTCGTTGTGGTGCGTGGGCTCTAGGGCACAAGGTCTCTGGAGTTTGCAGCACGCGGCTCTCCCGTTGAGGCACGCAAGCTCAATAGTTGTGGTGCGTGGGCTTAGTTGTCCCACGGCATGTGGGATCTTCGTTCCCCGACCAGGGATTGAACCCTAATCTCCTGCATTGGAAGGCGGATTCTTTACTACTGGACCACCAGGGAAGTCCCTGTCCCACATTTTTTGAATATTCCTCCTAGGCTCCCACTATTTGCTTTTCCAAGCCAAACCCTACTACCACTCAAACACCCTTCCTCCATGATGTGACTACCAAAACCCAGTCCATCCAGATACTTGCTTCTCTGGAACACACAAAGGCAAGTTACTAATGATATTGTATCATGTGGATGGAGTGCCCTAGCAGAGTGGTGCCCTGCCAGAGATTAAATTTGTTTTCTTTTCTTTCCTTTTCTGTAGAGGGAGAATTTATCTGCTTCTTCAAGGTATGGGCCAGGTAAAATAGCCTAGAAAAATTTTATATAAAAGAAACATAAGATTTTTAAGGTAAAGGAAGAGCATCTGTCAAGCTAAAAACTAAACAAAACTGAAACCCAAATCAATGGAAATGGAAAAGAATGATCAATGTAAAATGTCAGGATAATTGGTTCCCAATTTGTAGACAGTTAGTGGCAGGCTCCAATCATTAAGGAACTCAATACTCAAAAAAAAAATTTACTAATATTATTTCCATTTTCTCTTTTTTACAATTCAGATTTTTTAAAATTTTTCAACAAGTATTACTTTGAAGGTGGTGATTTTTTAATTTTTATTGTGGTAAAATACACATAGCATAAAATTTACAATTTTAACCATTTCACATCATACAACTTAGTGGCATTTAATATATTCACAGTGTTGGGCATCACCACTATCTAGTTCCAAAACATTTTGATTATCCCTAAAGGAAACCTCATGTTTGTTAAGCGGGCACTTCTCATTCACCATTGTTCCCAGCCCTCAGCAATCACTCATCTGTTTTCTGTCTCAGTGATTTTGCCTATTCTGGATTTAAATTATATATAAACGGAATCATACAATACGCAACCTTTTGTGTCTGGCTTCTTTTACTTGGCATGTTTTCTAGGTTCATCCACGTTGTAGCATATATCAATACTTGATCCTTTTTTACGGCTGAATAATATTTCATTTTATGAATATACCCTATTTTGCTTATCCATTCATCAGTTGATCGACATTTTAGGTTGTTTCCAATGAGTATTACTTTTGCAATCAGGAAAAAAATAATAAAGTTTTGGATTGTTGTTTGTTTTGTTTTGTTTCTTTTTTTTTTTTCCTGTGGTACACGGGCCTCTCACTGTTGTGGTCTCTCCCCTTCCGGAGCACAGGCTCTGGACGCGCAGGCTCAGTGGCCATGGCTCACGGGGCCCAGCCGCTCCGCGGCATGTGGGATCTTCCCGGACCGGGGCACGAACCCGTGTCCCCTGCATCGGCAGGCGGACTCTCAACCGCTGCGCCACCAGGGAAGCCCCCTGTTTTGTTTTATTTGGGGTACCCAGAAGGCAGATGGGAGTTCATGTTCTAGTTCTTTCTTCACCCACTGACCAAAGGCAAATGTCCTATTTTCTCAATTCTAAGGCCCCTGGGTTTTGTTTGTTGTCTTGGTTTAGATTTTTATTTTAATGTTTCTGAAACGTGAATTCATCTTGTGATCTGTTTACTTTTATGGGGTGCTTCTTTTTCCTTTCTGTAAAGCTAATACTACATTTCATCAATTTGAAAACACCGTCAATGCACTATTATTTTATGTACCACTAAGTAAACAAAAACAATAGCAATTCAACTATGACAGTGCTTTTCTGCCCACCAATTTCAGAGTTGACAAAATATTTTTTTAAATCTTAGAATCAATGAAATGTGATCTTAAACCTATGAGAGCTTAGAATCAAATATTTGCCTATATGATCTTTTTTTTTAACATCTTTATTGGAGTATAATTGATTTACAATGTTGTGTATATGATCTTGCTAAAACGAGTGATGAGTAGAGACAGACAAAGAAACAGCTATGTGTCCTGTGTGGACCTTTCCCTTTAGGTAATTAGAGGAGTTGTGGACATCAGAGCTTCAGGAAAGGTTTTAAGAAACCATCTAAGCTATCCTTGCCCTACAGATGAGGACCTGTGGGCCCCAGATGTTTAGTGATTTGCTGCATCTCTCTCAACTGAATAGAAATCCAGGAGTCCTGTGGCACACGTGTTCATGCAGGTGCACTACACACACAGTCCTAACAGCTAAGTAAAATCGTATCACACCTTGCCAGGGGAAATCGTAAAAGATTTTCAAATGGCCAGAAAGGACTACTCGATTATAATAGCCTTTCATTATCTTTAAGCTATTCTACAACTATGTAAATTGTAGAAACTGATAATAATGCAAACTCCTTGTATCCACAGAAATGCAAACAAATTGAATCCAGTGGAATGCAACTGATTATTGCCCTCTAGATAGTCCAGTTTTACGTCTATTTGTAAATTTATTTCAGCATTCGCTATTTTATATATATATATATATATATATATATATATATATATATATATATATATATTTCTTCAAATTCCCCTTTGAACCAAATGCAGCTACTTACTGGTTCCCTCATTCACTAGTGATTTTTGTTGTTGTTGTTGTTTTGTTTTGTTTTTTGCAGTACGCGGGCCTCTCACTGTTGCGGCCTCTCCCGTTGCGGAGCACAGGCTCCGGACGCGCAGGCTCAGCGGCCATGGTTCACAGGCCCAGCCGCTCCGCGGCATGTGGGATCTTCCCGGACCGGGGCACGAACCCATGTCCCCTGCATTGGCAGGCGAACTCTCAACCACTGCGCCACCAGGGAAGCCCCCATTAGTGATTTAAACAAAATCTTTTACATATATTAATTTTATATTTGTAGTAAAGTCCTAAGTTTGCCTTTGAAAAATTATCCATTAACTATCTGCAAAATAGAATGTCAGTCATTAAAAATCAGGTTTATTCTCAAAGATCTAAAAATAGAACTACTATATGGCCCAGCAATTCCACTCCTGAGTATATATTCAAGAAAAGCAAAAACACTAATTTGAAAAGATACACGCCCTCCAATATTCATAACAGCATTATTTACAATTGCCAAGATATAGAAGCAACCTAAGTGTCCATCAACAGATGAATGGATAAAGAAGATGTGATATACACACACACAATGGAATATTACTCAGCCATAAAGAAGAATAAAATTTTGCCATTTGCAACAACATAGATGGACTCTCAGGGTATTTTTCTAAGTGAAGTAAGTCAGACAGAGAAAGAAAATACTGTATGATATCACTTATATGTGGAATCTAAAAAATAAAACAAACTAGTGAATATAGCAAAAAAGAAGCAGACTTACAGATACGGAGAACAAACTGGTAGTTACCAGTGGAGAGAGGGAAGAGGGGAGGGGCAAGATGGGGTAGAGGATTAAGAGGTACAAACTATTATGTACAAAATTAACAAACTACAAGGAAATATAGTCAATATTTTATAATAAATATAAATGGAATATAACCTTTAAAAATTGTAAATCATTATGTTGTACACCTGTAATTTATATAATATTATCCATCAACTATACCTCAACAAAATAAAGAAAAAGAATTATGTTTACAGAGTTTTCTGCTTAAATGACAATAAAACTTCTTAAGAAATAGTGTCAGCTGAAGAAAAGATACAATATTGAAAAGTGCAGTGTCATTCAACTATGTCAAAAATATGAAGAAAATCAAATGGAAAGAAATAAGACAAAATAGTGACTGCCGATAGGTGCTGAGTATGAGCAGGGTTTTTTGGTTCCTGCTTCTTTATATCATTCTGCACTTGGCACGTTTTTACAGTGAACATGAATTGCTTTTATAGTCCAAAAAAATCTTTGAAGAGGAAAGAATAAAATATGTTCTATCCTTAAAACAAGACCTAAGACATGGAGAAACAGGTAGAGCAGGGATTTGGAAACAAACAGCACCTGCAAGACAATAAGTGACCAAAGGCCCCCCCAGGGTACACGGGACTGGCAGCTTGCCAGGAAGCTGAAGGGCCTCTTGCATTTCTTGGGTATTTTATTTTTCCTTTTTACAATGGAAATATGCATGGCTCAGTGTTTGCTCCTAAGAAAATAACTTCTAGACAAATCGGTGTAAAATAAATAAAGATTTGAAATTAAATTATATGTATAGCCTAGAAAAACACCTACCCAGCCCTTAATCTCCACCAAGATGCTTATTAGGTAGTTTAGTGAACGCTTATGACCTATCCCTGTCAGAGATAGTACCAGGGCCCTTTTTTAACTGAGAAACCTGCCAGAACCACATTCCGGAACTTTCCAGAATTACACGAACCAGAACAGCATTCCAAAACCTTGGGCTTAACAGATGTCAGTCACTGACCCAAAAAGACATGCCCCATAAAGATGAAGTTTAATGCTCACACAGGGTAATCAAATGGATTCATCTGACTCAGGGAGCTTATAGTCTAGTGAGAAATCGGCACAGGCACAGAATTACACAACAAAATGACGAATGGCATGACCTGACTGAGAGGTATTGGAGGGGCTGGGGCGTGCAGAGGAAGAAACTCCTGACTTTACCTGGCAAAAGCCTTTCTGGAATTGCAGACAATTAAGTTGAATCAAGACGAAAAGTTCTTCCACTCAGAGAAAAGGAAAAGAACTTTCCAGGACAAGGATATAGCTTGAGCACTTGCATGGGAGAAAAAGACCAACATTGTGGACCCGGCAGCTCTAGATGGCTGAAGTGTAAGAGGTGAATGACCACATAACCAGAAGTGTGGCTGGAAAGAAAGGCAGGAGCCAGATCACCAGGTCACGGCCAGGGTGAAGTCTAGGAGGGAGAGCACAGCAGGCCCGCCAGTGCCCTGTATCACACTGCCAACTGCAGTACCTTGTCAAGAAGAGTCACGGGAGGGCACTGTTGAACCATTTGGCAAGTGTCCTTTTGGTTTGTTAATGTATAAACCTGTATAAGTTACCAGCATTTCCAGTGTGATGGTTAATTTTATGTGTCAAATTGGCCATGGGGTACCCAGATTAAACATTGTTTCTCGATGTGATTAGCAATTAACTGGTGAACTCAGTGAAGGAGATCGCACTCCCGAAAGTGGGTGTGCACCATCCAGTCCATTGAGAACCCAAAAGAACAAAACGCAGAGGAAAGAAGAATTTACCCTTTTTCCTGCCTCTTGCTTAAGTACCTCATCTCATCTTCTGTGGCCCTCGGACTGGGCTTCACACCATCAGCTTCCCTGGGTCTCCCACTTGCAGATGGCAGATCATGGGACTTCTCAGTCTCATAATTGAGTGAGCCAATTGCTCAAAATAAATCTGTGTGTGTGTGTGTGTGTGTGCACACGTGTGTGTGTGTACTGGTTCTGTTTCTCTGGAGAAGCCTGACTGCTACATCCAGGTAGTATTACAAGTTGGTCTGTTTACGCCAAAAAAATGTTTTAGACCCTGCAAACTCTGGACTGAGGTTCTCACAGGGTCAGCAACCTCTCAGAAACAGTGTCCAGTCAGCTGCCCTACTCTTCTGCTCTGGGAGGTGGTACCCCTGATCTGGGCTCCCAAGCACTGCTGGGGAGAATCACATAATCACTGGGACTGCTGCCAACAAAGATTCAGGGGCTCCATCCCAGCTGTGGGCTTGACACCATCTTGCATCTCAGTGAAGATTTTCCTCAATCATCTCCACTTCCCCCCAGCCCAGCCTCACACTGCCTTCCTCTCCCGTGGATATCCTCATTCTCACATCAGAGAGATTTGAGGCTGACAGCCCTGTGCTCCTTTGACTGCTTTTCTCCATCTCCTACTACCTTTCCCACCCTTCTCCCTCAAGGTCCCTTCTAGAGGCCAAGTCATTCTGACCCTGAGCAGACCTTGATCTCAATTCCCAGTCCTCACTGGCATGGTCAGCCTCTCTCTTTCACCCAGTCATCCTTCATCCCACAGCAAAGGGAAATCCAGGCTATGGGCACTGCAGCTGCCCCTGCTTGAAGGGACAGATTTAAATGAGTGCTGTTGAAAGCAGGAGATCACATGAGCAGATACGCTAGAAGGAACCAAGACGAGCTTTGAACTAGGGCCAGGAGGACCAGTCTTCTCAAGTAGGGGCTAACACTTGAATCTTATGTTGGCCCAGTCAAAGCCTGGGGAGCAAGATCTTACCAAACCATACGTTGATTTAGAAAAGTTTGGAATTCAATTCCTAATCATTCTGCTCCTAAAAGGTCAGGGCAGCCCTGTAAGCCTCCACTGGCAGGTTTGGAAGATGAAAAGTACAGGAACAGAAGAAAGAGCGGTGGGTGGCCATCAAAGATTTAGAAAACCTTTTTGCTTCTTAGGTATCCGTTCTCCCTGCGTCCCTGCGCCCCTGCACATGCGCAGGCCCATCCACACCAAACCCACGCCCTTCTCAGCCACCCAGCATCTTCTGGTTCAGCCCATCTCAAGAAACTAGCTGTGCCCAGAAACACACCCCTAGGATTCTTAAACCTAGTTTGCATTTCAAGAGAAGGTTAAGTTGCATTCCGTGACTTACTTTATATTGACCTCCTCCACCGGCTTGTGCCAAGCTGCTGTAGACCTCTCCACAATAAGCCTCTCTTCTTTGAAACAGGGAGTGCCATTTGGCCCAGGCGGAAAGGAGTAGCCCTTCTAGTCCCCGGAGGAGAGCCACCCGGGATTGGCCCTGGGGCCTCCCTCTGTCCCCTCTTTGGGCTGAAGGGGCTGTAGGGTGGGATCTGGCATTCCCCCGAGGAAGCAGGGGGTCGGGCCAGGGGAGTAATGTTTACTTAAAGCTTCTCTGCAGCTAGAACTGAGAGAACTGGGTCATGTTTTCTGGGGAAAGACCAGGTCCTGGTCTCTATCATCTCTAGTTTAAAATAGATTTAATGTCCTCTGCAAAATAAACTGAAAAAGTGGCCATGGGCTCATTGCCAGTGCTGTCGGCCTGGGAGAAGTAAGCTCTGAGCGGGGAGGGGCGGAAGGGACCCATCTCTCTTTGCCTTGGTGACAGTGGGAGTTTACAGACCTATATCAGCAGCAGCTGGTAGAGACTCTTCTCTCATCCCAGTCACTGCTCAGTTGCCAAAAGTACAGTCCTGATTGGAGAAAGCTCTGCCCAGTTTCCCCACCATGTGGTGTGAGGGCAGGCCAAGGTCACTTGTGAAATTCCAGGCTGGTCTGTGGCCATCACGTCCCCAATCCTACTCTCCCTTCCTCTAACTCCAGCAGACCCGAATTCCCGCTGAAGGATGGAAAGCTCAGACACCCCCTAACAATGGTAGGCTTTCCAGTGGGCACTGGGGCACAGGAGGGTCTCCCCTCTTTCCTTCCAGTCCCACCAGGACAACAGCTGCCTACTGCTAAAGGGACACGTCTCATCTGTGAAGTTTGCACTGCTTCTGTGTTCTTGGCCAGAGAGCAGCTCTGTGTAGGAAGGGCCTCGAGGCTGGAGTGCAGTGAGCTTAAGCCTGCCACCGTCGGGACAGGCAGGCAGGAAGCACCACCATCTTGGGGAAAAATCAGTCCTTTTATCTGGTCTACTCTGTCTCACCTTCTCACCAGGCACAAAGCTGGAAGCAGGGAATTTGGATTTCAAGCAGGCAATCTGAAACCACTGTCAGGTTCAAGTCTATAGGGATTAAACAGAGATGAGGTCACCAGCCCAGAGACTCCATTTTCCGACCACAGGGCTGCCACATAACCTGCTTTGATCTCTGTGTTCAACCTTTTCACTAAAGGCCCAAGCCTTCCCTGCAATGTGATGTTAGCTCTCCTCCCATTAAGAGGTAGAGTCTATGTCTCCATCCCCTTGAACCTGGGCAGTCCTTGTGACAAGCTTTGGTCAACAGAATGTGGAGGACATGTTGCTGTGTAAGTTCTAGAGCCTAGGCCTTAAGCGACCTCGCAGCTTCCACCTTTGCTCTCATGAAATGGTGCCCTCCAGTCAGTGGAGTTTACTCCTGCATGGGAGGCTACATGGAGAACCGAGGCACCCCAGCCAACAGCCAGCACCCACTGTCAGATGTGGAATGAGACCGGCTTGGCCCTTCTAGCTGCTGTTCTAGCTGCCCTGTGACTGTTCATAGCATTAGCGAGCCCAGGCGAGATCACAACAGAACTGCCTGGCAACAAAGTCATCAGAAATAATAAACTGTTATCTTAAGATACTCAGTCTTGGGGTGGTTTATCACCCCAAGCCTTTGCTGTCTGTCACCTGGAGCCAAGATGCTAGGCCCAATTGCCCGTCCCTAGTCTTCTTGTTGCCCCAGTGAGCCCCACTCCCCAAGCCTGGCCTGCTATTCCCATTCCACTGACCCTGCCTCGGTCTCATGGACCCTTCCTTGGGCCCTGAAACCAGACTCACTAAACTATCCCTTGACACGCCCACTGCCCTTCATTAATCACCAGGAGTGGCAAGATCACCCATCCCAGATTCCCTGCTGTGAGTGGCTAACTTCTGCCTGAACCAGCTTGGAGCCCACCACCCACTTCAGTCAAGGAACCTTACCTCATGTCTATATTTACACATCAGCCTCGCGGATAGGCCTCCAGTGCCTGCCCCATCCAAGCAGGCCTTTGTCAGGCCACAGCCCCAACTTCTTTCAGTGTCATTCCTTCCTGTCTAGATGGGTTTGGTCTGGAGCCTGAAGATAAAATACTTATAATGTAATTATAGATTGTCTCTCTCCCAAGCTGTGAGTTTTTCAAGAGCAGGGACCAGGCCTTATTCATCTTTGAATCTCCAAGACCTCCTTGTGTATGGGAGAAGGAAGGTATGAAAGCAGGAAGGCAAGATGGATGGATGGATGAAAGGAAAGGAGAGAAGAAGGGAGGGAGGGAGGGAGGAAGGAAGGAAGGAAGGAAGGGAGGGTACAGTAGGGCAATGATCTTCCATTATCCTCATCCCCATCCACCTCCCCAAAAACTTTTATATTAAAATAGATTAAGAGTTTAGGCATTCTGGTTTCACAATGCCCTGGGACATACCTGCAAAGTTGGGTGCAAAGTAACTTGGCTAAAGTACAGAATATTTGGAAATAAGACAAGGTGAGGTCAGGGGTGGAGCAGAACTGATAGCGGGAGATTCAGAGGGAGACCTCAGCACTGTTAGTTTGCACCTGGGAATCAGGCTGACAGGAAAAGATCAGTGAAGTTGGCTGTTTCATCAAACAAGCTGTTCAGTCAAAAGAGACTATTTCGCAGAAAATAGTCTAATTACATTTTCAGTGAACCTTCTAAGACCTGTTCTAGCAGCCTGATTTGCCTTCTGTCTTGGGGAAGATTTGTCAGATTGTAATGCTCTATAAAAAAGTTAGCTAATTTGGGTTTCCCTGGTGGTGCCGTGGTTAAGAATCTGCCTGCCAACGCAGGGGACACAGGTTCAAGCCCTGGTCCGGGAAGATCCCACGTGCCGCGGAGCAACTAAACCCGTGCACCACAGCTACTGAGCCTGCACTCTAGAGCCCGGGAGCCACGATTACTGAGCCCTCATGCTACAACTACTGAAGCCTGCGTGCCTAGAGCCCGTGCTCTGCAACAAGAGAAGCCACTGCAATGAGAAGCCCATGCACCGCAACGAAGAGTAGCCCCCGCTCGCCGCAACTAGAGAAAGCCTGAGCACAACAACGAAGACCCAAGGCAGCTAAAAATAAATAAATACAATTTTTAAACAATGTTAACTATAATTTTTATTTTACATTATAGACAAGACTAGAGTCCATGCACAGTATAGAATAGTAGTTTTACGTAACTGTCTTTGAAGTCACACAGACCTTGGGTTCAAATCCAGGCACTACCTTAACTAGTCTTAGGACCCTAAGCTACTTAATTTCCATGAACTTCCTCTCTGTCAAATGACTTCACAGGTGGTGGTAAGCATCAGAGATCACACATGTAAAGTTCCTAGCAGAGCACCTGGCCCAGAGTAACTGCTCAAAAACATCGGCTACCATTAATAATAAAAACATAATAAATATTAGCTACAACTAATCACAGTTTATTACATACAAGGAAGTTAAACTCTCTTGAGGAAAATCAGATGCTTAATCCTTTCACCCAGACAAGCTGGGGGCTGGGGGTACTGAACAAATGTGCAGCTTTGGGTCCTCCGAGGAATCCACTGCCAGGCAGCCTCTCAGAGAGACTCGGCAGCGCAGAGACACGGGGCAGAGAGGGGAGACTGAGTTTGAGACAGCTAGGTAGATACCACGGGAACCAGATGAACTCAAAGGTTCTAAATGGGAAGTGGGAGGATATTAAGGAAATTCAAGAATCCAAAAGGAAGGCTGCAGCTTTGTTTCATTGGGTGCTGGAGGCCTCATGTTACCTGCGGCCAGGAACCCATAAAGGTACCACCAAGACCCGGCTCTCTTCCCCATCTTTCACCAACTCAATGTTGTGCTGGTAAACGTTTAACAACCAGCTTGAATGAGGTGGCCTGTCTGCATATCAATTTTACTGATATAAAGGATGTGCAGTACACAATTTACAAATACAATTTACGATTACAAAGAGTAATAAAATATACAATACTCTTTATTGTAAATTCCATGTAACCAATTAATCAGTAAGTCAAAGAAGGCTGTCACTGATTTTTGGCAACCTCTTTCACGGATAGCCAACCTAAGGTTGTAATTGCCAAATGAGTATAGTTCTGACGTGAGTGTTGGTTGATATTTCATTTACAGTTGACTTGCTGATTGTACTACTAGAAGAATATTTCCTTATTTTTGTGCTATTCACAATGCAACAGCCATAGATATGATACACACGTAAGTTTTATCTTCATTATTAATATTTTCTCCATCACTTCAGTCTAGATAGTCAACAAAAAATAAAGCCAGCCCTGATCTGTAGACCTTGCTAATTTCTGTGATATAAATACTAACACCATGGCCAGTTTTCAAGTTACCAACATAAAGTCGAGTTGGATAGGTTTTCAATAGTATACCTTTACGTAGTATTTCCACCATACAGAGAGCAAAAGTAAAAACACAGATAGTTGTAAAAATGTAGGAAAATAATTAAGAAGTAATATTTTTGTACTTATTATCCTTATAAAATATAATTTATTTAATTGTAAATTTATATAAATTCATTTTTAATAATGGCTATGTTTAACAACCAGTTCACAAAATTCCTGAAAATTTAGGAACAGGCTCTTATAAGTCAGTGTGAGCCATTCCTGGGTGGTAATAGCAATACTCATGCTATTAGCCTGCCTAGATCAAGGGTTTTCAACCCTGGCTGCACATTAGAGTCCCCCAAGGGAGTTGTTTCTTTGTTTTGTTTTGTTTTATTTTGTTTACCCTCAATGCCCAGGCCACGACCAAGACCAAGCAAATCTGAATCTCTGGAGCCGGCACCAGGCATCAGTGTTTTTCAAACCTCCCAGATGATTTCAATATGCAGCCAAGGTTGAGAACCACTGGCTTAGAACCTTGCTACCCAAAATGAGGTTCTGAGACCAGCAACTCTGGTATCATGCGGAAGCTTGTTAGAAATGCGAAATCTTGGACCCCACTCCAAAGCAAGATGTCCAGGAGATTAGAACACACATTAAAGTGCTGGCCCAGAGCCCTGACCGCTGCACCCACCTCATGTCAGCTACCCAACTCATACTCATCACTCTTAGCTTCTCACTGAAGCCTTCCTTAACAGACCCACCCTGGCTCGTCAAGTCCCAGAGTGTTTTCATGGCACCCCGTACTTCCTCCTGGCTTTTATCACCACTGAGCTTCAATCATTATGTATTGAATCTGCTGATGTCTGAGTCCCCTGGTAAAAGATGAGTTCCATTAAGGCAGGAATCACAAAATAGATAACCAACAAGGACCTACTGTATAGCACAGGGAACTCTGCTCAATACTCTGTAATAACCTAAATAGGAAAAGAATTTGAAAAAGAATAGATATGTGTATATGTATAACTGAATCACTTTGCTGTACACCTGAAACTAACACAACATTGTAAACCAACTACAGTCCAATATAAAATAATTTAAAAAAAAAAAGGCAGGAGGACTTCCCTGGTGGCACAGTGGTTAAGAATCCGCCTGCCAATGCAGGGGACATTGGTTCGAGCCCTGGTCTAGGAAGATCCCACATGCCACAGAGCAACTAAGCCCGTGCACCACAACTACTGAGCCTGCGCTCTAGAGCCTGCGAGCCACGACTACTGAAGCCTGCGCGCCTAGAGCCTGTGCTCCGAAACAAGAGAAGCCACGGCAATGAGAAGCCGCGCACCGCACCGAAGAGTAGCCCCTGCTCGCCGCAACTAGAGAAAGCCCATGAGCAGAACAAAAGACCCAATGCAGCCCAGAAAATAAATAAATAAACCAAAGGAACTTTTTGGCCAAACCAACAGTCTATTTTTTCACTTACTATTATTATATTTTATAATATGCATTTCCCTTGTTTTTTTTTAAATTTTAATGAACATCACTTTAATGACACACAATATGTCATAGAATGGACATATTTTATTTAGCCATCCTTTGAGTACAAAGCATTTTGTCCATTTCATGTTATCACTATTATATATATATAGGACTTATAAAATATTTTTATGCAAAAAATAACTTAGTTTAGATTTCCAGAACTTAGATTTTGGGCTCGGAGTAGGAGGAAGGGAAAGGAAACATGTTATTCTTACTCATGCTGACATACTCTAGAACAAAGCAAAATTCCCCAGATTTTGGAAGACCACACCTGTGTAGGAGGCACATGCCGCTGCCTGACTTGCCCCTGGAGTTCCTGGAGGAACTGCCACACCCGCAGACCCTTGGGAGGGGCAGGCCAGCCTCCACCTCAGGCAGACAAGTTCATTGGATCAGGTCTGAACACATGACCCCAAATCGCCAGTCAATTGGTTGGCTAGAAACCAATCATATTTTTATCTTCTTAGAAATTGAACTAGGGGAATTCTCTGGAGGTCCAGTAGTTAGGACTCCTGTGCTTTCACTGCCAGGGTGGGGTTCCATCCCTGTTCCAAGGAGCTAAGATCTTTCAAGCCTTGCAGCGTGGCCAAAAAAAAAAAAAAAAAAAGAATTAAACTAAGAAACCCAGAGATCATAGGAAATAGATGGTGGGCACTTAGGGAGAAAAGACATTAAATAAGTTGAGATGGACAGCCTAGGCTACACACAAGATATGTAGCAGAAGCACCTGGTCAGGATGAAAAGGGAGGAAAGGGGGGGGGGGCCTAGAAAGCAGAAAGGAAGAGAGTGGCCTTTGTTCCTGCCAGCATTCCAGTTCCTACACCAGCTGTTGTTTGGTGGTTTGATGTGATTTCAAATCCACTTGTTTTTAACAAAAATAAAGTTGTTTATAAGTAAAATTGTTTTGATATGAAAATGAAATTCTGTCAGGAGGTCATCATCCACATCTGTGGTTGCCCTAGGCACTCAGTAGCTCAGCTGCCGAGGGGCGCTGCTGCTGGGGGCTTATCAGTAAGAACGTATGAAGAAGCATCTATGGCCAGGGGACATTTAGACTATAAACACCCAGAGTTTGTGAAGACTATCCCAGAACGTACAGTCTGGACAAAGTGACTCCTTGTTGATGTAAATAGCTCTCCGAAGACCTCCAGGCACTAGCTCCTGCCTGGGCAAGGTGACTCTGCTGGGCAGTGGTGAATACCCCGCCGTGCCGGATTTCACCTTGCCTGACAGCACCTGCGCCTTCATTCCTAGCAACGAGCTCTAGCAACAAGGAAATCTCTTTCTCATAGCGGCTGCTGGATATCAGCTCTTAGTTGGTTAAGCCATCTCTCTTGAGAACTGGTAGAAAGGTACACCTTGAACTAAATTTGGACTTTCATGCTACGGTTAGAAGAGTGAAAAAGATCGACGTGTGTTGTTGAGTGAAAAATGCAAGTTGAAGAAAGAAATGTACAGTCCAATGTCATTTAAGTTTTTTAAAAGCCACACAAAATAATCTGATTATCATCTGTGTGTTTCTATATATGTGTGTGAATGCAGAGAAAAAAAACCCAAAAAGCAGTGATGACCAAAAAGGACTTAGTTTACTCTTATCATAAATCGTGATGTTGCTCAGGAAGAACTCAATAACATATTGTGTGATTTTATTTTAATAAAATTGTTTTAAATACATTATATATATATATGCATATACATATACACAAAAGAAAATTTGGAGAATACACAAAGAACATTAACATAATCTCTAATCCCACCTCAACAGCTAACCCTCTAGAGCCCTTTGAGAAAGAGTCAGGGGTCTACTCAGGGGCTCAAAGCGTGTCCATCAGGCTATCAGCTGCCCTTCTGCCTACAAGGGAGTCTGGCACCATTCAACCCAGGAGACCTCCTAATCTAAACAGTACCCTAGACTCTGCAAACGTCATAGTGCGCACACACCATTTGTGATTCAAAATACATAACACTAAACAAAGTTCTAAATTTTCCCATTACTACTTCAATGCCTTTTTTAAGCAGTGAATATCAAAATCTTTTCAAACAAATTTTCCCCCTTCCCTTTCTTTGTTTGGGTATATGTTTTGTTTTGCTTTGTTCCATCAGGGGTTTTTGCGTCCCTGCTTCTAGGTGCCCTAAACCCACATGCAGTCTGCCTGTGGACTAATCCTGCACTGCTCCTCTCCCCACCCCCACGAAGGCTGTATTTGCAAAGACACACCCAGGTTGCCTACACTCCCCCCGCCCTCCCCCCCGCCCCATATCTATGCCTCCTGTTTCAGTCTTGCCATTGTGTCCCAGGCGAGCTGCAGAACAATGAATTCTTAGCAGATGATGGTATTGCCCTGTCTCCACGTTTTGAGCCAACCCCAGCTATGCCTGGCATCTGGGAGTCAGCAATTTGTAGGCTTCTGTGACATTTGAGAGCTCACATCCCACTTCTTCCAGCATTTGGAAAAGAAGGAAGGACAGAGGGCTGCTCTTGTCACCACCAATGAGCTCATCCTTCTCAGAGAGGCAATAAGAAAGCTAAATTTCACCCCATGAATCAGGAAGCCTGAACTCATGAAAAAGCACACATTCCCCAGCTGCCTGACCCACCCAGCTGACCTTTCTATAAAGAGGAGGGTTAGACTGAGGCCTCCTCCCTAGAATGAGTTAACTAATTCAACGAAGACAGACGTTTTTTAGTGAAACAAACCCTTCACACCAGCCCCCCGATTCCTCTGATTTCTATATACCTTCCAAGGTCACGACTGTTTTTTCAGGCCTCCTGTGGCTGAAGTCACACATGTCTGGGAGCCCCTCCCAACTTCAACACTTGGGACAGTTTTACCAGGAGCAAGTCCCTTAACCTTAGTTTCAGTTTCTCAATCTGCAAACTGGAAACACTAATTCCTGTCTTTTTGCATTGTGATCCTAGGGCAATAGTCACCGTCTCAAAACAGTGATGCCGCGGAATTCGATTTTCCCCCTCATCCATATTCACTCCAGACCAAAGCCATTGACTTGTCAACCTCAGCCTTACAAGATAATGGCCTGGTTCTCCTACCACAGGCTCCGCAGAATAGAGGTCTCTGTGTAGTTAGCCATCTGGTCTTTCCGTCTCAGTTGACTTGCCAGTCAGCTTTCCTCCACATCTCTTAACTATGGGGCCAGTCCACCCTTGTTCTCCTTCTGACCTATTGCTTTACATTTACCTTTAAGCATATCTCTTTCTTTTCACTTTCCTCAGTGGGAATTTTGAAGACTTCTGCATCAGTGTCTACAAGATCTGCTTTCTCCCTTGGCCAGCAGCCATGGTCCTCCCCTCTCTGCAAGATATCTGATGCACTTTTTACTCTCTGGTCTTTCCTGAGTCTGCTGTGAAGATTATACACGGATTCAGAATCTGAGTTTGGTCCAGGCTTAGAGTTTGCACACCTGAGTACAACAACCTCTTTGCAGCTTTGCGACAAATGGTCTCTGTTATTGTAAAGCACGGCATTGATACACATTAGTTCTAAACTATCCTGTAGTGCTGTTATGGGCTGGTGGTCATTATTCTAGATCTCCTCTTTTGCGGTCCTAAAATCATTAATGTTGAATAATTTTAGAGTAGTCAGGAGTCACAGGAAATGAAAAGTAAGCTTTGGGGTCCTTTCTCTGTGATTGCCTCATCATTGATTCAAAAATTCTGGAAGGAAAGGCAAAATTATGGAAACAATAAAAAGATCCATGGTTGCTAGAGCAGAGGAAGGGGGAGAGAGGAATACGCAGAGCACAGAGGATTTTTAGGGCAGTGAAAATACCGCGTATGATATTATGATGATGGGTATGTGTCGTTATACATTTGTCCGAACCCATAGAATGTACAACATCAATAGTAAACCCTAAACTATGGACTTTGAATGATTATGATATGTCAAAGTAGGCTCATCCTTAGTAAAAAATGTACCATTTTGATGAGTGATTTTTTCTTTTTTCTTTTTTCTTTTTTTGCCACACCATGCAGCTTGTGGGATCTTAGTTTCCCAACCAGGGACTGAACCCAGGCCCTCAGCAGTGAGAGCAGGCAGTCCTAACCACTGAACAGTCAGGAAATTCCCTGGTGAGTGATAAGGATAATGAAGGAGGCTATGCATGAGTGAGGATAGGGGGTGTACGCAAAATCTCTACCTTCCTCTCAATTTTATTTGTAGGTCCTGTTCTACTCTTGTGTTTCCCACTTAGATAAATTCCTTTAGCATTTGTTGTAGAGTTGGTCTGGTGGTGCTGAATTCTCTTAGCTTTTGCTTGTCTGTAAAGCTTTTGATTTCTCCGTCGAATCTGAATGAGTTCCTTGCCGGGTAGAGTAGTCTTGGTTGTAGGTTCTTCCCTTTCATCACTTTAAATATATCGTGCCCCTCCCTTCTGGCTTGTAGAGTTTCTGCTGAGAAATCAGCTGTTAACTTAATGGGGGTTCCCTTGTATGTTATTTGTCATTTTTGCCTTGTTGCTTTTTTGTGTGTGTGTGTGTATGGTATGCGGGCCTCTCACCGCTGTGCCCCGCCCCCCTCCGCGGAGCACAGGCTCCGGACGCGCAGGTTCAGCGGCCATGGCTCACGGGCCCAGCTGCTCCACGGCATGTGGGATCCTCCCAGACTGGGGCACGAACCCGCGTCCCCTGCATTGGCAGGCAGACTCTCAACCACTGCACCACAAGGGAAGCCCGCCTTGTTCCTTTTAATAATTTTTCTTCATCTTTAATTTTTGTCAATTTGATTACTATGTGTCTCCTCATGTTTGTCCTTGGGTTTATCCTGCCTGGGACTCTCTGCACTTCCTGGACTTGGGTGGCCATTTCCTTTCTCATGTTAGGGAAGTTTTCGACTATAATCTCTTCAAATATTTTCTGGGGTCCTTTCTCTCTCTCTTCTCCTTCTGGGACCCCTATAATATGAATGTTTGTGCATTTAATATTGCCCCAGAGGTCTCTTAAGCTGTCTTCATTTCTTTTCATTCTTTTTTCTTTTTTTTTTCATTTTATTTTATTTTTTTATACAGCAGGTTCTTATTCGTTATCCATTTTATACATATCAGTGTATATATGTCATTGTTTTTTCTTTATTCTGTTCCACAGCAGTGAATTCCACCATTCTGTCTTCCAGGTCACTTATCCGTTCTTCTGCCTCAGTTATTCTGCTGTTGATTCCTTCTAGTATACTTTTCATTTCAGTTATTGTATTGTTCATCTCTGTTTGTTTGTTCTTTAATTCTTCTAGGTCTTTGTTAAACATTTCTTGCATCTTCTCGATCTTTGCCTCCATTCTTTTTCCAAGGTCCTGGATCATCTTCACTATCATTATTCTGAATTCTTTTTCTGGAAGGTTGCCTATCTCCACTTCATTTAGTTGTTTTTCTGGGGGTTTATCTTGTTCCTTCATCTGGTACATAGTTCTCTGCCTTTTCATTTTGTCTATCTTTCTGTGAATGTGGTTTTTGTTCCACAGGCTGCAGGATTGTAGTTCTTCTTGTTTCTGCTGTCTGTCCTCTGGTGGATAAGGCTATCTCAGAGGCTTGTGCAAGCTTCCTGATGAGAAGGACTAGTGGTGGGTAGAGCTAGGTGTTGCTCTGGTGGGCAGAGCTCAGTAAAACTTTAATCTGCTTGTCTGCTGATGGGTGGGGCTGAGTTCCCTCCCTGTTGGTTGTTTGGCCTGAGGTGACCCAGCACTGGAGGCTACAGGCCCTTTGGTGGTGCCAGTGGCAACTCCGGAAGGCTCACACCAAGGAGTACTTCCCAGAACTTCTGCTGCCAGTGTCCTTGTCCTCATGGTGAGCCACAGCCACCCCCCGCCTCTGCAGGGGACCCTCCAACACTAGCAGATAGTTCTGGTTCAGTCTCCCCTTGGGTCACTGCTCCTTCCCCTGGGTCCTGATGTGCACACTACTTTGTGTGTGCCCTCCAAGAGTTGAGACTCTGTTTCCCCCAGTCCTGCTGAAGTCCTGCAATCAATTCCCACTAGGCTTCAAAGTCTGATTCTCTAGGAATTCCTCCTCCCGTTGCCAGACTCCCAGGTTGGGAAGCCTGACGTGGGGCTCAGAACCTTCATTCTAGTGGGTGGCCTTCTGTGGTATAATTGTTCTCCAGTTTGTGAGTCACCCACCCAGCAGTTATGGGATTTGATTTTATAGTGATTGCACCCCTCCTACTGTCTCACTGAGGCTTCTCCTTTGTCTTAGGATGTGGGGTATCTTTTTTGGTGAGTTCCAGTGTCTTCTTGTCCATGATTGTTCAGCAGTTAGTTATGATTCCAGTGCTCTCACAAGAGGGAGTGAGTGCACGTCCTTCTACTCCACCATCTTGAACCAATCTCCTCAGAAGACTCCCTTCCTCTCAATGTTATTGTAAACCTAAAAATACTCTTAAAAAAATAGTCTTAAAAAAGAAAAAAAAAAACCTGGAAGGGACAAACCCTATTGTCCTTCTTGCTTAGCTATAGAACTTTCTTTCAGGAGGCTGCTCACAGGTAGAAATTCCAAACTTCTGGGAGCCGGACTCCAGAGGTGTTTTGTTTCATTCTTCATGGGTCTTCATCTTGCTTCTTTTTATCCTCCTTTACTCTTTTCATTTCCCCACTCCCCACCTCTCTTTCCTCACCCAGAACCTGCTTTTCTACTTTCTTTCTCTTTTTTCTTTTTCTGTTCTTGTTTGCAATGATCATTTCCATCCTCAAAGAGTTTTAAATTGTGCCTTGACCTGCATACTCAATTAGAGAGGACCCTAAATCCAATGACTAGTGTCCTTATAAGAAGAGAAGACACACAAAGACATACAGAGAAGGAGACCATGTGAAGATAGAGGCAAGGGTTGGCATGTTGCAGCCATAAGCCAAGGAATGCTAAGGATTGCCAGCAGCTAGCAGAAGCTAGGAGAGAGGCATGGAACAGATTCTTCCTCAGGGGTTCCAGAGGGAACCAACCCTGTCATGATGTTTTTTGACTTCTAGCCTCTCCATAAGAGAATTAATTTCTTTGTGTTAAGCCAAAAAATAAAATAGAGTCAACAGTGATTGATGATGGTGATGGTTGTACAATTATTCAAACATACTAAAAAATATCAAATTGTATACTTCAGATTGGGTGAATTGTTTGGCATGTGAATTATATCTCAATAAAGCTGGGGTGTTTGTTTGTTTGTTTTGTTGTTTTGTCCTCACCACACAGCATGCGGAACTTCCCCAACCAGAGATTGAACCCGTGCCCCCTGCATTGGAAGCACAGAGTCTTAACCACTGGACCACCAGGGAACTCGAAAGCTGTTATTTTTTTTAAATTGTGTCCTATAGAGAATGGACTTGAGGACGTGGGGAGGGGGAAGGGTAAGCTGGGATGAAGTGAGAGAGTGGCATGGACTTATATATACTACCAAATGTAAAATAGATAGCTAGTGGGAAGCAGCCGTGTAGCAAAGGGAGATCAGCTCGGTGCTTTGTGTCCACCTAGAGGGGTGGGATAGGGAGGGTGGGAGGGAGACGCAAGAGGGAGGAGATATGGGGATATATGTATATGTATAGCTGATTCACTTTGTTATAAAGCAGAAACTAATACACCATTGTAAAGCAATTATACTCCAATAAAGATGTTTAAAAAAAATTGTGTCCTGACCTGCCAGTGGCCTTGTTTCCTTCCCCTTTTAGTACCAGCTTCAGAGGCTTCTGTACACGTTCCTCATAGAGGCATTTGCCCTACTTGTGCTTCTTGCTCACATTGATCCCAGTCCTGTGGCCCCTACCACACTCGCCCCACCAGTTCCAGGCAGAGAGAGAGAGATTAAAAACAAAACAAAAACCATAGCATGGACCTACTGAAGGACATTTAAGTTGTTTCCACTTTTCACCTCAGCAAAGGAACCACAGTGGCCATTCTTACTCACATTGAATTGTGCACTAGTGTGAGAGTTTCTCTAGGGGATGGGCTAGAGCGGAATTCTTGGGTCATAAGGTATATATTCAACTCCCCTAGACATTGACAAATTATTCTTCAAAACAGTTGAAATAATTTACTTCCTACCAGCATTCCCATTTACCAGCTCCTCACCAACCCTTGAGATACCAGACTTGATATTTTTTCAGCATATAAAATGCTGTTTTAGTGGGCATTTCTCTGACTACCAGTGAAGTTGAGCATCTGTCCGTTCGTTTATGAATATTCAGGTTCTTTCTCTACTAACCACCCATTCCTATCCAAACAACAACTTTTACTGGGTTATTTGTCTTTTATTTCTTGATGTGTATTCTGGGTACTAATTATTTGTCAGTTATATATATGGCAGATATCTTTGCTCAGTCTACAGCTTGTCTTTTTGAAACTGTGCACCTCAGATTGGACTTGAACCCATGTGCCGGGACTCAAACCCAACATAAACCCATGCAGCTGGAACTCAAACCCAGACAAAACCAGCAGTCTGCCAACTGAGATCACACACCTGGTTTCAGGACTTAATGAAGCTCAGGTTCTTGATGTCTCATCACAGAAAGAATTCAGTGAGAGACAAAGTGATAGGTAAGAAGTGGATTTATTTAGAGAGAAACACACTCCACAGAGTGTGGGCCACCTCAGAAGGCGAGAGTGGCCTTGGGAGAAACACACTCCACAGGCAGAGTGTGGGCCATCTCAGAAGGTGAGAAGAGCACCAGGGTATGGGGTTGTCAGTTTTTATAGGAGTGGGTAATTTCCTAGGCTAATGAGTGGGAGGAGTATTCCAGCTATTTTAGTAAGGGGCGGGGATTTCCAGGAACTGGGCCACCGCCCACTTTTTGATGCTTATGGTTGGGCTTGGAACTGTCATGGCGCCTGTGAGTGTGTCATTTAGCTTGCTGACGTGAGCATATACTGAGGCTCAAGGTCTAGTGGAAGTTGACTTGTCTGCCATCTTGGACCCATTTGGTTCTAATCAGTTTATGTCATGTCCTCGGGCTATGTCATTCTTTCAAAGGTTATGCCTTTGGTTATGATGTGTTTTAGTATTTGCAGCGTTTTAATTTTAATGTTGTCAAATGTTCCTTTATAGTTCATGGGAATTTTTTGTTTTATTTGAGAAATCTATCTCTGCCCCACAAAAATACTCTTCCTTTTAAAGTTTTATGCTTTTCTTCCACATTTGGGCTTTAATCCGTGTGATATTTATTTTGTGTGTGATGTGAGGTAGAGATTTATTTTTATATTCTCCATAGAGAGCCACAGGTTCCAGAACATTTATGGAATAGTTAATTATTCCCTATACTCCGTAGCACTTCTGCCATTAAATTCAAGTTCCTCTGCCATTAAATTCAAGCTCCCATATACATTGGATACCTCAGAAATTCATCCCTTAAAATTCAGTTTTAAGTTCTACATTTTATGAAGTCTTTTTTTCTTTTGGCCATGCCGCGCAGCTTGTGGGATCTTAGCTCTCCAACCAGGGATCAAGCCCAGCCCCTCGGCAGTGAAAGCACTGAATCTTAACACTGGACTCCCAGGGAATTCCCTATGATGTCTTAATAACTTAAAGAAGAATATCTTCACCACATTCTTCTTCAAAATTGTCTTAGCAATTCTTGATCCTTTACACTTTATTTTCTTTTATCCTTTACACTTTAATATTAGTTTTGTCAAATTCCATGAAAATCCTTCTCAAAGTTCGACTTTGTCAGGGAGGAAAACACTTTTCTCTACCTTTCTAGGTTATTCTGGCTGGTCTAAGAATTAAATTGACATGAGACAGATTAACAGAAGAAAATCACATAAGAGTTGAATAACACGTGTACGTGGAAGAAACCCAGAAAAACTGAATAACAAGCCCAAATGGCTGAAACTCTCACTTTAAATGCCATCTTCAGTTAAAGACAAAAGAGAATATTGAAGGTAGTGGTTTGGGACTTCAAAGGGGAGGAAGGCAGTTGACATGGAGATGGAAAAGCAAATGTTTGGTAAATAAATATTGCTGGGCCATGCAGAGACAATGGGACACAGAGTGGAATTTTTTTTTTTTTCCCCCTATGTCCCAGCGCTTGAGGATAGAACCCGCGGAATGGAGGCCGCCGGTACCGAAGACATGACGCGGAGAGGGCCGAAGCCCTTTCCCTCTACCTCCGTACGTTACTCGGACCGAGACCGCACGCCCAATCCCCGCCAAGAAAAGGACTTTGCTAGGCTCCTCCCCGTCTACACACCTAATTCACTCTGTAGTTATCTACGGTGATAACGTCTTTGCTGGAACACATCCTCTATCTACATTCTTTTAGGCAGTTAGGAGGAAGGTCAAAGCTTTTTCCTGAATCTTTTGGGCCTTGATGTTTTCCAGTTCGAAATAGTCTGCACGCCAAAGAGACATTTTGGGGTAGCAAGTATGGCTCCCCTACAACTTGAATTACATTCGTTGATAATTTTTTTATTTGGGAACTGGCATGGCCAGTTTCTAACAAAAGGGGGAGCCAGTGGCCACGCTAAGGAGTGAGTGGGCAAGGCTCAGACCTTCATCAACACCCTCTCCTCACTACCACACCCCACAAGCCTCCTCATAAAACACTGAATCTCCAGCAAAACCCTGCAATTGCAGTTTCAAGACAAGTTTCCTAAGTCTTCTCAACCCTCTTCCAACCAGATCACTGCCCCTATACCCTGTGGTATAAGAATTCTGGAGGAGAGAGCAGGGGGGCTGTGAGCAGTGGGTAAAAGTGTCACCAAATTGGTTAACCAGCGTTCCGAGCCTGGGCTGAGACCCCTTGTCTCAGTCAGGGAAGTTCTTTTTCCAATCGAATTCGCAGCCAATAACGAAACCAATGACTGGAATAGCACAAGCTTTATTCAATGGCCAAAGAATGGAGAATTGGAAACCTAGTTCACAAATCAACTTCTCAACCCAATTTGGGTGGAGACACCAAATATATAGAAGGGTCAAGGTAAAAGGGAGAGATTTGGAAAGACTGAGAGGAATGAATATTCATGGGTTATCCGAGAACAGGGGTGTGGTTTGGTCCTGGAACTAATGCAGCTCTCCTTTTCAGTCCTTGTGTGAGTTTTCCAGTTGTTGTCATGGCAATCGTCAACTGTCATGGCACTGGTGGGTGTGTCATTTAGCATGCTAATGTATTACAATGAGCGTATAATGAGGCTCAAGGTCCAGCTGAAGTCAAATCTTCTGCCACCTTGGGTCTAATTTGTTCTAACCAGTTCTTGGTTTGTTTTGCTCTTTGCAGCTCCCTCCTGAAACTTAGATAAGAGTAATTGGTTTCTTTCTTTTTTTTTTTTGGCTGTGCTAGGTCTTCGTTGCAGCATGTGGGCTTCTTAGTGGCAGTATGCAGGCTTCTTAGTTGTGGCATGTGGACTCCTTAGTTGCGGCATATGAACTCTTAGTTGTGGCATGCATGTGGGATCTAGTTCCCCGATCAGGGATCGAAGCCAGGGCCCCTGCATTGGGAGTGGGGAGTCTTACCCACCGGACCACCAGGGAAGTCCCCAAGAGTAACTGGGTTTTTTTTTGAGAGAGGGGCTGGGGTATGACTCTGGGGCAACAGCCTTGGTAACAAAATAACAGGTCCCAGGCATTGTCCTATTCTGATTCTTGTTCTAAAGGCACCTGGGCCCTCCAAACAGTCTACAAAACCTATTTATCACCTTTTCATTCCAGAGCATTTTAGGGCCTCTGGGGGGAATGAAGGGGCTGCATAATTGCTTATAAAACCTTATTCTACCCTCACAACCCCAGGGCCAGGAAGGGCCTCAGGGAAGCAACCCCTGAAAGGCCCAGTGGGACTCCTCAAGCTGGGCAAGACTTTTATAAAACTAGGACCAGGGCACAAAGGACTCAAAGGAAGTGTGAGTTGGAAAGAGAGGGTGCGCCCAGCAGTCAGCTAATTGAGGAGAGTGAGATAAAGAGATCAATTACAGTGAATGAGGACAGGATTAAGGCAAAGCAACAATCCTGCACTGTACCACAGGCGAGCAATCTGGGGAGCTGTTACTATCTCTAGACCTGGAGGGGACAAGCTGGGAAAGGTCACTGTAACCCAGGGAGACCCACAGCTATGAAAGAGAACTATTCAACAGAGCATGGCCTTCAGTAGAGAGAGGCAGCCACTGCCACCCTATGGCCCAGGCAGTCCCACTGAGCATTTAGCGCCCTGCTTCTTAAAGCAGAGGCCCGTTGATTGGGGTAAGCAAAGCAGAAATCACCAAGTGGTCCTCTATTTCATGCCCCTATCCCTTGGCCCTAGGGTTGGTTGGGTCCTTCTTACACACAGGGAAATCTACAGGCTTGTATTCATTGGCCCACAAACCTATTTCAGCTGTTTGCCCTGAGTAAGGCAAGGAAGAGATGAGCTGCGTCTGAGCTTGGTGTTCCTAGATCAGATAAGAGAGGCCACCAAAATCTCCCCCCACCACACACACACACACACACACACACACACACACACACCCCACATGTACATATATAGTAATAGCTATAAAGTATTCTACATTCGTTAGTTATTTTATTATCAAGGATGCTCTCGGTAAGTAAATTGGTCTTCAAACTACTGAGAGAAGACTTTGAAGTTCCTGAAAGCAACCTGGAGAGTGAGGAGTGAGGAGAAAAAAAAAAAAGGAGGAAAATCAAGGAAAGAGGAGACTATAAAAGGCTTAAGACTAAGGTCCGGTCTCTGAGCTCCAGGACGGACTTGGAACAAGCACGTCCCTCTTTTCCTCACAGCCATGCTCTTTTCGTGCTTAGATGAAGCAAGGAAAACGTTAGAACCTGCAAACGGAGATACTTTCTATTTCATATATTGTTAGAAGAATAAAGTAATTTCAATGAAAATACTTGATACAGAGTAGATCCTAAATATGTGTGAGTTAAAACTAAAGTCTTTTCATTCCTCTCTAGCGGGCTGGTGAGTTCTTCTCAAGCCACTTACCCTTCCTCACTGCTCACTCTGGAAACAGAAGCAACTTGAACTAGCTCAGCCGACCACCCCTTCTCCCTGAACCTCGACCTCTTCCCTGTTTCATCAGTTGCACTCTCTCTCAGAAGGAATGGCCACCTTCCAAGGCTAAGCCCTCCATCTGGACCTCGGACCCCACTCCTCTCTGGGCCAGGATATACCAATTACTCCTCTTTAGCCTGGTTTCTCTTGCTCTGTCTCCTTTCCCTGCCTATACACTTGCTTAGTCTTAGCCAAGATTTTTTTTTTTTCGGTACGCGGACCTCTCACTGCTGTGGCCTCCCCTGTTGCAGAGCACAGGCTCCGGACGCGCAGGCTCAGCGGCCATGGCTCACGGGCCCAGCCACCCCACAGCATGCTGGATCTTCCCGGACCGAGGCACGAACCCGCGTCCCCTGCATCGGCAGGAGGACTCTCAACCACTGCGCCACCAGGGAAGCCCGTGTGTCTGTTTTATATGTATATATAAATTATATTACCTAATTTTCTGTATATTATTATGTTTTTGCATCTTAAAAAACCTTTCCTGCTGAGCAGAGACTGCTATCTCCCATTTCTTAGAGATAGCAAAGGATCTAGCCAGGACACAAACTAAGCAATCCAGAGCCAGGTCACATCTACTTGACCTGACCTGGAAGCAATATTCCTCTGCCTTAATCATCCCAGGGTCAGGTATCCCCAAAATTGTCCCCCCAGCCCTGAGTAAGAGCAGATTTAGATTGATAAACAACAAAGGGCTCCCTGGCGCTCACCTCTGGACAACTGGGACCTGTGAGTGTGACAGCCTGCTCCAGCGACTAGGACTCACCCCTAAAGCCCAGTGAAACTATTCAAACTGGCCAGTCCTAAACTGCTCACCCTGTCTTGCCTTGTTGTTTCCACAGAAACCCCAAGAAACTCCATGGACTGAGGGCTCCCCTCACTCCTGCTTCCTGGCCACCAGGGTGTCTCTCCCCGTAGTCCTGTGTGACGTGCTGTGCCTCCTGTCTCTAGGACCCATGAGTGCAACAAACTTTGTTTTCCTGAGTCCCTCCTCTGTCTCCTCTTGTGGCTGCACCTGACTAACCTTCTTGTAAAAGAATACAAAACAGTGTTTGTGTGTGTGTGTCTGCGCCTCTCTGTGTCTGAGTATGTGTGTGTTTCTGTGTGTGTGTGTGAGCCTGTCTGTCTGTCTACCTGTCTGCGTGTGTCCGGGTGGCCTTGGAAGGAGTCCTTAGATAAGGTGTTTCTTGATAAGCTCTGGGAGCAATCCCTATCCCTTCAGCCTCCTTGCTTCAAGCCTCCTTGTATCTGAGTGTTTTGCCCTCACACACACTGTGCACCCAGGTGTACACACACATACACACACTTTGCTTTGATTGGTAGAGCCCTAAGTTCCTACTGGATGGGGCCTCCAAACGTTTTTTCTTCTTTCATTCCCTGAATTATATCCACATAAGTATAGATTCCCTGATGTAAAAGGAAATCTAAAGATCCTACAATCTAGTGCTTTCTTAAGAAATTTGACAATAACTTTTTTTTTAATCATCTTCCATTGATAGAATGTGAGTTGGGCCACTTGCATTCAACTAAGCAGACAAAACGGTCTCATAGGGGAGTTAAATGGTACACAAAATGATCCCAAGTATATTCATATGTTGGAGTGAAAATATTTTGAAAAACTAAATCATTTTTATTGCAGGAAGAACAAAAAGCACAAACTATGACAAAATTGTACCATAATTACAAGACAAGAGGCCTAGCATGGACCAGTGTTCACCAAGTAGATGGTGGGTCTGGACCCCACCATCATCATCGGTAATCACTGCCTATCCGTGCAGCACGCCCTCTACCTCGTGTGCCTAGGCCTGGCTCACCACCTCTTAAAGATAGTTTATGACACAATAATAATTACAATATATGTGTTTCTATTCTACTACATGTTTTTAAATATATTTAAGAAAAAATACAGTCTGCATTATTTTGAGAGTTTGGTTGGTTTTAGGATTTTTAGAATCACCTCACAGAAGAGAAATTTAGAAACATTGATCTAACCTCATTTTCAATCTGGTAAACTGAGTCCAAGAAGAGGAAATGACCTGACCAAGATGCTAGGGGTTTTGTTTCAGAATCTCAGGAGGAAAAAAGATTTGGAGAAGATTCACAGGCTAAGTACCTCCTGGTCTCTAATATTGAGGAGATTCTGGGGCCCACGAGGACTGGCAGGCTGCTGGGAGTCATGGGAGAGTCAGAAGACCTGGAGCTATTGCTGGAATTTTCAACATGTGAAGTATTTAAAACAGAGATCTGAACTCAGGAGGACTGTGGGAGCAGGGAGGAGGTCAGTGACCTGCCACCTCTTAGGCTGTGACCTGGCCCAGGGCTGGGCAACCTGCTCGTGGTAAAGGTCTCCACATGGGGCAGAAGCTCAAACCTGAGGACCTCAACTGTCAGCCCAGGGAGGTTTTGGGTTCAGGGCTCTCTTCTTTCTCATGATGTTCCCATTTATAAGAGTTGTACATGGTTCTTAAAGAAAATTTGGCAAAATACTGAAACGTAGAAAGAAAAACACAATTTCACCTATTTCTACCTTCAAAACAACTCTGCAAATGTGTTAGTATATCTCAAATTGTTATAAAACTTGTAAGTCTGGGGAAATTTTCTTTATTATCATAGTTATTCCATCAAATATGTTTTGTGGTCCTAAAAGTCACAGTGAGGGCAGGCACTATTGCACTTAGGAACCAAAGTTGTTATTAGGGTTCCTGGCATATACCAGGTGTCACTTCTCTCCCCAGTATGTGAGTGGTCTCTAAGCAACAAAAAATACAAGGCAGGACCTGTCCCGTTGACAGGTCCCATTAAGCTCTGGTCACAAATCTCTCCTTAAGAGGAGAAGCTACTCCAATATCTGTCCTTAATATTTTCTGTTCCACTTCATTGATGTGCTCAGAAGAATAGAAGCAAAAACTCAGCCAAAAGCATCCCTGATAATAAAATAACAATTGTACGACACGTTGTAGATCTTAACATGTTTGCATGTGGCGGCGGTGGGGGGAATATGTATACATACACACACACACACACACACACACACACACACACACACACACACACACATATGGAGAGGTTAACAACAGAGCTCCATGATTAACTACTGTAAACAAGTTTCCAGGACGCCTTTCTATCGGAAGTAGTTTGCATACTCTGCCAGTCCCATCAGAACAGAAGTCAAAGCTCCAGTAGGCGCCATCTGTCTTCTGTTCTCCATTCACCTGCACAAAGCTCACCTGCTTTCCCAAAGCTACAGGTAGAGGAAAGATAATTCTGTTAACCCTTAGATTGATTTACACAGGCAGGACAGCAGGAGACGTGAGTAGGAGAGTGTTGTCTTCGAATTGAAGGAGGTGAGAAGAAACAAAATCTCATTACAGTAATCAGATTTTTGGTACCAAAGATAGAGTGACTTAGGGCATCTTTGGCAAGGAGGCACTGAGCAAGGATGGGCCACGTCCCCGAGAATCAGAATAGCATTCTGTGAACCAAGTGGGAAGGAATGCATCGCTCAGGAAGCCGGGTGAGGAGAGGCTGTCATTAAGGCAATCTGGGCAGAGCTGTGATTACAGATGAAATGAAGATGGAAACCCAGTCCACAGCACCAGCTCCCTGCCATGTGCTAGAGCTTTCCCAGGCTGCCTTTTTGTCCACCTAGTATATCTGGGCAGTGACGTGGCCTTAAGGCTTTGTGGGGAAAGCACCTGATAGTAAAAAATAATAATAATTTAAAAGTGTTGCTGTTGAGTGAGCTGCAGTATTACATGAGTTGATCAATCCTCACTCCCCCGCTCATTAATTATGACGGAATGTTCCAACTTGAAAAAATTTTTATATAACCAAGGGAGATATATTTATTGGAGAAAACATAGAAATTCCATGTAACCATTCAGAAGAAAATTATAATCATTTATAATCTTATCACCCACACATAACAAACCTTAACATTTTATCATGTAACTCCCCAAACTTTCCTCTATGCATATATACGTTTCTTATAAATATAAAATCTTTTGCACAGAATCTTTTGTTACTTGACTCTCAAGTAACTCAATCAATCAAATACACATCTTTCCGCATCAATTAAAAACCACTCTCACAGCATCATTCTTTATGTCTTCAGGGTACTCCATAATATAGCACATTCATTAGTTATTTAATCAATTTTCTATGGTTACACATTTAGTTGCTTCCAAATATGGAACATTATAAATGCTGTACTAAACATCCTTATTCACATATCCTTCCAAACATGTCTGATTATTTCCCTAGGTTCTTCCTTTTAGACGAATTGTTGGGTCAAGAAATTTTCATGTATTTATGATTTTTTTAATATATATTGCCAAATGGCCTTCCTTGTCTTACAGATAAGTTGTACCATTTACAACCACCACCATTGTATAAATGTTCCTCTCATCTTCACCTGCAACTGGTTTTATTCTGCTACCTCACAAGATGAACAGTGGTATAAAGAATAGTGATTTGTTTTCTTTTTGATTTCTTAAATTTCTAGTGAAGCTTAATATTATTTCACATGTACATTAGTTTCCTAGGGCTACTGTCCCAAAGTATGAAAAACTGGGTGGATTAAAACCACAGAAATGTACTCTCACAGTTCTGGAGACTGGAAGCCCAAAGTCAAGGTGTTGGTAGCCATGGGGCTGCCCCCTCTGAAGGTTCTAGGGGCGGATCTGTTCCAGGCCTTCTCCCTTCTGTGCCTTCTCCCTGTGTCTCTTCACATGACCTTCCCTCCGTGCATGTCTGTCTCTGTGTCCAAATTTCTCCTTTATATAAGGATACCAGTCATATTGAATTAGGACCCACCCTAATGACCTGTGTTAGCTTGATTACTTCTGTAAAGATCCTATTTCCAGGTAAGGTCGAATTCCAAGGTGCTAGGGGTTGGGACTTCAACGTATCTTTTTGGGGAGACAAAATTCAAATCATAACAACATGTGTACTAGCCATGCGTATTTCTTTTTCTTGTGATGAATTGTTCACTTTTCTATTAAGTGGTTTGTCTTTTTCTTTGATTGGTAGGAGCACTTTATATTATCTATCACAGGGGTCCCCAACCCCCCGTCCGCGGCCTGTTAGGAACCCGGCCCCACAGCAGGTGGTGAGCGGTGGGTGAGAAAGGGAAGCTTCATCTGACGCTCCCCATCGCTCGCATTACTGCCTGAACCTTCCCCACCCCTACCCCTACAACCACCCCCGTCCGTGGAAAAATTGTCTTCCACGAAACTTGTCTCTGTGCCAAAAAGGTTGGGGACCACTGATCTATCACATAGGTTCCTAATATTTTCCTAGGTTATAGGAAACAAGAGTTTAAACTTTTTTTATGTATTCATCTTTTTCTATTTCTTGTTCTTATATCCATATGAGGAAACATTCTACCTCAAGGTTATAAAAATAATTTGCCTGTGTTTCTTCTAGTACTATTTGGTTTTATTTTTAAAATTTAAATCTGGAGTGTTTTTTGTTTTGTTTTGGCTGCTTTGGGTCTTCGTTGCTGCACGCGGGCTTTCTCTAGTTGCGGCGAGTGGGGGCTACTCTTCGTTGCAGTGCGCAGTTCTCATTGCGGTGGCTTCTCTTGTTGCAGAGAACAGGCTCTATGCGCGCAGCCTCAGTAGTTGTAGCTCCCAGGCTCAGTAGTGGTGGCACACGGGCTTACTTGCTCTGCGGCATGTGGGATCTTCCCGGACCAGGGATCGAACCTGTGTCCCCTACATTGGCAGGCAGATTCTTATCCACTGCGCCACCAGGGAAGCCCTTAAATCTGGAGTTTATTTTGTGATCTAGGTTATTTTTTTCCCCACATGGCTAGTCAATTGTTCCAATATGTTTATTGAATGACTCCTCTTTTTCCCCAGTGATTTGAAGCCATCTTATCTTTTATTAAAATTTTATATATATACTTGGATCTATTCCTGAACTCTTTATTTTGTTCATTTTTTCTGCCTGTCTTTAATAATATATTTATTAAGTTATTATTACTTAAGTTATAACTTTATAGTTTTAAATAACTGCACTATAACTTTGTATAAAGTTATTATAACTTTGTAATACATTTAATATTTGAGGTAAATATTCTCATCATACTCAAAGAGAACTTTCTATCCTTAATTTATTAGGCAATCTTATTAAAAAATATTTTTATCAAATGCCTTTGTAATAAATATATCCCTAGATAATGACATCATTTTTCTCATTGGTTCATTATTCAGCAAATACCTTTTGAACACCTGCTATGTGACAGGACTGTGCTGTGTGCTGGATACATGGTAAGCAAAACACACAGGGTCCCTGCCCCCATGAAGCTTACTTAGAGTCTAGTAGAGAACACAGATATTAATCAAATAATCATATAATGAATGTAAAAGTACAACCACAGCAGGTGCGAGGAAGAAAAGGCTTACAATATTCAATGTGTGATCCATGGACCAGCAGCAAGGGCTTTACCTAGGAGCTTGTTAGAAACACAGAATCTCCAGTCCTTCCACGCCTCCCCAGTCAGAATCTGTATTTTAACAGAATCTCAAACCCTACAGTTTGAAAAGCGCAGGAGTGAGGGGGATTTGACTGATTAGAGAGGTAAGAAAGATTTCTTGAGGAAGCAATGAGTTAACTTAGATCTGAGAGGCATTAAATAAGTCTAAAAGGGAGGGAAGAATGATGTGAGTGGAGGGAACAGCATGTGCAAATGTGATGTGATAGACGTGTGGTGCATATGAAGAACGAAACAGGCCAGCAGGGCTGGAACACAGCACTCCAGGGAGGGGCGGGGTGGGGGCGGGATGAGCCTGCAGAGAGAGGAGAGGACCTTGTGTACTGAGGAGTTTCTGTCTTCACACTAAACGTGTTAGGAAGCTATGGCTGTGTTTCAAACATGAGCATAACTTGATTATATTTGAACTATGAAGTTAATATTTTTGCACTCATGTTCACTCATTAGTCTATAGGGGGTTTTTTTGTTTGTTCATTGGCCTGTTTGGGGGATCTTTTGTTCTATTTTTGTCTCAGGATTATGCTAGTTTTGTAAAATAAAATAAAATTTTCTGCTATCCAACAATGTATATATGATGGGAATTCTTTTCTTCAAAGATTTGAAAGAACTTACCTATGCATGAAGCTTCTTGAACATATATTGATAATTTATATTAGCCTAAAAAGGAATTTCATCAAGGTTTTAAAATACATTAGCACAGCACTATGCATAATAAGCTAATAATTCTTGTTCTCCACAATATCTATAGTTAGGTCCCTTTTTTGATTACTCATTTTAGTTATCTTTATTGGACTAGCTGTGGTGTGTATATTATTGCTTTGTTTTTAATAACAGTGTGTTGAATTTGTATGTCTATTTATGTTAGTGGTTATTTTTTAAAACTCTATCCAGCAACCCCTCCCCCACCCCTTTTCTGGTGAGAGACCCTGCAGCCTTGACCACCGGGGACACATGTGTGAAGCTAAGCCCATCCTAGGGCCTCAGTCACCTCATGACGGCAACTGGACCAGGGTTTACTCGGTACCCAAACCAAGCCCATCAGAGTTCCTTCCCAGGATTTTTCTTATAAGAGCTAGCAGGTCTGCCTCCCTTTCTTTTCTGGTCACATCTGGAAGGATATAGCCCTCCCACGTTCTCCTCCATGCAGCAAATAAAATAGAGCCAACATACAGAGAGACGCAGAAGCAAGAAACAGAAAGCGCTTGGACTTCTCGGGAGTCCTTAGATTCAGGTGTAGCCAGCTGTGTCTCTGTTCTTTCTTTGATTTGATGACATAAACTGAGAAATTCCTTTGTTAACTTCAGCTGAGTTGGGCTTATTAAACACGGGATTAAACATTTCCTCAAAGGTCTAAAAGAACTTTAGTATGTTTTTATCTTGGATCCAGTTTCACTGGTATTAATATTGCAATCCCTGAATTTGTTTTTGTTTGCCTTCACCAGGAGGCCTTTTTATTTGTAGCCTTTCTGAGTTGCTTTGTTTTCGGGGCATCTCTTGACCACGGCTGCTCTTTGCTTCATGCCCACCACCGGAAGGGCCTCACACCAGGAAGTGCTCCCGGTGAAAGGTGAATGTGGATCCCAGGACCTTGGTTGACTTGTGTCCTGCCCTCAGTGCCCAGCTAAACTCACTCTGCCTCACTCACACAACTGTAGAATATACAAGCTCTCTAGCCATCTATTTTCATCACCACATCACTGAGGGTTTCCACACCCTGACTCTGTTTCTTTCAATTCCTGTTTCCCAAATTTTCCACTGTGCCCACCAGAACTCATTTTGTGTAAAGTAAATCCCCCCATACTGTCAACCTCTCTACTGATGTTTCTTTCATCTTCTTGCCTTAACTGAAACCTAGATTTTCCTCCAGTGTCCCTACTTCTAAAATACTTTTAACGTCTACAATCCCCCTCATTTGGTTTCAAAGCACTTTTTTCCCTCATTTCTTCTGCTTTCCTTTTATTTATGTACCCATGAGGCAGCTTCATTTTCATTTGTCTACTATCCTCTTATCTCATTTTTTTTTCCATTTCCTGGAAAACACATTTTTTTGACTTTCCCCTAAAGAACAGTGTAGATGATAATCTTCTCTTGTTTCCTGCCTTAAATCTTTTGCAAAGGTATTTTCCCTCCACTTACTCTGTTTTACAGTGTCTTTCACATGGAGATAAGATATTGCACCTGGATGACCACACAAGTATGGGATGTGTGTAGGAGGTGTGGCCTCAAATTTTTGGTCAAAAACTACCATCCACACACATTCCACTGTGTCCATATTACTGAGAAGGAATGTAGGAATTTAGGGAGGATTCTAGTGTAGCGCGACTGGGTTCGGAGAAGGGTAGCACACATGAGAGTTGAGATGTCGTGGGGGAGAAAATGCCACCCGAGCAGGGAAATCCAACTAGGATTAAGTGGAAGAAATGTAAGCCCCTTACAATCCTCCGAGAAATTGGGGAAAGGATTTTAAGTTTCCCAATAGATGTGGATGAGGGGTCAAGACAATTTTCTTTAAATCCTAAAGGACAGGTGATCCCAGCAGGGAGGAGGACTTTGCAGACGTTCAATGGCCATCAGTGACATTGCACACGTTTATGTGTCTTTGCCGAAGTGGTAAGAAACCACAGCATCAGCCTCCAATGCAGAGTCTTTCTTCAGAAAATGCAAGAAACCTTAGTGTTTCCTCCTAAATCTCTGCCTAGTGAATTTGACCATCTCAGTTCAGGCGACAGAGACTGGCAACTTCTGGTTGCAGTGCGTTTATGATGCTCTGAAGTCTTCATACTGTCACCCAGCCGTCACCGAGCCATCATTTTCTTACCACAAGACTACCACTCCCCCACGCAGTTAGCAAGCCCACTATGTGCAGGATTTTCCTAGGTTCCAATCTAGATTGAAAATAAGATGCGACTTCTGCCCCCCAGGTTCACAGTCAGGTAACCATGTAAAGCTGAGTGGGATGAAGAACCGGAAGAAATCATTCCGACAAGGGCTACAGAAATTCAGAGAAGTGGGAAAGTTTGTTGTGAGTGGGAGTATTCGAGGAAGGCCTCTCTCTGGAGAGGTGGGACTTAGTCTGGGCTTTGGAGGACAGGTGGGATTGAATAGGAGGAAAGATGCTCCGTGTTGACTTGTGTCACTCTCTCCTGGGCATAGTCCCTTCATTAGCCCGAGAGTCCCACTTCCAGAAGCAAAAGTTCAGGAGTCTCATTTGATTTCACTTAATGCTTAGCAAAACAAGGAAGTTCCTACCACTGTTGAACATCAGAGCATGGATAAAGCACCATCTCCTTTAAAAAGCTTGAACAAAGCCAATTAGGCTTTATTTTGCCATGCTCCTTTCTTCCAGGCAGTCTTCCCAGCCTCCTTCTTCACATCACACAAGCTGAGCAGAGAATGCTGCCACGGGCCCAGAAAACTCAACCACTCTCTTCTCCAGAGGGAAAAACTGACTTGGGGAAAGAGGCCTACCCTGCAGCTCCTTCTCTGCCCTGTCAGAATAGTTCTAAGAGACTGAACCTATCCATGGACTATTGCCAAGATTTTAATAAAGTAAAATTTAGAATCTAAAATGAACGGACAATTGTCAGACCTAAGAATAGGACTCTGACCCACAACCTGCAGCAACCTGTCCAGGAAACCAGCCCCCTTATCACCAATAAACAACACAGGAAGCCAACCTGCTAGAAGTAAGACTTGTGGAAAACCGTATTGCTATCTCTAGTGACAATCGTGGAAGCTAAGCAATGACTTCTCTCACAATCAGCCCGAAATGAGCAGGACTTGATCAATTTCTAAGCCTTTGCTTTTCTCATTCAGTTGTTATTCATTTATTTCCACAGAAGGGATGACCACTCCACTTGATGTCCACAACCCCAGGTTACAGGGGGCCCAAGATGCCATCAGGATATGGCTACTCCAGTAGAGTAGTGATGCGAGACAAATAGGTATGAGAAATCTGTTGTTAAAATACACTCAAAGCACATATACAGACAACCTGCCTGTATTCCAGGTTACTCTTTGAATACCTACTGGCCAGTTCCTTCTTTTTCCCTTTCCCACTGCACACCCCACATACACAGCCCAACCTTGTGTGGTCGTCCAGGTGTAATATCTTATCTCCTTCAAGTCTGCCTGTCAAACACATTTTAGCTTTTTTATCCCTGTGTAGAGTCTTGATCATGCCCCATGCCTCATTCCAGAGAGGGGTGCACAGTTCGGCTCTGGGTAGCTTGAGGTCCTCTCAGGCTAGCACAGGTGAGCCAAGGGCATTCTTCCCATCTCTTGCCCTTCCAGTTAAGAATGTGCTCACCTGACCCCTTGCTAAGCAATTCTCTATGCTTCTTTCAGGGAGGAGAGAAAGTCCCGCTGATTATCTTTCTCATTATTACCAACATCACTTCATGTCGGGAGAATAAACGTATCCCATCTCTCTGGTATTCAGATGGGGCAAGTCTGCTAAGAGTTTAGCTGGAATCCGAGGGTACTGTCTGCCAGCCTTGGGTCCCTGGCCAGAAGCCACAGGCTGCAGCTGGAAGCCCCAAAGCCCAGTGGAGCTCTGGTAGGATGACAGCTCCTCCCTTCCTTCCGTCAGCCTCTCTCACCCACCTCAGCACTGACCTCCTGAATGGCAACCCCCCTTCCCAGCCCGTCACTCTACTGCACCCCCTGAGTTATGTTGATGTAATGACACAAGTAGGCATGCAGATCTTGTTTTTAAAAGCTGAAGGCAACCTTTCTTTCTTTCTTTTTTTTTTTAACATCTTTATTGGAGTATAATTGCTTTGCAATGGTGTGTTAGTTTCTGCTTTATAACAAAGTGAATCAGCTATACATACACATATATCCCCATATCTCCTCCCTCTTGCATCTCCCTCCCGCCCTCCCTATCCCACCCCTCTAGGTAGTCACAAAGCACCGAGCTGATCTCCCTGTGCTCTGCGGCTGCTTCCCACTAGCTATCTACCTTACGTTTGGTAGTGTATATGTGTCCACACAACCTTTCCATTTCTCCAGGATTCAGTGACTTACGGTGGTCCGGGGTCAGATGAAGAATGAGCTTCTGTGCTTGCCCTGCCCTCGACCTGAGATGCCTAGACTTTTTTGTGAGGTTCACTGACATTCTAATATCCCCAAGAGAAACTGTATCTAGCCTACTTGCATCACTCTTCTTATTAAACTCAGGTATATTTTTAATATTTGCACTACATGGCGTTGACAGTAGTAAAGCATTCAGTGTTTAGAGTAGATGAAGTCAGTCTTTGGTAACTCCCTGAATTCTCTCTCACAACTTCTATCCCTGGTCTTCTTGGGAGCTTAGTGCCATCATTCTGCCCTCTAACTGCCCACTGTTGGCACCGCCTGTCTCCGCCCGGTACTGACAAGGCCTCGGAACGGATCTCTCCTCCACTCTTACTCTTCAAAATTTGGCTGCCAGGTATGTTTCCCAATTAGCAAGAGACTCTTGGCCGCTTGGTAAAGGGTATCACAGGGGGTAAAGTTGATGAGAACCATAGAGATGGTCTAATCCAATCCTGATCATTTTATAGATCAAGCAACTGAGTCCTAGAGAACGGAAGGCATAAGACCGGCACAGACCCAAAGTTTTCAACCAAAGTTCCCTTCATTGTCATGAGAACCAGAGCTCGTTGGGTTAAGGACATGTGTGACCGGCCTCAGGTCTCCTCCTTCAGGCTATGCCGAACACTGCCCCACAACAGGTCTTCTTAGGGGGGCTCCTAGCACTTCTGCCCCCAAAGCCTGGCCCACAGCAGGCTCCACAAATTATCATTATTATTGTTTTTGCTATGACAACCGCAGTAATGAGTGGGAGAGAGGGAAATACAAGATGCCCGGCAACAGTAATAATTATTTACCTCATACCTCAAAGACACTAAACCATGGCCTGCTACCCCTGAGAGGTAGCAGTACTGTCCACAACTTTTAGAAAGGAGAAGGAAGGAAGAGAAGAGGGGAGTGCTCTGTCAGTGGATTAATCAAAAGATAGATTGTCGGAGATAAGTGGAGAAGACATTGATGCTTGGCCCAAGATTGGATCTGTAGACCTGTGTTTTCAACAGAACCTAGATCTGTGCCCTACACAACACCTCAGCGCAGCAGTTTCCAAGCTCTTTTGACCATGACCCTGGTAAATAATATGATTTTTATCTTTACACCCATGCATATATGTACATAACAGAAATAAAAGCGTTCATAAACAGTCCTGTTCACGGGGAGGGGGAAGGGTAAGCTGGGACGAAGTGAGAGAGTGGCATGGACATACATACACTACCAAATGTAAAATAGATAGCTAGTGGGAAGCAGCCGCATAGCACAGGGAGATCAGCTCAGTGCTTTGTGACCACCTAGAGGGGTGGGATAAGGAGGGTGGGAGGGAGGGAGACACAGAGGGAGGAGATATGGGGATATATGTATATGTATAGCTGATTCACTTTGTTATAAAGCAGAAACTAACATACCATTTTAAAGCAATTATACTCCAATAAAGGTGTTAAAAAAATAATAAAATAAATTAAGTAAATAAATAAAACAGTCCTGTTAACCCTTACCACGTGCCATGCATTTGGATATTTTCTCTTTCATTCTAAGTCTATTCTGTTTTGTTCTTTAAAGTGCTAGTTACAACCCCCTAAATGTATTTCACTACACACTGGTGAGTTATGACCCACATGTTGAAAAATGTATCTTCAGAGGGAAGATGAAAGAGCAGTCCTAAAGGAGAAGGGCTGGATGAACCTCTTCTCCAAGAAAGAAGAAAGAAAAGCAGTTAAGGATAAAAATAGAAGAAAATGAGTATAGAGTCACGTTTGTAAGATTAAGGTATAATAGCAGAAGTACACAGCATCACCTATATAGAATTTTTGCCCAAAATGTTTAACCTTGATCTAATCATGCAGGCACAATCAGACAAATCCTGCACATTCTACAAGACAACAAACCTGGAAGTCTTCAAAAATCTCATTGTCATAAAAAGCAAGAAAATGTAAGAGACTGTTTTAGATCACAGGATACCAAAGAGACATGACACACGCAATATGTGATCCTTAATTGGATTCTGGCTGGAGAAAGGGAAAACAACAACCCAGCCACAAAGTACAATATGAGGGCAATGAGGGAAATTTGAATGTGATCTCATGTTAGATGATACCATTGGGTCACGTTAAGTGTCTTGGGTGTGATAATGGCATCATGTTATGTAAGACAAGGCCCTTGTTCTTGGAGGTACATCCTGAAGGATTTAAGGGGGAAAGAATTGTATCCTCTGAAATGTACTTCAAATGCTTCGAAAGACAGAATATGTGTAGAGAAAGAGAAAGCAATTGTAGAGGAATATTAACAATTAGTGAATCTAGGAGAAGGATATATAGGTAGGTGCTCATCAAACTATTCTTTCAACTTTATCTGTAAGTTTTAAAGTTTTTGCTTTGACCTTTGAATATATTTATAATAACTACTTTACAGTCTTTGCTAAATCTAACATTTTTTAGTATATGGACCATATTTTTCTGGGGTGGGTTTTGTTTTGTTTTTGTTTTTTTTTGCATGTCTGGTAATTCTTGAATACCGTGGATTATGATGGAATAGTATAGATGCTGTACTGTAGATGCTCTGGATTCTGTTTAAAAATGTTTTGGAAGGGCTTCCCTGGTGGCGCAGTGGTTGAGAGTCCGCCTGCTGATGCAGGGGACACGGGTTCGTGCCCCGGCCCGGGAGGATCCCACATGCCGTGGAGCGGCTGGGCCTGTGAGCCATGGCCGCTGGGCCTGCGCATCCAGAGCCTGTGCTCTGCAACGGGAGAGGCCACAACAGTGAGAGGCCCGCGTACCGCAAAAAAAAAAAAATGTTTTGGAAATAAAATTTTAGAGGGAAAGGGAAAGAAATAAAGACTTTAATAAAAGAATTTAAATTCTAACGTTGCAATGAATATTAAAATGGTGTTTCATAAACCTTTTTTGTGATTATATTTTTTTTAATTGAGGTATAGTCGGTTTACAAAGTTTCAGGTGTACAGCAAAATGCTTCAGTTTTATATATGTACATATGTATATGTATATATATATACACACACATATATATGTATACATATGTATATTCTTTTTCAGATTCTTTTCCATTATAAGTTATTATAAGGTATTGAATTTAGTTCCCTGTGCTATACAGTAGGTCCTTGTTGTTTATCTATTTTACATATAGTAGTGTGTATATGTTAATCCCATATACCCAATTTATCCCTCCCCATTTCCCTTTTGATAACCATAAGTTTGCTTTTCTATGTCTGTGAAAACGTTTAGAAATGTTTTCTAAATAAGTTCATTTGTATCATTTCTTTAGATTCCACATGTAAGTGATATCATATGATCTTTGTCTGACTTACTTCACTTAGTATGATAATCTCTAGGTCCATCCATGTTGCTGCAAATAGCATTACTTCATTCTTTTTTGTGGCTGAGTAATATTCCATTGCATATATGTACCACATCTTTATCCATTCATCTGTCAATGGACATTTAGGTTGCTTCCATGTCTTGGCTATTGTAAACAGTGCTGCAATGAACATTGGGGTGCATGTATCTTTTTGAATTAGAGTTTTTGTCTTTTCTGGGTATATGCACAGGAGTGGGATTGCTGGATCATATGGTAACACTATTTTTAGTTTTTTAAGGACCCTTCATACCGTTCTCCATAGTGGCTGCACCAATTTACATTCCTAACAGGGTAGGAGGGTTCTCTTTTCTCCACACTCTCTCCAGAATTTATTATTTAGAGACTTTTGGATGACAGCCATTCAGACCAGTGTGTGGTGGTACCCCATTGTAGCTTTGATTTGCATTTCTCTAATAATTAGTGATGTTGAGCATCTTTCCCTGTGCCTGTTGGCCATCTGTATGTCTTTTTTGGAGAAAAGTTTATTTAGATCTTCTGCCCATTTTTTGATTAGGTTGTTTGTTTTTTTGATATTGAGCTGTATAAACTGTTTATATATTTTGGAAATTAAGCCCTTGTCAGTCACATCATTTGCAAATATTTTCTCCCATTCTGTAGGTTGTCTTTCTGTTTCGTTTATGGTTTCCTTTACTGTGCAAAAGCTTTTAAGTTTAATTAGGTCCCTTTTATTTATTTTTGCTTTTGTTTCCATTACTCTAGGAGATGGATCCAAAAAACTATTGCTGCAATTTATGTCAAAGAGTGTTCTGCTTATGTCCAGTTTTCCCGGTGCCACTTGTTAAAGAGACTCTCTTTTCTCCATTGTATATTCTTGCTTCCTTTGTCATAGATTAATTGACCATAGGTGTGTGGGTTTATCTTTGGGCTTTCTATCCAGTTCTACTGATCTATATTTCTGTTTTTGTGCCAGTATCATACTGTTTTCATTACTGTGGCTTTGTAATACAGTGTCCCTTACATATGAACAAGTTCTGTTCCAATTTGTTCATAAGTCCAACAAAGTTAGCCTAGGTACCCAACTAACACAATTGTCTATTTAGTACTGTACTATCTATGATAGGTTTATAATACTTTTCACACAAATAATACATAAAAAAACAAACACAAAAATAAAGAAATCTTTTTTTTTTTTTTTCAGTATGCGGGCCTCTCACTGTTGTGGCCTCTCCCGTTGCGGAGCACAGGCTCCGGATGCGCAGGCTCAGCGGCCATGGCTCACGGGCCCAGCCGCTCCGCGGCATGTGGGATCCTCCCGGACCGGGGCACGAACCCGTGTCCCCTGCATCGGCAAGCGGACTCTCAACCACTGCGCCACCAGGGAAGCCCCAAGAAAACACTTTTAATCTCACAGTACAGCACCTTGAAAAATACAGTAGTACAGTACAGGGACTGGCATCAAGAGAACAGGGAAGAAGAGTTACTGACTGGCGGAGGGAGACGGGGTGGGAGATGGTAGAGCTGAGGGATCGTCAGCAAGAGGAGATGGAGGGCAAGGTGCAATTTCACTCATGCCTGACGTTGATGGCACAGGTTCTGGTTCCTTGCTGGACCAGATGCATGTTCGCATCTTTGAAAGTTCGCAGCTGGAAGTTTCGTATGTAGGGGACTTACCGTGTAGTCTGAAGTCAGGGAGCGTGATTCCTCCAGCTTCATTCTTCTTTCTCAAGATTGTTTTTGCTACTCCAGGTCTTTTGTGTTTCCATACAAATTTTAAATTTTTGTTCCAGTTCTATGAAAAATGCCATTGGTGATTTGATAGGAATTGCATCGAATCTGTAGATTGCCTTGGGTACTATGGTCATTTTAACAATATTGATTCTTCCAACCCAAGAAAACCGTATATCTTTCCATCTGTTTGTGCGGTCTTCAATTTCTTTCATTAGTGTCTTACAGTTTTCTGAGTACACAGTTTTTTTTAATAAATTTATTTATTTATTTATTTTTGGCTGCATTGGGTCTTTGTTGCTGTGCACGGGCTTTCTCTAGTTGCGGCAAGCAGGGGCTACTCTTCGTTGTGGTGCGTGGGCTTCTCATTGCAGTGGCTTCTCTTGTTGCAGAGCACAGGCTCTAGGCCCGTGGGCTCAGTTGTTGCGGCGCATGGGCTTAGCTGCTCCACGGCATGTGGAATCTTCCCGGACCAGGGCTCAAACCCGTGTCCCCTGCACTGGCAGGCGGATTCTTAACCCCTGCGCCGCCAGGGAAGCCCCCACATTTTGTAAAAGATGTAGTAGCAGTGGGTCCACACTTAACGCAGCTGTCACGCCACTCCCCCACCACCCCTGGCAGATGGGACAACTAATAAGCCCACTTTTAAATTTTAGACTAGAGAGGCCAATAGGAGTAGAATAAAATGTGTAGGTTTCGGAGTCTATCAGATCTTATTAGAGTCTCCTTTCCACTGTTTTAGCTGTGTGACCTTAGACAATTTACTTGACTTTTAAACCTGCTTCCTGGACAATGTGGATTTTAACCTGAGCCCAGTGATCCCAGAAAACAGTGAAGATTAAGATATCCTCAGGGGCTTCCCTGGTGGCTCAGTGGTTGGGAGTCTGCCTGCCGTTGCAGGGGACACGGGTTCGTGCCCGGGTCCGGGAAGATCCCACATGCCGCGGAGCAGCTGGGCCCGTGAGCCATGGCAGCTGAGCCTGTGCGTCTGGAGCCTGTGCTCCACAACGGGAGAGGCCACAATAGTGAGAGGCCTGCGTACAGCAAAAAAAAAAAAAAAAAAAAAAGATATCCTCACACCCTTTGTGTTCCAAAACAGCACACTGCAAGGAACCACCCTTCCCTATGAGGCTTTTGTAAGAGTTGCAGATGTCTTGTTTACTTATGACAGGACACACACAGCCCCCAAATTCCCATTCTTTGCTTTATAAACCGTTAGCTGAACTGTTTGTCCCTACCGATCAGTCAGAATAAGACGCTTGTTAACCAAACTTTTTGTTAAGCTTTTCTGAGGTCTCCAGCTCCCTGAACTTTCATCCACCCTCAGCTTGAACCAGCATACAGCCCCCTTAAAGGATCCCTCCCAGAAATTAAGCTAGCCTCAGGGTAAAACAATCTCTGATCTACTATCTAATCTCACCATCCCTTCATCCCACTTTCTCATACCTGGTTCTCTCTAGCTTTGTTTCCTGCTCTGTAGAAGGAAAACTCTTTTTACCTAACTCTGGAGAGATTTGCACATCTTTAAAGTAGTCCCCCTCCCCCATTACAATAATCATTTTGAACTAAGGTTTCTCCTTACTAAGTCTGGATTTGTTTTTTACTTGACACTCCTTTGTTGAATGAGGATAACAGTATGTCTGGCGCACAGTACGTGCTCCATAAATGGAAGATGCTATTATTATTACTGAAGATAACATCCCAAATGAGAAAGATGAGGCCCCACTCAGCTCCCAGCTTGGGTCCAGCTCCAGAGCCCATCCTTCCCACCACTAAGGCTCAGGAGAGCATGGCCCAGACAATGAAGGGAAGCCATGTTTGGACCCTGTCATTTCAAAAGTATATGGAAAACACTGGACTGAGTCAGAAAAATCTATTTCTACTCTTTTCTGACAGTCACCTACTGTGTGACCATGTGAAACCCCTTTGTCTTTTGAGGACCCAGTTTCATGAGAGCTTTGGTTTGGATCAAGAGTTTTCAAACTGTACCCCACAGCAGCCTAGGGCTCCAAAGAGAGGCCCTGGTGTTCCACATGTTGTGTGAGAATTCTAATTTTTAAAATGTGTTTAAATACTTTCTCAGCTATTCTTCAAAAAAACACCTGCTCAAGTATATTCTATGTCCTATTTTAACCCACAAGACATCACAAGGGCATTATCTTGTGCTACCAGGTTAACTAGCTTTAGTCCGGGCTCAAGTTAAAGCTTTTCCTGACTCCTCCCCTTAATGGAAGACCATCCTGAGTTTGAAAAAAGAGCTGTTGGAAAGGACCACCATGTGTAACTACTCATCTAGTAAAATCAAAGTTGCCTTGATTCTGTACAAGTAAAGCAAAACCAAAATTCACACTGGATGCTGAGACTGCTATAAGGATGAAATATCATTCATAACCTTGAGCAAAACAACCTCATTGTTCTAAAGCTGTGCTGTCCAATAGAACTTTCTGCGATGATAGAAACACTCTATGCCTATATACTCTATTCACATTTGCCTAGTGAACACTTGAACTGTGGCTAATGTGACCAAGAAGCTGAATTTTAAAAATTTATTTTAATTTAAATTCAAATAACCACACGTGGCCAGTGGTTATCTAGATAGCCTATTTACAATAAACAAATCTTTGAGGGACTTCCCTGGTGGCACAGTGGTTAAGAATCCGCCTACTAATGCAGGGGACATGGGTTCGATCCCTGGTCCTGGAAGATCCCACATGCTGCAGAGCAACTAAGCCCGTGCGCCACAACTACTGAGCCTGCGCTCTAGAGCCCGCGAGCCACAGCTGCTGAGCCCACGTGCCACAACTACTGAAGCCTGTGCGCCTAGAGTCCATGCTCCTCAACAAGAGAAGCCACTGCAATAAAAAGCCTGTGCACCACAAAGGAGAGTATTCCTGAAGACAGGAATAAAAACACAGGCCTACTAGAGAATGGACTTGAGGATATGGGGAGGGGGAAGGGTAAGCTGTGACAAAGCGAGAGAGAGGCATGGACATATATACACTACCAAACGTAAGGTAGATAGCTAGTGGGAAGCAGCCGCATAGCACAGGGAGATCAGCTCGGTGCTTTGTGACCGCCTGGAGGGGTGGGATAGGGAAGGTGGGAGGGAGGGAGACGCAAGAGGGAAGAGATATGGGAACATACGTATATGTGTAACTGATTCACTTTGTTATAAAGCAGAAACTAACACACCAAAAAAAAAAAAAAAAAAAGAATACCTTCATGATCTTGGAGTTGAGAAAAAATTTTTAAAGATGACACAAAAGAAATTAACTATAAAGGGGAAAATTATAAATAAGACTAAATTCAAGTTAAGGACTTCTTCCAATTTTAAAGTGAAAAGGCAAGTCACCAAATAGGAGAAAATATTTGTAACACCTATAACTGACAAAAAGCCCATTACAAAAATATATAAATATATTCTACAAACCAAGAAGTAAAAGGCCACTCAATCGGAAGATGTGCAAAAGATTTAAACAGGGTCAATTGTAGTAGCCCAGGCAAATAATAATAATATTAATAATGATGGTGGCTTTATCCAGGGTGATAACAGTAGGCTAGAGAGATGTGAATAGATTCAAGAGATATTTACATGGTAGAATATTTATAATCATAAAACATTTGCTTTATTTTACGTTTAATTTTATTTATATATATATATATATAACTGTTCAATCAAAGCTTCAAATGTATTTTAATAAAAATTTCTGTGACTTCCCAAAAGTTAAATTCCTCATTCTACAGAAGGTGGTATTCTTTGTGTGAGAGTTTTCTTTTCCTCAGCAGCCTTGTTAACCTACCAAGGAATAGAATATCATGACTAGAAAGTGATAACATAAGAATTGTTTTTTGAATTATCAGTTTGATGCATAGAGGTTCATCCAGAGCTCTTTTTTTTGTTTTTTTGGTTTTTTTGCAGTACGTGTGCCTCTCACTGTTGTGGCCTTTCCTGTTGCGGGGCACAGGCTCCAGACACGCAGGCTCGGCGGCCATGGCTCACGGGACCAGCCACTCCGCGGCATGTGGGATCTTTCCGGACCGGGGCACGAACCCGTGTCCCCTGCAGCAGCAGGCGGACTCTCAACCACTGCGCCACCAGGGAAGTCTCCGGAGCTCTTTAACCTAGGTTGGCCAAAGGGGTTTCTGGCTGTCACCCATTGCTAACGTGAAGTTCAGTCAAGGTGACAGCAATGAGCAAATTTCACTTCCTCCTATCATCCCAAGGTCCCAGGGCCCCCTTTATCCCACCCATATCTGAATGTAAGAAAGAGTCTTGGCCTATCGATTGCCATTGTTTTTCTCTGGCAGAGTGGCTGGGAGTATTTTGGACGCTGTTGGGCCACAACCAGGGTCTGAGAGCAGAGCGTCACATGCAGGGGAGGTAGAAAGGGAATCAAGATTATACAACTGACCATCCAGGACCCTGAAAGGGCTCAGACTTGTTTCCAGTGAGTCAACCAAGACTGGGCCACACAAGATCTCGAATCCTGAAACCTCGTTTCCTACTCCCAAAGCACCAGGAAAATAACACAAAGAAGGTATCTGAGCTTCCTAAAATGAGATTAAACTGCTTCCACCATGTAGGTTTCCAAAGCCAAATGAAGTCAGGAATCATTTTTCATAAATATACTAAAGAACCATTCATTTCATATACACAAACTAGTAAGGCTGCATTACTCAAGGACTTTTAAATTCATTTTAGTGTGATTAACTGGGCTCCTAAAAGTAGGACTTGTTGGAGAGATTCAATCGGACATTTTAGAAATAAGGGGGAAAGGTGAGATATTTCAGATTGTTCTATAACAAAGAAAGTAAGAACTCTCCATGGAATATGGAAACATAAGTATAAACATTGTCAGTCATAACAGAGATTTCCTACTTCACAGTAGGAAAGTTAGCTTATGCAGGTTGGAAGTCTAGCTCCACCGATTCTAGCTTCTAAATATGCAACCTTTGGCAAATGGCTTCACCTCCCTAGATCTCAGTTTTCTGCCCTAAGCAGGAGAAAAGTGGATAATAAAGTTCTCACCTCATAGGATTGTTGTGGGTATTAAATGAGATAACCCATATAAAGAACTTAAAACAAAGGCTGGCACATTCAGTAATAGCCGGGGTCATTCTAATTCCAGAGGCTGCTGGTAGCCGCCTCTAGACTGGCTTGAAGTGTAAGGGATGTTTCAGATGCTGAACAGTGGTTTCCAGGAAGTTACCAGCCCCTGGGCTAGAGAAGGGCCTGATGCTTGAAGTCTTTGGGCTGAGTCAAGCGGCCCTCTGCCCTCAAACCAGAGTTCTGCTGCCATCTAGTGTCCGGTGGCAGCAAATGCCTAAATTCCAAAGTCAAGGTCCCTTTCCTTGTGTCCCTCACTCTCTACTCCAGGTTCCAAGTCAGCAAAACCACTTGGCTTCCCCAAAGCTTCACGCTGTTTCACACTCTGTTTTGTTCAGGCAGCTTCCCGTGCCTGGTATGACATTCTCTTCACCGTCTCGTGTGCCAGGCAAAAACACCCACTTGTCATATCCTCTAAGGAAGCTTTCCTGAGACACTTGGACTGCTCACTTCCTTCTTGCCAGCCGCCGTCACCCCGTATTAGCACATCTCTTCCAACACTACCTGTCTGCCCCCTTCACCCTCACCAAGGCTCCCCTGTGGACCCTCGCCGCTACCACCGTGCCTTGTGCCTAGCACGCACCAGCTACAGTTGTCCCTTGGTATCCGCGGGGGGTTGGTTACAGGACCCACTAAAAGTCCTGACACCGACACTCAAGTATCATAGTCGGCCCTCCATATCTGCGGATGCGGAACCCAGGGATACCGAGGGACGACTGCATGTGTTTAATCAATGAATACATAGGACAGTAAAGTTGGAGGTGGAGTTGGGCATTCCTGATAGAACTGCCAGGAGCTCAGAAACAGCCCACTGTTACTGGCGTATAAATGCTTCATTGTCGATTGAATATCTGTAGCCCCTGCGTTGCTCCTTTGAGGTTAATAATTTCTCATTAGAAACAAATGCATAAACATACATCTACCAACAATCCAACAGTTCCACTTCTAGATATTTACCCAAGAGAAATGGACATCTATGTCCACAAAAGACTTGCTCAAGGATGTTCATAGTCACCACTTTATTCAGAATAGCTAATAACTGGGAAAGACCCAAATGTCCATCAACAGAGGAATGGAAAAACAAATTTCTGTATGTCCATTCAATGGAATACTATTCAGCAGCAAAAAGGAACTGAAGATAAGGCTCAATCTCAAAAGCGTTATGTTAGGTGAAGAAGCCAAACCCCCCAAAAAAGTACATAGGAATGATTTATAAATTCTAGAAAGAGAAAGTGTAATCTGTCGTGATAGAAAGCGGATCAGTGGTTGCCTGGGGTCTGGAGTGGGCAGATAGGTAGGGAATGGGCAGGGATTGACTGGGAAAGGGCAAGGTTTGTTAAAACACACCAAGGTATTTACATCTAAGATCTGCGCACTTGTCTGTTATGTTAATTATATTAAATATTTTTTCACTTTTTTTCAGCAGAGATTGGCACAACATTGTAAATACTTCAATTTTAAAAAATAAATACATAAGAGGGAAGGAGGGAGGTAGAGGGAAAAATGCAGTCTCGGCGCTTGCACTGCCGGCGGCGGTGGGCGGACCAGGTGAAGACGGCCGAGAGGTGGGCGGGGACTACGGGTGGGGGCCGGAGAGCGCGGGCAGAAGGTAGCCGCCGGACATGCAGTTGCTCCTCTAGGACGCTAGGCGCCGGCGTGGGCCCGGAAAGGGCTCGCCGCGGTGACCCGGGAAGAGGCGGCGAGGGGGCGGGCTCGTGCCCGGGAGTCCATGTGGGCGCCGGCGCGGCACGGAGCAGCGCCGTGTCGCCATGGCGGAGCTGCAGCAGCTCCGGGTGCAGGAGGCGGTGGACTCTATGGTGAAGTGTCTGGAGAGAGAGAACATCCGGAAGATGCAGGTAGCGGGTCGGGGCCCACCCGGGGGGAGCCAAGGCGGTCCGGGATTCCTGGCCCCTTCCCGCAGCCGTCGCACGATCCCCAGCGCCACTGCCTCCTTCCCCGCAGACCCGGGTCGGGGTGTCCCTGGGGTCGTCGCGGCGTGCTCGGAAACTCGGCTCACCCTCAGACAGAACTTCTGGAGCTTCGGCTGAGCGGATGAAATCTGTGCTCCCTCGCCATGCGCAATGCCGTCTGCCCCCAAGGCCAGGCCGGGGGAGGGGGTGTCCCCGGGGCAGGGTTAAGAAGCCCCTGGTGTAAGATGGTCAGCCTCCCCGACCTTCCCCACTTGCGCGGCCCCTTCTGCAGGTGAGCAGCCAGAGGCCCGGAAAGAGCACAGCCAGGGTGAAAGACCGGAAAGGGGACTGCGCTCGGCCTCCTCAATGGCCAGGTCATGCCCGGTTCTGTTGCACCGAACCTGGCACCACACAGTGCTGGCTTATGTGCTGTTCCGCTTTCATCTCCTAAATGTTTTGTGGCTGCTGGTCCAGCTTCCCTAACCGGATTGTGGGTTTCCCTTGTAAAGGGTAAAGGTGCCCCAGGAGTCAGTGGACCAGTTGCTCCCTGGTGGAATGTAGGTTACTAGATTGCTGACCTCTGAACCCTGTGGTTTAGGCACCAGGTTTTCAGAGCTTGGCTTCATCTGACCCTCCACCACCTTCCCTGTCCACCCAGCCTTCGATTCAACAAGTGCCAATGAGCTAGCGGCAAGGAGGCTGTGAAACACTGCGCTAGGCACCGAGGATAATGTTCCTGTTCGTGGTTTTAAGGTCCTGATGTCTATTCTAAGGAGAGGTGCGGGTATGATGCTTCTCCTAGCCTCTGTTGCACTCCGTGGTCATCTCTGTCCCGGAGGCTTTACTACCTAACCTTCCTCTGCCCTCCCCCCACAGGGCCTCATGTTCCGGTGCAGCGCCGGCTGTTGTGAGGACAGCCAGGCGTCCATGCAGCAAGTGCACCAGTGCATTGAGCGCTGCCATGCACCTCTGGCTCAAGCCCAGGCCCTGGTGACCAGCGAGTTGGAGAAGTTCCAGGTGAGGAATTCCAAACAGATGACTCTAGCCCTTGATGTTGCTCTTTTGCAGATGACAAGCATTTGTTCAAAACTCTTAGCTTTAGTGTCTTGGTTCTGTGTTAACATTTGTGACAGTCCTATGGCCAACTACTCTTTACACAGTTTCAAATTTTGGAAAAAGTCCAGGAGATTGAGTGCTGTAAAAATTTCCCATAGAAACAATGTAAAAGGGAGTTAACCAAGGGAGTTCATGACCAAGAGCCTTATGTTTTTTTCCCCCATAAATATAAAATACATATGTATACTGTACAGTATAAAGCTTTCGAAAACATATTAATTCATTCTTAAAACAGCAGAATCCCCAGGAAAGTGGAATGGGCCAGTCTTTAAAGCGTACAGATTAGAACGAGATCCTGCCGTCATTTTGTGGATATACCCACCCAGGATGCTCCTACTTGCTACACCCAGGGGGCAGCTCCTGTGTCACTAAAGAGCGGCCATTTATATGAAGAATTATTATTGTTGACTCACCGATGCCTGACTCACAAGCCTCTTTGAGGTCACTAAGAGCCCCCCTACAGTATCCCTCTCTGGAGCAAAGGGTATCCACAACTTCCTTTTACTCCCTTCCTCTGGATATACTTTCCTGGAACTTGGGGAAGCAGGGCCCACCTCTGAACCAGTTTTCATAGCCTGGGATTCTGTTCAAATGGAAAAATTATATCTAATGTGGTACATTTTTACATTCTGTATAAAATTCTTCAAAATTACTGACACTATAAAAGAATAACTTCTCCAAGATCATGGAACTTCAGGGGGTTTCTTTGTGTTTGACACCTTATTTTACAGATAGGGTCTTTCAAAATTTGATTCTTGAATTACTGTACAACTTTCTTCTTCCATTCACTTTTCTTTTCTTTCATAATTGAGATTTTATTGGTTGTTTTGAGAATCAGTACACAGACATTTCAATTTGTACACAATTCTCAACATACATACCAAAAACCTAAAAAGTCATGTAGTTGTGATTCTTTTCTGAACAGTTATTCCAGTGACTTTCCAGCTTAAAATGTGGGGGCAAATTTTCCTTCACAGGATATCAAGTACCAATATCTTCAAATATTGATATGCTGTTACATCGTAAGTCCCACTAATTCACAATTTAATATCACATACACTACATACTCAAATTGTCAATCGTTCACAGCACATTAACGGTTACTAGAACTGGACTACCATGACCAAAGATGTTACAGAGTGCACAAAATTCTGCCCAGGAGAGCCAAGATCAAGGGGTGAGTGGTTTGCTTTAGGAAACAATTCTACCAAAAACAACGTGGGAAGAGAAGCAATTTAAAGTGTTTAAGACGTTAAATGCACAAGTGACTCCAAACTGCCATTTAGTATGCTTTGTATTATAGGATAGAAAAGCTACACCCAAGACAATCAAAGCCTCCCATATTCAATATCCCACTATTTTCTGGTTGTACCAAAAAACAAACAACCAGCAAATGATTTCACCTCTGAAAAAAAAGCATTTACACTTAAAAAATGGGATGAGGTGGGATTCCTTCCTTTTTAAAAATGTTTCTAGAGCTACTAAAAAACTTGCATTTACAAAATAGTTGATAAAAATATTCCTCTGGATTGTACAAGAAGGGAAACAGGGACCCCTGATAGGACCAGGTGTGTGATATTAATCAGACTTGGCTTCTTTCTCTCCTGCTTCATCAGAAGCTGGGCTCTCCTCATTTTTAGTTTCTCCATTTTCTGTAGGTAAGTCTTCTTTAGTCTCTTGGTTAGCCACTTCAGCCTGTTTTCCCTTTGCTCCCCTTTTCCCTTTTGTTTGCACTTTTTTGTCGGAAGATTTATCCTTTCCTGCCGCCTTTTTTGGCTTCGTTTCCACTTTTGCAGGAGCCGATTTAGCTGACCACCTCGCCGATCTCCTCTTGGGCTCCTCCTTCGCCGCCCCCTCGGCGGAGCTGACCTTCCTCTTAGGCATCCTCGCGGCGGGGCGGGCGCGCGCCGAGAGCCTTCGCGAAGCTGGGTTGCCTGGCCGCTGCCGCTCCCGCCGCCCGAGCTGCTGGGACCCCTTCCATTCACTTTTCACTGCTCCAATCAGACTGACTTTTCCACTGTGCCAGAACCACTCTTGCCACTCCTTCCATGGGAGTGGTCATTTCTCATTCTTCATCTTACTCAACCTACCTGCATCATTGACACAGTGGATTACTCTCCCCCTCCTTAAAAATCTGTACTCAGTTGGCCACCAGGATAGGATGGCTCACTCTCCTGGTTTTCCACCTCTCTCCCTCTCTCCTTTCTTGTTCTCATTTACTGTTTTTTTCCCTCTCCAACCTCTGAAGAGCACTGGAGTGCCCAGGGCTGTCCTTGGATCTTTTTTCTTTTCAATCTAGTTCTCTAGTCTCATAGCAAATATCATCTATATGCTGACAACACCTACATTCATATCTTTAGACCAGCTTTACTCCCGATCTCCAGATTCATGTATCCAACTGTTTCCCCCAGCATCTCCACTTATTTATTTTGTTTGTCTCTCTCCCCTCACTGGAATATCAGTTCAATGAAGGCAAGAACTTTATCTGATTTACTCATTGCTGTATTCCCCAACATTAGAAGAGTCCCTAGCACATAGTAGGTGCTCAATAAATATTCGTGGAATTGAGTATTTTTCTGTAGCAAGTACAGACCTTATAAAATCAAGGTGTTTGAAAGTCTATAGTTGAGTAACATTAGCCTCTAGTTCCTTCTCACCTCCTGGAAGGGGCTTCTGTACAATTTATTCTATTATTCACCTGCTTTCTAGTGACGCTTTCCCTGGGCCCTCGTGGTGCCACCCTCTGTTTCAATCAGGACAATCCTGGTTAATTGCACGATAGCGTCACTTAATTGATCAAGATAACCCACGTAATACGTAGAAAAATACGTAGCACAGAGCCTGGCACGTGACAGGCATTTGGTAAATAAAGGCCAGCCTTTCAGTTCCTCTACCCTTTTCCCTCTTGCCGCAGGACCGCCTGGCCCGGTGCACTATGCATTGCAACGACAAAGCCAAAGATTCAATTGATGCAGGGAGTAAAGAGCTTCAGGTGAAGCGGCAGCTGGAGAGTTGCGTGACCACGTGTGTGGATGACCACATGAACCTCATCCCAACCATGACCAAGAAGATGAAGGAGTCTCTCTCATCCATTGGGAAGTAGATGTCTGCTATTGGCCATCGGGGCTGAAGGCAGGAGTCTATTTAAGAAGAGAAATGGGGATTTGGGTTTTCTAAGGAAAGTTTATGAATGAGGAAATTAAGGATGGCAGCAAGTTTAAGGCCTATATCACTTGCCTCTGGACACTGGTTCCTTTGTGTTTGAAACCTAGAAAGTGAAAAAACCTGGTGCTAAAATTGGGGTCAGAGATAGCACAGGAGAGTTTCTGTGATCCTGAATTTCACATGGCAAGTGCTTATCCTGGCAACAGGGAGTCTCCCTTGTACCAAACCACAGCCCTCCAAGGTACCAGATTCTCTTAGTCCACAGATACCAACAGGCTGGCAGGTTCATCTGACCTGCTTATGAGCTGGTGGAGTGTGAGGAGAGGTGTTTCTGTTTGTTGCCAACCTCCTGTTTACCAGAAGGATCACTACAACGTTTCCCACAAACTGGAAATAAAACAAAATCCATGAGGTCACTAATTTAGAAAGGGAAAGGGGGCTTCTGGGGATTTGTTTCGCGTGGTTTTGTTTTATATACAAGGGCATGAAGCTACTTTAAGATGTAGAGTTGGGAGAGGTAGTTTCGATAAAAACTCTGAAAGGGTCCTTGCGGATATTCATTTCTGGCCGTCAGGACGTGGATGCGCATTTCTTAAAATTCTCACACCTGACATCTTTCAGCCTGGAGACCCTGCAAAAATATAAGAAGCGCTATCACAATGGCAGGGGAAGCAAACCTTCCCTCTGACTGGCAGCCATGATGAGCCCTGAGGCTGTCAGCAGCAGAGTCAGCCGAGTGACAAGACAATCTTGCAGTGACACTCACCCTTGAAGGGAAAGGGGCTTTTGATTGTGCCATATGCTAGTATTCAAGAATGAACAGTGAAAGAGGAATTGTTAGCTGCTTAATTAAGAGAGTTATGAAGTACTGGCTTTGGAAAAATCTGGTTTTCATAAAACAAAATAGAATGAAAGCCTACACCCAGTATTGCTTACTTTGCCCCCTGTGATAACAGAGCTCTGTTGAAACAATCCCTTGGCAACACGAAGGTCAAAGGAGAAAAAGTAAGCAACTCGGGCAAGCTGTGACTCCTTTAGAGCAAAAAAAGGGACAGCCCTCCGTTACCAAATACTACTTTTGCGACATGCGTTGTTCTTGCCCCAGTTCTGGCACCTTATCGTTTTATTAAGGACCTTGTGTTTTTACCAACTTATTACTTGAAATGATAATATAGCCTGTCTGTTTGCTGTTTCAAGACTGTGATATATTTTCCTAGTGGTTTGGTTTTAAAAATACATAAGACTTAATTTTTCTTCCACTATTGTGTTTCTTTCCTTATATCTGGCCAGTGAATATATAACTTTGTCAGGATGCTTCTCTTTGTAATGTGTGAAATAAATTTAAGAGGTCCAGGGGAGTGAAAATTAGCTATATGTTATGGTTCGGATGCTTGTAAATGGGAAGAACTTTGAGGGCATGCTAGGGCACTACAAATTGAAGTCTGTTAATGTAAAAAGACAGAAACTATAAGGCTGAAAAAGAAATTCAATATCCACATCAGGTCTCTAGCTTCAACTAAACACAACAAAAACTGGAAAAGACAGGCAGTTATGACCCCTCTAAAGAAAATGCAATGCCTGGGATTTTGAGTACCAAGAGAGTACAAAGTAGATGATGAGTTTAAGACCTTAATGTCACTGGTATTTAAATAGAGTCATTCCTGAACATGAGGAATGAACTGAATCTTGTAGAACCATCCCCTACTTAAAATCACTAATGCTTTTCTATTTTGGCCTAAGTCTTCTATAATCCCAATTGTATCTGATTCGTAAATGTAGATGCACTTATTTTGGATAACTTAACTAGGAACAAGTCAGAGACCACTGTTTACACCTGCACTCTTGACTTGAAAATCAATACCTCGTATTAGAGATCATTTGTGTGCTGCACTTCACGTTTTATACAGACAATGTATGTTAAGTGGGGGTTTGGAGGTATTGTTAACAAGCATTGCAGGACCGACCATGGGGAATACACTTCTGGGCTCTAGATTCAAAGTCTTGGAAATTGAGGCCCAATCACCCTCTCTTATGGGGCAGAGGTCACTCGCTAACTGAGCTGTTACCAGAACCCTAGACTTAGCATGACATTCTCCTGTGGGAGTATAGGCAAACCTCCGAGATACTGCAGGTTCTGTTGGAGACCACCACAGTGAAGCAAATGTCTCGATAAAGCAAGTCACACATGAATTATTTGGTATGATCACAGATCACCATAACAAATGCGATGAAAAAGTTTTAAATACTGTAAGAATTACCAAAATGACACAGATACACCAAGTGAACAAATGCTGTTGGAAAAAGAAAAAATGGCACCAAGAGATTTGTTAGACTCAGGGTTGCCACAAACCTTCTTTCTGTTTAAAACAGAAACAAAAACGCTGTATCTGCAAAGCACAACAAAGGGCAGCGCAATACATGGACATATCCCCACACATGCAAAGAAATATTAGGGGCCCACTCCTCTAGAGCTTATTTTCATTTGGTACATATGAATAAGATACATGTTGCAACCCACAAAGACACGGCATTAACCAGGTTCCTTCCGAAGCTAGAGGCGCACCCCGATTTTACAGACGGGAAAGAACGGGGCTCCCGAAGGTCCCATCCCTCCGTCCTGGCCAATCGCTGGCGGCGCAACCGGAAGCTTGGGACTGATCGACACTCTCAGGCCTTCCCTAAGTATCGCGAGGTGAAACGGGAAAGCGGCCGACAATCAATTGGCTAACGGGATGAGTGACGTCAGACGCAAAGCGCCGGGCCTACTGCTGGAGCGAGAGCGACGATTCGAGTTCTGTTTGGAGGCGTCTTTGAGCTCCTCGAGTAGACATCATGAGCAAAGCTCACCCTCCGGAGTTGAAGAAGTAAGTATGTGTGAGGGCCGTGCCCAAATGGCAGCTTATTTGTGTGCCTCGGGTTCCTTAGGTCCTCCGCCATTCCCGAGAGCGCGCCTGGCGTGCGTCTTCTGGTCCGTGGCCGACGAGATGCGGGCCGGTGTCCCGCGCTTCGGGGCCTAAGACCCGCTCAGACGTAGCATTTCGGCCCGGTGGGCAAGGTTACCAGAGGCAGCAAGGCGCCTCCGCCCGCGGAGTTGCATCCCAGGCCCGAGCTCCAGGCCCCGTCTCCCGCACGCTCTCGCTCGTTACTTGAACATTTCGAATGCTACCCTTTGTTGAACATCTTGAGTAGCATCATGTTCTAGATAAGGTGGCTGGAGAGTAATTCTGTAAGGAACTAAGGAGATGGGTGGAATGGAAGTGTTTGATAGTATCTGAGGAATCAAAAGCCGCCTTAATCTTAGAGTGTGTTTGTAGCTGTTTCTTTGAGCTTTAACTTAGAAATCACATTCCTTTTTCTTGTTTTCTTGTTCGTAGGTTAAACTTGAGTGTCGTGTGATATCTTGCTGTGTGAGAATATTCATTTTTTCTAATTAGAGAAGGCTAGGTTGTTTGGGGGCCGGGGGTGGGGGTTGAACCCAGTAAAGTCAACTCAAAGTAAGATATTCCTACTTTAGATAAGGCCCATTTTAAAGTTTTAGCGTCCTCAAACACTCTTGGTTGAACTTAGCATGGGCCATGTTTCCTAAGTAACTTCTCTGTCTTGTTCAGTTGGATAGCACAAAGGATGGAAAATTGGTCCAAGGATCAGTTTGTGAGGCAGCCAGCTATCTGGTCTGCCATGTGTACAGTTCATTTATTATCAGCCCCATAAAGAAGCCAGGCTTAAGGGAAAGTTCATATTTAATGATTTTACACTTAAATGCACATTTGTATTGAAGCCATCTTTTGTGCAAAAACTCGTGTGTATTTTAGTTGGATCTGTTATACATTTAAGACAATTATTAAATAAGCCTAACATTAAGAAAAAATATTACTGCTGTGAAAATGCTTGTCCAAGTTATCCTTTTATTGGTGAACTGGTAAAATCTTACTTGTCCTCTGGCTTCATCAGGAACTGGTGAAATGGTAATTATTTTTTAACAGAAGGACCATTCTCTATTTGTAAGGTTTCCTTTTTGATTCTTAAGACATTATTTGAGAATTTCAGAGGATGAAACTAGTTTTAATACCTTTTTCTTCTTATCTCTAGATTTCATGAATTGTGAAATCCTGGCAGGTCTGCCTCCAAAATGACTTAATTTTTTTCTTCCTTTAATTTCTCACAAATAACCATCTTTTACACGTTTATACCATCCTCCTGGTTTAGCATAACTCAGTGGTTCTTAACTGAGGGGATGGGAGTCTGGCTCTATCAGCATCTAGTAGGAAGAGGCCAGGGTTGCTGCTAAAACTTTCTACAATGCACTGGATATCATGCAACAACAGAATTATCGGGCCCTAGATTTCAGTATGCTGAGGTTGAGATACCCTGGCCTAACCAAATTCTTAGTCCTGCTCTTAAAAGTCAATGCCAGGGACTTCCTGGTGGCGCAGTGGTTGAGAATCCGCCTGCCAATGCAGAGGACACAGGTTCAAGCCCTCGCCCGGGAAGATCCCACATGCCCGGGACAACTAAGCCCATGTGCCACAACTACTGAGCCTGCGTGCCACAACTGCTGAAGCCCACGTGCCTAGAGCCTGTGCTCCACAACAAGAGAAGCCACTGCACCGCAACGAAGAGTAGGCCCCACTCACCCCAACTAGAGAGAGCCCGCTCACAGCAACAAAGACCCAATACAGCCAAAAATAAATAATAAATTAATTAATTAATTAAAAAAATAAAGTCAATGCCAGAGTAGTCTTTTTTTTTTTTCTTCCAGTTTTTTTGAGATATAATTGACATACAGCACTGTGTAAGTTTAAGGTGTATAGCATAATGATCTGGCTTACACATGCCACAGTAGTCTTGCCATTGGCTGGTTTTGCTGCAATAACTTATTGCTGTATACATAACAAAGTCCAGATTTCTTGACCCAACATTCAAGCTCCTCCATCAGAAATCCAGGCACCAAATATTACACACGCTAACATTTGAGTGCTGTGTTCTCCAGCCAAACTGAACCATTTGATTTTGCTCAAACTTTTTCACTGCTGTGACTTCGGAAATTTTACTTAACCTTCCTGAGCCTCAGTTCCCCATCTATTAAATGCTGATTAATTATTAATAAGTATTATTAATTTGTATGTATGTAATTTATAAAAGCCATCATAGGATTAAATAAGCTCATGTGTGTTATATTTGTTTTATATAACATATCCTATTAAAATAGATTATTTTATATATCATACTATATCTTTTTATTTGTAAAAACCTATCTTCTTACACCTTCCGTCAGCCCCTTTCTCTTATTTATCTTTGAATTCTCCCATGATTTATATTAAAATTGAATGAAATTTCATGTTTTTTAGCCTATAACTGGAAGAGGTAAAAACTGGTTTGACTACATGTCTTCATATTCTCATACTACCCTGCTGAGATGGAATTTTCTTGTTTAATTCAGATTATTTAAAACTTCAAAATACGCATTTATTTTGCTAAAGCATAATTATGTGTTGAAGACTATCCTGAACACTTAAGATTGATGTTTAATATTAAATAAAACAACACTACGTATTGTCTCAAATATAAAATAAAATACCTATTGGATTGGGTATAGTTTGATTACCTTCTGGTTTCTTCACAACTTTGTTTGGTTTTGGAAATAACTAAAAATATAACCAAATCTATGTTTTTCTGTTATGGTTGTAAAATCCTGTCATTGAAAGTTAGGTCAGTATTGAACAACAAGAATGGTTTGTAATTCACATCAGTATAAAGATGCAATTTAATGTACATTAATATATTGTAAATCCATTCCATTTTTGTTTATCTTCCCTTCCCAAATCACATTGCTCAGTTAGTATAAGTACTAACTGTGGTAGCCCATCACTCTCTCATCCTTTACCACAGTACAGTTTTTACTCTTTTAAATTTCATTATTCCTATTGTGTATATTTTAATAGATTATCCTGACTATACCTACTTTAGTGCTTACTTGTGCTTAAATTTTTTTAATTAGTTATATAATCTTTACCCCTTTTGCTTTTTCAGATTTATGGACAAGAAGTTATCATGTAAGTCTTTTTGGTTTTTTATTTTCGGGCCTTTTTTTTTTAATGCTAAATTCCTTTTTACATGTGCCTTGGCGGTATATAATGTTTGAAGGAGCAACATTATAAAAATTCAAAGCACACAGAACCTCTAATTCATATCCATTAATTAAGCAGGTTTATCAAAATTCTAACTAGACAGTTTTATTTACTTAATTTCTGATACTTAGGAAGTTTCACAGTACTTTAGACTCTTCATTATTTCATATAAGCCCTCTCTCACTTTGATAAAATTAACAGTATTTTCTATTTGAAAACTTAACTTTTTTCCTTTAAACAAAGGACAGACAAGGACTAAAATATAACCTGTACAGTACTCGAAGTATATAGGGGTTAAGACCATGGCTTTAGGAGCGAGCAGCCTTCAGTTTGAACTCCAGCTGTACCCCACAGTAACTGTATAATCTTGAACCAGTTATTTAAAAATGCTATACTTCAGTTCCTTCATAAAAAGTCAGGATAATTCTACTTCATAGGATTCTTATAAGTTTAAATGTGGAAGTAAATGTAAAATGTTTAGCCCAGTGCTTGGCATATAGTAAAGATAGTAGATTATACATCTCAAATACCTGGGTTTTATCTCACCTAGTTTTTTTAATTTATTTGGTTGCTCTGGGTCTTTAGTTGTGGTGGATGGGCTCCTTAGTTGCAGCAGGCGAACTCTTAGTTGTGGCATGCACGTGGGATCTGGTTTCCTGACCAGGGATCAAACCTGAGCCCCCTACATTGGGAGTGCAAAGTCTTAACCACTGTGCCACCAGGGAAATCCCGATCTCACCTAATTTTTAATGAATAGTTTAGTTGATGATTAATGGTCAGTTTTATTAAAATGTCTTTTTCCCTTTACACAGTGAAATTAAATGGTGGCAGACATGTCCAAGGAATATTGAGGGGATTTGATCCCTTTATGAATCTTGTGATAGATGAATGTGTGGAGATGGCAACTAGTGGGCAACAGAACAATATTGGAATGGTGGTAAGTAAAGACACAAGATTTCTCTTAAGAGATTTCATTTTTCTTTTGGAATAAGCATTAACGTCCCTTCTATCAAACTCTTGGGTTAGACTGAAGTTAGGCAAATTTCAGGCAAGATTAGACATTCCGTCTCCCTTTTAGTTTAATTTAATGACAGTTATTCAATTGTGATAATATCCCAGTTACCTGTAGGTTAGATCCGAATCTTACACGAACCCACTGAGGTCCTTAGACTTGAAATGGGTGTTAGAAATCATTTTTGAGCTTTATTCTATAATAGAGACACATACTTGTTCCTTCATTAGAGCAGTAGTTCTCAATCTTAGTTGTATTTTAGAATCAAATTAGTCTGGGATGCAGCCTAGAGTTTTTTAAAGTTCCCCAGATGAAATGGTACAGATGAACTTATTTGCAAAGCAGAAATAGAGACAAAGATGTAGAGAACAAATTTATGATTACGGGGGCCGGCAGGCAGGGGTGATTTGGGAGATTGGGATTGACATAAAAAAAGCACTGTGTGTAAAATAGATAACTAATGAGAACTTACTGTATAGCACAGGGAACTCAATACTCTGTAATGGCCTCTATGGGAAAAGAATCTAAAAAGAGTGGATATATGTATATGTATAACAGATTCACTTTGCTGTACAGCAGAAACTAACACAACATTGTAAACCAACTATACTCCAATAAAAAAATTTTTTTTTAAGTTCCCCGGGTGATTCTAATGTAAGGCAAAGATTAACCAGTGATTGAGAGCATTTACAATCAGTCATTGAGGAGTTTTTTTAAAAGCAAGCAAACAAAAATTATGCCTAGAGTCCACCTCAGAGCAATTGAAACTGTATCTCTAAGGGTGCTGCTCTCTTTTTTTGTTAAAAGATACTGTGTAATTTTAACGTGTAGTGAGGATTACTGCTTATCAAACTTTAACATGCCATGAATTCCCAGAAAATCTTGTTAAAATGCAGATCCTAATTCAATAGGTATGGGATGGAACCTGAGATTTTGCATTTCTAACAAGTGCCCATTTGATGCAGATCTGCCAGGTCACAGATCACACTTTTGGGATTTAATTGTGTATATAATTAACCTAGATTTTCTGGTTTATCACACTCAAAAAGTAGTCAAGGTAAAAGTTGCAAGGGATACAATGACAGCCATTCACATGGAAGAAAACAGGAGGAAAACAGATGCTGACTTCTTAATCATAGGAGCAAACGTTTCTGCATTCAATAGGCCATAGTGGTATGACTACTGAAGAAGAGTTGTTGATGTTTGTCAACAAGACCCAGACTTTGAATTCCACTCTGCCCAACACAGGACAGTATACCCAGTAAGTGTTAAGTTTGAGTTACCTGGGCAAGGTGAATCAAAACAGACAACTTAGCTTTAGCAAATCATTGAGCATGTAGACCTCTAAGAGGTGGTAAGAGTTCCTAATCATTAGCCATGATTTTGCCTCACTTTTTAAAGTTTGAGCAGTAAAAGGGTATAATTTTTTAATCACCCTTTCCAAGGCTTGTGTTATTGCTTATTTCAAGTGTATTTCCATTACTGCATTTTGAAAAGCAAATCAGTAGTCAGGGTTAGAGAAACAACTTGGAATCTCTAGCTATGAGACTCCCCGCCCACCCCCACACGTTTCATGTAAATCTGCCTTCTTTCCAGGTACAGTCTCCTTGAGCTTCTGTTAAAAATGAATAAAAGTATGGGCAAATCATTAGCAGCAGTTTCTTATAAAACAGTTTTAAAATACCCCAAGATTTCCCCCTAGCCATTCCTTTTACAGATTAGGAAATCCTCATTCTAATAGAGGGTAGATTAGGATTTTGGTTCATACCTGAACAAATTTGCTAAAAAAGGATTCAAGAAGGAATTGACATCTAAAGTTCTTAACTTGGGAAGATAACTTTTTAGAGAATGTGTGGCACTTCTCGAAATTTTTATCAGAGAAGGAATTGAGCCTAGATCATGGATCTTTCTCGTAATTTTCTCCCTAAATTTTGATGGGCTTAATTTTCTTTACACGGAAATTGGTTAAAAGCAGTGTCCTCCCAAGTCATTCAAATAATGAGCACCTACTTACCGTGTTAGGCAGTCTGCTCCTCCACCTATGATGGCGGTTGTGTGACTAAAAATTAAAGTCTTGTGTTAGTAGGTGCTAATTCTTGTGGCTGAGTTCACTTTGAAAATGAAATAATGATAATATATCAATTGTCTTTAAAAAACAGTCTAAAGAAAATGGAAGGATGGCTTTTCTAAGGAAAAGAGGGGAAACCAGTTACAGTTTTGTTTTTTCACAAGTTGTTTGGCTAAGGAGACAGTTACGTTGGCGTCATTATTCCCTTGTCCAATCAGTGACCCATTGAGGCCATTGAAATTACTTAATAGTATTAAATTAAGAATAGTATTAAGAATGTGTGTATTCTGAAGGGGGTGGGGTAATTTGTTTGGGGGATCTGTCAGGTGGATAATTACATAACAATGTCTCGACTAGCCTCTTATCTTTTGAGACATCCCCAGAGTAGTCAGTAGCATCAACTCTGTCTTATTTCCTAAAGATTCTACTCCACTCCAAGGTTCCCCTAAGAATGTAGTAAAAATTGTGTCTTTTTTTGATGCTACATATTTCAGGTGATCAGGCTTTGTGCTTCTGTAGCTCCATATTATGTTTGTATTCTTTATTAGGCAGTTGTGCCCTCGCAGGAGACTTTAAAAGCCTGAGCAACACTTTGCCAAAACTTAGTATTGAAGCCCAACAAAGGAGCAATACGGAATTTGGGTTCCAGTTTGACTTGGAGAATGGGGCCTCGAGCACAGTGGGGAAAGAGGTAGAGCACTGCACAACAGAGGTGTTCACAACAAACCTTAACTGTGTATTATGTGAGAAGGCAAAGAAGTGTGTGATACCATTTTAGAAAATGTTGATGAAAGTAGTGGTTTTGTTTTTTAATGATGGCAAAAAGGAAAAGCCCACAGATCTGAAAATCTTAGTTACCTGAAATAACTTCTCTCCACCATCCTCCACGTCTAGGGAAAGTGTCAGAAAGGGACAAATTTAGGAGGGAGCTAGGAAAGAAGCCTACTTGTTTTTCATGCTTTTGTCAATGAGATGTGATGTTCATCATCTGTTGCACATAAGCCAGCAGTTTAAAACTCTTGAGAACTAGGTAATCATGTTGTTTAGCTTTCTTCTTTTCCTAACTTGTAAGAAGAGTAAGAGTCTGTAGTTTCCTTCAATCCCCATTGTCATTTTCAGGGCCTTGTTCTCTTTAATGCAGCTCTTTAATTCTTTGCCACCTTCTCACCATACTCATTGCTGTTTGTCTCTGCCAGGCTCCAAGACACTTGCCCACCTGTCACGTTCCTTTCCAGTCTTTCAGCTGCGGTAATCACGTGGAGGTTCATTTGTTTACTTAACAGTCCTTACTGAACCTTTTGTCTGTCTGCCACAGCTTAGGCACTGGGGATGGTGCACCAAGCAAAGTCCCTGCCTCATAGAAATGACACTGGAGTGAGGAAGATAGTGAATAATAGTGTATGTAATAAATAAAGCGAGTAGAATGAGAGGAGAAAAGAACCAGTTACAGCGATAGTAAATAATAGTGTATGTAGTGAATAAAGCAAGTAGAATGAGAGGAGAAAAGAACCAGTTACAGCTATTTTTACACCACCTGCCTACAAGCATAGCTCCACTTTGATCTTACTCAGAATGCCTCCATTTCTAATAAATCGTTCCACATCCCTCATCCCACTCCTGTCCTTTTCACCTCTCCAGCTCTACTTGAACTGATCTGTGATTGCATTGCCTACAGTCCACCAGGCGCTCCTTATTTTCATAATAATTCTCATTATTCTCCTTATTTTCATAGTCCCCTTCCAGTTTGACTTATTTTTCTATCCCTCTTTCCCAGCCATTACCAGCCATTTCACCTATGCTGTCATGAGTATCCTGGCTTATCTTTTATAGAATGGCTACTATATCAGGCACTGTGCCCCTGGGGCCTTTTCTTTATAACTTTTCTTCCTGCCTCTAAGTCTCCCCCACCCCCATTCTCTTATATATGCTTTTGGCAAAACATTCCCCCAGCTCTGAAACTGTCACTGGTTCATTGTTGGTTTCATGATGCTTTCCAAACACTTTTAAGATTGGTGTTTGAGGCCTTTTAAGATTAGGTGCGAACTGTCTTTGTTTACCACTTCCTTCCATAACCGTTTACTTTATTCAGATTAGATTTTTCCTTATCCCCTTACACTTTTTCATCTCAGTTCTGTCTAGAATTTCCTATCTTCCTGTCAAAATTGTACCCAATTTTCAAGACCCAGCTAAAATGTCATCTTCAGAAATCCTCCTTTTTCCAACTTTCATCCTGGTTTGTTCCCTCAATGATCTTATACCCCTAAACTGATTGATGTATTCTACTGTACCTATTTTTCCCACTAACTTATGGATCCCTTAGGGGCAGGGATGGGCATGTTCATCTGAGTCCTGCAGTTTAAGTGAAATGGGTCATTGGAGACTGGTCTCAAAAAGGTACTTGTTAGCCTTCAATCTAGATGTGCATCTCATTATGAAGGGCTTAGTGGCTTCATGTCATTACAAGACTGGAATTATTTTGTGTTCCTGTGACCAGGAAAAAAGCCTCACAAACTACCGAAAAACCATTAATGATTTGATGAAATCAAATCATTTTGATCATCATTGATATGTCTGTTAAATGAATTGTGTTCTTTTCAAATTCATTTTCTCTTTCTTAGGTAATACGAGGAAATAGTATCATCATGTTAGAAGCTTTGGAACGAGTATGAACAATGGCTGTCTTCACCAGAGAAATCAACTGCTTCCACATGTCCTCTCTCCACATTTTACTACGATGAAAATTGGGTCGTGTACATTTTCTTACTGAACTTTTTTGTTAAATAAACTTCTGTAATAGTCAAAAATGCTTTCTCAGCTGTTCTGAACATAGAAGATTTGCTCTTATTCTGATTTTTTTCTATCATGACCTGTTCCTGGTTGTGACTGATTTGTTCACGGGTGTTGTTTTTTGTTTTTTCTGGTTTTTGGCCATGCTGGGTCTTCGTAGTTGCGTGCAGGCTTTCTCTAGTTGCGGTGAGCGGGGGCTATTCTTTGTTGCGGTGCACGGGCTTCTCATTATGGTGGCTTCTCTCGTTGCAGAGCACAGGCTCTAGACGCTCGGGCTTCAGCAGTTGTGGCGCACGGGCTTAGCTCTACAGCATGTGCGATCTTCCTGGACCAGGGATCAAACCCCCGTCCCCTGCATTAGCAGGCGGATGCTCACCCACTAGAAGTCCCTGAGGTTTTTAATGCATTAAAATACAAGAATCTTATTAAATATGAAACATTGCAAGGATGCCCATTTTCTGTATCTTTTACCACTGAACAGAGATAAAGAAGCTGCAAGCCTGAGTGGGTTTCTTCTGAAACATTAACTGGAATTTTCAAAGTTCTTGCCATAACTTTGACAGACTCTGACTTTTTCACATACGTTTACATACCAAGTACGGTTTTGCTCAAACAACACAGGTTTGAATTGTGCAGGCCCACTTCTATACAGATTTTTTCCAAAATAATTTTGGATTATTAGTAAATAATTTGCTAATACTACAGTGCTACACCATCCATGGTGGTTTGAATCCACGGATTCTGAACTGGATGGAGGAACCACATGTGCAGAGGGCTGACTAAGTTACACGCAGATTTTTGGCTGCTTGGGGGTCGGCGTCCCTACCCCCCACATTGTTGAAGGGTCAACCATATAGTACAACAGAAGTAAAACACAGGAAGTCATGATATCATGGTTTTATTTTGAACGTAACGTGGGAAATTTTTTTTGAATATAAGAATAGAAATACAATTCCAGAGAAAAACATTCCAGTGCACTGTGGTTCTTTGTGGAGAAGATAGTGATAACACTGCCCATGATATATTCACCTAGTTCATAAATTTTATGGTTCACAAACTCAAATGAGAGATATTTTACAGATGGTTGTATCATAAACCTAACTTTAAGAAACCTATCAAGCAAATGCTTATTTTTGTGATCTGGTAAAAAGCCTACGAATCATGAATTGCTTTAAAACTGGAGAGTGGGGTGTACACTGAGTACGTGAGGTACTTGTAAAGTATAATAAAACGGGTGGCTTATGTGTATGTAAAGTGGTATTTCCTATTTATAGGAAATGTTTACAGCAAAAGAATAGCGAGAGGGATCAAACTAACGAAGGCCAATACATTTCTATTTTTCCATTCTCTTTTTAATTCTTCACTAATGTCAACAAGCTTGTGTTTTTTGCAGCCACGTAGAGCTGAATTGTTGAACTGGTTTTCTAAGTGTGGTTCCTAGACCAGTAGCATCACCTAGGAACATAACAGAAATGCAGTCTTTTGTATACCACTCCAAACCTACTGAAACAAATTCTGGGGTGAGGCCCAGCAATGTTTTAACAAGGCTTCCAGGTGATTCCGATGCACACTCAAGTTGGAGAACCACTGGAGCAGAACTTGGCCTTCACTCAGCCCCTGCATAATTTTTACCAGTCTCTTCTGTAAAAAGATGATTTGAGCGGCCTCCTGGAATAATAGGCCCTGATAGGTTTTTCTTCCAATTTAAAAAAAAAGTTTTTTTAATGCTGTAATTGCATTAATACTAATATGCTTGACATACGGATAACCTGTTTTGCTCTTTGAGGAAACAACTTCAGATGCCTTGTTGGAAAACAGAGTTGGGTTTGATATAACAGCAACCTTTTAAATTGGTGTTCTAGGTACAAATATGTCCTATCGCAAAACAAGTCTATAAGTGATAGAAATTAAATTACCTCACTAGTATTCACCCACTTTTAGCATATACATAATAGTATTACACTCTCTATATCTCTCTTCATTAAAACCACAAAAGGAAAAACTGAATGTCTCAACATACTTATTAAGAATAAAAATAGTAAAAAGCTGACCCTTTGACAAACTATAAATTTAATTCCTGCCTCTACATCAAATATATCTTGGCAGTTTTATCAGCATATTATTCACAATTGTAATAGAGAAGAAATTGTTTTAAGAATCAGTGTTCTCTTTTTTGCTATAATCTGGAGGGCTTTTTTTTTAAAAAAACAATACATGTTAACTTGGTTGCAGTTACTTTTAGAATTCACAAGCTTTTACTTGTCCTGTCCTCCCAGTGACTATAAGGACAGTCACTCATAATCTTTGTACAGATGGAGAACTGGTTCTCAAGTTTGGCTACATATTAGAATCATTCAGGAAGCACTCCTACAGGTGATTCCAATGTACAGCTGAGGCTCAGAACCAGGGCCTCAAAAGATTTCAGCAACCAATTTCTCAACCAAAATGCTACAGTACCTTTAGAAGCATTTAACAGTTTGAACATACACGGGATCTGATCAAGCAAGGTGTCTTGCTGAATATCCTCCTCTAGTGCCAACTGCTCTGGAGTAATCTAAGTTGCCTCTGCTGTGAGACTGTCACTGCACCTTACTATCAAGATTACTAGAGTTCTCAATGAGAGAAATCATTCTTTGCAACATGGACCCGCTTTGATAACGGATTGGGTTTCTTGGGACTCGTAAGGCACTAAAAACCCTTGGGAAACATCATAAACCACCACCATTAGTGAATCTCAACCCAGGATGCACGTTAGGAACTTTCAAAAGCTACAAAAAGCTGAGGTCCTGTCCTCAACTAAATCAGAATCTCTCTTGTGGAGCTCCATCGCTATTTTTAAAAGCTCCTCAGGTGAGGGTTTGATAATAGAAGGCCAATTTCTTAAATCAGTAGCCTGCACTTTTCATTTTACTTAAGATTTTTGTATGACATCTTAAATTTATACTAAACTAAGACTTCTGATTTTCACCCCTAATGAAATAGAGAGAGAAGCAATGAAAAGAACATTCTGAAAGTCAAGGCTTCAAGCATGGGCATACGTACTTTGAAAAATATAAATTACTAAAGCCGGGCATAAGATACCAGCTCCCATAGTAGTTGTATCTGACTGAAGGTCACATCCAGCTGCGAAGCACAAATGAACTAGTCCCGAACTAAAAGGTAAGTCTTCCTCAAGTGCTCCGCTTAAAATGCTTTAAGGTTTGGTTCAAAATCCAGGGCCCCACCCCAGACCTCTTAAATCAGAATCTCCAGAGGAGCTAGAGAATCCGTACGTTTAACAAACTCCAGATGATTCTTATGATCAGAGAAGTTTGGGAAACACTGCTGATGGATATTAAAGAAAGAATAAATTTTGGAGATGCAATAGTTATGCCTTCATGCTTAATTAGAACCTTGTATATCTCATGATTCACTGGGATTACTTTTGTTAAACAATGATAACAGCAAAATATCTGTTTCAAAATCGTCTCTGCTCAGACTGTGTTCTTTTTTGCAATGATAATTCCATTTGGAACCAGGACGGAAAAAAAAGAAATAGTGGTATTTCATAGTTCAGTTTTAAGTTTCTCATATAAGTCCTCTTGGTCAATCATGTGTGTGTGCCCGTTCCAGCGGTGATAGGCGAGGAGAGCAGCATTGTAGCCTGCAACAGCACTCACTTCCATGGCACTTGCTGCAACCTCCATGCCGTTGAGGTAATAAAGTCGATCGTGGAGTATGATGGAAGGGCATTTCTCTGGAGGCGTATAATGAGGGTATGCAAGCCATGACCGCTTCACAGCATAATCATAGGACACAAAGAGCTTTAAAATTTGTTCTTTAGTAAGAGGTCCTGCTGAAAAGATCTTCCAAACGTGTGACCTGTCCGCTTTTGGTTGAGGATTATTACTTTCTTCTACAGAAGACACAAACCCAATGCTGTTAATGAACAAATCTGGATTATCAGTGGTTAAGACTGTACCGAGATCAAACTCATCTAAAGCTCTAGAGGTAAAGACAGTTGAATTCAACTGCCCCTTAATTAAAGTTGTCACTAAAGGTTCGTAGTATTGATGGAATTCCTCAATTGGAGGATCAAAGTTGAGAAAAGTTATATTGGACATTTTTCGATTCAATGGAGTGGCCACCAGGACGATGTCATAGAAGGCTGAATGGGTCTCAGATCCGGTTTGGTAGACCGCTTCATACACCTTTGTGGGATTTCCTAGAGGAAATAGGGAAGCATAGATTTTTTTAATGTTTCTAACATACTATATTTTATACCTTCTAAAAATAATTCTATACCTTCTTAATAGTTTCTCTATAATTCTAAGGAATTAAACAAGTTTTATCCCTTAAGATAATTATCCCTTGGACTTGTATTACAATGAGGCCAATTTTCTACTTGGAATGGAAATAAAATCTTGTCAATAAGAACAAAATATGAAATTTTTACTTCTGAGGATGAAATTGTTTTTTAAATCCAAAGAGTCATGCTGCTGTACTTGAGCACATTTGTGAATATTTCTACATGACATACAACACCTCCAATTTAAAATTCCATCATTTGGGACTTCCCTGGCCGTCCAGTGCAGGGGGCGCAGGTTCAATCCCTGGTCGGGAAACTAAAATTCCGTTCCATCATTTGGAACTGAGTGAGAGATGGAGAAAGAGGTTTTTCTCCCCGAGCAGTTATTTTCTGCAGGGAAAATTAGGAACAGTAAAATAGAAGTTCAAGTTTACCTGTCTGCTTGGTCCTTGTTTTCTCCTCTATGGACATTACTGAGCCAGATATAAGATTGCTTTTGGAAGCCTGAAGGAGCCGTGAGCAAACAAGTTTATTGCCACCTTTTACTGCCCAAAGGCCAGGATCAGTACAGGACATTGACACTGCCCCTGTCAGCAGTAGGAAGAAAATATGTTTTAATTCTGACTCTGTAAAGAGGCCCTCTACCCACTCTCCCTTCCCAATTAGCTAAGCCCTGCTCCAAATGTCTTTAGACATTGCCAAGTGGCTCTGGGAGCAAAATCTCCCCCAGATGAGAAGCATTCAACTAATAAAAGCTAAAGACTCTGTTCTCATAGAAATGCACATTTACATATACACAATTTTGCCAACATTTTTATTGTGTCTGAGGTTTCACAAAGAAAGGCAGTCTTCTCCAAAACATGGCCTAAAGTAAGGAGCCACCATAGCATCAGGTAAACCACTCTGTAAACTAATGTCCATAACTATTCCAAGCCCTGACTTACCTACAAAGCCATTGATGTTCATGGTTTGGCCATAATTGACCCTCATGACAGGAGTAATAATTTCATCGAGGAACTTCTCAGAAAAGCCTGCTTTCTGCAAGGTTTCAAGAAGTGATCGGTTAAATAATCCAAGGTAGTCGTCCCCTCCTAGGGAATGTAGTAACTTTTCTACGCTACTGAAGGCATAGTCATGAGATTGGTAGCGGTAGATCCTTTTGAACAGAAAAGAAATGGCCATTAAACACCAAACAAGACAGGGGGAAGGGTACACATAAAAAAGGAAAATAGCATTCTAAGACTCAAAGTGACTTTCATGTGTCCTTCTGATGAGTCCCTACCTATCCTGTGAGATGCACCTCAGTCACCATCTGCCCCAGGTATCCCAGAGGTTCTTGGCCTCCCTCTCCCTCCGCCTCCTTTGGGGGAAGTCCACTGTCCTTTATATACACTCTTCTGCATTAATATGGTCACTGGGAGCACCTTTCAAGAAGTAGGTATGTCTTATTCATCTTATCTTGAGCACACTTAGACATGTCTAAAGTTAAACTTTACCTTTCCACTAGACTTGATCCTCTCTCCTCCCACAACCAAAAATAACAAGTTACTCCCAACATCCTACATGTCATTCTCGGTTCATTTAGTTTCAAATTTAAACATTTCACTTCTCCTCTCTGCTTCTCCCACCTAAGAAGGAAACCTTATCAATCTTTCTAACATCTCTTCTGTTACTTCATTCTCATCTCCCTGATCTTAAGTGAGGATTTATATTCAAACTACTAAAATGAATAACTGATCTACCTGCCTCTAGTTTCTCTTCTTTAAAACATTTATGAATCTCCCAGATGTCCTAAAATACCCTTATTTTGTCATCCATCCACTTACTCAAAAAACATCTTGCGTATTACTGTTACTTACTAAAGTTCTGACATTAAAAAAAAAAATCATGGATTTTTAGAGCCAAACTCATCAAGTCTAACTAACTCCTTTGCTCAATTGCAGATAAAGAAGCAAAGTAGAAGTTAAAGAACGTGTCTAAAAGTCACATGGCAAGTAGAAGGCTCAAGAACCACTATCCCCCTCTGCCTTCAACCACATACACACACACATACACACACATACACACACACACACACACACACACACAATCTTCCACTTGAATACAGCTGACCCATTCATTCACTGCTCTCAAATATGCTCTGGGTATTGCTCCCAAACACTGCACTGCCTCTTCCCTCCATCTGGAATACACTTCCCATCCCTAATCATACAACAACTAGCTACACTTTCCTTCAGAGCCTGAATCCCAAACCCTCTGCAAAGTCTTACCCAACTTCCCAGTCCACAGTGATGTCATCACCTCCAAAAGTCCCATAAAACTTAGCACTCATGCTCAGCACTTAGATACTACTTCGAATTATTTAATTTTTAGGAACTATCACCTGACATTCTCTGCACTTTACAGACTTGAAAAAATGTTCACATAAATTAGTTCATGCAATAATTCAATACATATTTTTTCAGGGTGCAAGTGATACAAAAATGAGGAAGACATAGTTTCTTTCTCTCAAGGAACTTACAGTTAGGAACAGGTACTCAGGAATATGCACAGATAAGTGTACGAAGCAAAGGAAGAAATAAGTGCCAAGGAAAGATCTCTACCAGTGATCATAGAAGAGTTTTTACATCAAATTTCTTCTCTCAAAATAATCTGTAATTTTTTTAAAGAGCAGAGATAATGTCATATCCATTTCAACATTACCTACTGTCTAACGGTGTAGTATACAAAATGTTGAATATATTTTTGTGGAAAAATTCTCTGTGCCAAAACTGAGAAATTAAAATAATTCCTTCCGGCCCATACTGTTTGGCTTGTAGTCCCTAGGAAGTTGGAAAAAGATGAGAACACTGAGTTCTTCAGAAAAATAATACACTGAATACCTCATAAAATGAAGAGCAATCTTTTGTAATGGTCAGCATGACAAAATAGTAGCCAATTAAATAACTTAAGTATGATGTTATAAAAAAATGATTCCCTGCCTCCTCCCACCGGAGCCCCAACCCCACTCAAACAAGCCTCCTAAGTAAAGGCCTCATAGAGGGTGACATGAGACAATATATACCGTATAAACACTGAGCACCGTAACTGCTTTACAATACTAGCTGCATTACAGCCGTCCCCAACTTTTTCGGCACCAGGGACCAGTTCCATGGAAGACAATTTTTCCACGGACGGGGCAGGGGTGATGGTTCAGGCGGTAATGCGAGCGATGGGGAGCGGCGGATGAAGCTTCGCTCGCTTGCCCAGCCCACCCCCACCCCCCCAACCCCGTCCCTGCTCACCTCCTGCTGTTTGGCCTGGTTCCTAACAGGTCCGAGGCCCAGGGGTTAGAGACCCCTGCATTAGAATGCCTATTTAGGGGCTTCCCTGGTGGTGCAGTGGTTGAGAATCCGCCTGCCAATGCAGGCGACACGGGTTCCAGCCCTGGTCCGGGAAGATCCCACATGCCGCGGAGCAACTAAGTCCCTGCGCCACAACTACTGAGCCTGCGCTCTAGAGCCCGCGAGCCACAACTACTGAAGCCTGCGCACCTAGAGCCTGTGCTCTGCAACAAGAGAAGCCACCGCAATGAGAAGCCTGCGCACCGCAACGAAGAGTAGCCCCCACTCGCCGCAACTAGAGAAAAGCCCGCACACAGCAACGAAGACCCAACACGGCCAAAAATAAATAATAAATGAAATAAATAAATTTAAGAAAAAAAGAATGCCTATTTACTATAAAGTGAGACGTAACAAGTAGTTTCTGCTAATCAGATTGCTTACACAAACTTCTTTTCTTTTTAAACTACATTTGTATACCCCCTACCCATTTATTCACTCATTCATTCATTTAATCATTCAACAAATATTTATGGAGCATCAACTTTGAGTCAGACACTGTTCTAGGTGCTAAGGATGCAGAAGTCAGTACAACACAGAAAGAAGTCCCTGCTCTAATGGAGCTTTTGTTCTAGATGGGGAAACAGGCAATAAAATAAATAAAGAAATGCAAGCAAATTATATGACAGTTTAGAGGATGATAATTATCAAGGAGAAAAGTAAATCAAAAATAAGATTGGAGGGTTTCCCTGGTGGCACAGTGGTTAAGAATCCACCTGCCAATGCATGGGACACAGGTTCGAGCCCTGGTCTGGGAAGATCCCACATGCCACGGAGCGACTAAGCCCATGCGCCACAATTACTGAAGCCCACGTGCCTAGAGCCCATGCGCCTCAACAAGAGACGCCACCACGATGAGAAGCCCACGCACCACAACGAAGAGTAGCCGCCCCCACTCACCTCAACTAGAGACAGCCCGCGTGCAGAAACGAACACCCAATGCAGCCAAAAATAAATAAATAAAATTAAAAATTAAAACTAAAAAAAAAAATAGATTGGAAATGTTTGGAGCTGACAGGGTTGCAACTCTAAATAAGATGATACAAAAAAATAAGTAGTCAAGGAAAGGCCTCACTGAGAAGGTGATCCATCAGCAAACACCCGAAGGAGGTGAGGATACAATCCTTGCAGGGACGGGAGTGGGGGGAAATATTTCAGACAGAGGTATGAGCAGTGCAAAGGCGTTATGACAGCAGCATGCCTGGTACTGCAGCTGAAGCAGAGAGATCCAGGAGAACAGGTAGAGGCACAGACAGAAAAAAGTAGGGAAGATGGGATGAAGCACTTCTACAATAATTGAGTAAGGACCTTAAAAAATCTGCCCCTAAATAAAAGCAATGAGAACACTGACAAATATTGTCAACATCAACTTTTTCAAAACTCTGGAAATAAACAAAATCCCAGGAGAATTTATTCAAGAAAAATGGCTGAATGTCTGTAAGAACAAGTGAGCCTTGTGGTATTTTAACTTCCCCTATTCCCATTCCCCTCTTGCTAGCAACAAGGTAGCCTTCAAAATCAGCAGCCTTGCAACTACAATCCCTGTGAAACCAGCAAGCTGGCAGCCACAGCAGGGGATAAAACAGGCTTGGAGCATCCCAAAATTCCCATTCCCAGAGAGCATCCCAAAATTCCCATTCCCAGAGAGCATCCCAAAATTCCCATTCCCAGAGAAGTGCCACTTTTGCCCTATCTGGCAACTCACTCAAAAGCTCCTTCCTCAGGGACTGTCCTTTTGTTTTTTTAAATACAATTTTTAAAGGATATACTCCCTTTACAGTTATTACACAATATTGGCTATATTTCCCAAGTTGCACAATACATCCTGTAGCCTATCTTACACCCAATAGTTTGTACCTCCCAGCCCCCACCCCTGTATTCCCCCCCGCCACTGGTAACCATTAGTTTGTTCTCTATATCTGTGAGTCTGTTTCTTTTTGTTATTTTCACTAGTTTGTTGTATTTTTTAGATTAGGGCTTGTCTTTTTTGACCTGATTCAGAGCTCGCTCTGTACAAACAGCCCATCCTGAGTGCATCTGTCAAAAACATCAGTGGCAATTTAACATCAGCTGCCTGAGGCTGTGATACCAATTGGGGCTGATAAGAGGCTTAACAAAAGATTTTTTTTTTTTAATATTGGGGAATGAAAAACCCCAATTCATTCCTGGGGACCTAGAAGCTCATGTCCATGTACAAGGCTGTCACGTGTCCAGGAAAGACCTGAGAAGGCCCTAATCTTGTCACCTCTGGCTGACCTTGAGGCTTTGAGCAAGCCAGAGGTAAAGGCTAAAGTAGAGTTGTAAGCCACCCTCCAGAGCATTGCAAACACATCCCAACACACACACTCGAGGAGCCATACATGGCAAAGAACACAGACTTCACAGAATCAGTCCCAGAAAGTCACTAAACAAACAAACAACAACAAACCTGGGGTGAGGGAAGTTCTGATTTCCAGAGCTGCCATTTAATATTATTTTAAATGTCCAGTTTTCAACAAAAATCACGAGATACTCAGAGAAACATGAAAGTATGGCCCATACATGGGGTGGGGGGGGAGGAAGGAGTCAACAGAAACTTTCCCAGAGAAAACCCAGACATTGGACCTACCAGACAAAGACTAGTAGGCCTCGCTACACGGCACATGGGATCTTAGTTCACCAACCAGGGATCGAACCCACGCCCCCTGCATTGGAAGCACAGAGTCTTAACCACTGGACCACCAGGAAAGTCCCATAGACAAAGACTTTAAATCAGATATTATAAATATGTTCAAAGAACTAAAGGAATCCATATCTAAAGAACTAGAGCAAGTATGAAAACAATGATTAGAACAAATAGACTGTTAATAAAGCAATTATAGAAAAAAATTTAAAATTCTGGAGTTGGAAAGTATAGTCTGAAATTAAAATTCCCTAGAGGAGGGCTTCCCTGGTGGCGTAGTGGTTGGGAGTCCGCCTGCCGATGCGGGGGATGCGGGTTCGTGCCCCGGTCCAGGAGAATCCCACGTGCCGTGGAGCGGCTAGGCCCGTGGGCCATGGCCACTGGGCCTGCGCGTCCGGAGCTGGAGCCTGTGCTCCGCAGCGGGAGGGGCCGCAGCGGTGAGAGGCCCGTGTACCGCAAAAAAAAAAAAAAAAAGAATTCCCTAGAGGGGCTCAACAGCAGATTTGAAACAGCAGAAGAATCAGTGAATTTAAAGATAAGGTCAGTTGAGATTATACAATCAGG